>NC_135081.1:12650000-13250000 GCF_051107435.1 Chaetodon auriga
TACCACACCTTCACATGGTCGACGCTGTGAAACAGGAGCAGTTTCTTTGGGTTTAGGTACAAAAACGACTTGGTTCGATTTATAAAAAGATCATTGTTTAGGTTAAAAACGTTACTGTTACACACTTTGCATAATCTAAGTATTAGTTACATAAGTTTAAAACACTCAATGTTGGCTCACAGTTTCACACGGGACATAAACCGCAGTCTCCTGAGTCAAAGTCCTTTGTCCTTTCCACATGTCTCTCGCTCTCTCTCTCAAAAAGGAATGAAGAAGGTTTTTGGGCTGTGAGTGCAGGTACGCACGTTATGTGTGTTTCAGATGGATCTCTCCTGACAGTTAAGGCTACTACGACAGAAACTGAAAGCTGAGGAGCAAAGTAATACACACACACACACACACACACACACGTCTTAACAAATGTGTGTTAAGACACTCTGGCTACTAGGAAAGGGGCTTTACAGCAAAGTGGAGTTCAGCCCCCAACACACACACACACACACACACACACACACACACACACACACACACACAATGGGGGGTCAAAGGGAATCAGGCATAGGGTTTTCTGCAAAGTGACAGATGTGGCGACAGGCCGTCCAGTCAGGCAGAAACACTCAACGGCTTCTTCATCTGAAGACCTGGAGTGACATTCACTGCGGCTAGAGAGTCAAGTGTCAGCGCAGTCTCTCACACACACACACACACACACACACACAAACACACACACACACACACACAATATACATACAAAAACACAAGGAAACACAGACACACTGCTTCAATGACAAAACTACTTTCCTCTGAAGAGAAAATAATAGTTGGAAATCAATAATTGTTATTGGCTGAATATTCAATGAAATAAAAACACTGACACAGCGCAGGACTCACTGAAGCTAAAAGCCACGCTGCAGCAAGAGGCAGACAGGAGGAGGAAGGCAGAGAGACGCATGTTGAAGACATGTCCTGACATGTAGCCAACATGTACTGACATGTAACCAACTGTGGAAGGAGGCTTGTGTGTGTCTGTGCATGTCATGCCGCACCACAACATTCCCTTTTCTTCCTGGTAGATGGAAACTGTTTTCAATTTAACAGGATTCTGTTTCTATTATTATTATATATGACAAAACTGAGAACACTGAACATCGTAGTCATCAGAGAGTAAGAGTGTGTGTGTGCTCTTATTATTTTCCTTGTAACTAAATGTCAATTGACTTTTTTTCTTTCTGTAACACTTCCCTTAATTATCTTCTTTTCTTCTTACGTTTGTCCTTTTGCGTCTACAGTCATTTACTTTCTATTTCCAGGCGTATTTCTAAGCTTTGCTCCATCTGTGAATTATCTGTCAGTCTTGTCCATCGTGCCATCTTGTAGAATCATACAAAACACTGATTTAAATTCCTCATGCTGTACACTAATAATCCAAAACATTAAAAAATAACATTTACCATCTTTACCTTACACATTAGGATTGACATTATTATTGTCGTTTAGGTTTCTGTGGCAATAAAATGTGACATGGGCATCATATGTTTCCAGCAGGTTGATCGGTCATGTACTTCTCATCTCGTCTCCTATCAAAAGTGAGAGCAATTAATTGTGTTTCCTCGTCGTCTCTCGTGCATATTTTATAAGAAACACAGCCGTGTTTTTGCATGTTTGACCCCGTTTGTTTTGAAGAGAAAAAACGTTGCAGCCTGGTCAGAGTAGCCCTCAGCTCAAAGTTGTGCTGTGGTGCCTTCATGTGACGTGGAGATCAACAACTTCTGGATTCTCCCCCTCTTTGACCATTTCATTCATCTACACTGGGGCTCAGTGTCAAGAAGTGAAACTCGATCTGAGCATGACGTACTGGTAAGGCATGTTCTTTACTTGCTTATTCTTCGGAGTAAAACCTTTTTGAAAGGGGGTGATTAGTAAAAAGCGAATGACACCCAGGTGTTACGTTTCATCATCTGCCCAAGTTGCACAATGCTGGAGTTTAGAGTAAACAAGGTACACAGAATATGTGCACAAATTAAAAGGTGAAAAGAGAAATTGAGAGATAACCTCAAGGATTTACTTTTAAACTCTAAAACAGTCAGAAAGTTTGCACCAAAAATGCTTCCGTGAAGTTTCAGGTTGAATATTCAAATCCTAGATTTTTATTTCTTCATTGAAGAAGAGCTCTTCATCCTCAGCTTAGGCATGGCGAAATATTTTCCTCTTCTCCATCAACAGAAAAGTAAATCCAGGCTGTCGAGCAGCACGTGTAGTAACCCTGCACCTGCTTGGTTCGGTTGACAATGCCAGCTCCCCACCCACTTACTTGATTTGCATATTGTGCATGAGCAGGCCATCTGATAACACTGTAGACACAATATACACAATGAGTAGGCATGGACTTCATTATTTGAATAGCATATTGGATGCAGATCAGATTGTAATGGAAGATTTAAATATCACAGGTCTTAAGAAACAAACTGGAGACCAAAACTTCCGATTTGCAATTGAAAGCTACAAGAATGAGTGTGATCAACACAAGGCTTCAGCTATTAGAACTGACTCCTGGACTTTGCACCATAAAGCAGTGGATTTCATAAAATCACTTACAGACACAATATATCATGAGAAATATACGCATGAAGCAAGACTCTTGGCGTTCTTGGCTTACCTTTACACTAAAATGTTGCAAAGATAATATAGTCAAGGCTTGGGAAATGAAGCAATTCCTACATTGTTTTTAAAAGGAGCAACATACAAGGCTTTGGCCACAAAAGATGAACTATAAGTCTGTTCATATTTGCCAAATAATGCCGTGTCTCCAAGGAAAAGCAAAAAGTCACATATGCTACAGTCGTTATTAAAGGAGCTTAAATGTGCATGTTCAAAGTACATGTTTAGTTGTGTATGTGATGGAGAATTATTATTTTTAGACTGCAGCGGAACAAAACAAAGCTTATTTGTCAAGGGGCAATGCCAAGTGTGACCTGAGGCGCACAGAGTTTCAGTTAAAAGAGTTAGAGGGAACATTTACTAGAGGACATATTCAGTAGTTTCCAGCATTTGCACAACATTTCTCTGGGCAAGTGTGTGTGTGTGTATGTGTATGTGTGTGTGAGTGTGTGCACGTGCATCAGCTGTCCCCCCTGTAGACCTTTCATGTCACCCAACACCAGGGGCTCATGGCTGTGGCCACGGGTGGTCCACTATGTGAGAACTGGTTCCTGCAGGGGGTGTGAAGAGACCCCCTGATGGTATCAAAATATATACCACAGGGGGACAAACAAACACAGGCACGTACGCACAAACACACACACAAGCCGTGCGGTGCTCCGAGGACGTGGGTGTCTTTTTCTGGATATCCACACTGAGAGTTTCATCCATTCTGTCGTTCTTGTAGTCCCCAACACAAGAACGAATAAGATGGACAGAACAGATGTGTTACTGACGATGAACGCAGGGGGGACTATCTATGACAGCATCGCATTCTGATCGTTGGTGTCATGATTGGATTCAGAATTGATTCTTGATTCAACAAATAGAAAAGGGGCATTCTATTCAAGTTTTTACTCCATTTCACCGTGTGGCAAACTGTTCACTTCAGTGATTAGTCCACAGAATTGCAGTGCAGAACAGAGCTGGCACTACGCTAACTGGTCTAGATGAAGGTCACAGTCTGACAAGTAGGAAATAAGTGTGTGGGAGTACACAGCTGTTTTATTTGAACAATGGCAACAACAATAATTTGGAAGCATGTTACAGTCTTCTGGCTCTAATAAAAGTCATTTATTGACCACCACCACTGCCTGCAACATCTTTTGTGTTGGTCTTCTTGTTTTGTGTCTCTGTTGTACCACAATTACCAGAAAAACCCATCGTTATCCACAACGCCGAGCGATTTTATCAGAGCTGCCTGGAAATTTTGCAAAGTGCTGTTGTGTGTGGGTTCGCCAGTTCATTTGCTCGGTGGAGACTGGCTTTGTGTTTTACTTTCACCAGCTTTGCTCGTCTTCTGGGTGATGGTGAGTAGTCACAAAATACTTGCCCTTCGTGGTGAAAAGCTGTTTTTAACTAATAAACCCATAATGTGGATTTTGTGAAGATAAAATCTAAAAAAGTCGTCCAGGTGCTAAGCCGTGAGCTTACTGTGTTGTTCCACCTTTTTAGTTCCATCAACATGGTGTAGAAATCAGTTTTTGGAATCTGTAAAGCGATTCTGAATCATTTGCATGCCTGAATGTTGATATCATTGTAATATGAAGGAGAATGTGGTGAAAAATCTCTAAAAACTACACACGGCAGCACCATTTCTGGAGTCCTGTACTGCGATGCATGTTTCTATCAGCGGGGATATGCACACAGTCACGCGAATATTTCAATATCAGGGCCTTATCAGGTTGTGTGAGAAAGAGAGCTTCTGAAATCTGCCTGATTCAAACTTACATTCCCTGCTTATTTGAGGTTTCTCTGAACTCGACATGGAGGAGGTACATTGTGTTCTGGTGGCTATCTGCCAGCTAAAGAGCGGAAAATGTGGATAGGGTTGGAGGAAACACCTGTTGCAGCGATACGAACTGCTTAAAAAGGTTGACCACTACCATCATGCTATCCTAATGCTCTACAACCCAATCACAGACGCTTTCTATTCAAATAATCACAAGAAAAATACAAACTCAGCTTGCTCATTTCAAAATCAGCACCACTGGACAATGTGTCCCTTGGCCAACAGCGACAAAAACATGACGAGTGAAGTCTCCCCCACTTCGCTTTTAACCCCATTCCCTTGGTGTTGTTTGACTCGTCCCACAGGCCAGTCTAAGTAATTATGCAAACGTAATGAATGTATAAATATTTGTTTGTGTATTTTAGTGCCGAAAGCATTCAATAATGAGACTAAAAAACTGCTAAAACCATGGGTAATGAATTATTTCTCTATATCATGAAATAACTGCAGGGCTAACATTTGGCTGCAGGTTTCTCTCCTCATTGAGCTGAACGGGAGATAAATGAGCTGCTGATGGTTTGTGCCTTGAGGACTTAAGTGAGGTTTGGCCTCTTCATAAGCAATGCTGTTATCTATCCATTTGAATGCAGATATGCCAATAGTGGCTCAACATCAGACAGCAAAACTGAGTGAGAGGAAGATTAAAAAAAAAAAAGAAAAAAAAGAAAGTGCAGTGGTTGATAAAGGACAGAGGAGTTACACTGAGACTGCAACGCAGGGGAAGGAATCAAGTGAGAAAATGTTAAGTGAAAGACTGAAAGGAAACTGATAAGACAAAACAGTGATTAAGTCAGAGAGATGCACACAGAAAGAGACGGGCCCAGGAAAATTGATTTCAGCCAAAACAGAAAGATGAGAATGCGAGGGAGATGGAATTGATTGAAAATGAGAGAAGATCAAAGAAGGGGAAGACGTAATGACAGAGGGAGAGAGGGAGCAGAGTGGGGAGAGAGAGAGGTCGAGACAGAAGGACAGAACCGCGGTGGAGGCCGGAGTGATGGGATGGATTCGGACAGGAAAGCAGACAAACACCAGAGCCAAAGTGGGACAGTTGCATAATGTTTTAGATTGAGGACCACATAATCTCAATATCCGTTTGACTTCATTGCTCTCTGTCTTCAACTCTTCTCAAGGGGCTATCCCCACAGAAAACTCAGGATAAAGCTTGCCGGCTCAGGTTATTACATGTGAAAACACTGAAGATCAGGACACATATTGGGATTATTTTATTCTCATTCTCTTTCCTGTACTGTTCAGGATCAGGCTTTCATTTTTCTCCCTCTTCTCATTCCTCTCTCCTTTACAGGTAATGAGTCGTGTTGATCACAACATTGATGTGAGGTTCAAGTTAATTATAGGTAGAACAACCAATTAATTGTGATGTGTGTGTTAAGTGGGTGTGCTTTTAATGTGTATGTGGTAAAAGGAGGAGGAGGCCTGTACCTTAGAAAACTGAGAACTGTCAGTCTATTACAGGGATCGAATTTCAATGAATCGCCAACCAAACCAAACATACATGTGATTAGAAACACATTAAAATGCTGTCTGTCGAAGTTAAATAATAAAGTTAACTGTAATCCATCCTTGTTCCATATCCCAGATCAGCGTCAGGTGTTCTATAAAGACTGGACTGTGATAAATGTAGGCAGGCAGGCATCTGCCCACTTAAAAAACATGTGCTAACGAAACATATGGATGGAAAAAGATCTGTACTGTGCTGATACAAGTGCATTCAAGTGGGGTTATGTTTACTGGCATGACGAACACACTCAGTCAGTCATTATGCTGTGCTGCTCCAGTAAAAGCCACTGAATGCCCGACTTTTATCATCTACCTTTTTACTGATCTGAAGCAGTCTTTGCGGAAATCCACATGACACAAATATGCCACATGGCAGAAACTTTAATCCCAGCAGGTATCCAAAGGGCTTTTGTTTTGTGACACTGCCAAAAAGCTGAAAGGGTTCAAACAAGGGACTGTGTAGATTAAACGGCCCAATTAATCTCTACTTCTCCAGCCTCCCAAGCTCCTAGTCTAGACTTCAAAGCAGACACAAACTTAAAGACTTGAGCCACTTGTAGCTTTTTTTTCCCCCCTTTACACTGCTGAGAGTATCATGACTCACTGGGGCTTCTGGAAACAACCTTGTAGCCATGTAGTTATCTTCAATAGCGGAGTGTATGGTTATGAATCAGGCAAGGTAGAGACCAAGGGCTTACTTGTGTTCCTGGAAGATCCAAACACTAATACTGTCATTGAAATGAAACAGTCAGTATCTTTTACTTGAGAGGAAGATAAAGGGGACCTAACTTTGTACTGTGAAATGCAATCCGAGAAGCAGTGCAGACACATAGGACGGGTGAGGAAAAAGAGAAAAAGAAACAGATGAGAGTAATTACTTGGGGAGGAAAAAGGGGGCAAAAACTTGTCATACAGAGAAAACAACGGTGGCCTTATACCACTTTATAGCTTAACATATTAATTCTCACCTGAGTCATACATCATCTTCCACTCGCTCGTCACTGAGTATGTGCAGATGTAACACTATGCTAAAAAATGTGCAACGTGTTGTTTGTTTCTTTCTCTAATAGCGCTTTTTAACTGGGTTCATGCACAAAAAAAGGTCACAAGGGAATTAATGGAGGGGGACCCTGAGAATAATTGTTTCTTTGAGTGGGTAATCATTACAAATATTTACAAGGCTACAATAAAAACAAAGAGGGTGTCATTTATTTTTTATCTTCTGTGACTTGCATAGAAGACAAGGGGGAAGTTGGTAGACACACACACACACACACACACACGCACACACACACAGAGCAGTGTTTTGGGAGGAAGAACTTAAAGCCAAATGTGAGTCAGAGGACTTACAGCAGCTAAACATTTTAACAGGCACAAGCTTACTCTTGGTGTGTGCATGAGAGACTATACAGACAATAACAAGACCAGTGAGGCGAGCACATGGTCCGAGTGTGAATGTAAGTGTCCTACTGCCACCTATTGACTGAATGTGGAACAGCCCTCCCCTCCCCCACACGGGGCTGTACAGCAGGGAAATGTAACGCTCACAGCCTTTAAATGAGAGAAAAGGGAAAAAACAGATGGAGACGAGGGGGCACAAGACGAGGAAAATATGTCATGAAAGGAAAGAGAAGTGAGAAACGGCAACGGAGAGAGAACTGAAATTAAGACTCTTCACTGTTGTTCCTTCAGTACCCTCGAAAACAGCTTTAAAATCCACTTTATCTTCAACTGTTGCTTAGAGGTCCATTTGCTGGGCTTTAGCTGTGTTAATCATATGCCTTCACACAATGCATTTGCTGCCTTGCTTAACTCTTCAGTGTACTCCAGTGGGTTGGAAGTACTTTAAAAAACTGTCTGTCCTACAATGTGAAATAAACCCTACAACATCGTCATTAAGGTACAATTGTTAGCAGCACCACAGCACTACGGAATATAGAGAAATACAGCTGAAATACACTAGTACTACAGTAGAAAGTACAGTGTTCCTCAAAGGATGACGAGATAGTGAAGTGGAGTAGGGAGAGAGGAGAGGTGTGCACACAAGTTCACAGAGGACGGAGCAGATGGTGTCTGCTGGACTTACACAATCTCTCTCTCACACACACACACACACACACATACACACACGTACACACACACACACACGCACACTGGTGACATAATAGCAGCATGCCAGGTGTGCAGTTGGTGGCCTGCAGTCTGGCATTGACTGTGAGCTGTGTGCGTGTCTGTGTGTGTGTGTGTGTGTGTGTGTGTGCGTGCGTGCGTGTGTGTGTCTGCATCCTGTGCTCTCTTTGTGTGAAAGGGGCCCCCTATTCACTAGTCTCTGCTGCCAGCTTGGCACTAAATCACAGGACAAGACGGTACACGCGCACAAACGCACACATGCATGCACACACACCACCCTCTGCTGTCTTTTTGTCCGGCCTATGGAGGGAATGAAAAGAGGTCAAACAAGAAGACAGAGGCAGAGAAGCAAATGAAGGACGGCGGCAGTTCAGCTGAACTTTAAGAGCAAAAAACAAAGATGAGATATATAATATGGTACAAGAGCAGAGACAAGAAAAATAGAAAAAAACTGCTCTCGTGTCTGCAGTGTCTCTCATAACAACAGTCAGTTGGCTCAAACTGAATACACACACACACACAATCCGCACCATGGCCATGCATAATGAGTAGTGGTAGAGGTGAGACTGCAGCTGGGTTGTCCAAATCTTGCCTTAAGAGACTGCCTGAGGAAACACTGTGTGTGCGTGCGTGTGTATGTGTGTATACACTTTATATTCTTGTGTTTAAAGCCAGATGAGTAGCAGTTACCAAACAGCCAAGAGTCTGCTCTGTATCAAACTAGTAACAGTAATGATACAGCCAATGAAATATTCACAGAGAGACGAGGAGGGGGAGCAAGACAGACATCAGACACCAGCAGGAACAAGCACACTTAGAGAACAGCACAAACTGAAGAATACTCTACTCTGTCTCCACTGTGGCTACCTTCAATGAGAAACATAACCTGGAAACAACTGGTTTTCAATCACTCCCCTGCAACTTACCATGGCAGCAGCACTACTGACCTACTGCAGTGAAGTATGTCGCCCCTATAAACAAACAGTGGCAGTTAGGCTACCTGTTGATGAATATTACACAGCACAACAAGGCGGCGCACAAAGGACAAACCATCAGACCGAGTTATGAGCTCACCGGCTCTTCTGTGTCCATCCTGATCGTAAAAAAGGCAGCACAGGTGGAACGAGTAACATTAAGAACAGCTGAGTTACACACAGTGTCAGCAGAGCCAGCATGCACACTACAGGGCGCTGACACTGGAACTGAGTGCAGCCATGGTTGGGATTATTGCTTACATCTGTGTTTGGCAAGTCAAAACGTCCACTGTGAAAAAACAGCCATTTGTGTCAAAGTCATGGCACAGTTAGCACCATGCTCAACGCATGCAAGCGCACGGCGACACTTGAGCAAAAGAAGCCAAGAAACGCAAGAATTGTTTTTGCTTCTTGATGCTTCGGCTGTGGTGACATATGTTTGAACTCTGGTGCGTGTGTGCGACTCAAATCTGTTTTGAGTTTATTGGCTACACAACAGTCAGATTATGAAAAACTGTAGCTGGAGTCTGAACCCTTTCTCAGTGCAGGGGAGCATGCAAGGAGAATCTTCTGTCTGTGTGAAAAATATCAGCAAGTTATCGGCCTGGAGGAGATTCAGAAAATCCATTTTTAGCTTCTCCATGAGAGCTATCCCAGAGGATAATAAATTTGACTGCTTCCACGCACACACTCACACACACACACAGGAAATTTGTGTTAGCGCTTGCATGCTCAGCAGTTTTCCACATGGTCTTTCCAATAGACAGCACTTTGATGGTGGTGACTCAACTATGATCAATGTGCTCCTGTCAATATTTCAGTCTCTCTGCTCGTCTGCCTCTGCGTCTCTGTTTCAACTCTTGCTCATCTCTTCGTCAATAAGAGACAAATTAGAGGCGATCTCTCTTTTAATCGTCTTCCCTCGTCTCTTTAGCTTGACTGAATGCCAAATGTACAATTCACATAGGCCCATATGCAGACAGATCTGTACCTATACGTGTTATCCCATCTGCAGAAAAAACGCCTTAGAATATAATCAGCTGCTGAGCCCACACATCTGTAAAACCACTGTTCCTTTTGCTTCCTATACTGCTCCACTCTCAACAACCCACAGCCTTTCATCTGCTGCCGTGATGACCGGCTGTCCTCGCAGGGCTCATTCACCTTTCTTGTAATCTAAATGAAGGTGCAGCTCAAATGCAGCCACTAAACTTTAACACCTAACCTGGAGGAACCACCAATGACCCATCGAGGATCATTCCTGGCAAACTTTGGCACCCTCGTCTGTCCATGTGTCACGTAGCCGCGGCAGCAGAGGTAAACAGGAGCTGACACCTGTCACAGATGTTGGAGCTAGCCAACAACCAAGCCCACATATCTATCTGTCTATCTGTGGCTATCTGTCATGTGTCACCCAGCTGGAGCCAGGAAACTAAGCGATGTCATATCTGCTAATATCTGTGTTTGACACTAATGCCATCAGTCGTGTGGAAATGAGAGAAAAAGCAGATATAGTTGCCTTCGATGTATGCTATCATAACATGTGATGCAAAGACAAACAACGTGACTTTAAAAATGGGATTATATTGTCGGTTTCATGTGCAAAAAAAAGTAGCTCATGCCCCGCGTTGACATCCAGGCATTACATTGCATTTTCGGACTGTTTGCTTAGAATTTAGTACATCAAAAAATTTCGCATAAGGGAGAAAAGCACCAGCTGTCAGGTCTAGAGAAAAAGCAATACTGGTGATACGAGGTTTCAGTGCTGTGTTGTCATCATGCCCATACTCGCTAGAGCCCAAAATTCAAGCTGTGTCGTGATTGCTAAGACGCACGTCGCACACTAATGTACTGTGTCATGTGGGAGTGATAGCAGTGTGTCTGCATCTATGAAGCATCACGTCCTGTTTCAGACAGGGCCATTTCAGAAACACACCGCTGACAGTTTAAAATGACAAGGCGACAGCCACAGTGGGTGTTTGCAGACCACAACAAAAATAGCGTTCCCTCTCGTACACAGCCCTGGCACCTCACTCCGTCTCACCGGCCCCACTTCCCGTGTCACATCTCTCAGGGGCAGCGTGCTTACAGGACATGCTATCTGCAGGTTTCAGAGGCTCGAGCCTTTTCAAAGATGCTTTTAATGTGAGACGTGAAACCAGGCCAGTCCCAAATACAATAAAATCTATTTTAGTACATATGGTCACTACAGAAAGCGACATAATTATATCTAATGGAACATAGATGTGATAGCAAAGAAAGATTATATATACTTATAACTGCAATGTTGGATGCAATGCAATGTTATAGCAGAAACATTTTGTGAGCTATGCAGCTGAAACAAACATATTTATTTTGGAAATGAATATTTGTCATAGAAAGTCCCCTCACACACATACACACACACACCCAGGCTTAATTATAGGTCTGCTCACACATCATCATCTGTCATCACATGACCAGTGAGAGGAGAATTTGGTTGAATTTATTTTAGTTACTGTTATGCTCACAATTTAAAATGACCTCTCTCCTGTGATGAGTATTTTTTTCTCCCAAAATTGTGTGAGGTCTTGTGTTGCCCTACAGGTTTTTGCTGCCTATCTGTTACTGCAGAGGGGCTGCCTTGATGGGAGACAGGACTCATATCAGAGTCAACCCTGCCAGTTCAGCTAATGCACTGACAAGGAGACTGATTTGGAGGTTTTAAAAACATAATGTTAAAAAAAAAAAAAAAACCTTCACTGAAACAGTAAAAACAAACTGCAAACAAACACAAAAACCCATACTGGTCAGAAGAACACAGAACAGAACGCACAATTTCAGTGTGAGGGAAACACACAATCCAACTTGACCATACATTTTGCTTGTGAAGCGTTCAAGAAGTGAGCAGGAGGAGAAGAGTCATTGGTCTGTTGGCGGGTCGCTGGTGGATGGAGGATGTTCACCTTCTATCGACTGCACTCACCTCATGGAGAACACTGACGTCTCCTGAACTGCTCACCCAGAGGAATATGGTTACATATTTCTCTACTTCTGGCTGTTTCACAAACACACACACACACGATTACACAAGTACACACATTTCTGCACCAGCACATGAACCCACACTCAATCACTGTTTCCCAGCATGTCTCTGTCACACACAAAACTACGCCTATGAACTCCCACACACTCCCTACCCGTACACTCACACCCACAACCTTGTCATTTCCTATGACATCCCCGGCCTCCATTACCTGCATACATTAACAAACCTCTCTGATGTTAAAAATTATACATTCATACATTTGAATAATTCAGATTATTTTAAAAGCTGTGCACTCACTCACTCTCTTTTTTTCCAGATGGAAAGAGAGCTATTTACCTCAAATCGCATTTGAATAAATCTCATAAATCCTTTCAAAGTTCCCTGGGATAAACCAATCAAATACCCCCAACACTGGCTGACTGGCCCAATCAAAATTAGCATTCATACTTGCAGCACTTTTTTATTCAAAAGACATCAAATAGCAAATCGAATTGGAGCCTATTTGTGAGGCTCAATTTGCTTGAGATAAGAAAAAGGTTGCTAATAGAGTGAGAGTGAGAAATAAAAAAGGGCATTGCTGCAGCGCCATAATGCAATTCCAAGCCCAACGAAAATATTTGATGAAGTAAACAGTGTGCCTTTGGTTCATAAATGTGGTAGATGATTCTATTTGCTTAACAAAAGAGAAATATATTATATGTAACAGACAAAATATACATTAGATGGCCAAAGGGTATAGACGCCCAATTATTCCTGAGATGAAACCTGCTTATCGCACTCACCAGTGAGCGTGTGTGTGTGTCCGTTCGTGTGTGGCCGTGTGTGTGCAAGAACCTGTTACGACATGGTCAACAAGAATCTGGCTTGGCAAACTGTGCGTCTTACTGTGTTTCCTGTGGGCTCTAAACATGCATGTGTTTATGTGCGATGGTAGCGTTACAATGAGTAAGAAACAGGAAAACACGGCGTACATGAACGGCGCCATAACGGGCAAAAACTGACCAGCGAGAGGAAAATATCCGAAAGGTTCACTAACTGAAACGGCTGATTTTCACTGCATCCACCACCGAGAGCAGTGGCTAGATAGCGAAACCTCATCTCTCTCCTCTCTCATTACCCATCTCTGTCTCTGTCTTATTCCAACTGTCTGTAAATCATGACAGACGGTAACCTCCAGCTTCCTCTTTCTCTGTTTTGAAAACAACAACTAACCGTCTCTGACACTCATGTTTCCTGCGTTTCAACGGATCACACACGCATTCACACACACACACACACACACACACACATACGCGCACATTATATCTGACCTGAACTGAAGTTCCTGCTTTGTGTCCTACAACTATGGTTAACCAATATTAAATCTATCACAAGTTCTCATGAACATGAAATTTAATGAATACTGTCTATGGATTTTACTATAATGAGTATTTGGGAAAGAAAGGTAGCACCCAGAGCAAATGTTTACACAACAGGGCGGTAATACGGGTACTGTGAGTCACACAGCACAATCTTCCCAAAATATCAATATACACAGCATATGTGTGACTTCTCTCAAACAAGTGTAAAGGGCAGGTGTATCTTCACCCTGCACTGTCACCCACATGTCCCATGTGCACGAACACACACAGCAAGGTTCACGCAGCTGGCGGCTTTGCCCTTGTCTTGCCCAGCCCGGGGCGCTGCACAGGCATGGATGCAGCTGTTTTAAAGAGTTCTGGATGGGATTTAGAAAGGAATGTCCTTGTGAAGGGTATGCTCTTGTTTTTCATTACCCAGATATAAACCGAGGCTGTTTTCAGACCGACAATAGCACCGCTTCAAAGATTCAAGGCTCCTTATTCAAGTTGAGTAGCATTGTGCTGATTCTTCACATTGCTGCTGTGATCCTGCCACAAAGGGGCTCAAACCGCTGTGCAGCATCGCAACATCTGCTGAGTTCCATCACCAGACTTCCAGGTTCATACTTTGCTCTCTAATTGGCACCTGTATTACCAAAAAAAGCCTCGGCAGAAACGGAAGCACCATGGGCACCAGAAGTCATACAAATCACGACTTTAAAACGGTTTTAAAGAATTTGTAACTCTGCCAACGTGAATCTCTGGACAACTGTGCCCACTGCCTCAAAGCATGCCATCAAAAGTTCAGAAAAAAAGTTCCTGAAAAAAACGGCTCTTCTCTAAACGATCATGTGAATGTGCTACTCTATTAACAGTGTGAGAACTGCTTACATTTAGTCATTGTATGAATAAAGCCGAACTAAAGCTGAATAAACACACTCTAGACTGGATCAGGACTTAAGGCTCAGCTCTACTAAAACGTTCATGGTCAAATTTTCAGGTTGAACTATATTTAAATTATGTGCATGAGTAATAAAATGTTAATAGGATGAGACAATTGACCTTAGCTTGTTGTGCTGTACTGCTGTACTGCATGTGACATGAAATAGGCTAGGAGGTTTGTAATCCAGTGGCGACAAGAGGAGGGGAGATTGTGTGTGTGTGGCAAAGAAAATGATCATGGATCTGAATTACACTACATATGCTTATTAGTTTCAGTGTCTTAGACGGATCTGGTACACGGATTTTAGATTAAACACCAGACAAATAACCCTCAAAGACTCAACACAAAACCTATTGTATACAGTAAATGCCGTGGAAGTGAGATTTGTGTTCTCAGTGTCGGACTTGCCCTTGACTGACCCGCCTGGGGGGCTCTTATAGAGACATAGCCTGCTGTGCAGTTGGGGATTCGGGGAGTCTACTCTTAAGAGACAGATGTCAGGGCACAACAGCTGTTCATCTGCCATCAAACTCAAGAAGAACCTAGTTATCCAGTACCACCCTTCATTTATCCAACAGCAGCACTTCCATCTCCACAGCATATAAATGAAGCATCTCAGTCAGAATATTTGTCAGATATTTGTTGACTCTGATTTTGAAATGATGCAGCACATAAACACTGTGATTCAATGTCATGTGCTTGTGCGTGTGCACGTGTGAGAGAGGTAATAGACTCACCGTGGAAAGACTGCCTGGCTCTCTCCACTAACTCCTCAATGGGATAGCTGGCCAGGTCTCCTCTGGCATGCTTTGTTTTACAGTAGGTACATGCATTCAGACACCTAGAGGAAGAGAGAGAGATGGACACAAGTTACACGAGAGTTATATGAAACTGAGCACAGAAATATGAAAGCTTTTGTGTATCCAGAAGTTGGGAAATAACGTGACAATGACAAAAAGTGTCATTTAACTCTTGTATTCATGAGTCATATATTTGTGTCTTGTACAAGAATTGTCAACAGAGCAATTAGTTATTTTGTTCTGGATTTGATTGATTTGTAGATTTTATAAAACTACAGCTATCCATTGTAAATCATTAATGCATAACATCTCAACAATGACCAATCCAGCCATTAACAGCATTCGCACTGGAATCAACTGATCTGAACTGTGAAAACAGGACGGACTGAGGAGAATACAGTGACTGTTCAGAGAAATACACCAGACTTTTTAAGGTTTTAATGAAATCTATTCATGCACACATTCCCAATAGAGCAGGAGAAGAAAGCCGGGAGTCAAAACTGTCCTTTCTCTCCTAAACTATAAGGACTCCAGCTCGCTCCAAAATAACCATGGACAGCTGTCTCTCAGGCCAGCAGCGGAAACATTAGACTCAATGCAGTGTTTTGTTTTACAAAAAGTAGAGACGCTTAATTCTAATTGACCGTGGAATGGAGGCAGCAAGACTATGAAGCAGAAAAATTAAAATGAGAAACCAAACACACAACAAAAAAAAAAAAAAAGGAGAAATACTCCCTCACAGCAGATCCAAACGGATGGCACAGTATCAACCAGAGGGGAGCTTTTGTTTAGGATAAAGGCGACTTTTATGTCAGTAAACTGTAAATTGCTACTGAAAAGAAGAAGGAAGGCCACTGTTAACAGT
This sequence comes from Chaetodon auriga, assembly GCF_051107435.1. Classification (NCBI taxonomy): domain Eukaryota; kingdom Metazoa; phylum Chordata; class Actinopteri; order Chaetodontiformes; family Chaetodontidae; genus Chaetodon; species Chaetodon auriga. Next base: position 12,666,091 of record NC_135081.1, read on the forward strand.
GCTTTTTTTGTATTTACTCCATTCAGATTTCATCTCTGACCTCCAATTTACCATACTGTGTTAAAAATACACACTGTTAACATAGTTTATTTTAATTCACAGTTTCACTGTTGGCTTCCATTTCTGGCAACGGCTCCAGTTAGTTGCAGAAACATGCTGTTGGGTGAACATGAGTTAAACACTGTAATTAGTTTAATGCGTGTGTATGTGAAAGGAAAAATAAGACCAAGCTACTTTCTCTCCCTTCCTCCCTCTCTCTCTCAAAAAGAAATAAATTTTGCCATGTGTGTTCCTGTACGATGCAAAAACGTGAGCTTGGCAGCTTCACCTTTAAGGTTTGGGGTTCGGTTTCCTGCAGTTTGCCACATCTACAGTTCAACTCTCAATGGAGCCATACTTGCCAAGTGTATAATAGCTGTGATATAACACACAAAAAACATCAATGTGGCACGTCAAGTGGTGCTTTCACTAAATGTCCCAAAACAACCAAACTGTGACTAATGTTGGACAACAGTCCAGCTGTTCATAATGGAAACAACAAGACCATCTCCTAACACAGCACAACTAATGCACGCTTTGACACAGAGCAAACATCAAAAGCTCCAGTTCCTCTAAAGTAAAGTGTCACAATGTTAAAATTGGTTTGCTGTGGGATTTATACACTCCAGCGTGATGGCAAAAACATCTTACTAATGATTAATAACCATCGAATGCTGTGATGTACGGAAGCTCATGTGAGACTGTGAAATCAGACTGTTGTAAATAACAAGCGTAAACCCTGTGTCTGCCCGGGACTGACTTACGGAGAAATAACAGGGATTCCCCAGAAGCTTTTTCCACTTACAAGTCACAGCACAATGTCTTTAACACTGGCGGATATTGCGAGGATGCTGTCTATCAGACTGTCTATCAGTGTATCAGAGTTTCCACTCTGTGCTCTGGGAAGAAAAGGACTACAGATTGAGTTGAGAAAGGCATTTCAGAGAAAATGGATTCTCAGAATGTGCAAAGACATGATAGTTCACAAACAGTGTTACTAAGTCCACGTAGGGAAATGATGATACAGTTCACTTTCAAATGCACTCCTCAGACAAAGTTACTTGAGGCCGCATGCTGTTCTACTATTGGTTCACAGACACTTCTACATATTTACAAAGTAAGCTGCAGTTGGCTGCTCAGTAGTTCAACTGCGGCACATCTGACAGAAGAGCAATGCAAGACGTTATCAGTAAAAAAATCCAGGAAATAAAAGAAGTCACCCTGTTAGTTATCAGGGTTTAACCAACAAATAGGTTTTGAACATTATTTTTTCTGCATTATGCTGTATTGGTAAGTGAAAGACGTTCATAAGCGCCCGATGAAACACCTGCAACATCTTAAAAACCCCTTTAAAATAAAAACAAAATGCCAGGAGCATTTTTTAATGTCACCACGGAAAAAAATGAAAAACAAAAGAGAATATAGCTATCTATCCATCTATCCATCCATCTCTCCCTCTCAGGGCATTGCTTATCCTAGTTGAGGGCACTAAAGATGGCAGCTAGGTCACAGGACCTAGCTGTGGAGAAAACACAGACAGATGGGGCCCTGCATGCACGCACACACACACACATACACCACCAGGGGGTCCATCCATCTTAATGTGATCAGGCCCAGCTGAGTGGATCACACCAACATTAATCTCGAGAGACAGCCAGTGGCCCGCTTGAGTGTGTGCGTTTGTGTCTGTGTGGTTGTGTTTGCATCAATTATGTGTACTTGTGTTCGTGTGTCTGTGTGAGTGTGCGGCTGCTGAACATTTGTCCAGTATCACAACAACGCATTAGCAGTTTCGACCTCTCCATCAGCCTAAACAGACTGCGACAACTAGTCAGCACCCTTAGACCGACAGTGACTGAAGGAGAGGAGCAGTGTCGCTCTCTGACACACACACACACACACACACACACTTGTTGTGTATTCTGCCGAAGAGAAGAATTCAGTTTTATTTTATTCCGCCCGGGAACAAAAACTTCTAAATTTACACAGTGGCTTCTCATTACTGTTACTGCTTATGAAAACTAACTAAACAGCAACATCAACAACACTCAAGTGGAAAAAGGGAAAATATGTCTGGAATTAAAGCAAAATATTTCTCCTCTTCATCAAACCTCCATCCTCTGCCTCCTTTGTTTCTGTCCTCTCCCCCCTTCTGTCTCGTCCCACTTAATTAAACCACAGAGGTAGCTGTTGTACCTGACAACAGTGTAGTTCATCAATGTGTTACAATGAGAGAGCCTCCCTCCCCAACGTGTGTGGGTATGTGTGTGGGTATGTGTGTGGGTATGTGTGTGTGTGTGTGTGGGTATGTGTGTGTGTGCGCGCGCGCATGTGTAAGTGAGAGAGAGAGACTATTGTGTGGTTGCAGCCTTGAAAAGGTAACAAAGAAAGGAAAGCCCTGAGGTTCTATAGATTTGTTAACCTCCCTCGACACGCACACACGCACATACACACACATACATATGCAGAAACACACAAATATTGTATCGTTCGTTGTGGATCGGCTCCCATGTGCAGCCTGTTAGAGATACAGGCTGGGAGAGAATTGAGCAGGAAAAGGTTTTCTCAACGATAAGGATTTGGGGTCTACACATTAATTAGAAAACTGCTCTATACATAAACTGGGCCGTGTGTGTGTGTGTGTGTGTGTGCCTGTGTGTGTTCATGCGGGTTTGTATTGTACAAGCTTGAAGATGCAATTATGAAAACGAGGCTTAAACTGTGAGGCGAAGTCTGAGCACTTTGCGAATTATGAAGCAAGATTATTCAGTGCACTTATTGTTGAGACGGGGAGAGGGGTGGAGCTGGTGTATGAGCAAACAAAATCTTAAACTGCTATTATACGAGTGAACAAAGCCTCGAGCCTGTAAGTTTACTGTCAGTGTCATCTCAAAGTCAAAGTGGAGGTTGCGAAATAATGTGGAGTCAACAAACAAAGAACGCTGACACAATGGAGTAAAGACCTATTAGGAGCAATGAATAGAGGATGATAAGTTATTCAGAGAAAGGTTGGCAGCTAAACCTCATTCACCCTTGATACGCTGTCTTGAGAGATGGTTGAATTCAAGTTATGTGGGAAGGTTGCATGCACACCAACAATCCTGTTGGGACTGTATCTTAAGAGGGGCTCTACTGTAATTTTAAACCATGATCAGGATTTGGGATGAAACAGAAATGTGAGTGCTTACAGCTGGTTATGGAGCTGACTGTGTTTCACTACAAAAAACAACAACATCGTGAAGGCGACATTTGCTTTCCAGAGACAGCCCTTTGACCAACGAGGAATCGATTAAGGCTATAAAACAAAGGGGTTTATCTGAGTGCGTGAAGCCTTTTATAGTCAAAGAGCTGAAGTTGAGAAAGAGTGGAACAGCTGACTTGTTATGTACTTGCTTTCCGTCCCAGTCGTAGCTCTGGTCCGACTGGAAAATAAACACAAGGTTCTCTCACCATTATCTCATGCAAGATTGTTTTGGCATTTTTGCGTGTGTTGGATGTGTGTGTGTGCGCGCGCATACATGTGGATGTTTCTTTTCATCTGTGAGTGGAGCAGCGTGTGTATGAGTGTGTCCTAAAGGCAGCTGGGGCCTGTCCCTCTCAGTGTTCAATCCAGGCTTTGTGTATGACCTCTTGAGTTCTGTTATTTAGTCTCGTGTTCACAGCGCCGCACACTGAAACGCCTCTGTGTGTGTGTGTTTGTGTCACACACTGACCTTGGGTTTCTGCTACTACTACAGCAGCCTCGCTTGTTGTTTTGACTGGAGAGACAGCACGTGTCTACATAGGAACTGTGAGTCCCAACTTCTTGTTTTGTCTATAGACAGACCTCCAGACAGCGTTGGCACTAGGTCAGTCAGCCCATTGTTACTGGACAAGAATGCTATGATGTTTGTTTATTATGAACCACGAAAAATACTGATTAGGTCAAGTCTTGTAGGCTGGCTGATTCACTGCTAAACCAGCTGATTATCTGACTTGTTGCCTGCCCTAATGACCACATTACTGTGTAACTGACTGTGATGAAACGCCCTCATGTTGTCAACCTGTCTGAATGACTTTACTGATGCACTCACAGATTACTGCCTCACTGACTCACTACTTTACTGGTCGAGCAGGTGAGTGGCCAACTAAACCAGGATATCTGCAGATATCAGAAGACAACTGGAGCCTTAATAAGAGCTTCTACATTCCACTGTACTTGGTGATTTTTTAATGTTTCACTGATCTGTAAAACCCGTGATCCAGCTCACTGGTTGCTGTAACTCTGAGTAGCTGCTTCACAGGGTTGATTGAACACATGCCTCTACACATGATCTGCAGTCTGAACCGTGCTCTCCGTCAGGTGGGGAACAGAGCCCAGTGGCAAGGTGGAGGTCTCACTAACGTGTGCCAGGAAGCCGGAAAGTGCTACTGCCAAGATTCCTCTACGATTTCATGGCAGCATTTTACAGTTCTGGGAACTCTGGCAAACACAGAATGAGACTTTTTGTCCATCAAAAGTTGATTTCAGGTAACAGCACAGTCAGCTGTCATCCCGTTGGTCATGAAATGCAAAGCCAGCAGCGTCGTCACACTCGAAACCGGCTGAACTTTGAGCACTTTGGCTGGTCATGAAATCTGAGCAGCAGGCCCACCAAGGGTAGCGCTGATACAACTTCATTCTGTAATTTCATTCTCTCCATAGGCAAAGGATGGCTCTCGCCAGTGCAGAGCAGCTCTGCAGCTAAGAATGGAGCCTTCCTACTGACTGGAGGTCAAAAAAGCTTCGAGGATGCCCCTTTCATACCCAATCATGATACTATCACCTGTTACCAGTGAACCTGTTTACCTGTGGATGTTTCAAACAGGTGCTTTTGGAGCATTTCACAACTTTCCTAGATTTCTGTTGCCCCTGTCCCAACTTGTTTGAAATGTGTTTGTCAAAAAGGATTAGCAAATCATCACATTCTGTTTCATTTATGTTTTTACACGGTGACCAGACTGTTTGGGGATCAAAGTTGTCTTTTAACATTTACTTGTGTCTGAAAAGGGTTCCATTCCCTGCGCAGGTCATCTGATTCACCGGACATATAAGCACCCATTAAACATAAAAGTCAAGGAGATCTTTGACCTAAGCGGCAGGGTTTCTGGCTAAAATCCAACACAGTGGCACCAACGCAACACAAAACGTGTCACTGCCCAAATAATCTGATTGCACTGTGTATGTACACACACCCTGCCAGACAAAATGACATGCTCGAGTCCCACAAAGAAAGCCTTATCTCTGGGTTGACGACTATGGAACACTTACCTGGAAGGAAACATGAAGGAAACTGGTTTGTACAAACAGTCTGTAAGACGATCAGTTGTGCATGTGTGGAAACTGTGTTTGCTTGTGACATACTGGGCTAATTCAGTTACTCAGGGGTTCTGTAGTGTAATGCCTTGTAATGACACACAATCTCATTTTGTCCAAGGAGACACATCAATCTTTTGGATTTACTGTGGGGAGCAGAGTCTCTCCTGGTGAGTGAGTAGGAAGAACAGAGGATGGAGAGAGTGCTTGTGTGTGTGTGTGTGTGTGTGTGTGTGTGTGTGTGTGTGTGTGTGTGTGTGTGTCCATGTGTGCGTGCGTGCGTGCCTGTGTGTGTGTGTGTGTATCAGGCATGTATTTGTGTGTTTGTGTGTTAAGCAGTGGGGAAGAGGGAAATGGAATAATATGTTCAGACCAGTGGAGCTGAAAACTACCCATACACTGGTTTGATAAACAGCAGGAAAGGCCACCATGGTACATAGCTAGAAGAGGTGTGGGTATGCGTGCGTGGGTGTGTGTGTGTGAGTGAGTGGGAACATGTGTGCATATGATCATGTGTGTATCGGGGCCGAAATAGAAAAAGAAAATGGGAATTCCTTTGTGGTCGTGTGTGTGTTTTGATTTGTTGCATGTGTGCGAAGGTGCAAAATCAGAAGAGATACATTGTGCATCCATGCATCGCCACAATCCTACACACACGTACGTGATCAGAAACCCTCGTGTAAACACCCTTAACTCCTCTGTAAGTCGACTGTTGTGAAGCACATCAGCACATTTTCTCCCTCTTTCGTTGCTGCTTCACATGACGCATTTTCACTTCTGCTCCTCGGGGAGAAAAACAACAGAGAAGAGAAAAGATGAGATCATTGACCAACGAGCAACAAAATGAAAACGCAGCCAAGTAGAGCGGTGTAACGTGGCTTGTGTATTTGCTTTTAAGATGAGGGAGAGATATGGACAAATTATCTGCAGTGAATATCGCTTGAACCCCAGCGGTGGCGATATTACAGTCTGAATGGGAGTCTCAGGCTGGAGCAGACACACCTGCTTCGACTGTTGGGTGAAGTGTGGGCGGAGGAGAAAAAAGAGACTCCTTCTGTGTGCTTCTTACGCAAAAACTGGCTCCTCATTCTCCGAGGCCTTGTTCACTCCCCCACTGTAACTGCCAGAAAAAATTCAAATTACAAAAGAGCACATAGGCCTGATTCAATTTGCTTTTAACTCGGCTAATGACTTCCCATCTCCCCCTGTTTCTCCCTGTCTCTCTCTGTACTGCACTCCCCTTTCTCTTTCAAGCGGAGACTTTTATCTACAAAAACGGCTCCTCTGTTCTTGTAGTGACTCTACTATTCTGTCCTGATAGTCTTTATTATAAAGTGTGTCACCAATGAGCTGCGCTGTGTCTTTTTTTTTTTTTTTTTACCCCGCCACGTCAAGGCCTCTGGCATCAAAAACGCAATGTGCTGAGTTCAACTGATCACACAACACAGGCTGTTCCAAGGAGGGCTAAGAAAATAATCCAGGAGCAGAGGAAGCTCTGAGGCGTGCTGATTGAAACAGACAAAGTGGAGCTCGACTATCAGGTGCTGAGGACTGTCATTCATGTGCTGAGAAGTATGAAAGAGTGCTGATATGATAATAGTCTATGGAAGAAAAGTGAGTATTGAACAATGTTCAGAAACTGGAAAGTTAACGGGATTCGACAGTTAGGAAATGCGGACAAAGGATGTGGTGTCGTGAAGAGATTTCTGATGTCTGTTCGTGGGGAGCCGATGATTTCATCACATGGTACAAGAGACGAGAAAAGATTAGATTTTTCTGCACCATCTAACAGGCTATCAGACAGATCCAGATAAAGAACGGAGAAGGACGAGGCGAGTAAATGTGTACTGTACGTCTGTGCTCGTATGATTTCCTTCCAGCTGCGTCAGACTGTGTGCTAGCCACTGACAGCACCTGAAGCAGAAGAAGCTGGAGAAGCTGTGCAGCTCCCATGCACTGACGCAACCACGATGAGCTCTGGCTTCACGAGGAAAAAGAATTAAGCTCGTTATGGGTTGCATGGAAGTGTCTGGTAACTTTTAAGGCTTCTGTTATAATATTTGGGGCGATTATGTGTAATTACGCCGCAATTTGATCATATTCATGATGACTGAAATTTCAGACAAAAATTTAAATAAACACAGCACTGTGCTTGTTTATGAATGTGAATGATGTGACGACCAGACCGTGGCACAAATAACACACACGAGCTGCACCGCTTCTGATGTGCTGTGTTCCACTGTCCAGCAGCAAACACACGAACTTAACCAAACAAACACTCAGTTTTCAAGTCAAGTTTCCTGGAAATGGATTTAATCAAACTTTATCCAAATGACTGAAAACAAATCTGATCAACCATAGACACAAACAGGAAACGCTGCTGCCGGTAATGACGGCCAAATGTTTTTAAGGCAGCAGGTGCACTAAAGAAAACATGTTTTACATATTGTACTATCCCTGTTTTACTCTACCGCTGATGAGTGTAATAGTTTTTAGGAGCTTTTAGGAGGTGCATTAAACCTTTTAAATGATGTGTAAGCACACACAACCAACACACAACAAACAATAAACTATGTTGGCTGTACTGTATTTTCGATACATGTAGATCAGTTCCACCCAACTCTCTATTAAAATAACACATCTGCTGGTTAACTCATAGGCAGCCGCTCACCATCCTTTCTTTTTCAATGGTAATTTGAACTAAAATCAGTTAAATACCTAACACTGGTCTGCAATTAACTTTCCCTCTTATGAATCTGGGTGTTCATTCTGGCCCATATTTTTGGACATGTCCAGATTGTATCCAGATTGATTTTAGAAAGTCTGAATAGCACATAAAATGTGATTTGTGCAAAGAGGATCCAAACCACAATTGGAGGTGGATTCCAGTCGGATACAGTCGTCTCACTGTTGCCACTCGAATCGTTCTGTACATCATTTGTGGCGCGACGCACAACGGCGACGTTAAATCGAGAGTGACGGAAGTGCATCGGAGCAGCTGAGCAGAATCAATGCCGCTATTAGTCGAGCGATACAGAGGACTACACAGAGAACAGTCTGCAGACAGACACGGAGAGAAACTGTCTGCTGGCACTTTGGGGGAGGCTTCTGTAGAGGCAAAGATGGAATTTCTCATGCTCCGTTGGAAAGCCACATCACCAGCGTACGAAGCTATTGATGCCTACAGGGTTACCACAGCAAACCATGCGGATACAGTAGTTTGGTTATGTCTGGACACACAAATCCAATCTGATCACTTGCAAATAACAGTGCAGACTTTATGTCTAAAAATCTGATTTGAAAAACAAATCTGATGTCCCCGCAGTCTGAGCAAAGCCTTAAAAACACATCAGGTCAAGTTTTAGGTACTAAGTCTGCCTCTGACATGCAGGACGTTGCTGGTCTGTTTGTGGCTTTCCAGCTGAGTAACCTTGGCCCTGCCTGCTCTGAGGCTTATTGTTTTTCATCTCCATCTAGACGTTTGTGACCCTAAGTATACTTCTCTCTCAGCCGGCTAAAGCCCTGAACGTTACTCCTTGGTCACAATGGTTAACACAAATCTATGTAAAGGTCAGCAGCGAGGTTGATAAGACCTATTATTCTAGAAGTCGTGGCAGCCAGTCGCAAACCACAGGAAACAAACAGCTAACTCACTGGGGGCCTGTCAGCTAACACAAACATATTCACAATGCATGCTAAAACACAAGCACAAAGACACTTCTCACTCTGTCTCCGGCAGCTTTGTTTACAGAGTGTGTGTATGTTTTACCACGGTGACTATTCGTGATTGTAGAAATCAACGATTGACAGGGATCAAAGGAGAAATTAAATAAAACACTGGAAAAAAAAATCATTAGAGATTAATACTAACGTAGCTTGCCATCTCATACATCAGACGTATTTAACGTCGACCAACCAATTAACATTCAACCCACACTGGACCCCTCCACAGTTCACCACACACTTAACTGATAAAGGAGAGAACTGTAGAGTAAACGTGGGTTCAGAAAGTCTGTACATCACGTCTACACTCCTGTCCTTGTTCTCACGCTCCCTCTCTCTACACTACATTCAAATATTTCTTAATTAAAACTCTACCAAACCTCCATGTTTTACAGTAAGCTGCCAGATCTGCTTTATAATCAAGAGCTAAAACCAAATCACACATCCTATTGTACAAACTGTCCTCAAACATCACTGCACAGTGGCAGTAACAGAAGTTAACCTTATGCACTCTAAAGCTGACAGGACTGAACTCTCTCCAGGGTCTGTCTGACGGTTCCCTGATGTGTCTTACTTGGATTCAGTGGGACACTCGAAAAGCTTCCTCTAAGACACCTCAATGTGACAAAGAATCTAATACTGGACTAAAACATATGATATCAAACAGGAAATTCTCTTTCCCACCACAAATACCTTTAGTTTTAACACAAACATCTAACATTTTGATTGATTGTTTTTATAATATCTGCTTTTTAGAGGTGCTCAGCATCCAGTATGTGCATAAACAATATCTGATTTTTTGAAAACATTATTTAGCTCAGTTTTTTCTTTACCTCAGTAAAGTTGACTGAACACCAAACCTCTCGTTCCACCGGAAACACTGATAAAAAATACTGTACGAGCTCCAAGGCTACCTTTTATACTCCCTGGATAGGTGAGGCCAGTACCTCAGAGAATAAAAAGTTTGAACCCAGAACTGTGAAATTTTGTTCTGTATTAAATCCTTCAATGATTGCTTCTATTCATCATAAGTCAGCGTCCCTATTCGTCGACCTGTTATAAGCTTCACCCTGCGAGTATTTGAAGGACAACGAGGTGGACAATGAGGTGTCTGAGGAAAAGATTAACCCTGGAGAAGCACAACATTTTCACAGATTCATAGAACGCTATGAAAAATGACTGATCTCTTCATGGTATGGAGCCTCTAAACCATTTGGGAGTGAAAAATATTTGCACTATGCAAACTTTGACTATGGTGTAATATTTCCAGGTTTCTAACAGTGGCACAGACCTCCATATTACCATTAATTCAACCTCTCACTATTTATTAAGAAATATGACCTGGCAGCGCAGCCATCAAACAGCGAGGCAGCAGTCAGGCTGCCAGCAATACTTCACCGGTTTGAGAGAGACCTCAAACCACAACCTACTTCAACTGCATATTCCCCGCTGCGTCAGCCTGTCTACCTGCCTGCCTGGAGGATACAGATGATGAAGTTGGTTACTGGTGTGGGGTTAGAGCAGACGATCATGAACAACTGACTTTTAGCACATTGCAATAACAATGAAAGATGTTATGACAAAAGTGACTAAACAGAGAAGCGGGAAGAGCAGATAATGAAATGAAATGAGCTGTAACTGTGGAACAAAGGGCTTTCTTTAAATGCCTGGAGTCTAATGGCAAAGGCTCGCACAAACAGCAACAAACATACACACATAAGTTTAATGACCCATTCTGACTGAGTGGTTGTAAATTCCTTGTTCATGACGCTGAGCATCACGATTCAGCTTGTTCACAAAAGAGCTTTCACTGTCACTGTGAGCACGCGCGCACACACACAGATATACAGAGAGCAAGAAGGGACCGTTAGTGTCGCCTTGGGCAAAACACACACACACACACACACACACAAACACACACACACAAATACAAACGCACAAACACAAACACACACCAGCTTCCTGATAGTATCAAGCATGGTAAAACTGGAACACAAAACAGAGCATTAGCAGTCTTTTTCTTGTCTGAGGCGGTATGAAAAATGCACTGTGCCCTCAGGCTTATCTGTTTGCATAAAGAAGCTATGGAAGAAATAACAAGGAACAATCCAAAACTAAATGCTGGCAATACCAGCATCAGCTGCTGGAGTCAACAACAGACGCACGAGTAGCGTGGAGTTGAAAGGAAACACGCCTGATTCAATCCAAAGTTGAAAAGCACAAACCGTGTACATATTTAACAGTATTTCTCCTTTATTCTCCTCATTCATAAACTACTATTCCCCTCAATGCTTCGCGGATCTCAAGCCATTCAATATGTACGTCCACAGCCTGTGAAACAGATTTCTGTTGTATTGTTGCAAATCTAAAGTTTGGACATGTACAGGTTTACTTTTATCAAAAGCAGCTTCGAATCAAAGTCGATAACTTCCTAAAAACGGTGCTTTGTGAGCACCTTTTGTGTCACCTCGTCTTCACAAGCCTGTTAACTTTCCTGATATTCAAGGTCCCTGAGAACATGGAGTGATTACGGTATTTGGACGTCTATTCATGGTGGTGTAAAAAAATACTGAAAAATACTTGAGGTTGGATTAATTTAACTACTTTATAGATCACATTTTTGTGTAAAAATGACGTTACAGAAACAAACTGTCGTGTTTCAATTGATTGAATTTCAATTGAATAAGAATCGAACTGTGACCTTTTGAAAAACAACTGAACAGAAGGCAGCACACATCTGCTGCACACTCATCTTTCACTCTTTCAGGAAACTGGAGTATCCTGAAATCCAGTACGCACCGAGTACATTTTCATGCTTATTCACTTTGTATACATGTGCAATAAAGCAGCATTCAGTCCATTTGTCCATCACATCATAATATAACACTCACTGTGTCTAAAAGTGAATGAATGAATCAAACTAAAAGCCCAAAAAGCAAACAATATATATATGTGTATTCAAACAAAACATGTATGTATGCAGACAAATTGTTGAGATTTGGAATAAAATTGGCACAAGGTGCTGGTTTTGGACTGAACCTTAAAAGAAATAATTAGTAGAGCCCTTTGAAACCCATTTTTAAAATCCATGTTCCACTCAAAATGAGTGCACTAATGGCCCAGGAGAAACCTGTCAATGCTCCTTTAATCCAAACCCAGAGGGCATTTGAGGACGCTGAATTTCTTTCCTGATGGGGATAAAATTATCTTGGTGGGAAAAAACGCCAATCTAATTTCGATTTAATGGGTGCAAATGAATTAATATGCAACTTAATGAAACTAATATTGTGAATCAATTTGAACAGGAAATTAAATTTTCATAGGTAGTCCCAGGTGAAACTCAACGGCAGGCTGTTGTGAGGACTTGCACTACTAAAGTGAAGGAGATGGGGTCCAGTAAGTTCATCGGTTCAGACCCACGCTAAAATGACTCTGTGGAGTAATCTGAAGTGAGTAAATGGGTTTTGTTTAAGAATATGAATGTTTAGAGTCAAAAAGTCAAAGGCGGTGATGGTTTTAGGGGTTTGTTGTGCACTTTCACCTTGTGTCTCAAGATGCCCCCACCGTCCACACAAAGGGCCTGACCTGCACTGAGATCACGATCCCTGACCGGCTTCTGATCCATTCCTTTCTCCCACTCAGCATTTAACTTAGGCTAATACAGCACAGCAACAGCCAAGTGTTTTTATTTCCCTTGGCCTCTGATAAATTTAATGACTTCAATGACTTTTAATGACTTCTTACCATGTTCTGCTTTTTAGTGTGGATATACTCGACCGAGTATCACTGAAAGTAGCAACCTGATTGATACATTATTCTTAATTTGAGAAGTAGACTGTAGACTGTTGATCAAACAAGACTAAGACCCTGTTTACACCTGGTATTAACATTAGTCTTGGGTGATCCGATCACAGGCCGAACACTGGCGTTCCTGTTTCATCCTGCATCAGGATGCATGTGGTCACATGCGTTCCAGACCACCTCAGCAAGAGGGTTGAGTGATCGGACAACAATGCCTCTTGGTGGTGGTTTACACTTGTATTTAGTACTGTCCACTTGTCAGCTAAATGCTGACATCAGCATGCTAACATGCTTACAATGACAACGCTAACATGTTAAAATTTAGCAGGTATACTGTTTACCATGTTCTCTCATTATATAGTACAGAAATACACAAGTGCATATTAGCTACATTTAGGATATGTTAATATTTCATGTTCTGAAATGATGTAAGATCCAAGACTGCAGATTAGCTGTGGAAGCACTCCACCTGCAGCATGACATCAACTTGACATTTAGTTACAAAACGAATGGAAAGACAGAGGGACGCTTTGAAGGAATGTATCCCACATGTTCACACACAAAGACAAACTGGGAGCAAACTGGAGCCAGTAAAGGGTACAGTTGGTCCACATACACTACAAATGAATAAATTCTAATGTTCACTTCTGACACAGGGGCAGTTTGGAGAGCAACTGCAACTGATGTTGTGCATGTGTGTCAGACAAAGATCGCTCTGTTTCATCAGCTGACAAATGTCACCAATGATGCCACTACTACCTCAGAGCAATATTTAAAACAGATCATCTAGAAACAGAACAGACAAAGAGCATATTCTCTGCCTTTTCCTTAGTACGCACATGCACGCACACGCACGCACGCACACACATTGAGACAACCATAGCACCAATGACTGACCAGCTCACACAAAAGCACACATTGAGCTCGGATTTTCGGTAACAACAGTGTTATTTGAGGGAGATTTGTCAACAGCTGAATCACCCAGTCAACATATTCATGTAATCCTGCAGCCTCCTAGAAGAGTTAAAATAGCAAAAACAAGGGGATTTATTTGTGGCCAGCCTAACCCTTTTGAAAAACAACACAGAGTTCATCTGGATCAGACACAGACCCCCTGCTGGAGGGAGGCTGGCATGGGATTGACATCTGTGCACACAAACCACAATACACAAAAACTCACAGAAGCTGCAACAAATATGATCATACAGAAGCGGTCAGATAGGCAGGTACACATACACATAAAATAAAAAATACAGACATGCACACTGCAGGTGTGATTAGATGACAAAGACAGAGTGAGAAGAAGAACTGAGGAAGATTGAGATGGAGCTATCAATATTATCAAAAAGACACACAGAGGCCAACAACAGAGTGTGTCTCCGTCTGTTGTAGCTATTCATAACAACAAAACCAGGAAAAAAACAATCACATGACACTGATGGTCGATTTTTGGTAACGGCTCATAGGGGAGCCACCTGAATTCACTGCAGCAGTTCTAGGAAAACATTGTTTTTTTCTTTTGGTCAAAAAACTCTCATTATACTTTTTTTTTTGGTGTCGACCACAAGCGCTGATTTATCAGAAAAAAGTATGGCTGGAACGGTTGGAGGTACAGTGTTTCTAGTCATATTAGACCACGTGTAGTCTATGAAGCTTTAGTCAGGGATAAATACCACTAAGCCCTGCAGACTACACACATCTAAGGCAGAGTGAGCTCTTCAGGAAAGCACTCGCTGGATTTCTGAGTTGATGCTTCTTTGAATTGAGGCTGGGAGTACAGGACATAATCATGGCACAATGTAAGGTAGACAAAAATATAATGTGGGAGATAGATAGATTGCAATCTATGTTCTTGCAGACAAACGTCCAAGTACAACAAGTACAAAAAATATAAATGGATGATAGTTATTGTGACAGTGTTGAAGTATGGTTATGCTGTCACCACACAGCATCACAATGTGTCTGCTGTATCACTATCACCCCCAAAATAATCATAAAAACGCCTACTCTGGTCATAAAAACAGCAGTAACTGATAGGTCAGGACCTGAAAATAGGTCATAGCCTTCTAGTTGGCGAGTCACTATGTTACATGGACAAGAATGTTGCTGCAATTAGCCAGAGGGGTTCAAGGACACTGCTGGAAATTCCAGTAAAACGCTGGACCCCCCCCCCCTTACTGACAGTTCCAAACACGTACACAGCAGGCTCAAACAAAGAGACGACGCATTGTTGTTCATGTAATGTCGACAATTGAGGGCTGTTTACTTGACAGCTGCCTAAGAAGCCAAAGGACTTGAACAAATTAGTGTGAGAACAAAAAAGCATTTATTTAAACCAAGAAAGCTCTAGTCTCATAGAACACTCGCGCTGTGCGACACGCTATTTACTTTCTCGCTTTGTGAGGCAAGCCATTAGTGTATAGACACTGAGGGCGTGTGAGAGGATGATTGATGGATTATCATCAGTGGAGGGCCAGCACAGTGGAATTAGCCTGTCGTAACCTTTTTAACTAGCCCACTGAGAATACAGCATGCGTGTTAGTAGACACACAGATCTGTAAACAACATGAAATTAGCCCATAAAAATGTGGGTTCACATGTGGGTGTAAGTGTCTGAGCCTACGACTGACTGTTGGCTGTTTTTATAGTAAAATACAACAAATCCAACCACAACAGAAGCGTTTCTGAAAAAACTCACTGCCAGTGACATAAGAGGCAAAATAACATAAAGAGGTCGTGACGGGACAGCAGAGAACATCCCAGCTGTGAAGGAAAAAGGTGACAAAGGGATGAAGGAGGTCTATCAATGTAAGTGTGTCTGTTTTTTGTCCTGCTTTCATGTTAGATGTCAAGGACAAAAGGCAAGACACCTGTTGAGTTTCTATTCCATTTACATGTGAGGAACAAATAGCACTATATGCACACGCACATTCAAACACCCTACTACACACACACACACACACACACACACACACACACACACACACACACACACACCCACACACACCCCAAGCAAACCATGTGAAATTGATAAAACCAGAAGCACAGAGGGGTTCTGTTTAAGTGGATGTGCAAAGAGAAGGAAAGTACGCATGCACGCGCACACACACACACACACACCATAAACCGAATAGCAGGGAAGCAGTGAAAATGAATTCACAGTTAAAGCTGAATATTTTATGAGTCTTGTTCTCTGTTTGTGTGTCTGCATCCTACCCAGTGTTAATGGAGATGATTTCAATGAGAGGGTTCTTCCTGATCTTGGGTAAGTCCAGTCTGGCTCCGCCGAGCCGCCGACCTCCATCTTTCTTCTGACCCAACAGACGAACGGAGTGGCCTGAGAACGACAAACAAAACTCCACTATTGTTTATTTTGCAGATGAGACACACCAGCATTAAATGTATTCATTCAAAAATGAGTAGTTAGATATATTAGTTGCCCTGATTAATTTGCAAAAACCTGAGTTCTCCTACTCAAACCACACAGCTAAAGGAAATTATTCACATTGTTCATTGGCGTAAAAATAAAAGAAGACAGACATGACAGACAAAAGAGAGAAAAGGTTGACTGTTTAGATGGTTGGATCACTTCCTCTCCCTTTAGTCTCACTCAGACATACAATACAAACACACACTCACATACCCAAATGCATTTACATACAACCTTTCACCCACAAACCCAGTATCAAACAGAGAGAGAGCTTTCGAAAGGTTTATCCACCTCCAAATAAAAGCCTTCATTACACTTCTCTCATCTATTCAGTCTGATGCTGGTGTGAGCAGGACACAGGAATGGGCAGACCAACATATCAGAGCAGGCACAGCGTGGTGAAGGTATGGTCAAAAAAGAGAGAAATTAACAGGCCTAACTGTGCAGGAAATGGCATAATTGGCCAACCTCTGGCATCGAGAGCACTTTAAATCAATTACGAATGAATGTGAACGCACAAAGAGGGAAAGAATGTGATATTCTTGCTGAAGTAAACGGCAACGATGTTACCAAGATAGTTAATACAGGTGGAAACAATGACGGGCAGGAAAAAGACAATCTTCAAAATAAAGAGGACTATTTCACTCAGATCCTTTCAGAAGTGCTATCGACCAAATAGATATCAGTGTGTTACAGAAGAAAATCCACAGCTGAGTCTAATAGCTAATAGCGAGTGATGTCTAGCCTTTGGTGTGCGGAAATAGGATGCAGTGCTCTCCAACCATCTACCAGCTAGAAGGTGTGTGAGATGGAGGCGCTGAGGGATGGAATTGTCTTCCTGTTTTCATCCGCTTTACATGGGTCTCCTGGGAGGGTGTGCTCAGGGCAGGAAGCATGGCTATCAATTGGTAGATAAAAATGACAATCTGCCCCAGAGGAGGACAAAGAGCCAATCGGTGAGGCGTGACTGGTCGTAATATCCCCGTACAAGCAAGGAAATTAGAAAACTTCCCTCGTGGAAAACAGCTGGGACTGGAAGCACGCTGGGCCAGCCTTTCTTCGAGCTGTCTGCCTGCGTGGCCAGCTCTGGTCATGAAACGTGGATTTAAAATTCATGCGCGCTCAAACGTTCTTCCCTCCACGGCCGTCGCTCCATCTGGTGACCGATCAATGGATTCATCCATTCATATATACTTTCTTTAACAGCTTCACGGTTCCACCTACTCCTCAACAGCTGCTTTAAACATTGGCTCAGAAGCTCATTCAGCAAATGCACTACAAGAGAGAGAAGAAAGTTAAGGAAATGCCAACGACGATGGCTAAAATGTGTACGCCAGATGAGGAAGTGCTCCAAGGCCTTAAGCTGAAACTCATTCAACTGTATGTCCTTTTTAAAAGCGTTCCAAATGAGTTGCCTTTTGTTTCTACCTTGATGAAACTGATCATTTTACACAAATGAAAGCAAACCGTGAAGTGGTCAATTTCATCACTAAATTCAATAATTTCGCAGGGCATGTGAACCTAACCTGTCTACTGTGAGAGGTAACAAATGCAGCAAATAACGAATGACACAATCTAACAAGCATCACACTTAATAAAAAGGAAAAACACAGTGGGCAGGCTATCGCAGAACAAGCCTCACCGTCACGGCTTGCGTGTTGAGGTTCTTAAAATGGACTTTGGAGCTCACGTTTGGGAGATGTGCAGCTTCACTAAATAAAAGGCATGACACTAACTTAGCTTGAGCTCAGGCCTACTGGTGAAGGATTGCCGTAAATTCTGTTTCAAATTCCAATTTTTTCCAGATAGTTGACATTACACATTTCTTTCTGATGGCTTTAGCTGTGGGAAAATAAAGTTACCAATACCTAATTGCATGCACAGACTTGTCAGGAGGAAGCAATTACCATAGTGATGTTGGATTTCCAGATGTTTTTCCATTATGAGATGTCCCTTTGTATAAAACTTGGAAACTGTCATTCCCCGCATATTCTTTTTTCCTTTTTTTTTTTTTTTTCTCTAAAACTACACTGGACCCCTGTCAATATGACTGCCACCAACGACTCAAGAAATAATCTCACTACCAGCATGGAATCACTCCAGGAGTGCGCCCAAAGCCAAATTCAATTTCAGGGCCTAGGGGACCATGAATGGGAAGCAAGAGATAAAATGGCTAACTTGAGTTGCTGAAGAAAACCGAAGAATGCTGCACTATTTGTCATCTCAATTACAGAGTTTAGAGAGGCCAACTGCTGTGATGGGCAACCCAGCATAGACAGACACACACACACCACCCTATAGCACATTTTCTAGTTACTGTCTGCCCTCCTCCTTTGCCTCCTGTGTTCTTTCCTTTGCCTCTCTCCTTTGTTCTTTTCTCGCTTTCATAAATACAAACCGACATAAATCCTTCCATCCACTCATAATGGCCCATTATAACATGCTAGGGGAAAGGAGGGAGGGAAGGCAAGGGTACATGGATGGAAAGGTCGCTGGATGGATGGATGGTTGGGTGATGCTAAAAAAGAAAAAGCATCACGGATGAAAGATGTACAGGATAGCCAGATGGATGGTTGCATCAGAGAGGTAGGGAGCTAAAAGATTGACCCGTTGACCTGTGTCTGATGTCTCATAAGTGGTGGGTCTTGTTGTGCTCCCTGGTTTGATTGTAAAGCAGCAGGCAGGGTCGGGGGATGGGGGCACATCGGAACAGAGGGACAAAGGTGGCAGATGAGGAGGACAGGCGGGATGCAATGCCTGTCATTTATCCTCTTGATATAACAGGTATTTAGACATGTGCAACAAAAAAGCAGTTAATTTTCTTTCCAGAAGTCAGTCAGTCAGTTTTGATGGGAGATGCCTCAGATATATATTACTTAGCCTTTCTACGCTGGGCGCCTTGATGCAAACATTTCAAAAGAGGACTTCTTTTAAAAAGCCCTACGTGAAGCTTTGATGCCTGACTTTGACGAGCTCCTCCACAGAGCTTGCTTTTGTCACTTCCAGATGGGAGGTCAGAGTATTAAAAAAACATCAGAATACCGTCAGATGACTCAAAATATATATGAATGCATCAACTTGTCTCTTTGTAGCTGCTCTTCATGTCCCTCTCCTCCTGTCTAACTGCCTCTCTGTATTCAGCCACATCTTTAAACTGCTTTATTGTTTCAGCACAGATACACACAAACACTTTTTTATACTGGTGAAATAAGGATCATGAGGTAATGTGGATGCCACATAGCCTCTGATCTGCAGCTAAGTCGATACATTAGCATGCCTTTTCTGACCTCTGTTTCTATGTCACACACGCACACTAAATCTGAACTGTTTCTAAAAGACAAAACAATATCAGGTGAGATGGTATCATCCAAGGTTATCTTCTCAGTGAGAGATCAATATTGGGAGGTAAATAAAGAAATGAAGACATCAAAACATCCCAATAAAGAAAGAGGTACAGCAGTTATTTATTAATGGTGTAAAGATCAGACTTCAGTGGAAGTGTGTTCCTTTAGGACTGAAAACATGAATAAAATATATTTGTGTGGGCTTCTGTATACATTGTCTGTATTTTAGTCTTCAAAAAACCAATTGTTCTTGTGTTTTTGTTTGCTGAGCATCACTAAGAGACATAAAATCTGGTTAGATGCCCTTGCAAAAATGTGTATCCATGGGTGTCATTAATTATTTTTTTTATGGATCTGCCAGTGGGCTTGGAATACGAGATAAATCCAGAGCTGTGTTTGTTGTTAGCAGGGGAATCAACATCTGGTACAGCTAAAAAATAAATAAATTAAATGAAATAACTGATTTGGATAAGCAGGCTTGTGACCACAGTAACAACACTGGCCACCAAATCACTGACGCTGCACAATGTCAAGTACCGCAATCTGGGCAGTAGCTGTAACCTGGATGACTGTGTAAATGTTGAGTGCATGCTCAGCAACCCAAATGGAGATATTGAAAAGATAAAAATGCCCCGCCGTTTACAGCAGGTAGTAACTTGAGCTTTATGTTAGGTAGATGTACTTTAATTACAAGCGGTTTTACAATCGTGAAGCATCCTTTCAGAAAGACCGTTGATTAGTTCTTTTTGAGTCTGGATCCAAACTGAATAAAACGTCTCACACCTCAAGATCTAAGTTCATAAAAAACATACCAGTACTCTTGTCATGTGGAAAACAGACCTGCAAGCAATTTTGGTGGAGGGAAGAACTGCGTCTATTAGCAGTTCATTGAAGTAAGTATTTTAGTAGCCATTACCAAAGGTAAATCCCTTAGCTTAAAGGTTTATGCCCAGGCCTCCGAGCTAAAATAACAGCTCTCGGTTTATACGAGGTCATAAAGAACTGTAATGATACTGGGGAAATTAGTTTCTATGGAGGGGGTGAAAGAGGGAGGGAAAAGGGAGGCAAAGAGGGCAGAAGGGATGGAACGGGGCAGTGAGAAGGCAGAGGGAGGTGGGAGAGAGGAGGGAAGGAGATCAAAAGATGCTGAGGAACGGGACGAAGGAGGAGAGGGAAGAAAAGGGAAAGAATGAGCAAATCATAGAGAAGAAAGGGATAATAACAGTCAGTGTGTGAGTGTGAGTGTGTGTGTGCGTGTGCGTGTGTAGCCAGACGATTTAGGGTTGATGACACATTGTAAAATTAAGCCTCACTTCAGCTGTCCTTCATTAGAGTGAGGCCTGCAGTGCAAACTAGTCACTCATGCACGCACTCACTCACTCTCTCTCTCTCTCTCTCTCTCACACACACACACACACACACACACACACACACACACACACACACACACACACACACACACACACACACACACACACACACACACAGTGTAAACTCAATCTGTTCTTTATTAGAGAACAGCTGGGGGTGTATGACAGCTTGACTGGACACTCTTACGCTGTAAACTCTGCCTGACCTTCATTAAACAGTTAAGTGCGGTGGTTCACTAACAGTTTAAATGGATGACCTAATCACTGCCATGTGCGTCTGTCTCGCTGTCAGTGAGCTTCTCAAGACAGAGAAGACCACTTAACAAGCTACTCAGACAGCAAGACAGGCGGGATCTGAGAGTAACACTGATCACCTGGCTTTGACTACGAAACGTCAATCTAAACCATTAAATCTTACTGAGCAATGATGCCAAAAACAAGTTTGTATGCGCTTTTCAATCCTTCAAAGCAGTAAATCAAGCCACTCATACTCCTGTGGACCAGAACAATACTGATTTTTTTTTGATACCCATACAGTCGAGCCAGTACTTTATTATTAACAATATTTTCTCAGAACCACATGTTTTAAAACGTTCATTGTGAGAGAGCAGACAGATGAATTCAAAGCCATTATTATTTGATTACATACTCAAAGTGATATATTCTTACTCTTGACAGTTAAGTCATTCTCAGTGCTTGTATTCTGTCAATAAGTGGACATACTTTACTGAAAATCATTCAGACACAGAGCTGAAGCTAAAAAAACTTCATTTCCTATTCAAAAAATGACTCTCATCCATTCATTCACTCATCCATTCGCTGGTCAATGCATCACTGCTTATTCTCTTTGTGTGGGTGTGTGTTAAAATACCTTTAACCGCCTCGTCCACTACTTCCACCACTCGATCAATCTGTTGGACCTGGAATGCAGACAGACACACATGGGAAAAGTTTATCGATGCTGACAAACCATGTCCACGCAGTCAAACAAACGCCTGATATTGACGACCCGCAAACACACACACTGATCCAGATTTAAACAAGGTGGGCATGTAAATATGTACAAAGGCAATACAGTATGCACACAGACAAACGAGTCCAAACAGATCCGATCACACCCAGCTTTCTCCAGCTGGGATTAAGTGATATAGATTTCCTGAATGCCACTAAGTGTCTACTGTATGTAGCTGTAACACCAATTGTATGATGTGCTGACTGAGACACAGTGTGACGATGGGATTTTTAATGGAAGAGAAGGCAGAGGCCGAAATGTCCAGAGGGAGACAGAGTGGAAGACAGATGATCATAAAAGTCAGAATTAACAGAATTATGGTCAAGCAACACTGTTAATCTCCTCGCTGCCTCCTTTGCAGACTGGTGAAGTCAGAAACATCAACAGTTCTAGAGAAAAACAGGCAAGACCAGGCTGTTAGGAGGGTGAACTGGATACTAAAAGAGGCAGAATATTCGACAGGGAACAGCACAGATTTCACAGATGTACCATCCGAGGAGGAGAGTGAACGATGCACGAAAAAAAAATAATTCTCCTGACTTAATTTCTCCTTTCATTCCTCTCAGCATCCATTCCACCTCTCATTCACTCACTTTTTCTATTCTTGGAGGCCTGTGCTTGAGCCCTTGGTACCTGTTCTGAATGCCTCCAGATCCAGAGGAACCCTGCTTTCAAACAGACTCACACAGACGCACACTGTGCCTTGAAGGCAGCAGTTATATGCATGTTACACACTAAGATGAAACCTTTTTTCTTCTAATGGCCGGGCAATCTGGGTTCATTCAGAGCAGCGGTGGGTGGTCCCTGCTCACTGTATGGGTCAGGTATTGTTTACGTTTTCAAGGTGAATTCAGATCTCACTTTTCAATCCTGGTTCTTATCAAAGGCTGCTTTACTCATTGAAAAAAAACGCATCATTTCAGCAGATGTAGGCTTCCACAGAAAGCGACTGAGTGATTTTGTTATTCTAAGTTAAAATAAAGTAAAAAGTAAATAATCTTTTTCTCGCCATTCACGAGTGGAATGATTAAATGGAGCAGACATTTCCAAAGGCTACCCCTCGCTTAGCAGAGACAGCACCCGCAGTAAGAAATGTTTCAACAGCTGGCCTGTCCTGAGTAAAGCCTATGGCTGACAGAAATTTCTAGTTTATGGATAAAGAAAATATAAAAATGAAAAACGTTTCAGTATTTAAGGAATCACTGCAGCCCAGTCACTTTTTTAACTTTCATTTCGTGTAACATTACAAACATAAAATAAGCACTTATGTGAAGTGCATATCATTTTGTGAGTAAGTGGACTTAAACATTAAAAAAAGAACAGAAACTGGGCTCAAAACATTGACATGATCTACTCAAGGAAAATATGCCCACCGTATGCTGAGAAGACTGACGTGCATGCTTACAGCATTGTTTACCCACTGTCATCCTCTGATTAACCAGCCAACACTGCGTGCGTGTATGGATGTGTGTGAAGTGTCTCAGATACAGGATGTGACATGTCTAGTTCAGAGATGTGAAACACTGTAGGCTTGCGTGACTGTCTGTGTACCTGAACCACAATACACAGCCTTTCACTTCACAGCAGCTTCAGCCAGAAAAACACAACAGAAATTCACATAAAAGCTGACACACGGGTCGATTAAACTGAATGAACTCAACGGGAAGCACTTTTTTTCCTTAACTACAGCCCTTATCTAGCCGTTAGTGCAATCACTACATACAAATTCACGACTGGTTATTTGCATCTAATTTGCATAACCCACCAACTGTCACTGTCATTGTGTGGCTGATTGTAACTACCAAGGATGCACAAGGGGAGTGTGTGCATACTCCTATACCTCTGTCTGAGTTTGTGTGGCTGCTTCTGCATGCATCCATGAGTGTGTGTGTGTGTGTGTGTGCGCGCGCATATCACGGCATAATCCAATCTACTCATGACAATGAAAGGACCTACAGTGGTAAACTTCCCAGATGTTTCTGCCTCCCCCTGAAGGCTATTACATGTACAAACCTGTTTATCTGAATGTAATTATATTATACATACATGCCACTTGATTTGAATGTAATTATGCTACACAGTGGCACGTTTACTTACACGGAATTACATTATTTATGGTAAAGGATATTTAACATAACATTTGAGACACCGTCACCCCCCCCCCCAATTATTTTTACGACCGTGACAGTAATCAACATTGGGCATCGGACTGTTTCCTTTATTCCCATCTTCAATGAGGCCGTTTGTTTTTATGTAAGCAAATAAATTCAGAATTATATGAAATTAAGATCAAGGTCTTCTGTGGTGTGGTGAACAAAAGAATGCATGCATATTATACTTTTAATGGACCGACTGTGTGCTTTCTTAGACACGCTGGAATTATTCAGCTCCCCTAAACATCGAAGGAACGTCTTCATTTCTATGCGTGATACAGACATGCTCGTGCTACACATGACTCAACTACAAGGTTTTAACAACTTCATATTACTTATTTATGTTGGATTGTCTGAGGTAATTTTGCTAACATTATTACTTGCAAGACTGAGCCAACAATAATACAAAAATAACTTCACGTTCACCCTGAGCAAGACCCTTCAGTTTTAATACGCAAGTATTTGACTGGAGATTATTTTTCAGGGTCCTGGAAAGCGGAGGCAGATAGCAAATCACTAATTCTCTGCCTCTGTAATTACAAACATCATCAATGTTTTAATGAGTAATAGTCATTGAGCTGTTAATGTGGTAACCTTGACACGTCTTTTTAGTTTCCTCCTGTGATTACTGAGGTGAAACCAAACAGAAATGAAGTCATTGTTCCATATCACAGTTTGCCATACAGTCCAGTCATACTTGCACCACAGGGTTATGAGTGGAACAATCATGGCTTTGGGACTGCAAACCAAAACAACCGAAATCACTTGCATGACACTGCAAGGCAAATGGCTCTAACAAATTTACTTTAAAGGATGCCCCCCATCATTAGATATTCGTATTTCTAGGACTCCCCTGATGAGGGAATTTTCCCTTCTTGCTGCAGCACTTTTTGTGTTGTCTGTTGGCTCTCTGTTATCTGTGACCATCTCTTCTCTCACTTCACTGTCTGAATACGACAGAACTACTAAAGGGACAGACTATCCAATGCCACCTTCAAAGAAAAGGTTTTACAGTGAAGGCTCAAAGTCATGAGGATGCATTGGCTCAAAATTGGCCATTGCCTGTGAAATATTAAAATTCAGTCTTATCAGTTGTCTTTCAAGCAACATTTACATGAAGCACTGAGGTTTAATGATTTGACTTAATTTTGGTGTCTCAACTCTTTTCAGTCCTTAAGAACGATGATCAAGGTCCTTCAGTGGTATTTCTATCACTGTCATGTTGTTTTTCCACTCCTTTTCACACCTCTGTCCTCTGGCCCTTATCTTTCAAATGTGCTACACTTCTTTTCTTCTTTTTCAACTATGTCAGGCTCTTCCTCGCCGCCTTCCCATTCCACACACTCTTCTCCCTCCTTCCATCATAGAGCAGTCTTCCGCCTTTTCTACTTCCCACCATGTTCATCTTAGTCTTAGTCTTGTCTCCTGGGGAGGTCTATTGATCTACCAAGCAGCAGGGAGGCCACAATAGAACAGACACAGCGGGTTGGCAGCCAGGTGAATGACGGGTCAAACCGTCCGTATCTGCGTGTGTCTGTGTGTTCGTGTGTCTGTCCGTACTCCTCAAAGGTTGTCAACGCCCATATATTAAGCACATTCACATAAGTTAGTCAAAGTGCACACGCATATACATACCCCAATGATGCTGAGTCCTTTCAGGTAGTCCATCCGTGGCTGGGCCTGGGGAACACAACCTGCTACGACTACCTTTTTCTGCTGGTCCTGGGCTTTTCTGTACAAACAAAGGCAAAGAAAAAGACAGAAGAGAAGATTAACATTAGTAGATAATAGCCATTTCTGTACTACCCGCATAATTCTAGCCAAAATGTTTTAATCTACTGGATTTGCTATTGCATGTATCAAGAGTCACAAAGCACAGGGCCACTTGGTTGCACATCAAGCAGCTGATACTTCTATGCTAGTGATGGGTCTGCGTGACAAAGGGACACCATGTTATCTGTCTGTGAAAGCTTCCAAAGTTTCCAAGGACTGTTTGTTTTCTTTTCCCTGGCGGCAGCATGCAAGCTATTCCCCCCTGAAATGAAATGCAGAAATTACTCAAGGTAATTCCCACGGTGCACATTTGGTTTGGAACGTTGGATATATCAAACATTGGTATTCCAGGACTTTCTAATGTTTGGATTAAGATGAAAAACCTTCATTCTTTTATGGTGTACAACACAGATTACTTGCGCACTGATCTCATTTATATAAATGGTTGACTTTCTCATCACAGTGTTATGATTTGTGGTTGCTTTGATCAGCACACGAGGCCATCAGCCCAAACTTCTCTGCAGTTTCTTCAGTTCTTTTATATCCACAGCAATCGGTGCATATTGTCACTTTGTTTATTTTACCAGCTGTTCATATTAACTATGACTGAACGTTTTGATCATTTGATCAGGCATTACTTAATGCTTGCTAATTTCAAGGCCAAGAGACAACAGCAAATGACATATGAAAGATTTGAATATGGAATGAATTGTACAAATGAGACCCTGTACTACATTGAAAATCAAGCATTTGTATATTATAGTATATTCAAATTTAAGCATATTCCTAACTTTGAAAACATTTACTTATAAATGTGATTTATAAAATGATGGTTGAGTATTTACAGCGTTCATGAACGTTTAGGCACAACGTGAAGCAGTCAAGGCAAGAGAGCAAACACTGCTAAGGGATTTCACAATGACTTAGAAATTAAAAGCAGAACAACACATCCCATTTTCAAGATGATTTGAATTAAAAAGGGCTGGAGAGATAGTAAATGTGTGTGTGTGTGTGTGTGTGTGTGTGTGTGTGTGGTGATGGGTGTGTGTGTGTGTGCTCGTGTGGATCTTTGTGAGTCTTTATGTCACCTCCAGTTAGTGACAGTGAGATTTGAGACACTCGGTCTGTCTGACAAAAGCTTTTGGAAGAGCTGCCCAGACTCCAGCATGAATCTTTAATAATGAAGCCTCCTGACAGCTGGAGCAAGAGAGGGAGGGAGGGATGGAAGTGAGGGAGGAATCGTGGGTGGAGGACAGAGGAGGAGCAATGAAACTGGATGCAAACTGTCAGTTGTGTTTTAATTCAGACAATGTTTGTATTCTTCAGCAAAACAAAGAGAGGGAGAGGTGGAGGAGGTGTGTGTGTGTGTGTGTGTGTGTGTGTGTGTGTGTGTGTGTGTGTGGAGAAAGAGAGAAAGGTGGAGGTAGACAACTCAATTCAAAGGCAGATTACACTGTCATGTGAATGAGGGAGGGAGCGACAGAGGAAAGCTCGAGTTGGTAAGAGATGAGTGGAGGAATGAAGGGAAGGGAGATGAAGGTGGAAATGAGAGCGTCGTTATGTTTATTTTGATTATTCAGAGCTGCTCGTGTTATTCAGGATTATTTCAGTGACTCTTCTCATCTTCACTTCTCAATCCAGCTCTTTATTGGCATACAAGTGTTGTGCAGGTAACGGCAAATTACTTGAGATGCCAAAAAAGATGAAACATGAAGCAAGAAGAAAGCTTGCTGGATGTGACGCCTCACCACAGACAAAACTGAGCATTCAGAGAAAGAACACTTCTATTGATCTTAAGAAATGCACATTTTTACTCCGCATGTAAATTCACAGGTTTAATCCGCTGACCTTTTACCTTTAAGACGGGAAAAAATAATATACACGCCGCTGTGGCTGTCTCTTGTGGTGTCAACAGACCTTGAACACAGACAGAGGCAGGGAGGGATGAAGCACTTGAACATCCTGATGCTACTAAATAATAAAAGGTAAATAGACATAAACATTGTGAAGAGAGAGCGAGCAGAAGACGAAAAAAGGATAATATCTGCTTTGAGTAACTTGTTGTCCCCACAGCGTTCTTCATGGAGGACTCACACTGGCATCACTGCACACACAGACTCGCACACGCACACACACACACACACACGCAGCAGGGGTGCGTCTGCATAATTCACACCGTCTCCTGCCAAAATGCACCAAACGTTCCTTTAATGTGCTACTCGCTCCCCGCCCACAGACTCGGAGCCATAGCTGACACAGAGAGTAAGCAGACAGCGCCTGAGCCTTCGCCTCGGCGCCCCAGGGGGAACAGGCCAATCACGTCGCGCACAGTTCATGGATAGGATGAGATGGAATGGGATTATGTGATGCGGTTGCCGTGGTGATACTTTTGAGCCCGACCGAGCGCTCGCTGCCAGTGACCCGGACCAGAGCAGATGCCCCCCGAGATCAGAGGACGAGGTGTGTGTATGTGTGTGTGTGTGAGTGTGCGCACGTGTTTCCTTGGCTTCCTTGGCACCTCGCCCTAAATCTCTACAGCCCCCCCCAACTCTGTCTTACTGCTCTCCATAGCCTCAAGACCACACACATGCACCCACACACAGGGTCCCAACACCCACGTGCTCTGAACATACTGTACATAAACATACCAATGGTCACGGATGGCGATGGCAAAAGCCTACAGTAGTCTATGCATACATGTATGACCTCTGTGGCATGTATGTATAGCAGGGAGGGCTGCGCTGTACATACTGGTTTTTAACAGCTGAGTGGACACAGTGAATCAGTCAAATTAGACCAGACTTAATGTCCAACTGAATTGATCAGGTTGACTTGGAGAAGCCCGTTGCTGCAAGTATGACATTAAAATAACTCTAGGCTTTGAGATGTACCACACTCGGTGACCTATATAAGGGCCTCTTCAACTTTCTCACAACAAAACCTGAAGTGAAGGAGAGGGCTTTCCTTTGTGGATTATGATCTATAGCGCCATGTGAGCTACATGAGTGTAACTGAAGTGTAGAGACATCATCGTATGAGAGAGCCACACAGCTGATGTTCTCACGACTGCCACGAATGTAGCCGTCTGTGTCAGTGTTAGAAAATATGACCAGCTTCAGCCTTTGTCTTGAACTCTTGTCATTAAGTGGTAAACAAGTCGAATTCTTTATGTGGCGCACTGGTCCTGATGAATTTTGCCACTGTGCTCATGGTGGCCGGCGTTTCCAGTAAAGGTAATTAGGTTACTATAAATGATAACCCCCTAACTCCAAGAGAAACATCCAATATGCCCTTTTAAGTTGTGTAGAAAGCAGAAGCAACATTTGAGGAACAAAGACCTGGAACCTCTTCTAATGAAGTACAATTTTTTTGGGTCATTTTTTTGTGTCGTGAACATCCAAAACAGGCTAGCAGCTGTGAACTGTGTGTGTGTGTGTGTGTGTGTGTGTGTGTGTGTGTGTGTGTGTGTGTGTGTGTCCTCTCAATGACTCTCCCTGCTGCTTAACACTCTCAGCACTATACAGATAACTACATGGGGGGAAGACGATGAGCTCATTTTACACACACACACACACACACACACACACACACACACACACACACACACACACACACACACACAGAGCTAGCCATATGCTCCATAACAAACATGTTGCTTAAAGGATGAGGTCATCCTTGTAAGAGCAGTGAGGTTGTGTGAGATGTACATATCTGCATTGTGATTAACTCTCTGCGCTTCTTACTGCACTGACCTATTTCTAAAATGTGTTAAAACACCAACTCTTTGGATTTTGCTCATCTTAATTCAACTGAACATTTTTTTGTTGCTTGAGAAGAAAAACAGCGCATTCAAACTGGATCTAGCTTAAGTGATTTGTTTTCATCGCATCCCTACTTTGTCCATCCTTTTTCCCCTGCCCTTGCTCCTCAGTCTCCCCTCATCCTCTCATCTGCACTCCCGACAGTTTTCTGGCTGAGTTGACAGCGAGCCAGCCAATCAGCACACTCCTGACCTCTCTGCATTAGCATAAGCAGCAAGGGGCAAGGTTAAGTACCCATCAAGCCTCAGTAATTAAGATGTGAGCTGGTGTGTGCCTGAGTGTGCGTGAGCGTGATAAACCGAATGAGAGCGCGGCCGCATGTATTTAATCTTCCACTTCACATATTCGCACCTCCACAAACTTCTCCTACTTATACAACAACGCAGACTCGGGGTCTGGTCACTGTCCCAATTTTAATTCCACAATCGCTATAATAATCCATTACAATACTACGACTTACTTTTGACCCACCAGGGGACATATGTATGTTTATTGATTTAATGTTTTATTAGTTTTTCCACTTTCTCCCCTCCCTGTTTTTAACAGCAGGAGATGCATCTCCATGACTAACTGACAGCCCAGACTGAATGAATGTGGGGAAAACAAACTTTGTTACTCCGATGGAGAATCAAGCCACTCCTCTGTGAATAAGTGTACTGGCGAAGTTTACTAAAACAACTGTCAAAATACAAACAGTATAAATAAAACAGCAGCTAACTCTGGGCCTATGGGATCTGACTGCAGACACACTAAACTAAATGAAAGCTGTTAATGTACTACACTCGGGGCCTCGAGGAGATGGAGCTGCGAGGGCGGAGGCGTGGGGAGAGGTGCACGCAAGTGATTGACAGG
This sequence comes from Chaetodon auriga, assembly GCF_051107435.1. NCBI lineage: Eukaryota > Metazoa > Chordata > Actinopteri > Chaetodontiformes > Chaetodontidae > Chaetodon > Chaetodon auriga. Next base: position 12,696,744 of record NC_135081.1, read on the forward strand.
TAACTGTAAGAAGTACATCTTAATAAAGACGAGAGAAGGAGAGAGAGGAGGAGAGGACACAGGTGAGTGTAAAACAGGAAAGAGCTGATGGTTAGAGCAGATAAAAGGCAGGAAAACATGACAGATGAAGCAGAGGGAGAGTCAGTTAAGAGTCCATATCTCTCCACCCAACTGTATGTTAACCGGCAGTTGAAACAGTCATCTCCGAATGCGCCACGAGTGTCCAATTACTTGTCTAATGCAGTTCAGACCTCCAGCGCCACGCAGCTACAGACTGAGGACAAACACTTTGTTCTGTGGTCTAACAACCACCTTACTGAAGCTAACTGATAACTCACATGTCTATAACTGCAGCAAGCAGCACAGGTATCACCAACTGGTTATTGTAATCTTACTGTTTTATAAGATTATGACAGATCTGAATATCACTGCTCGCTTCCTGATCAATCGCAGACAGTTTCATTCTAAATTTTGAAGGGAACAGGATTCAATCACTATTTTAGTGTTGTAATGGGAAAGTAATGGGATTAAAGTATCAAATGCTCTTAGTGTAAAACCTGAAACTCTTTCAAGTGGATTACTGTTAATGGTTAGTATATTAGCTCTTTTGCTAAACAAATCCGACCCTGCGGGATGCCAATGGACAAACATTCTGAAGCGGTTACAACGCAGCCACCTCTGAATATATAGTTTTTACTTGGTTATCTATAGGGGACAGTGCATATGAACCAACACTGTTATTTTCGAAACATCAATGTACATGTGCTGTCGAAATGTGGATTCAAAATGTGAATCATGCACCTTTTTTAAAAAAAAATCTCAACAGAGAGGGGGAATGAAATATGTCAGCTGGGCAGGAGAGGCAAGGGAGTAAAAGGAAGGAAGAAAACAAACTGCCAAAGAGAACATCTTCATCACCAAGTGGGAGAGGGAGAGGAAGGATGACAACAGGACTCAGAAAGAAATGAAGGGTGGGGACGAGAGCTGGGGGGCTGCGAAGGAGGGCTGTGATTGAGGGATGAGAGAGGGGTTTGAGAGGTAAAGCTGCAGAATCCCCCGGGGATCTCTCTCTCTTTCTGTCACACATATATATCACACACAAACACACACACACACACACACACACACACACACACACACACACACACACAAATGCAAACACACACTCATCAACTGCTGTTGGGTTTCATAGGATAGCAGGAGTTGATGCCCATAAAGAGACACTGGATGGAAGAAAAAACGAAATCCAAGATGAGAATGAAAGAAATGAAATGAAGTAAAAACGGCAAGAGAGGGGATGTCTAATTTAATCAATACAAGATGATGACATGAAAGCAGGCCGATACAAATGAGTTGCGGTATGTGACGTTCAAGACAATATAGAATTGGGCAGCCTGAGCACCTAAGACCAGTTAGCAAAGGCCTGACATGGCCTCTCATGAAACCTTGTTTCAATCTACATTTTTAAAGGCATTGATAATAGCAGAAAGATTGAGAACAAGCTGGCTTACCACAACCATAATCATGGTCCTAACCACTTGGAAACATAACCATAAAGGAGGGGGGTAAAAACTTGACTTGCTTTCAGTTTTCCACATTTATTACTAAGGTGGTTAATAAAGGCATTCACGTTAGAGCTGCGTTTTACAGGATATAGGCAATCTGTTGACCAATCAATACACATATAACGTGGCTAGTTTATGGCTAGCTCACATGGCCTTCGGGTATATCAGAGATAGGATGCGGCCGATTGTCAACATGGGCCTAGTAAAAGTAAGTAAGAGGAAATGCAAGGCTTTCAGATTACAGCCTTTTAAAAAGCGCCTCGCACACACACACCTGCCCAGCGCTGTGAAATGGATGACATCTGTCTTGTAAAAATGAGCTGAATGCGTGATAAATATTGCATCACTGAAAATGAGTTGTATTCACTGCTTGAATGGTTCATAATATAGAAAATACTGATTAAAAAAAAAAAAAGCAGGAGCAATGGCAAATGCCCACACAGGCATTCAGAAACACATATGTGCAGGGAATTGCATCAGAGATATGCACTTGACTAAAGCACAAAGACGGAAACCCAAAGCTGAATCCTGGGAAAAGCCCCATGAGTCCCATTTCTAATGCAAAGTCCTGCTTTCTATGGAGGAGGCTGTTATATGATAAGCAAGCAACCCCTCAGCCTCAGGCTGTTGTGGAGAGACAACTGCTGGATTAAGACTTCAGGATGGGAACATAAAAAAAAACACACACATAAAACAAAATGCAAACATATGGAACTAAATGTTCACTATCAAGTCATTACCGGAGGGTTAGCATTTTTAAGGAACTACAAATTATTTTCTGAAATAGAAACACGTGCTTATTAGAATGTGAGCAGAAAGTCACTTTGTACAGATTAAGGTTAATAACCAGAGAGAGGAAGGAACAGAAGTGCTCAGTGCTTCAGTCGTACGTGTTGACTGTCGGAGAGGGTTTCTGTCCCCTCTATGAGGATACGTGAGTTTTCTCATCTATTTAATGCAAACAGACAAAACACACACATAGCTGGTGTCTGGAACAATGAAGGCTGTGTGTTAGTGAGGCAGCTTTAGCCTCAGACTAAACAGGTCAGGTCACAGGGCACACACAGGCATTTATCATTTAAAGCTGCAAAAAATACATATGAGCAAGACTGTAGGCATACATGCATGTATACATGATCGCATGTATATGAACAGCCGTGTGGCTATGTGTGCGTGTGAATCTGGACAATTATCTTGCTCCAGAAGTGAAGACAAGGGGGGGAAATCCTTGCTGGGCTGACAGAGGTGAAAGGACATTCTTGGCTGAATGAATCCACACAAAATTAGTCCAAGCATAAACAATCATGATTGGTTTCAAGGTCATAAATTATTACAAGCAAGGGTTTGGAAAAGTGGAACGGCACATGCTCAGTGACCTGGAACGCATCAACAATCTTTGAAAATCAACACTCTTCATTTCCAGCCAACACAGAAAAAACAAAACAACAAAGATATATAATTAGACTGTTCTAGCAAGATGTCTCCAATCTTTACCTGTAAAACTGTTGATTTCGCCCAAAAATCCCCCAAAACCTGTTCGAGTGACCTCTGATGATTCCCCGCTGTTATGTTATGAAAGAAAAAAGAAGTTGGTAAGATTAAGACGATGTTGCCGATAATGACCACAGAAGCACTGCTGGTGTATCCGGTTAATTTACAGGTAGCCACTCCTCACTGCATCTAAAGGAAGCAGGAGGAAGTAAAGGAAGTAGCTCGAAACCATACGATGTCACATTGTACTTGGTTAGAATGTGATTTTGTTAATGTGAGAGAGTTTCTAGAGTCGACTTTGGGAACAAGCATAACAACTAAGTCTGTATTTCATGTATATATATGTATGTAGTGACAACCAACTCATTCTCATTGACATTGCAGTTAGTTGAAAACCCGGTGCGTCTCATACAGATGCTAAACGGTACCGTTTAGCGTACCGAGGGGTGCTCCAAATTGGCGGCTCTGGGACAGACTGGGAATAAGAACGAGGTGGACAACTGCATGCAAAGCCCCACAGCTCCATGCTTAGCTTTAGCTGTGGTGTAGCATGGCATGTTAACATTCATTTTCAGTGTGCTCTCACAACAGGAGGCATGAGCACTGGCCTTCCACACCATGACTCAAAGCAGCAGCACCCCTGCACACGTAACTGAGGTGTGTTTTTATGGTGAATGAAGACAAGGGATTGTTTCTAAAAGAGGTATTGGTGTAGGTCCTGCATAATGTAGGAATAAAGACTTGCTTCACTCCAACAATGTTTCTGTTGTTAACAGATTGCAAACTCATTGTTCTCTGATCTACTCTCATCTACTGTGACCCACTGTGTTAAATGATAAAAAGGCAAAATACAGAAAAAAGAGGCAATAAAAAGCTGAAATATTTCAATACTGAAAGTTAAAATTAATTAAAACGTGTATTTTGTGCATTTGAGTGTATCTCCAAAAACAGTGCCTGTGTTTGTTCCTTTGTACTTGCATGCATGTGTACTGCATGTATATGTATTTTCCGCATCTGTTTAGGTGAACTGGTGCACTGAGTTATTTATGCTATGTGAGCATGTGAAAGCAGATATGGGAGTGCATGTACAGTACACGCGTTAGGGGACCGTGCAGACTATGGGAGTCTCATTATAGAGCTAAAAAGTCTAAGCATCTATTCAGCCTGTTAATTTCCCTGGCTGATATCTTCTCTCCTGCGCAGCCTGAAGTGGCTCCACCGTGGCTCATCAGTCCCTCTAAAAGGCCTCCTCATTTAACCACAGTGCATTATTTATTCTAAATAACATTCCTTTAAAAGCCAAGGATGCATTGTGCACAAAGCCAACTGCCTGAATAAATTGCTATGCAGGACCCCCTTACTTGGTAAAAATTAATTTATGGAATGTTTAAAAAAGGATTTTTTCTTTTTTCCCCCTCCACACACTCTTCTCATCTGAGTCGACACCAATTAAAAGGAAGGTTCAAGGCAAGGTTCATTACCATTAGAAAAGAGAAGAGAGGGAAGGGGGTGAATTGTTGGAAGAAAAAAGGCTTTACAGAATGAGGAGGTGATTTTTTAAAATACACTTGGCTTGTTAGAGGGATGGTGAATATTTTTCTGGTTGGGGATGAATAGAGCTGCCTCAGCCTCTTTTGTTCAACCACATTTGTTACATCTCTCTCCTCTCCTTTTCACACTTTCAATCTGTAGAGATCATGTTCAATAAAGATCCAGGTTCCACGGTCTACAACACACATAAAATGTTTTATTACATCTGAGTACTGAAGTCACATTAATGGCACATTTATAGGTTAGATCAAAATGAACCGGAGGTTTTATTTGAAGACTGAGCGTCCAGCTTCTGTCTGAGCCACAATGGGATCCATCTTAAAACGTACTTACGAGAGATGAAATCAGATTTTCATTGAAATGCATTCATTCACCACCTGCATGGCATGCAACGTTCAATTAATGCAATGTAAACCTTCAGAAGCAGCAAAGTGAATGATACAAATGCATGTACATCTCATATCGAAGATTCTGAATATTTCATCTTGGAAAAAATATTTTCTATAGAGCTCCTGCTGTAAAGATTATTTTCTTTTTAGCGACACCAATGTCTCCACAAAATAGCCACATTCCTGTGCCAAAAACTTTTCCATACCTTGAAAACCTATTTTACTGACAGAACACAGTTCTAAACATAATGCTCGGACACTGTATCAACTGTTTGACGCTAGATATATTTACTCAGGGAGACTGCAAATGTTATAGCATATAAGAGAATTAAAGCCCTTAAGGCCAATTCATGGTTTTTGTGTCCATGTGACCAAACAACTAATTGTTTAATTGAGGAAATAACTGACATATTAATGGACCATGAAAATAACTGTTAGTTGCAGCCCTACATATTTCTGTCCAAACCCGACCTGAGTCAGAGATAATAGTAGCCGTGCTCAACCTGAACCTGACCCATCAGGTATCCACCCTCTAACAAAGCCACTGACTCCACAACAGTAAACTGGACACTCCTTTTATGAAGCGTATGTACTAGAGCTGCAACTAATGATTATTTTCATTGTCGATTAACCTGTATATTATCTTTGGTTTGGTCTATTTACTGTATTTCCCATCCTTGGGTCTATTCTTAAGCAGTCGTTCTGTTTTCTAGAGACAAAGCTTCAGAGTTTTTGTCATTAACATCGAGCAAACGCTGGATAGAAACTGTACTACATAACCAAGTTTACAACACGTGCCTCGATGGCGCAGAGAGAATGCATCGTCGGACCTTATCTGACAAGAACACACAGCCAGACATACACACAGGCACAACAATTTAATCACAAGTCACTGGTAAATCTAAGTGATATTCAGGCAGCCAGGGAATGCACAGTAGCTTATATGCCACATGTGGCCTGATTGCCCGCAGCAACACTCCTTCCTTCCATATAAAGCTATCTGTCTGTTTGTTTACAGCACCTACAGAGGTTAAGGGTTGCCCCGGGTATATTAAGGCACAGACCCACCGACCCCATGCCTTGCAGAAGTTGGCATCTTGCTGTGTACGTTTCCGTGCATCCATCATTCTTTTAATAGTCTATATATGTACCTATGGCCACGTTGTAAGCCTTGGGCTTGTGTCACTCCAGATACTGTTTGGTGAAATTGCTTCTTGGCTAGTTGGCAGTACCCTGTCCATCTTCTGATTAGCTTAAATAAGAAATAAGCCGTCCTACATGAATTGCAAGATGCATTGTTGACAGCATCTTCGAGGCAAGCCTGTACACACACAGAGACACTGCAGATTAATGTAAATACCAAAAGATAACCACGCACATTAACACGCAAATACACACTCATATTGTTTTACATTAGGTTTTGAACGATCAACTTCATCTACAATTTAACATCTTCATCATCTGACACTGAATGTGTGCTCTTTATGTTACCTTCTTCATCCTCAAATCATTGGTTTTACATTCTCTCTTTCTCCTGCATCTGTCTCTTTCTCAAAGTGGATCAACCCTTCATGCTGTCATCTGTTTTCTACTCCTATTCTTTCTCTTCCACTGTGTGCATCACTTCTAAAATTTCCCCTCGGGGGTTCAGGCATAAGGCATGCAAAGGTCAAAAGTTCTTACTGTCATCTTGCATGACTTAATGTACATCAAGCCCGTCTCTATACTTTAACATATGGAACGCAGCTCTGACATCCATCGAGAGAGACTTTGAAGGAGGGTTTGTGTCTTCGTCAGTGTGTGTGAGTTACTGTGAAGTTACTCAAATAATTCTACTGTCACTTGTCATCCTGAAGGTGCGTGAAGAATGAACACACTCATTCAGAGGGAGTGGATTTCGTCTTTTATGACTTGCAGCCGTATCTCAGTGGCTCAGTAATTTCCAGGTCAGTGCCTGTTTATCTAACACCAGCTGAAAAAGCCTCTGGGATCGTCAGCTCGAAAAACAAGACTGCAGCTCAACAAGGAAAATGCCAAAAGCTTACAGGTGCTCCTCAGGAGAACGTACACACCTCTGTCCTGCCGTTGCTCTTATTTCTCTTACTATTGAGAGCTTTTAATAAATAATTAGGCTTGTAAAAGCAGCGTGTTGAAACGGACAAAGGATTTCTGCTGTGTGTGGGTGAACCTGTGCGTGAGGACGTGGTGAATACGCATTAATGTAGTTTGTGTGTGTGAGTTTGTTGTGCCCACACTGCGTTTGTCCGTTGGTGAATAGATCCAGGCTGATCATGTTTCAGTGGCAAAGGGTTTGGTTCAGTGTCAAATCCCTCTCTGTGTAACTAAAGATACTTCATAGAGAACACAGCAGCTGGTACGCTGGCTGTTACGCACACACACACCTGCCACCTGAGTCACTCAGTCTCTCAGGCTTTCTCAGCCTCTTACACATGCACACGCACACACATACACACACAATCAGTATATCATGCCCTTGATAATTTCAAAGGACATGTGAATCAAACTACCAAACACAAAAGACAAATATGACTCAGCCCAAACGTGTCCATGTCACTGAGGCAGTTTGACTGAAATCGAGTAAGAGAGACAGCGAGACAAGGAAGGAGGGATGGAGCAGCAGGTGCTGTGTGTGTGTGTGTGTGTGTCGGTACAGGTGAACAGAGGGTCAGTGAAGTACTCTCCATATGCCATCTGTCAGATGAGCTAACATCTCACACTGACATTTCCCCACACTCAGTAACAATGTCAAACCACCAAGACCTCAATCCCATGCATTCACCAACACACATACGAATGTTAATTAAATGCCAGGTTTACTCATCAAACATTCTGCTTTGATTAAGTTTGAGATGAGACGGCTCTCACGCTTTTAAAATTGAAATATATGATTATTTTTGGGCTGCAAGGAGCAATTAGTTTTTCTTAACAATTAATCGGTGAATTATTCTGTCAAGTAATTGATTAACTGTTAAGTCTATGAATTGTTTTAGTCTTTAAAAGTCTTTTTATGTCCAATCAACTGTGCAAAACTCAAAGATTTTTAAGAATGATTTAATACGGTAAAAAGCAGCAAATCCTCACATTTGAGAAGCTAGAACCAGAAAATCCAGCCATTTTATTTGATTAAACCGCTTAATCAAAATCAATTTTTTGCTCATTTGTCAACCAAATATTCAATTAATCCACTAATCGCTTCGGCTTCTGAATGCTTGGACTTGGAAATGCCCTAATACACAGACATTACTCCAGATTCACACATCCGCAGCTTGGATTGACCCCGTGCCGAGCCATCTTCACCTGTTCTCTTAGAAAGCCAGATGTAACGACAGCCCACAGAAAATTTCAATGGGCTCTTGTCATCGTAGAGCTGCCCCTTCATCAATTAAAACGCGCATCAAAAACTCTTTTTGCAAGCTGAAAAACATAAAAATCACATCAACAACCAGGCGTCACCATAGTTCTTCCAGCATTAGCTCATTTACGTAACAAGACATGAGAGCTGAGTTGAGCCCTGAACTGAGCTCTGCTCCCTTCATTCCTCCCAGTCTTTTTCCTCGCCTCCCCATCATTCACTCTACCTCTGTTGCGATGCAAATCCTAATGAGGTGCTAATGAGATTCACAGTCCTCTTCTGAATCAGATTACAGTGAATTATGTATAAAGCCTTTAAATCACTGCTTTAAAATTACACATGTGGGCTATGTAGCAACATGATACCCGTGTGCTTTTACAAACTGATAGCACAGTTAGGATGCTGATTTTGTTTTGCAGACACCATAATCTTTAACTACTGTAATAAGGCTGTTATTGTTGTGAAAACAACAGGAGATACAATATAATAAAGGTACAATTAAAAAAATAAGAAACTGTAGCTGTAAAATGTTTTTGTTCGCCTGCGTGTAATACTTTAATGAAATGTTAGGCTCGCATTTTAATTTTGGGTTTGGACAAAAGAAAAAAAAAAAAGTGAGCTTCGACTCACCAAGCCCAACCTGTGGCTCGAGCGAAGGTACAAAACCCAGAGAGAAGACAAGTGAGGGAGAGAATGATGGACAGAGAGAGGTAATGGTGTGACCTTGTAGACGTCTGTCATCACCTGCTGGGAGAAAAATCACCTGCAGGAGGGAGCCAGAGCACCTGAAAACACATCAGCATCCACTTCTCTCTACCCTCCTTCTCCTTCACTACCTCTTTAACTACTCCCACAAGAGGAATATGTTACTTGCTCGAAATAACTAAACTCAATTAAGACAGAAATGAGTCTGGTGGGTCCTCTGCTTTCATTAATTGGGAGCAAAATAACCTCGCTCTCGTTTACTGCTACACGTCATCCATCTTTGTATCTCTCTTTTCTCACTTCTTCCTCCATCTCTTCCACTGTAATTTGTCTTCATCTATCTCACGTTATCTCTTTAGCTGTTAATTCAATTTAACGTGCCCTATTGCTGCAGAGTTTGTGGATGGTGTTGCCATGGCATCAAGGTCATCAGTTGTGCATTAAATCTGCTGTATGCTAAGGGAGCGCCAATACACATGGCGTCGAATTTAACGAGACAATTTCAAGTTTCAAGCGTCGTTTATATCTGCTTTCATGTCTCCATTACAGGCTGTAGTTCTTTGTTTGTGCAAAGCAAGATTCAAAACTGTTATTACTCCATAGAAAATTATGAGAATTTCACTTTAGCTCTTCAGCAAACGTGCTTCTTCTTTCCATCCTTCCTTCTTCAAGTTTCCAAAGGGCTGTTAACTGTATCTTTGGAAATGTGGAAACAAATGCAGTGTATTCTGTGTTGTTGGTAGCAGCAATAATACCACCTGAAATTGCTCGGGGGCTTAAAAGTTTCCTCTTAAAAAAGGAATTCATTGTACAGCTTCTAAAAACACTGTAATCTACTATTTTAGCCTAATTGTACAACTATGTTAGAGTGGAAAATTAAGCTTTGCATTGCTTTGTTATTTGTTTCTTATTGTCACGTGATTATACACCCATGAGAATATTACACTCAGTTTCTATCAATAGATCTTCCTAAATCTGACACACTGGACCTTTAATGCAGTAATGCATAGATCAAAATGAAGCATAAGTCCAGTAATGTCAAGATTGCTGGCTGGGACAACTTTCAGGTTAACAACAGACATCCAACAACCACATAAAACTACTTTTTTTTTTTAGTTTTTTTTATGAATATCCCACCACGGCAAAAGCCAATGCTGTGGAAATAACTCTGTAAATCTTAATCTCATACTCGGTGTGTTTTTTTCCTCTAATACTGTGTGACTGGTCATGCTGTACTACAGGAGCAAGAAAACAGCACAGTGGGTGACTGGGTGACACTGTACAACACAATTATTAAACATGGAAACAAAAATGCGTGATACACAATTATGTGTAATTATCTGTGTAAGCCTGACAATAACTGACATTGTGTGTTTTGCTCCATCATCCCTGCAGCACTGTTTTTTTCTGTCTGAGTGCATCTCTGATTTCTCTCAATTGTACAACCCCGATTCCAAAAAAACACTGTCTAAAACACAAATAAAGGAGCTGTGTTTTACAAAGTGTTCCTGAGCCCATGTATTAATACAATCATGTGTTCACAAAGTGGTGTTAATTGTGATAACTGTTAATCTTCTTTCTACTTTTTCATACCATTCATAAAGTGGGATTCTGGATGTCCAATCCATAGCAGGAAATGAACTTCATCCACTGGCCATAGTACTGCTCCATTTACACTCACTGTTTACCGTTGGGCTAAAATGGAGCAGGGCTCTCCAACAGCGGTTGGGTACCTGAAAAATATCTGGCCTAGCATAAAAAAAAAACTTAAACACCAGAAATAAATGAACCACTTTTTTGGCCGACAGCTGGTTTCTCTCCCTGTGCCCAACACCCACACACATACTGTAGGCATTTTGGAGGTACTCAAGAAATGAGGTAATGAGGAAAGATAAAATGTTAATGGTAAAAGACTGAACTGAACAATGAGAGAAAGGAAAAAGTGAAGCAGGTGTTAAGGCAATGAGGTGGGAATTTCTGAATTTAATCAAGCCCTAGTGTGCCTGTGTGTGTGTGTGTGTGTGTGTGTGTGTCTGTCTGTCTTCATTTCTCTCCTGTCACTATAGTGGCAAGAATGCTCCTGGGAGGCTAAGATCTGGCCTCCCACATGCCTGAAGGGGAAACACACACTCGCACAGGCGCACAGGCACAAATGCAGAGGGTTATCATGGGAAATAACTTCATAGCATGTTATTGATCAGGAACGGCCAGATGCTTTAGCACATATTATCTGACCACAGCGCACATGAAACCCACTTTTATGATTTCTAAAATGTGTCGTTTAAGCATTCAAATACCTACAAAAAAACACACTGAATAGAAAGAACTGAAATACGACTGCATGAGAAAATACTAGCATGTATTCTGTAAAATACAGACAAGAAAGAAAAATTGCATTGCTGTGGAATTAACGTGATCAGAATTCCTCTAAATCACCAACAGCAAACATAGTAAATACAATGAATCATCCCTACACAGACAATGTAACCAAACAAAAACAAAGCCCAGCATGAACACTGTATGGCTTCAAACACAGATGATGACATATGGACTATACACTAAGTCTCACCGATCAATGAACGACACACACACACACACAAACCCATGTGTATATATGTGTAAAAGCCCCACGGACACAGCCAGGTGATTCATCACTAGCTGAGGAGAGCATGGCCTCCAAACCCTTAAGTGACCTCTGACCTCTTCAACATGACCTTTCCAAAGGGTTATTGCAGATTTATCAAACAACATAATGAGCATTACAACCACCATCACTCACTAATGTTCAGCTCTCTCCGAAGAAAAAAAAAACATAATATATAGGCCAAATAAAAACAGCAGCACCTTGTCTGCTTCCTGCAGAGACCCCCCATCTCAACATATTTCACCACTTTCTTATTACAGCTGACAGCTGACATTGTCTCTCCATCTTGTACTCCTGCCCTGCTGCTTCACTCTTTATCTTCTCCTTTTACCTCCGTCTTCAATCCCCCATCCTTGTCAAATATTGTACCACACACATACAGTCCAAGTCAGTCGTGCCTAATAAGACACTGGTGGTGTGATCTAGCTGCCCGTGGGTATAATGCATTGCTGCGACTTGATTCATCTTGCTGGTGAAACATGAATCTTAGCGACTCAGCGGTAACAAAGCTGTGACGATAGTATTGACATTTGTTCTAATTAACAGCCTGAAGGACAGACTGTGACGACAGTGTCGTATTAGTAATTGGTTAGTTTGGTTCATCATTTGGTGGTTTAAAGGCCGCTCTATATAATCTTCCTAAATACAGCATTTTTTGGCTTGATCAGGTATGCCACTGATTCAGCTTTCATGCGCTTACAGGGGGAATGGATAGCTGTATTCCTGTGGCAACAGCACAGGTTGGACTCTCGATTCTCTGAAGTCACTCACAGGGTAGAGCACAGCACATTGGGTGACATGGAACCATTTTTCCACATACATACACATCCCTGAGAAATGTGCTTCATGCAAAACCAAAATGTTTCACAAATGCAAAGTCTGGAATCATTATTCAAGTATCCTACAGCTACTGTCTTTTGAAATGTAAAGCCCCCTCCATCCTTTCCCAGCCGTTCAATTCGAGTGTCAGTCGAATCCTCATCTCTTAATAAGACATCAGTGTTTCCTGAGAAGTGTAAGAATCGCGTGACAAGTCCATCAAACCCCCCACTGAGGGATTTAGCACCCCTTCATTCCTTTAAAGCTCACACGACATGGAGAGTGATTCGCCAGAAGGAGAGAAAACAGTTAACATGAAACAGTGGTAATCCTTTGGTATCATAGCGGGCTGATGTACACACTGCGCTGTGATATCTTCTCTCTCTGTTTTCCTTGTCATTCTCAACTGTATACAGTCGAATAAAACTCAAAAAGGTGCCATTTTAACTAGGATACAGCTCATAAATATTCCATCAATTCTGCTATTTATTTTATGGAGTACTGTTTCACTGGAGCCAGTTATTTTTAAATGCCGCACCTGAGCAGGTAGATATTAATGACAATATACTGGACAAAATACAACATAAAACATAGATATCACAGTAATTAATTCCATAGAGAAGTTCCACATTTCCTATTTTTACAAATTGGTGAGATTTTCTTTAAAAGGCACCTTTAAGATTTCCTCATTAGGAAGAAAAGCTCAAATTGTAGCTCTAAAGCCCATCATTAATCATCATTAACAACAGGTAACCAGAAATACACGTGAACAACATGTTTTTGAGCTGTGTCAGTCTTATTTCTTACCATTTAAAAACCAGCAAGGAGAATCACGGATATGTTCCCCCTCTCCACTTTTTGCACACACACACCCTTTCACGGTTCCTCTTCTCAAGTCAATTATAGATGGCTGGTCCCATTCCCAGCCCTAATGCCCTAATCTAAAACTACAGTACCGGGGACACCACTACCATGAGAGAAAACATATGGCCCTACAATTTGGCTTTAATTTTAATCTGATTTGCTTGATTGTGGCATGAGATTTAAGACATTTTCCCCGTACTTTAAATGACTAAAGCAGACACACCACTTCAGTATAATTCATAAGGTGATGACCTGACTTTCCTACTTTTCATATCCATATATTATTTCCTTCTTTTTTTACCCTTATCTCAGTCACATTCCTATAGAAGTTGAAATGGCCAACATGATCGCTGAGTCCTTCGATATGGATAAGAATATTTTAAAAGTCCCTCAACCGAACTCAAACTCAATCCCTTTGCAAAATGTAGACTTTAACTTGATATTCAACTATGGAAACCCACTTACTTGCAACAAACCAGGGTGAAAGGTCCCCCCTTTATCTTCAATCCTATATTAACTTGGCCTCTTATGGCTTAAGTCCGCAATCGGGGATAAGCGAAAAGGCTGGAGCCCAGTGGGGTGCCTTAAGAGCCCAGCCGTCTGAAGTGATGAAAGGCGGGAGTTGTTTGTGACTGCTGTTCAGGAACATCTTATAAGCACAGCAACAATGTGACTATGCAGCCATTTGTTTTAGGGTCCAGATAAGGCAACTAAACCCATCACAGATTCATAAATGTCTACCACATTCATCGTTAAATGTAAACAGAAAGCCCTTAACTTAGCTAATTTCATTTGTGGGGAGGAAAAAAAGGTAAGGCAATCATGGCATACACACACACAAGCATACGTATACATACACAGAAAACATGTAGGAAGTGAATCATGACAGACGCCGGACTAAAGGCATGTTAAGCACGATTCAGTTGGATGGCGGTAAAGGTTGTTGGCTCAAGCCTTTAGTCCCATACTGTGAGCAGGCCAGCATTTCAGCCACATCCAAACAGTTGCACACACACATGGACACACACTCAGAGCTGGATACCAGAGCCCCATACTGTGCTGAGCCCTGCATTTAAACCCACTTTGTAGAGCAGATGTGACAGGTTGTTTGTGAGCAGAATTCAGCGACACACGCGCACAAATGCACATACATGTGGTTTAGAACGGAAAACATCACTAAAAATACGAACTGATGAAACCTCGAGAGGTTCGACTTTGGCCTGTCTGAAATAATCACAACAGATCTTGCACTATTCTAGAGGTCTGCTGGTCCTCTAATAATCTATCACTGGCACCTTCTGACTGCATCTACAGGCAATAAATGTCCAGTTTGCATGAGTGTGTGTCTGTGTGCCTTTCTTCAAGGCATATACAAAAATAGCATGGAGTCAGATGGTCAGCCTTAACTAAAAGCGTCTCTGTGAGTTTCAACTTATTGTGAGTGTTGTGTCAAGCTGAACACACAGTCACACAAAAACACACATAAAGGGATGTCAATGGTAAACCATTATTTAGTTATCTACCAAGAAGATTACTGATTTACAGGTTAATTTGCATACACACACACACAGTATGATGCACTCTAGTCCAAGGCCATCACCCAACTGGTGTGCCATAAATGCTGCCAATCAGTGTGATAGAGGGTGAGGGACTGAAAGAGCTAGTTTGGTACCTTGAGCCCGAGCATGTTATAACATCAAAAGCTACGGCGACTAAATGCACTGACAAACACTTTGAGGAGATCTAAAAGTCAGGCTAACCAGCACAGCCAAGCTAGCTCTGACCCCGACTGCTGGGCAGCTCTCACACGAAAAAAAGCTACATCACAACTACCTGTCGCCTCACTCATGATGACTGGGAGCAGGGTTTCTGTCATTTGGCCATTTTTCTACCTGGAAAATCTATTGAAGTCAGACATGTTTAAAGTTATCCAGACATAATGTCCAGCGAAACTAATTCAAGAGCAAGATGTGAAAATAAACTGGCTCTACATGCAGCCCTTCTCTGATGAGCGCCCTCTCTCTCGCGACTGTCCCGATTCGCTGAGTTAAGAGTTTATTTCAACCAAACCAGAGTTGGTGATGATTGTTGGAACAGTGAATGACGAACCAAGAAGGTTTTGGTGAGTTTTTAATTGATTGTTTATTTCTGTTGGGTTTGAATGAAGTGTGTTTTCTGATAATAAAATTACTGTTTCTGTAAATGGAGTTTGGTGGCTTTGAACAGAGCAATACAGCAGCTTTTTCTGGTTAAACAAAAAGGATTAACTTTAATGAAATGGTATATTTCTGTAGGAATAATATCCATAATGTTGTCAGATGCATAGAATAACAATCTGAGCCTGTCAGTGGCAAAAACAAGCATTTTTAGTGAACGTACTTTGACAATGCCAAAATGCACGGAGGATAACATTGCAGCCCATTGTGGGGCCGTACTACTACAACTACTACTACTATAGTAATATGTCCATATTCATGTTCAGTGCCAATGGTGATCAGATAATACCAGAACAATCTCTGACTTCACATTCAAGTACTAAAGCCGTATAAAATACCTTTCACCTGCTCTGTAAGTGAGAGGACAAAATAAATGGTCTTTTAAAGCCGACAGAAGCTGATAAAAGTCAAGTCCGTTAGGAACAGGGATTTAAGCATTATTAGCCTTTCATCACATTACATTCATCCCTCCTGAAGCCCGCTTTGACTATCACCTTTTCTGATAAACAAGCTTAAAAAAGGTAAGACTGTTACTTCACTTTCAGCATGCCTTGCACAAAATTGGGTCTGACTGTTTGTTGTTGTAGCTGAATGTCTTAGGTTAAGCTCACACAAAAGCACAAATATCAAGCCTGACAGCAGGTAAATGATTTTAAAAGGATACGTCTGTTGGTCTGGGATGCGAGATACTGACCTCGCTACTACTAAAAAGCCTGCTAACAGGTTCAAGTTAATTTGAGTTAGATCAAAGCTGGCGGGACCCTGGATAAGAGGGAGCTAACAGACATCTTTCAGCACCATGTAAAGGTGAATTATCCAGATAAAGGTTCCTGTCAGTCAACTACCTGCATCTTGAGCAACTAATGGAGCCCAACACCTTCAAAAATTGTAAAAGCTGTTCAATGAAAAGGATTTAACGCTGATAATGTTGACCACAACATTGGCAGCAGCTCATGAAATATCAGACAAACACATGTAGATTGAGACAGGCTGCATATAGCAGACAGGAGCATACTTCTGTGATAACTTCGGTACATTTGTAAGGAGCACAAAGCCGAGCCATTGAGGTCTCAAGGTCTTTACAGTGAATAAATCACATATCTGGCATGACTGTTTTGGTGACAACATTGGGAAAGTATGCTTGTTTTGACCATACACTTCATACTATTCAAAGCAAACCTTAAGGCATTTCACCTTACATCACAGGAACAGAACAAAACAGAACAAAACAGAGTAGAACACGAGAAGAACCTGGAACCTTTACCTCTGTTCATGCTGTGTGATGAACACAGCAGTGAAATCAGTGAGCCTGCTCAACTGGGAGTTTGTTGCAGTTTGTTGTGTCGCTGTGAAAACCATTCTGCTGTCACAGTGCTGGTATGCTGCATTATGATGTTATAAATCAAAACAATAAATCTAATCAAATGTTAAAAAAGGACAACAGAACAGTGCAGAAAACAGACAGAACGGTCCCTTTAAAAATGAAACATAACAGACCGTCCCCTCCCACCGTACTAGACAAAACTCCACTTTTGGCAGCAGAGTACAGAAAGGTTGAAACCAGTCTCACTATGCAGATGAAGACGTAAAGCCGGGTCACGTACGGGCCAGCCCAGGCATTAACGTGGTTCTCATACAGCTCTGAGCTCACTGAGGCCGGCACATCAGGACACCTCAACTCAGCTACACCCTGTTTACCTCCCCTCTCTGTCTATGTCTGTTTTCCCCTCTATGTCTGTCAGTCTGTCCCTCTCTCTCACTATTTTTGTGTTGTGTTGTGTGTGTGTACCCCAAAATGTAGGCTAATGCCCTGCAGAACTGACAGATTAAATACCAATCCCTGGGTTGTACCAAAACCAGCCCCAGGCAGCAAGCTGTGTGTGAGTGCGTGTGCGTGTGTGTCTGTGTGTGTGTGTGTGTGTGTGTGTGTGTGTGTGTGTGTGTGTGTGTGTGTGTGTGTGTGTGTGTGTGTCCAGCCAGCTACAAATCCATGCCTGTGTGTCTGCTGGACTGGGTGAACACAGACATAAAACAACTGCCCTTAGTAAACAACTCTAAAGGTCACTGCAGATTTCAGTTTGTTTATACCTCGCTGTCATGTCCTGATGAAAAGGAAACATTTCTGGCCTTAATGTCAGTCACTTTCGGTGTGTCAGTTGATTTAAAACAACACGCTGTGAGGCCAGAATCCAGCGCCATGATTAAGCTCTGGAGAAAGAAAACACGTCACTTGACCACAAAGCAACGTAAGAGGTTTGATTGATTCTTGGAAGAACAAACTAGACTAACATATATTTATGTGCTTCTGTGGGCGAGCTGCGTTTACGGTGTTCTGAGGTCAGTCTCCGATCCGTTATTAATGGCGCAGCTCAGGTTTTAGTATTTCAACGATTTGTCATCGGACAGATTGCAGCTTCAACTCTCTGGATTCTGGGTTTTGGAAAGATGTTTTAATGCTCTCAGACACAGGGTGAAAAATTACGTTTGTGGGATAACGTATGCAAATTTTGTTTCGGGGTGGATTTTCACTTTAATGATTTTATTTGCCGAGCATGACCTTTGCCTCCGGTAAATGTGGGGTCAAAAATCAATGACATAAAATCACTTGCCTAATGTCAGTGGACATCTTTTTAATCAACAGATGCAGCCGAGGGCTATAATGTATATTCATCATCTGTAACTCTACTGTGAATATATGGTATCAAATTAGAATATACAGTCTGGACCTCAGTGCTGCACTAGTTATATTAAGGAGTTAGACTACAGATCTTAAGACCTCTCTACGGTCAGAAAATGATAAATTAATCAACTGAAACTGTAATTACGTATGATATTAGATATTAATATTATACAATACTTTGAATTTAAAGAATATTTTAAAGTATTTTAAAGCTGTTTCACTTTTATTTTGAAATGTGACATATAGGCCTACACGCCCTGCATATAGCAACTAACTTGTGGTCAGTTTTTCGACACTTTTGGCAGCATGTGGTCTACATATTTGTAAAGCAACTTCCGCAAAGACAGCACTGAGCCAACAATAGTCTGTCCTGTAGCCAGGGGCCACAATATATATTCACCAGCCAGCCTACACATGAATACACAGCATAAGCACAACACATACACTTTGGACTTCTTCCAAGAGTTAATTCTCTCTGTTGTGTGTCCCTTTTTAATTAAAATTAATGATTTTTTTTCTTTCTTATGGTTGGTTCATGAATATCAAAATTATATTCAAATGAATGTAAATATAATGTGGGAATTGCCGTATTTTGAAAACAGAAGTAGAGAACTCTGAGTTGGGCTCTAATTCGTTAAGCATACATTCCCTTGATCATACAAATTACTTGAGACAGTCAAGCAGAGAAATCCAACACACAAACATGCGCGCACACACACACACGCACACACACACAAACACATGTTTAATTACACGCAGTTGAGCAACTGTTTTTTTAATGCATTCTGCGTTCATTGATTTAAGAGGTCTCTGACACTGAATTATGCTATAGATTTTGGCATTTCAAACACATGCACAGGCACACCCAAATATTCATACTAATTGACTTCTTAGCATTCAGAAGCTGCTCTATTAGCGGATTATGCTAGTGAGTGAGTTCCTGATGTAGAAGTCCTGCTGAAAGAGTGAACAGCAGGGCAGAGTGTGCCGTCGCTCTCAAAAAGCTGGAGGGAATCCCGTCTCCCACACATGTCAACTCACCCCTGCATGCTCAACAAAATCATACAAGTCAGTTTGGTCTCAAAATGCTGAAGGCAACGGTTTGGTGAAGCGCTACGACGCCACAGATAGGAATAATTAAGTAAACTAATTAATGTATATAATAAATAATGACAGATTACATCAACAAAACTTGATCCTGAACTCCTAAAATCTTGAACCTGGACTCTGTGTCCTTGAGCGATACACAACTGTCTGGGCTCACTGTATATTTAACCTAAAACAATGCAAAACTTGTTTGTGTTTAGTTCTCAGCTCATTTGAAGAAAAATGGCACATATACATGCAAGCACACGCACACACACACACACACACACACACACACACACACACACACACACACACACACACACACACGGTGCAGACTGAAAAGTAACCTCAGTTTTCAGCTTCAGGACTAATCAATATTGTTAGGTGGTTTTTCAATGCACATACAGAACATATACAGTCCATATGCACATCTGCTGGCACCTCCCCCCACCACACACACACACACACAAACCACTCTCTCACAAGCAGGCCTGGGCATCCATTCACCTGACAACCCCCCATACACAAACACACAAATACAACTCCTTATCCCATGTACTTGGCACGGATGCCAACTAAGCCCCAGCTCTCCAGAAGTAATAAACCGTCTTTTCACTACGTCTCTCCAAACCATGATAGAAGACTGCTGAAAGCCCCTGTGCTTCCATTTTAAACCCCTCAACTCATTTACTGGGACACTGATTGTTACTTCTGTGACCATGCATATGTGTGTGTCTGTGTGTGTGTCTGTGTGTGTGTGTGTGTGTGTGTGCAGCACGCGTTTGTGGTACCAGGAGGTGCAGGCATCACGGCCAGCGTGTGACTGAGCGCGAGGCAGCCGTGTGCCTGCCTCCTTCTCTCATTTTTTTTTCTCTCCGTCGATCATATGAAGAGAAGCCAAAGAAAAATGAAGGTGTGAAAAAAAGAGAGACTGAAGTGGGCATTTGGATTCTCTCTGATCCTGTACCCCCCTCGTTTTGTGTCTCCATCATACAAGCAGCTAATGATGAAAGGCGAAAAACTTTTTCATTCCTCCTGTGTGTGTGTGTGTGTGTGTGTGTGTGTGTGTGTGTGTGTGTGTGTCTGTGCGTCCCTCCCAGTGAATAGAGCATTAATTGCATTAGCATTACAGCTGGGTGATTTCCAGTCGAAGAAAAACTCTGGCATCAACAAGGAAGGCATTTTCAAAGTCCTGAAGTGTGTTATTATTTTGTGCATTTCAATTGAAAAATTCTTTGCGTAAAAATTGGCATGACAGAAAGAGTGAAAAGAAAGCAAGCATGCAGAGACGGCTGAAGCAGAAAGACAGGAAGATTGCACTGATCACGCTGGCCAAGTGAAATTGTTCACCCTTGAAACTGTAACATTGCCTTATAAGTTACTCGACATCCAAAATGTAAAATGTGACAGATGATAAATTGCTGCTTTTTGAGCCTGATTACGCAAATCAAGAACAAACCAACTGAAAAAAACACAATTTGTCGCGTCAAACATGTCAGACGACTCCTCGTCCTGCCTCTCCAAGGCTACTGAGACAGGAGGGTTGTTGAAGGTGTCCAAATGTACGTGAAACTTTTGAGAGTGACCATGGAACTGAGGGCTCTTTCTTCTGCTTTGCTAGAAGTCGAAGCAGCCAGAGGAATGCACAGTCTAATCCACATTCACTGTCCAAA
Source organism: Chaetodon auriga (assembly GCF_051107435.1). Taxonomy (NCBI): domain Eukaryota; kingdom Metazoa; phylum Chordata; class Actinopteri; order Chaetodontiformes; family Chaetodontidae; genus Chaetodon; species Chaetodon auriga. Next base: position 12,717,803 of record NC_135081.1, read on the forward strand.
AATGGGTCATTTGGGATGTAATTTATAACACAAGTTGCTGGTTGCTATGTTGTGTTGGACTGTAGAAGTGTGTTAACATGCCCTCTACAGACAGGCCCAAGTGCACTACCTGGATTTTACATGACTTTAACAGAGTAAAATCTTACAGGAAGACGCCTCGTACAGGGGTGACAAGTTGAAAAATGGATCTGTGAACAATCAATATGTTCACTCAAAATGATTAAACTTATTTGATGGCGTTGGATTTCTGCCCACAGTCCATTGAGAGCCACAGCTCTGATCTTGAGTGAATCTGGTGAATCTCCTGTTTTCAATAGCAAATTCCTGATTTTTTCACAGTCACCCACTGATTCATACCCTTGCCTTCTCTCACTATCGCAAAAGCACACACCCGCCAGGTGTGTGTGTGCCCCTGATGGATGGAAATTAATCAAAATGCAAAACAATTTCAATCTTAATTTCCCTGTTTATGCAAATATGTGTGTTTCTGTTTCTGTGTGTGAGAATGAGTAGGTGGACGCAGACATGGGGCAACAAGCTGAAAACATGTAACACGCATACGCAAACACACACACGCACACACACATTTCTGCATGAGAAAATAGTTGTTGTATAGCTAAACATGGATGAAAACAGCATAAATATTGAAAAAGGCAACGTAATTACTTCTTTTTGGCTACTGTGGCTGTGTTGTTGGTTGTTTATTGGTAAAAACAAACAGACCTGAGTCACTTTTGCCTCATAATCTGATGCAATCATTGTGGCAGTCTCTTTGCTGTCTTAATGGTTCAAGACACACGTCTTAAATTCTGCCTGAATCATTTCCACTTCCTATAGTTCTAATTCCAGCAGCCGATCCAACAAGCTCTGATGGATTTATTCCACCACAATATATGCTGAAGATATTTTAATCAGCTGCTAAAGTTTCATTCAATTCCAATGAAAAACCTTCAACTTTACTGGCTACATAAAATGAAAAATGGGGCACGAAGTGTTTGTGTGTGGATTTTGTATTTTTCAGTACTTGATTGAGTTTCTGAAGTGGTCTTCTGCAGGGTTTTTCACGGTGCAGCTGTTGAGCAACCACAGGTCTGCATCTGTAGGGTCATCTAAAGAAAGAGAGAAAGTCAGTTTATTTTCGCAGAATATAATCACAAACATGACAGAAAAAGAAAACCTAGAACTAAACAATCAACACATAATCACACAACAAATCATATCATAAAGGATTCAAGAAAGCATAGGGAATGCTAGGAAAAGAGCTAATTAGTTGGGTCAGCATGTCCCCAACAAGTCGCTCCCTTATGATCACGATGGTATCTGTCGTTTTGAAATCAGTGTGCAAATTGTCACTTCTGCTCAAAGTTGTGAAAAAAAAAAATCTCCTTCACGCTGAATAATCTTTTAAGATTGCTACAGTCTTTCAAAAGGTGTCTAATGAGTTTAAGGTATCATATGCTGGAAATTCACAGGTATCACACTCTCACGGAATTAAAAAAAAAATAAATAAACTGTGCATGCTGTCATCTCAATCAGTTCAGTTCAGTGTACAGATGCGTGTACTGTCACTCATCCCTGGCATGTCTGCAGCTGATCCAGAATGCTGAAGCTTGGTTTCTGAGTGCCAGATGAACAGGGGGGAACAGATTTCATTTGTACTGGCCTCCTTCTTAGAGCATAATATTAAGCAGAGTTGTTTTTAAGGTTTTATTGTTGATTTGTTTGTTCATAAAGACTTTTAATGGTTTGGCACTTTGCAATGCTTCAGATTGACTCAAATAAACCAAATATTTTAATAGATTGGATTTAATCTGTTTTTGTTTTTTGTTTTTTTCTAACTTGGAAATGTTCAACACTGCAGCAATGCCAGCTGCTTTCTAAATGTGCTTTCTAAATAAAACTGTATTTAATATGGAGACCCATCCAGCTCAAGCAGAGAAGGTCATTCTGTTACCTCAAAGCTAAACTAGCTTTTCTTGAGCTTTCAACTGCACCTCATTGTCTTGCACTGACAATTACCTATCCTTGGCGTGCTATCCCAACTAGATTTTGAACAGTGAAAACCAGTCAAGTCATTGTTGCTTGCCAAAGAAGTCTCACACAGTGGCCACAATTTGGCAAAAAAATAAACTTCTAGCAAACACAGATGTTTGCAATACTCCAAAACAGACCTATTTTGAGTTACATAAACTGAAACGGTTTAATAGACATGTATGCACGACACACATGCACACACACGCGCAGCGGTGTGCTGCTTCCCTGTGATGTTAAGCTCAGCTGCTGCTCAAGATGATGGTGGCAGGCTTTGCATGGCACTGCCAGGAGAGCTGTCACACACAAAGACACACATACTCGGGGGGATATGGCACGGCGGTGGTGGGGAGCTAGAAGCTTGCTCCTTTACGCCACGTTGAACCAGATATTTCACTTAGAATCCACTTCGCGGCTGCAGTCAAGCATACACACACCCCACTCACACTGTGTTTCCTGCATTAGTTAATTCGATACACACCCGGAGTACTTTTCTGTAGCGTACACAGCAGGTCCCAGGATGAGGAGAATGGGGAGATTACCAACCACACCACACCTTGCCTTAGGTAAAGTCTCTTTCTCAACCCCTCACTATCAACAAAACACACATACACACACACTTTTTCTGGATGAAGGACAAACTATAAAAGGTACAACAGCATTCATCAAATTATTCACAATGAGACACAAATAAAGCTAAAATTTAGCAGTATTCTGACTATTCTGTCATTTTGCCAAAAAGTTTGAACTAAGCCTGACCACAAAACTGTAAGAGAAAAAGCCCTTTCACAACTTTAAATGCTCAGTGTTCTGATGCTTTTCAAGAACATCGAGGCCATTGAGGTTATGCATTGAATGTTTTAATATTTTAAGACTTTTCACCACCTGTAGGTGGCGTGGTTACAGAAACCACCAAATCTCATAAAAGGTGAAAACACAGCAGTGCCTCGAGGTGTGTTTACTGACTGTATCAGACAGCAGAGCAAGACTTAATGAAGCCTCATAAAAACAGTAGTACAGCTGCACATCTTGTACAAGCACGAACATAATGTGAGTCACACCGGTAGGATGTGAGTCATGTGTTGGGTCTGGGTTTGTTTGTATGTTGGGGCATTTGTGTATTGTGGGGAATCATCATTTCTCTTTAGACAGGACTATAAATAGAGTGCCCAAAACAATACTGAGTATTCATACAGCTACAAGCGAAAGGCAGTGATGTGTATGTACATGTATCTATGCATGGTGAGGAAATTAATACTCGAGAAGTCATTAATACTGGCGAGAAAGAGAGACAGAGAGAGGGAGAAACAGAGAGTCCAGCTGGCAAAGGGTGCCCATTATGCCTACCTTTATTTGTCTAGGCAACACACACACACACACACACACACACTAACACACACACAGGACTAGTGGGAGTGGTCTCAGCTGTGTGGTTGCTGTCTCCTCTCTGTCCCGAGGGAGGCTTTCCAGACCAACAATAACAAGCTCTCCATCAATTTACCACACACACACACACACACACACACACACACACACACACACACACACACACACACACACACGACAGACACAAACATCTGCAAAACAATCCTATCTACAGAGTCAGCACTACTTACCAGTACAGCGATAAAAACTATACAGGAAAAAAACATGCTGCATGTCAGTTTTAAAGCGTCTTCTTGCACAAGAGTTTCTGAATCAGATAAAATTTTAAATAAACTGGCTCATATACATTAAATTAGCATAGAGGCAGACTATTATTCACATTGATTAATTGATCAATAATTTCAGCGGTACATTAAGTACTATATATGTACAGATTATCATTTGGGGCAGCACCCTTTGCTGTGCTTGCCTGCTGATGTTCATATGATTTTCAAATCCTTGTTCTTCCATCACTGAAGCAAGGCAGCCATGGCCTTCATCCTAATTTTCTGGTATTTTGTAGCTTTAAACCTCTAAGGCCTTTTCAGTCCAGGAAGTGACAATGGCAGCAACTGTTCTTATCCAGCACAAGATCAGCATAGCAGATACATAGTGCAGCAAGTAAAACAGTCCATCCCCACCCAGTGGCAAAAGGGGCAGCAGAAAAGGAGAAGATCTGTGACAGCTCACAGTGCAACCATACACCCCCCTCCGGTGCCGCTACTCATACCAGTGAACTGGGGGTCAAAGCCACGACCAGGCATTGAAATTAATCAAGGCAGCAGCTGTGTCTTGGTCAGAAGGGGCCTTTAGTGGTGTAATCTCATTACAAAACACCAGAACAATGTGCAGACGACAGAAGCCACTGTCATCAACTTTAAATTATTACCTTGTTTTAGGTATGGGGATTACATCTTAAATCGTTTCTATGTAATCCCAACTCTGGTCGCTTTACTATAAGACAAGAACATCCCTGACTAGGTGGTGGTGTTTTCAAAGTAGCTTAGGGTCATGTGTACTGCAGTGCGACGGTTAGGGCCGCTGGGCTACAGCTGCGATGCAAGGCCTTCCTCAGATGATTGTGTTTGCTTAAAATGGCTACAACTGATGGGGTGCACGCAGAGAGACAAATGTAACCCCACAAGGGAGCTGAGTGTGTTGTTTTAGCAACCTTAAGAGGAAGACAGTACTGACAGGAGAGTGGCTACAGATGAAATATTAGTGTGAGGGTAAATGAATGTGTGCTAGCTGGTGACATTTCTCATGTTTACTCGTGCAGAGACACCAAGTGGCCAGAAAGATGAGTGGAAACAAAGCAAAGCACTTGCAAAGGCTTGACAAACTGTTAAGTCACCCTGCAGCCAAAGTGAGGGCTCAAGACCTGCCTGATGATGAACCCTCCTTTGAGTCTTATGTTCAAGTGTACTGTACATAATTAAGCTTTGCCTCCAATGAAAGTATCCATCACCACATTCTCATTAAATTGTGAAGACTGCGAGTCTGTTGGGTGTGTAGAATGTAGAAAACTGTAAAAAACTCCACATGGGCCTGTTCGTATATGGGCCTTACTTGCAGCTCAACGTAAAGCCATAAGGTCACATTTTTTGACGAGATGACGACTCTGCTCTGCCATGTCTGGATATTTGAGATATTCAATCAGGTAAAGTCATTTTAGCTGTGCTGTTCGGACAGTGTAAGCAGTGTCCAGCGATGCATGACGCACAACAGAAACTTCACGCTGAGGTGAATGAGACGCTGGATGGAAAAGTACAGACTGACACTGATGCCTCCGAAATGACACAAGCAATCATGCATCTCTACAGTTGCCACCACAGATTACTGCTTGGAGACACTTATTCCTCCATGAAAAGCAAGTTAAAGGAATACCACCACAGTCTATGGACTGCACTGACAATGGCTGTCGACAGCTGCTTCTGCTGAGCAAACTTTATCTCATTTAAAACTTAACAAGCATGGGAACATGTTAAGGTGCTACTTCATGGGGCCCAACATGGGTGTTTTTCTCTTCTTCTTTACATGAGTGTGGGAGAGAAGCCTTGGGTGTGACTCAGCTCTTAAGTGCACATAAATTCCTACCACATAAAGAAATGCTACTACTGGGAAATCTCTGGAAAGTTAAATTTGCATAAGATTTTCATATATATGGTGGAGCAGCCAATGACATGGGGTTGATTTGGCTATTTTTGCATATCATGGCCATCAGGCAATATGTGAGAAGTTGTTAGTACAGAATGTGCACAAAAAACGGTTGACTAATCTGTTATCTGATGAAGAAAAGGCCCAGAGGGTAAGACAAGTATCCTGATATGTGTGTGAGTGTAGGCATGTGTATCCGTGTGAGTGTATGTGTGCAGCAAACTGAGTCTACGTTAGCTTGCTTTGAATGGCGTGTGAAGAGGAGAACATTCCTGCCTTTTTAATAAGTAAAACATGACTTAAGATACCATGTACATGTACACACAAAAAGCAAAAAGCCAAGTACGTGAAATGTTAGAATAACAGCAAAGTAACTGTTCATAATTGTTCTCTTTAACTGCCTGGATTTAATTCATTTACTAAGATCAATTAGAAAACAATATAGATGATGATTTTACCAGCTCCCCTCATGTGTGATCGACTGTATAATGACACAGTTCCTGCCTTGGCACTATTGTAAGACTCCCCAAACACAAACAAATTAATAAGACTCATTTCATTATGTGAGGTTATTTTAAGAGAAGCTGTAGTAGCTGTTGCCGTTCCCATATCCTGGTCTCTCTTGTATGATTTGGTTGAATTTAGGGTGAAAGTCAAACACACACACACACGCACACAATTGTGTAATAATGACACCATTTCATTCAGTCTGCACCCCACAGGTGAAAAGCCTGTTTTTTATTTTATCCAATATCAGAAATATATTCCATTTGACCACAACAGCTGACCCCCAAATAAATTGTTTTGTGTGTGTGCGTGCATGTGTGTGTATGTGTGTGTGTGTGTGTGTTTGTGTGTGTGTGTGTATGTGCGCATAATTTTGTCCAATATGGAATATAAGGAATTTGACCACTCTCAGTTATTCCCACTATCCACAAAAGGAAAATTGACATCTGCCTGTGTATACGTATGTGTCTGTATGTGTATGTGTGTGCGTGTACATAAACAAGTATGTCTCAGTTTGTTTGTATGTGTATGGAGGTGTATCATGGTGCATTCTTTTAAAACACTCCCACCAACTGACCCAAATGACTAAATCTAATCCATTGATTTTATTCCTGTGTGTGCTACCATAAATTCAACAAAATCAGACCACAGACACCGGGATATTGGAAAGGCAAGACCTGGGGTTAGTGCGTGCATACACAAGGTCATATGTAACTTTTCAATCACACTACTCCCTATGGAGATGAGGAAAAAGGTTTTTGGGAGCAGGTGCATGCACCAAATAAGTATGGATGGAAAGATGGACAAAAAGAGTGAGAGTGAGGATCAGATGGCTGCTAGTGTGGCCAGTACATGAAAAGAACGAACGCAGAAAGGATTAAAGGTAGGACAGACAGATATGGAAGTGGGTCATCCTGAGGGAGGAATATTAAGAGAAAAGTGAGTGTGAAGTGGAGGCAGGTGCTAGTCAATACCCAAATGGGATTTAAGGATGGCCGACCATGTGAGCAAATACGAGTATGGGGAGAGACACAGCCAGAGAGACAAAACGAGATGTGAAATGAGGAAGGAAGAGAAAAACAGAGTGGTGGACATGAAAGCGGAAAACACAGGGAGTGAATTGAGGGCAATAAAGAGAGTACAGGGGGGAAAAAAAATCAGCTGGAAAGAGAAGTGGGTGAGTGGCATCAGTAAGTACCCCCACTCTGATTTGAAGCAAAATGTTTGTTTCATAAACATCACACAAACATTCTCTCCATATCTAACAAGTCTTAATACATATGCTAGTTTTGTGTGCGTGTTCATCTCTACAATTATATAAATATTGCTTCAGAAACACTACATGATGATTCTGTTGTATTTGCACATTTTGTCTGTTGTACGGTTTACCCACAGGTGTGTGCAGGACGCCACAGAGGAACACAGACGAGCCTCAGCTGCAGGGTCAGAAAGCAGAGAAATACACAAACAATAACAGGCAGAATGGGAATAAGGTAATTTCCCTGAACTCCCTTTTATCCACTGTATGCAGATGTTCCAATTCACGAATGAAAACCGCAAATTTAACTCAGGAGCTTTACTGTAAATATAGAAACGATTATTTTTTCACACGTACATGATAAAGTCTGAGTTTGCACACAAGTCAAAGCTGATTGTCTATATGTATTAGTCCAATATGTGCTAGACTGATGACCCGTCCACACTCCCCTGTGCCTCTGCTTAGGATAAGCTGGGGTGGATAATGAAATAAAGTCATCTTGCTGCCAGCGTCAAACATCAACTGATGGGCAGCGCAGCACACACAACTAAATATCTGACCTTTTGAGTTTCATAGTTTGATATGAACAAGACCTTTAGCACAACCGTGAGACACACAACCAGCGAGTCTCTCTGTAGTGGGACAAGAAAAGTGGCAAGCAAAACTCACTGAAGGGTACATTCAACCATATACTGCTATTTTAGGCTGCGTGCAACACAAAATTAGATCAAGCTATGATGTATCAATATCAAATCAACGGCCAGAAGCAGAGCTATAATAATTAACATTTTGTAGAGTAAAGTAAGACACAGGCCATGAATGAACAACACAAAAAAGGAAACTATTGTCTTTTTATGCCAATAAAAGCCTGTTGTGGACATGTTTCTATAATTAAAATACTGGCTTTCTGTTGGAAGGCTGGCAAAACGCTCAATAATATCGAGGGCAAAACTATCTAAATGCCAGAGGTGGATTCACAGAGTCAACCAAGGACAGAATGGCGTTTTTCACTAAAAGTGAATGAAATAAGTTTCCAAAGATAAAACCTGAAGACGGTTTGTTTCAAATAACAGTATTTTACTGAGAGTGAAAATGTGACTCACAGGCACGGTGGGAGGAATAGACGTGTGTAATTCAGAAAGCGTTGTAAAGCTCCCATCAGCATGCACATAACTGATATTTTCCCACAACATCCTAAAACCACCATCATTCTTTTACTCCCTCGTTCACCCAATGTGACTTTTATCTTCAATCTGGTCTCTTCTCCTTTTCATTTTCTCCACATTATCCAAGCTCTATATTTCCCCTCCTCTCCTGTCTCACTTAACCACCATCTATTACATCCACTAACTTTTATTCCTTTCCTCCAGCTGTCTTATGCCATTTGCAAACCCATAGTCGCTGTCACTTTTTTCCACACATCAAACACTTGTTCCTACATGCTTCCCCTCTTTTTACTGCACCATCTAACCCCAGTATTAACCTCAGACCTTCTTCCTCTTCAATTGTCCCAGCTGATTAAAAAGATCATTTTCCAGAGTCTTTTATTTTTACATGCAGTGAAAAGTGACACGGTGCAAATATTGTTGAACAACTTTTGATGCTTACTGGTTTCTCTGCGGGCTTTTGCAGTGGAAGAACACATGGAAGTCATGGTTTCCTGGAAAAACTTTGGTAGACATGAAATGATCCTCTTGTGTGCTACATAAATTCTCAGGTGAAAGTGATAAATAGTCTTTCCTAAAGCAATCAACTCATCCCACAATTCATCCATATTATTTACAGAGAAGGACAGACGATAATTTACCAAGAACAGTAAATTGTGTCTACTTGTAATGCGTTAAAAGGCATCAAAATGAAAGCATGGATAATTAATAATTGTCTTACTGTCAGACCTATCCACAATAATTACTCACTGTGAAAGCTTAAAAATCAGTTATAATATGGACAATTACAGTATGTCATCTGCTTTCTGCACTGCAGTAAGGCATTATGGAAATTAACTATTCCATAAATTGCGGGTTAATTTACAAAGGCTTACAGTAGAACATTCCTTTCAGTAATTGGCACTGTGATCTAAATAATTAAAGACTTTTGTGTTGATATGATTGCAATCTAAAATGAAACAGCAATCTTGCTTTCTAGCACTGTGGAGCTCCCATGGTGATTACTCTGCAAACAGATTTGTTTTCTCCCTGCCAGGAGAGTGCTTTGCATTTTTAGTTCTCACTGATTATAAAGCATCCTGCTTGGATTTTTCAGGCAGTTCAGGGAAGTTCACCGCAGTCAGATCTTGTATATTTATGTAGGAAAAAGAGCTCTGGAGACGTTCTGCTTTCCAAGCACCATAAACCTTTCATACAGGCTCCTTTAATTCTCTCTCTAGATGACAGATATATATCATATATAACCCCACTTTCACTGCTATCACTGAGGCTACAGTATCATATTTTCCATTTCAGACAGACCTACTTAACAAGTTTCCAAACTTTCTCTGACACTCCCTTGCTAGCAATACATACACTGTGTAAGATATATCTGTCCCTAGTGGAGACTCGCAGGTAAGCTAAGCTCTAAAGGCACATTTGACTGTACAGAGAAACACGGTATGACAGAATGGAAACAGTTGTTTCTACTTTCTGTCTTTGCAGTACACTGGTTCTTAATCAGATTTGGTCAAATTTCCCACACTGTTTGGCTCCACTCTCGAGGAGTCCATTCAGTCATTTCCCTCGACTACGTAAGCCAAAACAAAGTATGTGAGCGATTGAGATGTGCAGACTTTCCACACCAGAAACACATCTATGCTGTCTTCAGCCCTGGTGGATGATGTATGAGCGCAAAGACGGAGACGCCTGGGCATGTATGTGTGTGTGTGTGTGTGTGTGTGTGTGTGTGTGTGTGTTTGTGTGTGTGTGAGAGAGAGAGAGAACAGGCAGACAGCAGCCCTAGGGGTCAATATGATGTTCCTGGTGCTTCACACACAGACCACACCATGACCCACTTTCCATCTCATCCCACACACACCCCCCCAGACTCCAATGTGCACAAATGCAAGCACACACATGCACACACACACGCACTACTCTCCCTTGTTATTTCTGTCTTCTGCCCTCCATCCATTCCACCCTCTATCTCAAACACATCATCTTTCCTCCTTCACTGCCCCCCACCCCACACACACACACACACACAAACACACACATACACACACATCTCTCATCTTACACACACACAAAAACACACAGGACATGCTGACCTTGGGATACAGTGCACTGGTGGTTTATAGGGGTAAGTATGCTAGGGCAAAGGGGTGGCTTTGGGGTGAATGGATACACTTGACTGAGCTAACAAGGCCTGTCTGGCCACATTGGCTGATTGGCTGACCGGACAGCTGGATGCCAGGCTGACTGGCCGGGAGGACAGGTGGACTGGAAGGCAGGGAGGGGCAGTGACCCACTCAACAGTGTTGTGCATCACAATCAAGTCATACACTAAGATCTGCAGTTTATCGGGAAAGTGAGATTTGCTCGGACATAATGTGATCCAACCAAATCCCTTGCTGCTACGACAGACTGAATTCTTCGTCTTCAGCTCACTGACAGAAGTGAATGCAAACATCAGCAGCATCACAAACCAGACATTACATTTTTGTGGCAATCCACATTAAAGACGGGAATGCAACTGTTCACGTCTTTCTGCTAATACGTATCAAATGAATACAGTTCACTTTTTTCAAAGAAATAGGTACATAAGTACATAGTCTAAGTAATATATACATAGGTACATAAGTAATATGGCCTAAAGGACTCGGTGAACTGGAACATACTGTAATTGGACATGGCACTAAATCATTATCCTCACAGACAGTCATTACTTATCTCATATCTTTCCAGTCAAATTGGTGGATAATGAAAATGGCTCAGCAAATAAAGAAACAGTTTCTCCGAGAGGTTTGTCTGTGCAACTTTTTAGAGTCGTTGAACTCTAGAATAGAGTTGGCACAATAAAAAGAGAAAGAAGAGAAACATCATTGTTTGTGATTGCATTAATCCAAATTGTGTCAATTTTATCTTGATAATTTAGTGGTCTGCCTCAGAATAACAAGTGAAGGCTGCGGTGCAGCAACAGACTGTGATCAGCAGAGCTACCTCAGGAGCAACAGCAGACAGAGGCAGCAGGGGAAAAACTCAGCGAATTAAGGGTTTATTTTAACCAATCCAGACTCGGTGACGGAACAGTGAAAAGACTAACCGAGACAGTTTTGGTGGGTTTTACTTTGTTTCTGTCGACTTTGAATTAAGTGTGCTTTACGGCGACTTGACAAGGCAATTAAGCTTGTCTTAGCTCAATGAGAGAGAGACCTGAATTTAGAAGGCAAATCAACATGGCACAACTCTTTCCTGCTCCAATGTTGCCGAGCGCATTGCAGATTCACTCTGTTTTTCGACATTTAACAATAAAAGCCCAAGACATACACACAGCCTAACTGCTTACCAGCGGAGGTTTAACTCACACAAAACATTTCACTAACAGCCAACTCAATAAAAGAGCTTACATTAGGTTACAGCTGAAATTTTGCAAGTTCATTTGGTTTATACGTTTGACTAGTAAACTCGCTGGCTGCACAAATCCTTCAGCTGAAACTACTGAAACTAAGTGCGCAATATGAAGAGTTATTAGGCCCAACGAAGTCTAAAAGTCATATTTCAAAGCATGTGTGTGGGAGTGTGTTTTCGAGGAGTGACAAGTCTGATTGGGACAACGAGAGAGTCCCAGCTGACAACATTTCTGCCTAAAAGGCTCCCTCTCCTCTAGGAGTGTGTTAGTGTGTGTGTTTGTGGAAATCTTTGTGTGTCCCATGCTTGTATGTATGCGTGTGCGTGTGTGTCTGTGCGCCTGCATCTTACGAGTTTCACCTCCAATCACATTTTACAAGTGAGCACTCGCACAGGCACAGAGTCACATGCTCACAAACACGCAGACACACACACACACACACACACACACACACAGAGGGGCCTTGGGGTTTTGGCGGTTGGTCTATCCGTCTAGCAGCGTGAGCAACCACTCAGCCGTGGATGATAATGCAATCAACTGTCATTAGAGGGACGCTGGCTGGCTACACACATGCACGCACCCACACACACACTCACAAATACAGCTACCCACAATACACTAACACCTGTCAGTCACAAGTGAAAAACTGCCCACAGTGCTAGAGGAAGTTATGATATTAGTACATTTCAACTGGCTACATGACAAGCTCCTCATATTTAGACCATACAAGCTGAGAGGCACATGAACGTAACGTAATTAGAGGTGAAACAATTAGTCAATTTATCAATTAGTTAATCGACAGAAAAATTAGCTGCAACTCTTTGGAGAAATCATTTCAGTCATTTTTCAAGGAAAAATAGTAAACATGTAGCTTCTCCAATCTTTAGTTGCAGCCTTAAAGATAATTCATGTAAATATCGAGTTTAAAAAAAACAGAGGCAAAAAAAAACAAACAAAAAAAAACAACCACACCTTCCATTCTCATTGGTAGTTAATCTTCTGATGCAACTACAGAGCAATACCAGTACAGAACTGGATGCCTCAGTGACCCTGGATTTCTGCAGGTTTGCTGTGACACTTCTGTCCTGTTGGGAGGGTTATCAAATCTGAAATCATTCACCTGGGGTGGCTGGGCGGAGGATATTTAAGATGATATTTAGGATATTTGTTTAAGATTGCAGAGCACCCAGCAACAGAAAGAAACCATCTCCAAGCTATTTAATTTATCCACTCAAATGATTTGTGATGAAGATGAACACTCTGGCTAAAGCAAAGAATAAGTGGACGGTGAGATGAAGACTAACAGTCAGAGGAGAGGGTGGAGGAGGAATCATCTAAGTCCTTGTCAACACTAACACAAGAAGTCTGAAAATGTTGTTTATATGCCAAATGAGATTCCTCGTGTACAAGCATTTTCACTGTACTTAATTATAGCCGAGCAACAATGAAGCTGCATATTCTTGTTTCTAATGGATTTTTTACTCATGCAGTCATCGGACTACATAAACAGAAATGTTCGATAGCACCTTAAGTGCTATACTGACATACAAAGTGAGCCAATACAAAGTGTTGTAAATGACACAAAGTAAAGGCCTCTTAACTTCGCAGTGTCAAAAAAAAAAAAAAAAATGTCAGCTCTGGACAGTCTTTTCAAAAAGCTTAGTTTTCAGGAGTGGAAAATGCCAGCTTAATACGGATATAAGGCCAAAATAGAGAGAAAGGGATGTATTTCAAATACATCCGCATTAGTGTGGACATTATCTAAGCTGTCATTTTTTACAGTCCCTTTCTTTTCTCTTGTCTCTCACACACATACACACACACACATTCAGCAAATACACCAGACTGCTGTCCTCTCAGACTCACTGGGGGCCTTGACAACAACTTTCCCATATATCAGCTTAGTTAAGTGGCAGAACTTCACAGCAATGGTTCTTGTAGTGTGTGCATAATCTACTGTCTCTTCTCACAGACAGACGTGTGCGTGAGTGTTGCTGTGTGTACTAAGAAGCGAGGAGGGTGTGCCAAGATAGGCACAGCAGGGGCCCACTATAGCCCTCACGCCAACAGTTTGACAACATCTTAGAAACATCTACTCACTTGGGATTTTCCTGTCCTTAACAACGCTGAGTCCATTACTGTTGGAGAGGGAGAGTCAGTCTGACAGACGGAGGCAGAGAGAGGGACAGAAAGGAGAAGGATGGAGGGCTGAGAGGGCGGGAAGGAATCAAGAGACACAAATTGAGAAAGACGATAAAAAGACGTAGGGATTTGGAGTCTGAAGGACGGAAAGGGAGCGCAGGATCATGGGAGAAAATGATAAAAAAAATTCAGAGAAATAGACAGAAAGAGACCAAAATAACGAGGGTGAGCAAAAGAGAGACCTAGCATTAGAAGAATAAGCGGGGGTATCTCAGTGAAAAATAGCAGGCGAGCTCAGCTGAAAGTGGAGCAGGAATGATGAATGCTGTGAGGCAAGCCAACGGCTAATTTAGATGGCAGGAGTTTGCTTCTACAGGGCAAGAGGCTGGAGTCAATCTGTCTCTCTTACATCTGTTCATAGAGACACAGTGGGTGCACCTGGTTCCAAAAAGGGCCCTTCGCTTAGACTAAAAATAGTAGAAACAACTACTGAACTGGCAATAGAAACAGCCGATTACAAATCTGCCTCTTTGCCATTGGACCAGAGTTTATAATCTAGAAGAAGTGGTCAATATTATTGTAAAAACCAGAGAGTGACAGTTGTGTAATTAAAGGGGGTGCAACATGTGGAGGATGTGTATGTGGACCAATAACATAAACATATTGTGATCTATTAAGTTTCAAAGTGATCACTGCTGAAGAAGAGGACTTGCAGGGCACATATGGGTTGCATATAAAAAAAAATGTAGAAGAGGAAAGTAATGACAAACATCAAGCAATGGATTCCCTGTGATTTTAAATGCACATTAAGAGTGATTTATTGAGTTTCGTACAAGCAGGGGATGGAGACCAGGCCTGAATAGATTTTTGCCATTACACGTCTCACCTTGCATAGATAGGATGATTTGAAGCCTCAGGTTCATGCAGTAATTGGGGCCAATCACTAGTCTGCAGCTCAGACAGAAAACCATTATGATCATCAGTGCAGGCATGAAAAGATATTTCACACAGCGAGAGAGGGATTATTAGAGTCAAGGGCACAAAAGTCAGTGTGTCTGGGAGAAAGAAGGACCTGGAAGGCTACTGACTGACAGAGTGAAATACCAATGATTTCACTTTTACCACACACCTTAGAGTGAAACATGGCAGACTCTTACACTTTCTAGATGGAGGCCAGTGTAATTGACTTCTCATTACCAACACGACTTGGCTGTCCACATATGAAGTTAGCATTTAGTCTGGTTGGGGATTGAGCGAATTTTAAAATACCAAACTAAAAGTGACACAGTCACAGTAACAGACCCACTTAAAGTTTACCCCTCAGTTTAGCTCTTCAGCTCTAAAAGAAGAGCATTTAGGCTGATCCAGGCTTCTGTGGCAGGGGGTAAGCAGAGGAGGCTGTCTACAACAATGGTACAGTCAGGCACCTCAGAAACTGTAATAGAGGAAAACATGGCCTCAGAAAGAATAACTACAGAGAAAACTATTAAATGTACTCCTCTGTTTTGCAATTGAAATCATGTCAACCTTGTGGACAACTTCGGACTGGCACCACTCTTTAATGGATTTTTTTTTTTCTTTTTTCAAATTAAGATAAACTGGCAGGAAGAGATGTACAAAGTATGACATGAAAGACAGATAATCTAAGGAAAGAAGTGAGTGTGCGTGTGTGTGTGCACAATTAGACCCATAAATAAGATTAACATCATAGTCGTTAAGAGTGTCAAGTCTCTGCGCTCATCAAAGGATAAATACCACAAACATGTTCATTGTACACACACACACACATCGGGTGGACACAACACCTCAAACAACTGTGCAACATGAACAATGTGATCCAAAGCAACAGCTCTGGGATAAATCCAGAAGGTGTTGATTTAGCTCTCAGTCTTGTTCTTTGAGGTTTGTACAAATTACAAATTTCATGTCAAAAAAGGGGAAAAAAATGACAAATCTACTGACAAATGATCAATATTTTTTAAAGTACTGATTCCATATAATTCTCATATAATTCAGTCTAATTCTCCCAGTGCTTGGGATTTAACTCTCACATTTAAACTGTGATACTAAAATGATTTGTCTTTATTCAAATAAAATCATTCAAATATCAAAATGAAAGTGTCATTTTGTAAACCTCTTTTTCACATTGCAAGTGTGTGTGTGTGTGTGTGTGTGTGCATGTGTGTTTGAGAGAGCCTATCTTTTTGTGCATCAAAGCCAACTGTCAAAATCATGCACACCATGGTAACCACAGTCAGTTCCCCATTTCACAACACTAACAGACTAGGCAAATATTGACGCTCTATTTCTCTGACATTACAAATGTGATTGTATTTGCTGTTTGCCCTAGGAGATGGCGGTTTATATTCAATGAGGTGTGTGTCCCTCTCTGTGTGGGTTGGTGTGTGTGTGTACGTGTTGAATTTTAAGTTAAAAAATAGGCCATGGGAAGAACATGCGTCAATTTGCTGTGTACACAAAAGAATGTGTTAGCAGAGTGTGAGTGATCCAGAAATGTGTGTGTGCGTGCGTGCGTGCGTGCGTGCGTGCGTGCGTGCGTGCGTTTTCATTTCACTTCTCCCGCCTGTCACCTGGAAGAGAGACAAAGAAAGAGAGACAGAAAGGTAAAGAAAAAGAAGGAGCCACCTGTATGTAAAAGCTCACCTGCCCTGGGAAAAAAATTAAACAAATGAATGTGAACTGTGGCAGATGAAGCTTTAAACTCAATAAAGGTGGAGGACAAAACCAAAGCAGCACTGCTGCTTGCTGTTTTCTGGCAATGCAGCTCACTGAAATAGCCTGAACAAAGATTTTCAAGTTTATATATACTAGAATACACACAAACAATAATATTCTGTCTGCTAATTTATCTCACACACACACACACACACACACACACACACACACACACACACACACACACACACACACATCACCTGACCCTTAGGTAAGATAATGTGTGTATGCAAAGGAATGAATACAAACACTTATGAGGATGAAGACAGTTGCTCTCAGTGTCATAAGCTGGCACCCCTCTGGGCTCCTGGAGGTGTTTCAAGGCTCTCTATTTACATTTTACAGCAGTCAGGCTCACGTATTCACTTATACAGTAATTGTTCATGTTTAATGCTTGCCATCAGGCACAATGGCAGCAATCTAAGCTAAGTATTAAAAAAAAACTGCAGACTGTACTTCAAATCAAGCCAACAAACTCTTACCATGATAATCTCTATACGCGATCATCATCTGTCAGTAACGATGATCAACTTTGGAAATGCTTTGCTAAAAATGGACTGATCTGATACCCTCATCGCACAGGAGAAATAAAGGCGACAACAGGCAGTGAGTCTGCTGCCTCTGCTCTCTGTGTCTCTGCCTGTCTGCCCTCGGGCGGGGCTGAGTTCCTTCACACAGTGGACAGCAGCACATCTTCAAAGCAGAGCCCACAGACAAGCCAATGAAAAAGACGTATTTTACTGGAGTAAATGACGCCAAAGTTCATTGCTTATTATCCATAAGAGCAACAAAAGACAGTAAGACAGTACCGTGGATTCATCGAACACCTTTTGAACAAGCAGAACATAAACTTACAGAAATGTGACATCTTCAGTCACTCCGCCTGCAGTAACTTGCTGCCCCCTCTTAAATCACACCCAGTTTGTTTTGAGCTCATTATGCTAAAGTGCTGAAAGTGAACTGGAGGTATTCTCTAAAGCTGAGGAAATTGTTGACAAAAACAAAGTCAATTATATGGAAGTGGTTTGGACATCTTAAAAGCGACAAAGAGCAGATTGAGAGGGCAAAATAGGCAGAAGAGACAATGAGATAAAACATCTTTAACAATGATCTTAAAGGCAGTCCAAGATGTGCATTTAATCACCCTCTCTGCATGTTTTTTTTCCCTCTCTCTGCATGTTTTACCTTATGCAGCTGCAGCCTTTAATCCGTTAATCCAAGACATTCAATTCAGACTTGCACTGTGTTACTAGCTCCGACCTAGTAAAACTGCCATCGTGACTTTTACATAAATGTGACCGGGGTGCTTATTCAGAGAACTGACATATTAAATTGCCGTCAGATTAGCATAAAGGGGTGCATGTCTGAAAGGTGCTTAAGCTTCTCTTAAATCCCCCTCGCTGTGGCGCCCTGTTCATTATCAGTTTGAGCAGTTTGTTTAGTGCTGAAGGACAGAAAAAACGGTGGAGAGCACTCACATTTGTGTTTGTCTTTTTTAGGGCTGGCTGAGGTAAAGATTTTCAACCTGGTTTGATGTTAAAGGAAAGACCAGATAGTATCACAAGGTGTCACACATGACATAACCTCTCCCAAGTGGAACATAATGAGAAGCCATGAATGAGAGCAGCACCACAATCAGGACAACTAAGTGACACGTTGTGTTTTCATGTCTCACAGCAACAACTCAAGTTAACTTTTTAACAAAATAAGACGACCTCTACAACTTGAGATAATATCAAAATATTATCTCTGAACAAATACACCGTTTGAGATCAGAGCTGCCACACACATGCTCCGTCAGGAACACAACTTCGGATCGGTCAATCGACTCAGTCCAAAGCATCATGGGACTGCCAGTGGAGGGCTACAAACCATGCTAACAACAACACAGAAGAAATGAAGTGTTGGCTTTATCATTATAGATTACAAAGTTTCTGA
This sequence comes from Chaetodon auriga, assembly GCF_051107435.1. Taxonomy (NCBI): domain Eukaryota; kingdom Metazoa; phylum Chordata; class Actinopteri; order Chaetodontiformes; family Chaetodontidae; genus Chaetodon; species Chaetodon auriga. Next base: position 12,736,557 of record NC_135081.1, read on the forward strand.
AAGGCAAAAGATCACACTGGAGCTCCCATTGGAACAGCTAAATGTTATCCTTCTGGGCAAGTCTCTAGCATGCATCATTCCAGGGATACTATGTCATATCCGACATACTTTGGTGTCGTATACAGCATGGTCGACCTGAGGAGGTTTATCACGCTGTCATATTGCTTATTACTAAAGCAATACAACTTGGATTTAGCACAGTTGGCACAGGTTGCTGATGTAGGCTACTTTCTAATTTGCCCGAATGTCTCATAATGACAAATGCCTGTTTAGTCTATTCACATAAAATCAAACCGATTTAAACTTGTGCTCCAGACTGGACTAGCAAACCCGGAAACCGACCCAACCCTTCCATGGTTAATTAAAGTTAGAATGGATGTCTTTGAGGAGTTCAACAGTGAACAGTTGTTTTTCCTAAAATAAAGAATCTACAAAACAAAAAGAGCCTTTTGACCAACACTGTTGGGAGAGGAAGGGATGATGCAAGGTGGGAAATCCAGCCAACTGCTCAGCCTCAAGAGATGTGACCACAGAGACACACACACACACACACACACACACACACACACACACACACACACACACACACACACACAAAAATTGTATTATCACCATGCTAAAACAGTTTGCATTAAGAGCAAGTTGCCTCAGCTTGCTATTGCAGCTAATAACCCCTTTGCATATTTACGCTCCACATGTAAAGCGTCCTAATTCGATTAATAGTAATAATTAGACCTTCCACTGCTTTTTTATTTCTGGGTGGAATTGAAACAATTTAGGTCATCTGGCCCCTAATTCCCAGATCCAAGCTGTGGGACATGCAAATCAGATGCAAATGCCACAGAAAAGTGAAAACTAGTTATGGGCCCGGGTAATAAATACTGAATTTAGCCTCTTGGCATTCCAAAAACAGCCAGTTGGGGTTCATATGCAAATGGTATGCAAATAGCCCAGACGCAGAGAGCTTTTATTTTTCTGTTACAGAGAACATAGCAGGGTTTCCAGGTGGCTTAGTAGGCAGAGGCACACAACATGTCCTTAAGATGTTGTGGGTTTGAAGGCAGCTCATGTGGCCATCCCCAGACACTCATACCTTTATATTCACTCTCCAACTATCATATAGAGAGAGGGTAGACGAGAGGAAAGGAAGACGGAAGATGTTCAAGACGTTAGACGAGAGGAGGAGACAAGGAGAATGGGAGGCATGGCATGTAATTTCAAAAGTAAACCCCCGCCACTGCCGGCTGCTGATTAGAGGATCAGAGTGGAGATGAAGGCAGAGAGAGAAGGACAAAGGCTGTAACAGTAAGAGATGCCATGTGAATGTGGGAAGGAGGCAAGTCAAACAGAAAGAGACAAAGGAGAAAGTCAACTTTGAGACAGACACAAGTAAAATCCAGGAAAGTTGGAAATACATCAGAAAGATTCACCGTGAGACACAGAGAGAGAGACGGCCAGTGACAGAGAAAGACACAAGAGACAGAGAGATACATATAGGAGAGCGTCTTTGAAAGTGTGAAGAGAAAATATAAAGAACACAGATATTTGGATGGGAGAAGCTAGATAAACAAACACACACACACACAGACACACACATTCAGACACAGAGTATGCTGAGCTGTTCATAAAATAAAATAGGGGGGAAAGCTAGATGTAACAAATTAATCTGGAGGAAACACATTGTGCACGCACAGCACATGATAAGCTTAGTGGACCACCTTGTTCAATTGGCAATGTCTCCTTAAATTACATGCATCACTGACACACACACACACACACACACACACACACACACACACACACACACACACACACACACACAGAGGTTCGTCTCCACCTGCCGTTCCACCATATTAGAAATAATCACTATAATGCTCTTAATTGAAACCCAGTGTTGCCCTGAACACATCACCTGATCTCTCCACCTGTAATGCCACCACATTCAAATGAACACTGCAAAGCTTTTAATCACGGCCTCCACCCTCCAACACATACACACACTCACGCGCACACACGCTTGTTGCTGATGTGCTTAGCACTGAGTAGTGAAAGGAATGTGGATGTTGGCAGGTAGACTGGTGATTAGAGAGGCTGTTCTGCTGAAAATATGTAGACCTAAACATTTTACACACACACACACACACACACACACACACACACACACACACACACACACACACACACTAGTACAAATTGCGAGCCTAGCTAGTTCAGTATCTTGCCCAAAGACACTTTGACAGGTAGACAGTACGGGACAGGGATCAAACCCTTCTGAGTAGTGGAGGACCACTCTACCTATTGAGCCGCAGTGAAACATCTGTTAACAACATATTGAGAGACACAGATGTATAGGGACATTGCACACAAGGGTGCCAAGTGTAAAAAAATGTGCAGGGGTCTTATGATTGTAATAATGTAGGAATCAAGCCAAAAAAAATCTCAAATTCTGTACATAAGCATAGGCAGACACAAACTAAAGACCAATTTAAAGGCTGAGACGCCTGACTAAACTGACTAAAAGTAAAACGAATTTTAACAACAGCTTATTGGTTATTTTTCTGATTTTTATCAGTAATACAAAATTAATGTGATCATACTCTCTCATTTTTCTTTCCCGTCATTCTCCCGTGAGTCTAACGTTTCCACCCCACTTCTAAACTGCTGAGTCTCATTAAAAATGCATATTCTCAATCTCGTCTGCCATCTTTGTATTTGAACAAGAAAATTGCAGTATTTATTAAAATCTGATTTATGAGAAATTACAACGGTCATCTCAATCGATAATCCCGTGCAACTGTTTTGTGTTTTAATAACACAGAGCTGCCTACAGCATTTGTGTGTGTGTGTGTGTGTGTGTGTGTGTGTGTGTGTGTGTGTGAGTCTGTTTGTGCGCGCGTACATGCTTGTTTGCATGTGTGCCTCCACGCATCCGTACATGAATACATTAGCTAGGTGGGGCGGACATGAAGCCAGATCCCAGAGACTTTGCCTCCTAATTAATAAATCATTACAAAATAGAACAATTTAAAGTGTTTTCCATGCTAAATAATTGATGTCTTTGTTCATAGTCAGTGCTAATAATGGGTCTGCTTTTCTCTGGAAAAAAAAAAAATGGACAAAAGGCAGGAAAATCTGCAGCGCAAATATAAATAACAGGCCTGAAAAAGTACCAAGGGCAATGCTAGAGAGCTGGGGGTTGCACAGACACACATAGAAGTAGACACACACTCCCTCTCCCTCCTACAAATTCCACTGAAAAGAAATGGCATCAGAATTATCTGATGTCCTGTCTCTGTCTTTTTATATGCTAATCCAGCTCATACACACAACTGAGTCTCTTTAATCAGATATCAGGTCACAGAAGCTAAATCAAGCTGAGACAATCATGCTGCACGCGTATTACAATACATTGAGACAGGCAGTCAGACGGCAACGTATCAATGCACTTAATGCTGTGGGACTTGGCGGGAGTTAACATAGCAAGGGTGATGTTGCTTTCACAGCCATCAGAGCTCTGATCGTGATGTTTCTGTCTGTATGCAATGTTACACTTGGCAGAAATATTGAGTAGAGTGAGTTAAATGAACATAAACAGACTTAAATAATGCTCATATGCTTTAAAAGTTCAAAGAAAGGTTACATATGTGTGGGGCTGATAACTCACTAATCATGTGCAACTCCTTGAGCTCGAGACCAAAATGACCTATTTTCAAAGCCAGTCATTCAGTCCCTTCCTTTCCACTTTCCAGCGTATACAGTCCAAGTAAAGTTCAAATAAATATTCCCATCATTTCATTTATAAACTCAGGATACTGAAGCATGACTGATCTGTGACCAATAAAACAGAACTATATGCCTGTCATAACAGCCCAGGTCAACCATTGATCAACTATCAACCAAAGTCTGATGATGACACAAGTGAGACACATTGAAACCGCAACTGTAAAATACGTTACACACAACAAAAGCCTGACGAACCATACACAAACACACACACACACAGGAGTCAGCAGGGGACTTCTGAGGACAGATTTATTGAGTTCATCCTTGGAAACCACACACGGATACACACACTCTCCCACCCCCCACCCTGCCATGCACGCGCGCACGCACACAGTAATCATCAGATCAGATCAGATCAGATATCAAAAGGCAGTGTCTGTCTGGAAGATTAGAAGAGCCATCTGTCTGCCATGCGGAAAGCCTCGGATTATCAATAAACTTCACACACTTCTGTACGTGCGTGTATCTGTGTGCTCGTGTGTTTGATCCAGCCACAGAGTGTGGAATGCAAATGAGAGACACAGAAACAGAAGCACAGAATAAATAACAATATAAATACCCACTTTTCCTTTCAGTTGACCTTAGCTCGGGCTGAAATCCACCCAGCCTGGTGCCATTCCTGACTTGGTCTGAATACTGTATCAAAAATACATCCCGATACATTTTAGGGACCAAGCTCTTCCAAAAGCATTGATTTTTCCATCACAAGCAGACACACACAGACAGCAAGGAAATGACTTGTGGCCACACATAATGTGTAATCAATACATAGCTATCGATCTCATTCCTGGCTAAACATTACCTGTATTTACTCTGTTAACTTTCCCCTGTATAGATCTATACTGCTAATATAACTACAGGACAAGAGAGAAGAGCACGGCCGAATGAGAGCGAGAGCCTCAAAGAAAGGAAGCACAGCGAGAACATATGAGTGAATTACAAGTGGTGGCCTCGATGGAAAGTGGATAAAAGTTTCTGTGCACACATGCGCGGGCACGCACACACTCCTTCAAGCTCAATTATAACTTGTCTACACCCTGCCTTGCAGAGTGGACAGCAGACAAGCTATTAGGCCTATAACCTGTGGATGACCACACACACAGACACAGACACACAGACACAGACACACACACACACACACACACACACACACACACACACACACACACACACACAAACGCACTTAAACTCATTCACAATTTCTCTCTTGGTCAAGCAAGGTCCTGCCGATGCTTCCAGTCAAGTCATCTTTTCTGCTTGGTGATCAAGGTTACTTTGTCCGATGATGATTCAAATTAAACCCACTGCTCAAATCATCTGCGGCTTTTAAATCCACTTTATCTAATATCTGTGCTCTCACATGGAAATCTAGCACATAGCTGATTCATTTATATGTATGAAGGAGAGATCAGACAGAGACACATGTAGAATTAATTTATCACAAAGGACAGAAGTGCACACATACCCAGGCACACTTCCACACACACTCCCTCATGTTAAAATACTTGTGAGGACCTCTGAATTCCTTAACCTACTGAAGCATCCCCTTATTCCTTTGTGTGACATTCTGACTGGTCCTAACAAACCTCATAAAGTCATACAGCACACAAACACTCACAACTCACACTTCTCACTTCAATGACAGGCAGCCAGTGCTTTCATTTCAGCAGGTAGCCTCATGTGGAGATCCACACCGGATACAGGTCACCCCTGCTTTCCATTTCAGCGAGTGGTCAGCGAATAATGGCACTGATGGCTGAACATTGGACACTCAGACAGAAAGCGGGGGTTATCATCCAAAACAGCACCAAAAGGGCCAAAGGGAAGCGAGGGAGAGAGAAAACCTCAAAGGGGGCCTTGAGAAGTCATTTACTACATGCCCTTGAATGCCTAACTCTCGATTTCTTTGCTTTTTATTCATATGTCACCCACACACTTTCTCTACCCACACCAACAGTCTAGCATGCCACTTTAATTACTAATGTCTTTCAAGCTTTCATTTCCTCTTCATGAGAGAAATTACATTTGTTTTCCTCCTTGGGTCCAGATGACAGGGAAAACAAAGAGGAGAGGACAAATTGGAAGTGAGAAAGACTAAAAAGTCTCTTTCAGCTTGTACAATAACAGACAAGCTAATTATTCAAAAACAGAGAAAGTGACAATGAGTTGTCAAATGTCAAAGAACATAGATCCTCTTGCTTTGGTCTCTTTAGCTTTACTGTCAAGGAGTCTGATACAATATTGCACTGTTTGTCCCCCAGGAAAGGACGGTTAAGCGAGTCTCCGACATCACTCACTGAACAAATTAAGTAACTGTATAAAAACATTGACATTTTCAAATGAGGATAGTTTGTATTGTCAAATTATTGTCAATTTGTTCTGTACTAACCCTAATTAACACATTGTTAGCTCTGTCTTATATTTGTCAGGGTAACTCTTAATACAAACTCATAGCTGTCGGTTGAAGAAGGCAAATGTTATCTGACAGTGAACTGAGGCTCCACCATAATGTAACATGCATGTTAATTTTTTGTCTCATTGTCAAAAAAAAATCCAATGAAAAGACCAAAACCAACCACGCCTTAGTCTGTCTTTAATAGTCTCTGACTTCCCCAGTCTGTCTTTGTAATCTGGTCCAAAGCCCAATTGTTCCTACTGAAGATGCAAATCTTCACAGGCCCAACACAATTACTCCAGCTGATTAGACCTCGAGTCAGGCTGAAGTTGGGTAGAGCTAAGCCTGTTTTGTATGTGGCCTCAAAAGTCCTGCGAGGAGGTCTAATCAAGGAACACGAGTGAAAACGCCTGTGGAGGTGTGTAGGGGCTTTAAAAACACGGAAATATGCTGGGGACACGTTTCTGCCAATGTTGATCATAATGACGGAACATTTCAGATGTGGCTCATTCAAGAGCGGAGCTCTACAGCACACAAGAATAAGCTTTATCAAGCTTTAGCTACACAGATTTGAATTTTTGGTAGGAGTAATTCATTGTTGTTAGTAAAACTATTTTTGTAAAACATTCAACTTCTCTATACCTATTACATATGAATATTCTCATGGGCCACATCCAATTTTATTAACAAAAAGTATCTTTTAGGCATCACAGTTGCCAAAGAAAAAACTTGCAAGAAAACACAATTTGCATTCCTATTAACAGACATGAGCTGGCAAGACAGGGGGAACGGAGGGTGGGTTACATACACTCAACTGGGAGCTGCCCAACATATCCACAGGCATGTGGTGTTGCCCACTGAGCAGCTCAAGTTGAGACGCTGGGGGTTAAATGCCTTGTTAAATGGCACCTGATGCAACTTGTTGAAGGGAAGGGAAAGCATGACTCCTTCAATCTCCTGCACCGTGCAGATGTTTTGGTCTGAGATTTGAACTGTCAACCTGGAGGCCATTAGCGTATTTTGCTATTAGCCCCCCCCAGAAAGCATCATCGCCCTGCTTTGATTTAAGGCTCAAGACTTTGGATGTGAGCAAAACCTGGCCTAACCCCTTTCCAGACATCCTCCTTGTTTCCTAGCCCCTATCTTCCTCAATCCCCTCCACCCCCAAGCCGTTCCCTTGGCTCTTGCCCAATCCCATTACTCACATCCCCTCCATGATATTCCCATTATATCCCTTCAGGGTATTCCCAATCCCTGTGGAATGAGGCCAGTGTTCCTGGGATAACAGGGGGTTGACTGGCTTGCTGGCTTCTGCTGGGAATAGGGAATACGCTCCCTTCCTCTAGAGGGAAGCAGCTTCTATTCAGCTTCTCCCTTCATTTATCTCTAGTTTTCTTCATCAGAGAAATGGAAGTGCGAGTGAACAAATGAATGGACAGAGGCAAACCTGGAACAGTGATTCTTGCTTCCATTATTCTTCCTCTCCTACCTTTCCTGCTTCTTTCTGGGTTGAGAAACAAGGGTGAGATATCACCACCCTTTGGGGAATCAATTTGTTCTGTTTTTTGTTATTTCTCAGAGGAACAAGCAAGGGTCTCTCTTTCAGTCGACCGAAATTCTCTTTCCTTGTCTCTAAACCTCACATATGGGATGAGCTGCTAGCAATAACGGAGATCTTTTTATCCTTGGAGAAGAGTGCCAGGGAAGAATAATCCTTGTTTCCCTCCTGCAGTTCCTGGCAATCATTAGTGGGTAATTGATGTGTTGTTGTTTTAACTATTTAGTTATTTACCAATGACTCAATTAGTAATGAAGCTATGAGTCTAAATCCCAAAAAGGATGACATCAATAAACTGATTTGACTGATTTTGTGGTTTTCGAGTCCCACGACAATTGCTTGCTGAAATGTTTGTTCTCATCATGTCAGTTTGCGATGCTGTCAAAATTCATATCCTCAGAGTAATCAATGGATTAGATTGAGAAGTGATCCCTCCTTTCCTCAAGCTATCCCGTTTTCCTTCTTCTCCTCTAACCATAGCTCCCTCAAGGGAATCTTAAGGCAGGAATGGTTGGGGTCCCTACTCCCATGGCCTAAATGGTTACTGGGTGCTGCCGACACGTGGGTCACCTTGTAGGATCACCACAACACACACACACACACATACACAGCAGCACACCATGCACACACGTAGGCACACGGCTTGGGATCACTCTAATCTCCTGGCCTCTAAATGGTTACACTTGACTGCCTGGACTCATGGGTCTATTTGTAGGACTTAAGACAATTTCAAAGCCACGGAAACTGTGTGTGCGTGTTGCTTTACAGAGATGGGAGAGGGCTATCCCATTACCATTTTAACATTACTGCTCTGTTAAAGCCACACAGACATAAATACAAAAATGATTCGTCTTGCACATTGATGTGTGTGCTCAGGAAAACAACTACAGACCGATTCTGATGAAGTTTAAGTCAGATAGTAAAAAAGAAATGCCACCAAGTAGTTTTGTGTGATTTCAAAATCCCCATGCAAAGAACACCTGTTTTGCTAAATGACAACTTCAATATCCAAATTTATTTAACACCTGTGTCGCCATACAAATAATTGAAAATTCAAATATGCATATTAACAGCCTGTCTACCCGTCAGATGTCTGCACTCAACTTGAGTATCATATTTAATGTAATCAATACATTCAGATGCAGAGATGAAAATGTCTTTATTTCTAGAAAGTAGAATATACTTCTGTTTTATTTCTACTTTAGTTCCACACAGTAAATATCATTTGATTGATATCCATGTCCATTGCTTCACTTAACCTCCTTTTTCAATGCAGTGACTTTCTCTCTCCTTACATCTCTCCTGTCGCCATGTCTTTCTACACTCTGTAATTCCTCCATTTATCCATCTCTCCATTTCCAGCTTCTGCAGATTTGCCAGAGTCTAGTTCGTGTTCCCTGGCAGCATACTGCCCTCCCTGTTCGCCTCCCTTTTTCCAACCATCGCTTTGGCTGATTTTGGCTTCATGTGCATCTCTCTCTGTCGGCTGTACCCTTCATCCCAGCACCCTCCTCCCATTCCTGCTGACGCTTTCCTCGTCTTTCCTTATATTGCTTTCCCCTTCACTCTTTTCACCCCTTTCCCTCTCTCAATCAGCAAAGTAGGACTGTCTGACGCACGCTGTTGCGAGACAGCAGAAAGACAGAGTGAGCATATAGTCTTTCTCACACGCATACGCACTCGGTGATACGTCTAATCTTGCAGAATGACAGCTGTCAAAAACTGAACTGTCTCTCAAACATTTCCCCTGTAAAATATCAATTCCCACCACATCTGCAACTGTGTGTGAGACGAAGAAATGTGTGTGTGAGCTGGCTGTGTGTGCTAACGTGTGTATATGGGAGAGGTGGAGTCAGAGAAAACATTGTAAGTTTTCATTGGCTATAACATTGCGGCGTGTAATGTTGCGTAGCACGCAGTCAGCCAATGAGAAGATCCTCACACACTCCGTTTTATGAATGAGACGGCATGTATGCGAGGTACACACACACGCTCGGAGTGAGAATACTCTACAGTGATGTAATACAATCACACAGAGCAGCAGAAGCGCCCGTAACACAAATGCAGTATGAGCTGAATCAGAACAGTGTGACTATGTTGCATCTTAAATTTCTAAATAATAAGAAGTATTCTGGGAAATGTGAAGAAACGCAAAAAAAATGAAATCCATTGCCTACAAATGACACATACCATAGGGTACGTAACACTTTACAGTCGATGCCAATACATCTATATTAAATTTACAAATACACTGGATATTTTTCTTCCTGCTGCGCAACATGCCTGCAGCATTCAGTGCTTCATTTCTAATAGAAATAAAATGCATTTAGCAATAAAAGCACATTATGAGACCTGCTAATGCATATAGCTTCTTTCAAAGATGATTATTAGTGTGTGTGTGTATATATATATATATATATATATATATATATGACCATTATTATCATTTAATTTTTTAATCACCTATAATAATTTCAAAGCAGTTCAAACGGCACAGTAAAATCAAATTTTATGTTACACCTCTAGCCTTTTCAATCCACAGTAACACCTGTACTACCTACTGATCAATAAAGTCCTCGTATCATTTTATCAGAACAGCTCACACCCTCTCTCTGAAACTCATATCCTCCAACCGTCTGTGTCCAAACCAGGAACTGAGAATGGCTGATTTGGCTGACATTGTGTACCAGGGAGTAATTTTGCCTAACCGGTATGTAAAATCATAACTGAAGTGCTGTGTGTGCGGCTGGCTGGCAGAGAGGAGATTGGGAGGGGAGGAGAGCAGCCAAAAACAATCAAAATATCCTGGTGTGACTTCCCATGAAGGGTGTGTGTGTGGGTGTGTGTGTATGTGTGTGTGTGTGTGTGTGTGTGTCAGTCTGCGCGTGCCCATGTGTGAGCATACACGCCTTTCTATGAAGTCACTATTCGGCACATTGCTCTGCTGCTCAAATGTGGTTCATTTGTATGAGTGCAGCATCATCATGGGTCAACAGTGCCCTCTTTGGTAGTACAGGAGAACAACAACTCACAGGGAGCCAGGCTGAACAAATAAAGGCAGCATAACAAATGTGGAGACAATGAAAGCAGAGAGGTGAAGTGACACAGGTTGCCACAGCATGTTTCAGTAGTTGTGAAGAAAAACAGACCAAGACACAAGCCCAAAGGAGAAAGGGGAGACGTTTTCTCTTTAGACTGTTCACAGTGACGAAATATTGTATATTTTATAACTGAATAAATTAACAGGCTGATTATTTATCACCTCAACTTGCCAGCACCATGAGCTTAAACATTTGAAACATTTAATATGAAAAAAATACTCTTTCTCGTGTGTGTGTGTGTGTGTGTGTGTGTGTGTGTGAGTGCGAGCACCAAGTTGCTCTCCAGCTGAAGAATGAGGTGCAGTCTCCCTCAACCAAACACCACCATTTTTACAAGCATTTTATATTAAACCTTAGGCTTGTTATGTCAAAGTCTACATGATGTTGTACAATAACACATTATATTGATGTTGATATTGAGGTGAATAACAGTGTTAACAAACAGTTGGCTTCATTTTATTACTATTAATGATCACATCATGTGTAGCCTTGAAGGACTGAAAGTTAACACTTTTAAAACTATGAATGAGAATACGGAGTATGTTTTTCAGAGGGATGACCTCATCCTGATATTGCAGAGTATTTCTTCTTTCATCACAAACCTCGTTCCATGAGCCAAGGCTGCCACCTAGAGGCCAAGACAAGAACTGCTACTACGTCTCACACCAGGTGATGTCATAGTTTAAGAAAGAAAGAAAGTGTTAGAGAGGGGGATGAAAGAGAGACAGGGGAGTGCAGGGGGTGTGAAAGAGAGAAAACCGGCAGGAAAGATAAGAGGGTGGGAGAGAAGGTGATGTCATGTTTTCGGAGCAGTGGAAGCCGTCTTTGTCCACACTCTTTCATTAAACTCTGCAGATCGACACTGCGGATGAGAACGACAGACACTACGCGGAGGTCTGACATTCACATGATGTCACCATTTTCAACAGTTGTTCTGAAGAAGGACGTACAAATGATAATGTTCAACCTACTCCAAGTCCTCATATTCAATCTGGCCAAACACTACGACCTTGAGGAGACCAATTCAGTCCTTGTTATTCCAGACTATTCCACTCTTTCCAATGCACTCCCGACAATTTCATGCCATTCAGGGCTCCATTGCATTCCATACTATGCCATTCAAAACAATCACAGCCTGTCCTGACTGTAACCTCCCCTGATTCTGGCCATGACAGGCAATTTCTCCTTCCAACAATCCGACAATCCCACAGTGATAAATACTCCCACACCCATTGAAAGGGTGTGTGTGTGTGTGTGTGTATGCGTGTGTGTGGGTAAGTGGGGAGTCGAAAGAAAAACAAAAGAAGTAATGCAGGAGGAATGAGACTGACGAGGAGACAGGGAAACAAACAAATGAAAAGACAGAAACCAAAGTAATCCTTTAGTTTAGCAGAGAGATACTGACCTTTAAATTACTTTGTTGAGAGGGGAGTCAGAGAAAAAAAGAGTCAACAAGGGAGAGTATTCTGAAGCTTCATCAGTGAACAGAAGGGTAAACAACCACATTAACTGAAGTGGTAAATAACACAGGACTGCTCTTTTACTCTGTTAGCTGTGACACACACAGACACAAAAACATGCACACCTAACCATCACCTTAACCTACGTCAGCAGTGGATGTGATGTTCTAACTGTGCTCTTCTCACAATCTGAACACAATCAAGACACAAACACACACAGATAGACACATATTGATGGTTAAGAGACTGCAGCACCTCATCAGAACAGTGTCAGTCATAGAGGGAAGTAAACCTACACACACCCCTACAAGGTCCCAATGCCCAGCAAATCATACAACACCATCACAGCCTCTTGCAATTGCTTGTAATAATAACAGCTGTCAACAAGCCCAAACAGAATAGAAAATATTAAACAGAAAAAAAAATTAAACAGAAAGAATTCATTGCTAATTTAATACTGCATAATTGTCTGTATTGTAAGATGTTGGTGAAGACAGATATTCATAAAACTACTGTGAGTAATTCTTCTACAGCGCTGAAATCTAACAAAATTAAACAACTGTAATATTTGCTGAATACTGTCTGGAACCAGGATCCCTGTGTGGTCACAACATGGTTCTACTTTAAGGACACGAGAAGACAAAAAACAACCGAATCCAGAGTTTAAACAAATTCAATATCCATAACATTCAGTTTAACCTTGTTAACTTGAAGTGTATTACATACACCATCCTGAAATTAGTCTGTATCTGCTGAGGACCTTGAGACAACCAGAGAAACGATGTGCTGTCATCAGACTCTGAGAGAGACACATTTTTCTCATACAGAGCTCAAAGTGGTAAAAGCAAACTCTCTTACTACAAATAGGTTTTCATCACACTCACTTCCTGAAAGACAATTGCCACCATTCCACTAAATTACAGAGTGGAAGCAGGTCTGTGGTAAGATAATTAGCACACTAAATATCAAGCCTTAGTGAATGCTTTAACATGGGAAACGGCACTGTGTCGAGGGGGGGTGAGAGACAACAAAATGGAGAGACAGTGTGTGAGAGAGAGAGAGACAGGCTGTAACTGAGACAAGCTCAAGGGACCCAGAAAACTGTTAAAAACAAAGAGAGGTGGAAAAGATAAAGAGATCAAGGGTTTATGCTACCAGTGAGGAAGGGAGACTGTTGGCCTGCGTTCATGAGTAAATTATGTCTTTTGTGTGCGTGTGTGAGTGAGTGAATGAGTACATCTGCATTTTTGAAGTGTGTGATTAATGTCTCTCTAAGGCTGTGGAGACCCCATGGAGAGAGAAACGCCTGAGGGGTTAATATTAACTTTCCCTCTCCCTCTCTCTCTCTCCTACACACACACACACTCACAAAGCGTCACAGCAGAAAGAAACACTCATTTATGTGTATCCACTATATAACAAATCACACGTAATCCCACGCACGCACGCACACACACACTCACAAAAAATGCTTACACTAGTTTCAATAATGTGATAATCAATGTTTTATATTGAGGCTTTAAAACATCCACCGATAGCAAAAAAAAGGAAGGTTCTTGAAAATATTCTGCCATCATAAACTTATCATGTTTTCATGTCCCAGCATGTGAAAAAGCAGCTCAACAACGCTCGCTGCCTTACTGAAAGACTTTGTTCTTTATTTAAAGTGGAAACGAACAACTTTTCAACCACCCCTATAGCATTTCCAAGTGGTGTTATTGTTGGCGCCACTATCAGACAAAAGGATCGCTCTCTGTTTTCTTGAGAGCCCAGCAACTACCAACAACAAAGGAAACGGCACATTTGTTTCCAAATTTCCATGAAGAAGCAATCAGCACCACTTTAGAAACACGAGAGAAGAAAGAAGCATGTTCGCTGAGGAGGTAAAATGAAATTGTCATAAGTTTATAAGGAGTAATGACACAGTTTGAGTATCGCTTCACACAAACAAGTGACTTCAGCAGGGGTTGGAGTCGGGGTGGAAGGGGGAGTAGAAGAAAACATTAGGAGAAAATACGTGATTTATTTCATTTAATCTGTAATTGAGACATGAAAGCAGGTAGAAACCTTGGCACTGGACTGGATTGCTAGTCAGCCTAAATTTTATTGTGAAAGTGAGGCTTATAGGGAACCCATCTAAATGCAGATGGTGTCATTATTCTATAGCCATTACACTGTGCAATCAGCTTTCATTTCATCATCAGTCAAAGCAAAAGAACTGGGTTTTACAGAGCGGATAAAACAAAGAGTTCCCGAGTGGATTTTTCAGCAAATACATTCGCATGCTGCATCCTAAATCTAAAAGCAGAAAGACCAAAATGTAAATTGGCCATTGCCATTGGCTCAGATTTTGACCAGTGATATCGCAGATTTCCTAACTTTACCTACTATTTTGACCAAAAAAATACAAGCACCTATTTAAGCCATATTCTATTCAAAGTGTTCAGTTAAAAAAATAAGCTGGTGAAGAGGCAGGTCAATTTGACGCATTAACCAGCTTCATTTACATGTAATGCTGGTCCTCAGTGGACTTCAGCCTAAATTGAGTCTCACCTGCAGACTTTCTGCTCAAGCAAGGACAAATTCTACCTGGTTCCTAAGGATTGGCAGACTTCAAACATGACATCCAAACTCTCACAGACTTCAAACATGATGTGCAAACCCTCCCATGAACCTTCTCTGACCAAATACATCGGCTTGGTTGAGTTTGATGAGGCCAGTACACAGCCTGGGAAGCTAAATTCAGGTCTCAACAAAGTCTTCCACTGGATGAATACACAAGGTACAGCTAACCTACAAAGCAAGAGTGCCCCCTTGTGTTTAAGAATAATAATAATAATAACAATGATGACAATGGAATCAGTTCCGTGGTTAACTAAGATATAATAATTACACAATTTTACCATTTCACCTGTTCTTTTACTTTTATGTTCATTTACTTTTCTTCAATCAGTCTAAAACCCCTCCATCCTTCTATCTTAATAATATTCTCTTAGAGTCTATTAGTAGTCTCATTTTATTAGTATTGTTCTTTGTATCGTGTTATGCATTGACATCCAGTCACAACTAAACAATCTCTTACCAGTGATCTTGTATCCGCTGGCAGCTAGCTGTCCGGCCATGTACTCTCCATCTGAGTTGTTATGACTGCAGCCCCACGTCTTCATCCAGATTTTTTGGGTGCCAGGGATCAAACTAAACACAACAATAACATTGAAATTTAAGGTGTGGAAATGATAGAACGATCAAATCTATATCTTAAACTTTCTTTTTTTTTTTAACTTTAACTTCTGTTTACTGCCTAATTTTAGTGTGACAGATTTCAAGTAGGACAGATTTTCCTTCATATATGAAAAAGTGAAAATAAGAGAGGGGTGCATTAAGCTTATGTCCTATACAGTGTAATTTAGCAGTTCTCCAATAAAAAGTGAGTGAAACATAGAAAATCCCCAGTAAATGACCTGTTTTTGTCCTGTTCTATATGCAGTCCAGAGGCAAACTCAACTAACAACGCTGACAATCAATCGTTTCTTCATGAGATATTTGTGTCACCAAAGAAGTTAAATATAAACAAGGAGCAGTAAAGTGCTGTTTGACTTGTGGCTGGTTTTCCCTCAGCAGATGCATGTAGCCTTGATGATACAAGATGACAGTCACCAGAACTGACCAATGAATGAGGCACCTGTCGGTCCATGTGGCTTTATATTTACATAACTTGGTTCATTTGTAATGTTGGTGTGAACACAAAACAGACCAGTACTGAAAGGAAACAGTATGTCAGATCTTTTTTGGGTCTGGATTAAGTGAGCTGGTGTAAAATCAAAGTGAAGTTACTGCTTTTCTTTTCTTAATTAAATACGCTTTATGCACAACAAGCTGCACATGGCACACTTAGAAAAATGCAATGTTCTGCACTGTTTACTTTCATGTCTCTTTGACTAAATCTGCATAACAATCACGATTCAATCTATTTAAGATTGTTTCACATTTTATTTAGTATTACTAAAGAAATATTCAAATATTATAGTCAATGTATCATGAATATGTATCACAATACATTTGATTCACTGAAAAGCTTCAAATGAAGACAGACTGGTAGCAAAAATACTAAGTCTACTAAGTGGACTTGCTAGGCATTTAGAATTAACTTCCCCATCATCAGCCTAACACATGTTGTAT
This sequence comes from Chaetodon auriga, assembly GCF_051107435.1. Lineage (NCBI taxonomy): Eukaryota > Metazoa > Chordata > Actinopteri > Chaetodontiformes > Chaetodontidae > Chaetodon > Chaetodon auriga. The sequence goes on from NC_135081.1 coordinate 12,753,033, forward strand.
ACAAAAGCAATATCACAATAAACTCACATCCTCAACTTCTGTGTCACTGCATCAAAGATCTGACATACCTGTCAGCTTGGAGCTCCTCGTCGCTCGGCTCTTTTTTCTTCCTGGACCTCGGTATGATACTCTTTCTCGCAGACTGTCTCTCATGAGGTGTGGGGTCACTAGCAGACACCATGTCCTCAATGTCTTCAATCAGAGAGTCACAGGCAGACGGCATGATGGTCTGAAAATCAGGCAAAGTCTTGGTCAGCACAGCATTAATCTCAAGACTTTCTTTCCCAGATCACATTTTTTTTGCTTCCCATACTAACTGCCAATCATGTATGAGCCATATCCAATGACACACAGCCGATACCCATCAAATTTTGTTTTGCTATAGCAGCTGGTATAGCAGTATTACAGGTCACTTTAACTGCTCTGTAGTGCACTGGAATCTCCAAGTGGCAGCATAACCTTGTCTATAAATGCAGAGTGACTGTAAAGTGCAGGAACCACAAAAAGTCAGTTTTTGGTTTCTCATTCAGTCAACATGTTTTTACATAGTCCATTCAATAAACAGAGCAGTACAGCAGTACTGCCTCTTCCAGTGTGCGCATGTGGGGCAGACAGGAGGACGCTGCTCGGTACAGGAGTGAGTTTTAGTGGTAGTGAGGTATTAGCCAAAGTGAGTACCTGCAGAGTACCTAGAAACTTAATTAAAAAAAAGCTACACAAATTAATTGTATGAATAAAATGTCCAAAGTACACTTTTGACTGCAGTACGTGATACAGTGTTTGGATAAATGTTTCCATTTAGATATTTAATAACATCTGTTTACGGTCGTAAGAATAATTTTTTAAGGAAGGACATCCTGTAGAGAATACATTACCTGCATGATCGGTGAACATGACATCGCCATGCTGATTGGAGCACCTGTGTCTACTGAGACACCTGAGTTAATCAGGCCGTCCCATATACAGAGAAAGTAACCAACCGAGATAACCAACAGAGATTTTTTGTCGTTGAGATCACCTAAAGAAGCTTTTAGCACATCTGTCTCTCAGTATACTTATCCCAATTCGTCCCTTGATTTAGCTGTTGCGATTGACAATAACGTACATAAACAGCTTCACAATGATAGGTAACACCTGCATAACTGCGTAGCTTAAGTGTTTCTTTAATACGCACTGACTATACTTACGTTAAAGTTAACTGTTACAGGAACCTTCTTAGCCTGTGTAATATTTTTATCTTTGAGGATAACGCAACCGCATACGCACGCCAGATGTTAAACATTAACTTTGACTGATACAAACGAGATGCCCCTGTGAAAATGTTTAATCTGACAGATACCTCGAAACCTGTAGTTGCATTTTGTTAGGTAGCATGGAAAAGACAGCTATTAGCTTGGCTAGCCTCATTAGCTAGCTACTAACTTACCCACGTGCCCATTATTTTGGACAGGCGGACACCTTCAGATACTGTTTAAGTCCCTTACCTGAATCGCAATGTGGTTATTAGTTCAGATAAATACGAATTCCGAGTGAAAAACGTTTTAGAAATGGAAAAAATGATTCTTTAAACCATCAAAACAGTTGTCACAACTCTCAGGCCGCCATGTTTGAGCGTCGTTACGGTAGTCAAAGAGGGACAAACGAGGCACGTGTATTTTACGTATTTAGGGACCGGGTGTATAATGCATTTTTTTTTTAAAACCCAAATAATATGAGGCATGCAATTAAGATCAGCCATAATTGGTTAATTCAAAATATAGGCTTGTTTTTTGGTTGAATTTGTGCCTTTGAAGTCGCTGCTCTTATCCTTCAACAGAACAGGCAACCAGTGTGTTCTCTTCCAGACTTTCACTATCATCACACACAAAAAACTTCCATATTCATATTGCCTTTATTCAAATTTTCAATTACAAACACCCAGTACAAAAACAAACCCATTAACCCCCCCCCCCCAAAAAAAATACAACTCAAATTCCTCATTTAATAGATGTTAAAGAAACGTATATAACTGAACACACATCAAGTCATCACATTAGTTTACCTTTAACATTCAACAGCACACCAATACTTTCACCCATGCGTTCAAATTGCAAAAACAAAAGTAATGTGATATTACAGTTCTTTTTTTCTGTAATTAGTGGAAACAGGCAGCAATATTATAGTTTTACAGTCAATTCTTTCCTATCAAATAGTTAACTTTTCACATAACCTTTACAGAATATTTACTGATCAGCATATTGTATTTGGTAACAGCTTAAGAATAACCATAGGAAAATAGCAGGAAAAACAGTGCTCTTTCAATCTTGCCTATAGTTAACACCACATTTAGCCTAATGATAACTGTCTGTAAGGTCTAATCACACATCAGAATCACACATTGGAAATGTAGGTGTTGTAATTTTGAGTGACCCACGATACATTTTCTGACTGACTGGCAATGAAACTAGCTTTAGCGGTGCATTAAAATCTTTCACACTCCATTAGAAACCCGTGGAAACATGCAATCTTTCCAAATGGGGAAAAACGTTGAACTTGACTTTTCCATAAACGCATATAAAATACACCGATATAAATATGACTATAGGTAATTTGTGATCTATGAATCGGGGCACTTCTGTGTATGTAAGTCAAATTCTGTTCACTTATGATAGCAGCGCTAATCAAGCTAAATTATATTGCCTACGAAACTGTATTTTTGAATGGGTGAAGTTTACATTAACAAGTGGGTTTTGCTTGTGCAAAGTCAAAATGCTGTTTCAACCGGCCTCAATACTCTCCATCAAAGTGAAAAAAAGAGAAAGTTAATAGAAAAGTGGGACAGACTCCCTCACAATATTCCAAAAATAAAACGGACACACAGTGTCACAGAAGCGATGCCCCCACCCCCTCACACTTCAGCGGAGGACACGAGTCACTGATCCTGGTTCAGTGATGTATACGGACATAGTAATGTCTCCTAATCACCAGAAAAGGGCAGACAGGCTAACTGTGAATGAACGAACGACAGGATGCACGCAGTACTAAATGTGTACTTGTTTTTGGGTCGAATGTTCTGCATTTCACAAAAAAGATAATTTATGGAGAACACGAAAAACAAAACCAAGATATTGCAATTTGTCAGCTGTTGTGTCCGTTGAATGTGCACCCCATCATTCAAATTCAAGATGCAAGAGACTGGTTTAAGAGCAAAGGCATACTCATCATAAGGAGGCGGAGACGGGGAGTCTCACACTCACCGAAAAAAGAAAAGAGTGATGTAATATCCAACATCACATCGCAATAATATAAGGGTCATTTTTTTGGACAAAAGGGAATTTTAAAGACTCAAACACACTATGGCATTTACCTCTATGTCTTATTACTATTGTCCAACATTAAGTGGGAGGTAGCCTACAGTACCTTGTGCACTGAAAATTTAGAAAACTGTACATCAATTTACACATGGCAGGCTTACTCTTTAGCAAGCTTGATCTTTGACATAACTCACACATGCTGCACACACAGTTACTCAAGCGCACATCAATCAGGTCAGGGGAAGAGTTAACACTACCAGCAGCGATATTACCCACGGCCGCAGGTTCCTCTGGTTTAGAAGCCAGGGCTTCACACACAAAGTGTTTGTGTTTTGTTTTTATCATAGATGTCATCTATAAGAACAGCAATGGTGTTCCAAGAGAAAGGAAGAAGAAAAAAAGTCACATTCCCACAGCTCCTCTAGCTCCTCTAGCTGGCATTTGTTGATTGACCGCTGCAGACTCAGAGGCCCGAAACAACCCAGGACAGTACAGCCAAATTTAGTACGAAACATGGCATGGTTGCACTGAAATTGCTCCAATAACGAAGCGGGTCTATTTATCTTTTTTGTCCTTTTTCTCACTTTTTTTAATATCCTGCAGGAAGTAAAGCCCTTCATTACATGCTGAAGCCTAAATTAGTGGCTATCTGGCCCCTTGTTGTTTGGGTGACTGTGATATCATTAGTTATTCTACAGCATTAAAATCCATTAAAATTCAACACTTATTAAACCTAAAAAGACTAATACACGCCTGTCCTGTCTCCTACACTGCTTTCAGCACACGCCGAGTAGGCAGTGTGACGGTAAGTGGCTCAAAGTCAAATTTCTCTGATTAGCTCTCAGACCACAGAATAATTTCACAGCACACAGTCTAAGTGAGGAGGCATTAGGGGAAGTTTGGTTATGGCAGCTTCTGCTGATGAAGATGCAGGGGACAGGCAAAAAGCAAGTCAGTAGAGGTCTGCATCCTGCATTCACAAAGTATCAACAGGAGTATAAATTACAATATCTGTTGATCTTCAAGTCTGAACATAAGGTGTGCTAACGGGCTGGATTTCTATAGGTACATCTGGTGGTTTTTGCTTAAGCCCACATTGCCCCGGTATGATGGCTTTTGTGCTGTTAGCACACAGGTCGTGTAAGGTTAAACATCACAATATGGGTTGACATGTTGACAGTTTTTTACTCACTGACCTGTAAATTTCTACTGAGTGCACAAACTATGAAGGTGTCCAATTAATCAGTAGACTGAACAGCAGTGAACCGGTAGCAAAGTTCTCTCATTCAACCAATTAAATCCATTTTAAAAATGGAGGAAACAGAACAAGAGAAATAAATTCTGTGCCATACGGCATTTTGTAAATATTTCATCCACTTGTGGAGGCTACACTTCGTCCTCTTACGGAGCATTTAGAGTACACAGTCCCATTATTTTCATTGCCATTCCAGTTTCCTTTCAAGAGCACTCCAAAACAGTATATGGACTTCCATGCAGCTCTTAACTCATCTAAATAGAGCTTAAATGTACAAAAATACTCATACTAATGATTATAAGCCCAAATAGCACAACTGGTAACCTCACAAGTGTCTGAGCAAGCACAGCCTGCCTGTCCTAACCGTGAGATAACTGTGAATGCTGTACACCAAATGGCCTTGTTATCTTTTTATCTTCATTTAATTTCTAAAATCTTCTACACTTGAACACACAAAATGCCTAGTTAACAGTCAGCAGTATGAGTCTTGAATCACAGATCATTGGTGTAATAGAATGCGATCTTTGAGAATCCCCTCAGCCCCCACAGCACTTGGCATTAACACATCTTAAACTCAAGGACATGTCAAAGGATGGGTTACCTGAATGAATTTGGACACCTGACAAGAAAATGCATCACTGGGAGTAAACAGATCACTTTGTCCTTTCCTTGCCAAAACACGGATCTACCGGGCCACCAGATCCTCATATTCACAGGATCCTTCAAGATTTCAATAGCAAAAAACATTTCCTGCCCCCGACTCTTGAGTATTCTACTGATGGCTTTGGGTGATCATATCTGTGCACCTCGGGTGCATTTACACTTGAATTTTATTCTAAACCCAACCCAATCACCCATGTGTGTTAATGGCAAGCGGTGTGAGCATGTTTTCCTCTGAGCTGTTCGGTCTTTGTTGGTCTCTCTGTACAGTGACGTGAAGCTTGTGTCACACAGAGAGAAGGGTATCCCCCCCCCCCCCTTTACACTGAAACAAACAGACGGCAAAGGCTTTCAGGTGTCCCCGAGCGCCCAGCTACACTGGAGGCCTTACATAGCCTGAGACAAAGAGTAATGGATACGTCTTCACACTGACCAGTCATGTCTTTGTGTGAAATCATGCAAGACCATTTATCTCTCACACCATGAAAGTACATGGCATTTAGTCCCATTGGGACTGCCCTCAATGTTTCATTTCCATCTATTTAGAATTGACTTCCACTAACTAAACAGTCAGTCACAGGCATCAAAACCCACACACTGATTCTCCATCTCTCTCCCATGCAATCATCTGAATTTCTTTTACCTAATGCTAGCTGCACAGGAGATCATCCAGGCCAAGAGAGGGCATTTTATCAAAGTCACAGGCGTCAAACAAATCGCTAATTCCCTGGTCATCTCCCAAACCTAAAAGGTAGTCATCTTGGTCCAGAAGAGGAGGCCCAAGGTTTAAAAAAGGCCCCAGGGCTGAGGGGATCTGGTCTTCTGTCTGCTGGAGAAGACTGGTGTAAGGGGACGATATGGGGGAGAGAGTAGTGACGGAGACGGCTGAGGAAGAGGCAGATGGAGCCAAGGAGGAGCTGGGAGAAGCGGCCGTGCAGCTGGGATCTGTGAAAGAAACCAGAGTTGAAAAGTTATTATATCTACATGGCCATGGTAACCAGACAAGGCTTTATATGCCAAAAGTGGACCTACGCTGACCAGCGTTATGGTGCTTGTTGTTCTGGAGATCAATGTGATTTCAAACAAATGCAAATTGGGAAGACTGTGGTTCACTTATACTAACCTTCCCAGCCTGGAGAACAGTCCCAAATTCCCATCAGTCACACCTGTACTTTAAGCTTAATGTCAACATGCGAACTACAGGCATGTTTGTGTTGTATGAGTAAAAGGACCCAGTTACATATAAATGTGAGCCATGACTAATTTGTTTCTTCACCTTCAAAGAGAAAGTCAATAAAGACTCTTTGTGTTAAAAAAAAAAAAACACTGCTGCACACCAATGTCCATCTGACACAAACCTTGAAGGACTTTAAGGAAAGGCGAGTTCCCATTGATGTCCATGGTGCCATTTTTCACGGGACTCCTGGGGTCGTTCTCTTCATCTTGGCACAGCAGGACTTCTATAGGACCCTTAGTGCTGGTCAGATGGATGGACAAACTCTGGAGAGAGGAAAAGCTCAAATTAAAAAAAAACAACTACGAGTCTCCTTTCCACGTGCCCTGAACTTGTAAATGTGCCACCAACACAATATACATACCAAAGGTGGTGGACTCTGTAGTGTCCATGTAATGATGTACCCAATAAACCGGTCAGCCAATTGATGCAATAAATTTTGGCTGCTTTCAGATGAGGATTATTAATCCAGATTGTCCCCAACCCATATCTTAATTATTCATACTAATAAGTCTGTGCATGGTCAGAAGTGAATTTCCCCAAATACAAGCTACACTTCGAACGCCACGCGAGCAAGAAGCAGACATTTGATGAGGAGAGTAAGTAACGACAGATCCAGCTTGTGCACGTACCTCATCAGGGTCTGGTACTTCTAGTTTGGTGTCTGTGGGCGCTTTGACGACAATTACGGTCTGGTCTCTGAGGTTTCCCAGCTGTTTGATGTCTTGGTATGTGACATAGGCATACGTGGAGACAAAAGGGTTAAAGAAAAAACACTACACCGTCAGTACATGTTAACACTGAAAACACACAAGTCTGACAATGCTCACTACGTGTTGACAAACCTCCAAACTGCACATGTGACTGCAGTAACATAAATCTCCACCTGCTGGTATTGTAAGATATGTGAGTCACTTAGCATTTTAGGGATCGTACTGTAAAGAAAAACTGCTTTTTGTGTTGTCTGCATCACAGATTTAGCCTGATTTTGCTATTTTTAATAAAGGTCATCTCAGTAGGTCACTGTTAAAGTATCACCACTGCCTCACTCTGAGCCAGGAATCACTGAGCACCATCAATTTCACGATAGCTAGAAATCTTTGAAACTTTTGAATGACATGTCAGCTAACAACAAAAGGATATTTCTGGTTGCTTGGCAACTCGCTCATGTGTCTCACATCCAGGCTGCATCTCTGGATGAGTTGTTCGAGCCTCTGCTCTTCTTCTCCCAGTGCAGAAACTTCCGCTGTCAGTCTCTGTCTCTGGCTCAGTGCCCCCTCGACCTCCAACAGGCTGCAGCCCCTGTGAGTGAGAGAGGAGTGAACAGAGTGAACTGAAACAGATCTACCAGTGGCTCCAGCTCTTCGTTCGTCCCTGTGTCGGAGTCTCTTCCTCGTGTTTCAAATATTTGGTTGCAAAAGAAAGTGATCAGTTTTCTTTTGAACTGCCATGTTTGGTGGAGTTGGTATACCACAGATTTATGTGAGCAGACATTGCAGAGGATAATGTGATCCAGAAATTGTGGGATTGTGCTTGAAAACTCTATTTTCAACAGGCAAAAATGTTCCTTGGTTTCCTTTGTAACCTAAAAATATACTTGCAAGGCACAAGCGGACCATCTTACCATAAGAGCAATATAAATGCATGACTATCAAATGCTTTATAACGGTCATTTTATACAAGATTAGCACAATAATTCATACGGATATTTCCAAGTTAAGCATCTGTTATGGGTTGAATGTATTTTATCAAAATCCTCCAACACAAGAGAGAAAATGTTCAAGGTTCACGCACAGGAGCTCCAGACCTATTCCTGAACTGTCTGTGCTCTTAGTGATTACTGAACAAACGAGGGTAGAATTAAAATGTACAAACTAGAAAGAAGCAAGGTCTGGTATCCTCATGCTAGGTCTGGTATCCTCATGCTTTGATGTAACAGCAGCTTGCATGCAGCCACCTGCCTTCCTCTGCTCTCCAGGCTAAGGAACACAATCTGTTGATATGGCCAAAGCATTCATAACACTTTTGCCACGCCAGCCAAAGATAAACCCACTCGGATTTTCTGAGACTTTAAAAAGCTTCGACTGCAAAACAGTTTGATCACTTGTCACAAATACAACTGCTCAGTTCATGTTTTTGTGAGTTAAACTAATCTAACGTTTCATTATTTATAGAGCGATTTGATCAATCTGTGATTATTTTCCGACTGTGTCTGGGGATCCAGCTTGTAGAAATAAAAAGTACAAAGTTGTGCAAGAGAGGAAGAGAAAGAAACTGCGCTGGACACAAATAGACCTGGCCATGATTACAACCATGAGAGCTATGGAGGGAGAGGACGGATATGGTACGAAACACAAGAGACAAGATGGACAAGGCACAAACATGGAGGAGCCATGATGGGATGAATTACACAAGCAGTGTCAATTCTAGTAAGACTGAGAAAGAATAACACTTACATCCACTGAATGTTGTTCTTTGATTTCTTCTTGATGAGGTGAATGCCTTCTAGTACATTGGTGATGTCATACAGCCGCCTTTTCTGGACCTGAATACAGAGGACACAGGTCTCATCAGTTACCAACTCAGAGGTTGATTTAACTGGAAATTACCAACCAGAGCAACGCTATCCAAAACCTTTTCGATGCTTGGAATGCTGTTGCCCAACACCCAACAACTAATGGGTTCACGTTCAAGAAAAAACTCTGCAATGTTTTTACTGTTATCGTGGACGCAGGTCAACACACAGCCATTCAGGGCCCTTGACTCCACCGCACCAGTCAACTTCTCCGCCAAGTTTATGTGCTGGCTGGAGGGAGAGGCTCTGAGTGAGGAGCACACTGGACTGATGAAGTGACCGCTAGCTGTGATGTGGCTGTTGTTAGCGAGAGCTGTCCAGCAGTCTGTGGCCAGAGCTCACTTGTCTGCCCTGGCTAGCTTGACTTTTTTTACTCACAGTAGCTCCCAAAGGGATAACGTACTCAATGTCCTGAACCAGCTCTTTGAATCCCCCGCCCTCTACTGCATCGACTAGCAGCATATCCGCCTCCTCATTTAGTGCACAAACTGGGTGATGGCCTTAGATCAACACACGTCGCACATTCTCCCCCGGGGCTAACACCTGGACCTGAAATTACCTGTAAGGTTTCAGCAGCGAGGTTAAGGTCCAAAACGCCATCAGAGGACTGAGCGAGGAGGTCCACAAACTTCTTTGTCAACAGTCCCAAGGAAGTGTCGTACCGAGTCTTCTCTGGTGGAGATTTGGGTGCTGTAGTGGAGGAAAAGGGGACAATGAATTTCAGCGTAAAACTCCAAGGAAGGTCAAACACAAAACGTCCAAATAACAGTTTTACTGGACAGCAGCAAGTCCAAGTCTATCCATAATGTGAAAAAGCAAACCTGTTCACAGGGCTGCTATACTCACTGTGAGTTAAAAAACCAACAGTCGAACAGCCGCAGGTGTCAGAAAAAAGTGAACAACAGGTAAAACTGCACAATTGAATCAACATGACCACGCTGCAAGATATCCAACCTGGATGAAGCTTCTTGTATTCAGTCTGTGTCTCAACTGTGTCACAAAGATGTAGATTCAACTTTGTGGACGTTTAGGGAAACTGGTGTGGTGATTTTGTACCAAACAGGTTTAACGGCTGAAGGATGAATCATGCTGGGAAAACTGAAAGTGATTGGGGGGATTTTCCAGTCAGGAAATGTTGGAGGCAAATGACTCAATCAGTCATAATCAGTTGGGAATGTGTGATTTACATGAAAAGGGGATCGCAAGCTACTCTACACGGCAAACAATGAGTTGAAGTTAACTTTGATAATCACCAGCTGGAAACATTTTACGCAAAGCACCACGTTAGATGTTTACCAGCTGGGCTTGTATTTCAGTATCAATAGCTCTGTGTTGGTTAGCATCAGTTCCTCTCATCACAGGGTTACAGCATGTCACCTGTTGCACCCTCAAACACATTCTGTGGCTGTAATGAACTCTATAATACACTGCTGCAAATGCCACATATCATGTACACAACAACTGATGCACAGATTTTGTTTCTGTTTTCAGGTCCAATCATATTCTAGTTTAGCAGACTGTCCAGGAGACAGAACATGAAGGGCCATCTGAGAGGGCATCCTAGTGGGGTTTTAATGCAACACTAGGTTACATTGCATTACATCCTTAGAACTGATTCTTACTTCTGGGCGTCTTTAGCCTCGCTCCATTGGCTGCCACTGTCCCTCCTCTGCCTCTTGGAGTCCTGGCTGGTTCCGACTGGTACTGGTGGTCTGAATCATCGAGCGCCAACCGCCTTTTTGCCTAGGGGGATAGAACATACTGTTAGCAGCAGACGGGCATTTTTGGTCCCTTGGCAGGCCTCTCATCTGTGAGGCCACCTCGCAAGAAATGATGCAGAATGCTAAACGCACAACTTTCATATTATGTGTCTCTAGTGTCAGTCATCTCAAGCATCCTAGAGCAAAGTATTTTACTTTAATCAAAGAGTTTATAAATCAATACAGCGCACTTGCAATGCAAGTTCAAGTGTTTGCTTCCTTTTGGTCATTAAATCTAAGGTGTACTAGTCAAAGACACCATCATAAAATAGTTCCAGATATTTTTCATTAAAATTCCAATGTATCACAGAGAAACTGTGACACTCGAATGACACATGGCAAAAATTAGTAGTTGTGGTTTCTTCTTTTCTGAGCCACACCTATGGGTTTGATCACATTGCTGCACAATAATGGCAAAGAAAACCACTACAAATATACTTGTAGACACCAGATAGCCCATTACTAACACAGAAACTTTAAAGAGATCCCAACCGGTTGTCTAAAAATGGAAAACAAAAACCAAAAAAATCAAATAATTTTCTGCACCCTATTCAGCCATTTATCAAAGCTGAGTAATAATTCCCCCTATGAGCATCCGATTGGGAGCTTATGGAGCATTTGGATCTAAACCTGCACTCAAAGCACCGATGGCCACATTCATTGTCACTTCAAAGCTACATGTTGTCAATATCTAAGCTGTCACAATCCATTTGTTCTGTTGCAGTGCTAGTGTGGCCTGGCAAAGGTGAAGCCTGTTCATTACCTATGGTTTCAGGAACAGCAGGCATTTGAATTGATCATCAGTGATCAGCACCACTGTGACACAGCAATTAAGCCAGTTTAGACCGTTTTCAGCAAAATGTTTTCTACCACAACCCGAATTTGGGTTCCTGCAAACCATCGTGGTTACACAGCATGGTGGTTGAGTGAATACCCTCCTCAACCAGGGAACTCTTGTAGGTCTGTGTTGGTGAGGATCCATCCTGTTTTAGTGTCTTTGAGCAATATATATACACACACACACACACACACACAGAGTGCTGGTCTACTGCATTTCCCTCTAAACCCTTCTTAGGGGATAAGTCAATTTACCTTCAGGAAATGTAGTATATTAAGGAGGGAAAACCTCATCTACAATACTTTCTCTTCCTTAATCTTGCTCAAGTCTGAGTAAGAATAATATGCCCTCTGTTGACAGTCAAAATGTCAGCCATTTTATATCAGCAAGCAGCTTCCCCCCACCCCCTGCCTGGTCATGGCTACAGCCTGAGATACACAGGCTGGTTTAGTTCATGAAAGATGAACAGCCAGGAACAAACCAACACCCTGAATGCTGTTGAAACTATTTTGTGTGGTTTGTGCAGGTTGAGAATACAGGAAACGTGCAGTCAGCACTAAAGCAACAAACTCGAGTTTCACTTTACTTGGCATGAAAGGCATCATAACGTTACACTTTATTTACAAAAAGAGGGGCATGAAACACTTGTGCAAAATTAAGATCAAGGCCGACAACGAGTAATGTTGTCCTCTGATAATCAATACTGCTGTTAGCCTTGAAAGCTAACACATTTTCAAGCTTCATCCAAGTTGGCTTGCATGTTCAGAGACGACTGGGAGAAATATCTATCGAGTAGTTTCAAAACTGAAGTCAAGCTTTAGCCACGTATTAGCCCATGTCTTTGCAAGTTTAGCCATTTGGGTCTCGTAAGAAAGCTAAAAAAATAGCTAACTAAGAGCCAGGCAGCCCAACAATCCCCCCAACCCCCAAATTAAGACAACAGCAGCCACTAGGCCACCGCTAACGTTACTCATCTCTTACCAATATTTCCATCTGGCTGCAAGGGTGAAGCGGACTCAAAAGCACCATGAAGTTAGCATAGCACGCTATTAGGTGACAGGTCTACGTTTCTGTAAACGCAAAACTAACTTAAACTCGGCTTTTGCTTTCCTACAGTCAACAAAATACTTAACCAGCCCACTTGGGCAACTTAGCTAGCGGTAGTTAGTTAGCCACCTCGCTAGGTTGAGTCGTGGGAATGCCCTGGCTAAGCAGCTAACGTTAGCTTCTCGAACAACAAGCTCGGCTAGCATAGCAAGCTAACATTTTGACGTGTTTGTGGCTAGTTGTAGCAAGCCAAATATGTTCAAACGAGCTGTATAGATGGTTACCGGCGGTCTTCCCAGAGCGGGTCGTTGTCCTGCTCCGTTTGCTGCAGCTTGTTGTGGAGTTGTGTAAATGTTGTTTATCTGAGGTTCGGATAAACACACATTTGATGTCTGTGTAACGTTGCAAGGCGGTGAGGTGGTTATTATTTGGATAAACGTAGCGTTGGATTGACCAGGGTTTAAACGATCCGAGAGAGTTGTTAAAATGATATTATTGTCCAGAGGAGAGCCCCCAACCCCCGCTAAAATCACTTTGTCCGGAGCCGAGGAGATCCCTCTTCTCATCTTGCGTATTCGGGGTAACCCCTTTCTTGTCTCTGTACTTTCAAGCCCGTATGGCTGCTAATCCGCCGCAATAGATACAAAAATAATCAGACCAAAGTAAAGATGAGAGTCTGATTTGCCGACTTTTGTAAAGTATTTTTCCTTGAGAAGGTGCATTTAGGCAGATGCAACGGATTAAAAAGTAGCGCAACTCTCGTTTCCCCCGTCTAGAAATGGCTTCAGGAAACGGCCTGATGAATGAAGGGATACGGTTTACGCGCTCAAGAGCCCTCCCGCGAAACTCAGATTTCCCGGGAAAGTTTCAAACGGAATTTGCATGTCAAACGCTATTGGTCCTTCCGAGAAGAATCCCCGCCCGTATTACTGCTGTATTGACCAGTAACGGCTCAAGATTCGGTGCGCCACGTGTTCATTGGCAGTTGTAAACAGGCAACGTCACTCGTCACGCCTTGCGTGTTCCCTGACAGGACGCTAAGTGGCGCAAGTGACCAAGTGTGCTGGAGAGACAGGCGAAGGAGTAAATTATGTACCTACCTACTGAACAGATCTACTCGCCATATGATATTTTAAAAGATTTTTTTCAATGCAATTCACATATAAGTGCGCCTCTATGTGCATATATGTGTTGTTATAGTAAATTCGTGCCTGTCTTGATTTTTGTGGGACCTTATATGTCAGGGACAAGATCATCTTTGGGCATTAAATACTGACCTCCTCTTCCAGGTTACTGCATGTCAGTGTTACACTGGAAATATAACATTAACAGAAAATTACAAGTATATCTAATATTGATATTACGTTTGTTTTTGTGTATTTTGTTTTATGCTTCACTCTTTTCAGTCCCTGTATGTAATTCTTTGCTTATCTCACACAGGGTGGTTTTTGTTTTGTTTTGTTTTCAACATTCAACATCTTTATCAATAAAGCTGTACATTCAGTCGTAGGATGTAACTAAGTGTATTTACTCAAGTATTGTATTCAAGTACAATTCTGAGTATTTCCATTTTATGCTATGTTCTATCTGTACTCCACTCCATTTCAGAGGGAAATATTGTAATTTTCACTCCATTACGTTTATTTAACAGCTATAGCTAAGATCCCACAAACATGTGTCCAGATTAAGAAATATGATGTGTGTTTCTAGATGATTACACAGTTGAACATAAAGCAAACTAATCTCCACTTTGACGAATCACAAAATCAAAATGCTATTTATACTTTTAATTGATGTATATATGATTAATAATACAATAATGTAACATATACAACAATATAATGATCTGGAAGGGGCTATTTTCCATAATAAGTAGTCTTACTTTTGATACATAAGAACATTTTGTTGATAATACCTCTACACTAAGATTTTAATCAGCAGACTTTTAATTATAATGGAGGGTGTTTTACATTTCTACTTCAGTGAAGGATTTGAATAAACTTTTTTGAATGATAAAAAAGTTGAGAAGCCGTGTGAAGCATAAATAGAAATAGAATGCAATGATTTGCAAAACCTTTTGACCTAGATTCAGTTGAATACTGTACAAAGAAAAGATATTTAATGTTCAAACTGATAAACTTTATTTTTTGAAAATGCACACTCATTCTGGATTTGATGACTGCAACACATTCCAAAAAAGTTGAGACAGGGGAATGTTTACCACTGTGTGAAGTCATCTTTTCTTTTAACAACACTCAGTAAGCATTTGGGAACTGAAGACACTAATTGTTGGAGTTTTGAAAGTGAAATTCTTTCCCAGTCTTGCCTAATATATGACTTCACTGGGTCAACAGTCTGCGGTCTCCTTTGTCACACTTTTCCACTTTGCATCAGTCCGTCTCAGATGAGCTTGGGCCCAGAGAAGTCAGGATTTCTGGATGCCATTAGCCTTTACCTAATCATGTTGTGTAGATTCTCTGGACTGTATTTGTCCGTGCAGTTTTTTCATGAAGTGGTGAAATAGTAGTTACCAGGATGTACGCAGCCCTCTAAGGTTGCAGAAGAACAAATGTTTGTACTCAGTGTCTAATCAGGGGGTGTCTCCTCCCCATATAAGAAGAAGAAGAAGAAGAAGAAGAAGAAGAAGAAGAAGAAGAAGAAGAATCAGAGGGACAATCCCCTTTATTGTCACACAACATACATGCGACCACGCCATGCAATTGGTGAAATTTATCTTCCGCATTTAACCCATCTTGGTCCTTGTTCCTCCGTGGCAGACCAAGAGCGGTGGGCTGCCATCCAACCGGCGCCCGGGGACCCAGTTTCCTTTGTCACCATTGGTCAGGTGGTGATCTTCTTGCATGTTTTTAGTGGGGTTTTTTTTATGGAGGATACCCCAGGTGAACACGGGGAGAACATGCAAACTCAGACTCATATAAAACCACAGTGCACATGTTGCTCGCCTCTCTTTCAAACTCAGCAACACAGCCAGGGCCAGCTGGGCTAGTATTTAGAGGGCTGTGCATGTACTCATAGAACGAGTCTCTAAATTTTATGTTAATGTGTGACTGAGGTCTCTGTGTTGTCCAACCTTGAGACCTTTGTGCTCCTAACTGTAGAGAAGGCCTGTGATAGAAAATTCCTTCACACTTCGTCTGAAAAAATAATGTAAATATATTATGAATTGTGATGGTATTAAGCTTAAGGATGCTAGGGCTCTAACATGGAGGCCTCAGAAGCCAGTGCTTCGTTTATCCATTGTTGGCTACTGGAGAAACATGGCGGTGCAACATGCAAACCTCCAGGGTAGACGGTCCACTCTGCCTGTAGCTGTACACTTCTTATTTCCAGGCACTTAAAAACTAATTGAAACACGCTTATATTCAATTTATTCCAAGCTTGGAAGAAAGCTGGAATAATACCGGAAGTCAGGGAAAATTGCTTTCATACGGTTTGTTTTTTATATAGGGTGGACACAAAAGCAAAATTTGAATTATTTTGTTAAAAATGTCGCCTTTATAGTGGCGGGTCTGCGAGTACATTGTGAGTATTTTGCGCATTCGTCAAAATAAAAGCCGGGTCTTTTATTTTGGAAGCAATGACCGGAAAAGCAAATTGTCTTCTGTCTGTCTCTGTCAGGCTTAGCTGATACTGAGTCCGAAGAGGGGGTGAAGGGAGTAGCTCCACCTGGTCTGTCGTACAGTGGACTGGCTTGAGTTGTCAGCGGACTTTTCCGGCAAACAATGTATTTTAGTCATAGAAAATAGTGAGTTGTCTGCTGAAAAAGGAGATAAAAGACAGCTGGGAACACTGAGGCGTCGCTTCGGATAAAAAATAGTAGGATGGGCGAGCGCGCGGACACTGCGTTTAACGTTAATACCACTGGATCCAAGTGGCTGCTGCCTGTCAGTGAACACCTGGGCTTTCCTCTTGATCAGGTAGGGTATCTGTTCATGAATCGGAGTTAATAGACAGCATTTCCTTAGACATGTCAAAATAATACTCTGTGTTACGAATAAATAGTCTGTCAATTGAGGTTGTGTCACATGTTGCAGAGACATGCAGTGATTCACTAACTGTCATCGACGCCCACATTGCAGTTCATAACTGTGATGGTATACAGGAGATTAGAGGATCTTGTTCTCCCCAAAGTGTCATCAGACACTGAAGTCTTGCATGTAAAAGTGTAAAAAGTAGGCTACCTCTTCACAGTTAGTCAGCTATTTGATCGGCTATTCCACAAAATCCACAGCAAAACCATAATCCCCGTAAAAGTGATAAGACAGCACTGAGGACGATGAAATGAGTGGGAAAAAACATTTAAATCCTTCACTTCTCTGTGAGAATATGTTCATTTAGGAGTGTGAGGAGGAGTCTTTTTTTTTTTTGTTTTTTTTTTTGTCAGGTCTAGAAAGGCAGATATTTGGTTGAATGTATATCTCGTCCACACAGGTGAATTTTTTGGCCTGTCAGCTGTTTGCCCTGGCTGCTGCTTTCTGGTTTCGTCTCTACCTCAGTCCTAACCATGCCAATCCCCTGGTCAGGCACGCTGTGGCCACTCTCCTTGGCATTGCCTTTCTCATCTTCTGCTTTGGATGGTACTGTATGATACAGTCACAGACACGCTCGCACAGTAGTCCATTCAGTTCCTCTCATACGATGCTGCGCCTCTTCTTTTTTTCTTCGCTGAGTCAGAAACAGCTTTGATCATCAACATGTTTTGAGTATACAGAGCAGATGCCGCGTGTGCAGGGTCCAGTGCTGAATGTTAGCAGTGCCACAGGCTTATAATTATCAGAGGACAATCAGGCTGTGGACAGTAAGAGTGCACAGAAAGGAGATAGACAGGAGAACAGTTTATGGTGGCATCTAGTCCATGACTAGTTTCAGGGGAAATGTGTCCAGACTGCATTGATGCACTCTACCATAACATAATAATGCACATTTTCTGATAGTGTGTGTCCTTTTCTGCAGGTACTCAGCTCACATCCTGACAGTGGTGGTTGCAAGCTACCTGATCATTGTCCAAGCTGACATCAACAATGTACACAGGTGAGTGTTGGTCGTCATACTTCAATGGAAAATCCACATAAGAGGCTGGGGTAAAGCTATGTTATGGAGACAAAATGTAGGATTATAAAATGGGATATGAACTGTTACAGCGCATAAATGTGTTGGAATCTGTTACATTGAAACATATCAAATATTAGGTGGAATTAACTGTGTTACTTAACATACTCTGTGTAGAAATTCAACGCCACACAAGTGTGAACACCTGTTGATATATACTTCTCCTCTTTGTCTGGGAGCCTGGTTGGTTTGGTTCCAGACAAACAAAATCCTGTTGTACTCCATAATCAATAAGTCACTACAAGTGTTGTTTGACTTGTTTTGACCTGTCTGTCTGTCATCATCAGCAGGTGGGTGGCTGCCACAAGAGCAACATCTCATTTCCACAATATTGGTGCTATTCTAGTTACTGTTGTCTCCTGGTAAAACTTGTCAGACAAGAACAGTCCAGAAACTGTTGACGTCAAAAGTTTTCATTTGGAGTAGCTGGATTGCTTGGTCTAGATAGTGGCAGTGATATTGATAACTGATTTGTTGTTGTAAAGCAGTTGTTGAAATGTCAAAAACAAAGATTTCTTGTTGCTCACGCCTCTGGAAGCCACCCATTCATGTACTCCCTCGCACACCTTCCAGTCCAGACTGCAGGTCAATGCACCCCATCCCATTATGTTTCTGTTAAAATGTAGCCTGAACTGAAACACTGTTGTTTAAAGAAACCAACGTTAAACGTGTCACATGAAAGGCAGCCTGACATGCCAGCCAGACCAGTCTGTTAGATCAGTGCAGACAATCGGACTGTGTGAGTGAGTGTCAGTGTGGACTTTTCAGTGCCTATTTCCCTCTTTGCAGCCATATGTGTTTGTTTATCTTTGCGAATGTGCATACCATAAATGCTGCTTCAGATTTGGTGGGTTGAGACGACTTGGCAACAAAATGATGTTTGGTTAGATTGCTCTGGCATTCATGAGTAAAGGGATTACCTGCAGGCAGAGGAAGAAACAATCAGTATTGTTCTGTAGGTGTGGAGGCAGAGCACAATGTAAACTGTGTCCCAGGTTAAGCGTATGATACATACCATATTACACACCTCTGAAAGGTGCAATATGTAAGTGTTAAAATTTCCAGAATTAATTAGAATGGCAGGATCACAGGCTGGGAGCTCAGTACATTTTACAAACTCTCTTGGCATTTTTAGTTTGTTAAATACACGAAGTAAACCCCCAAAATGTCAAGAAAGGAAATATTCTTCCACCTGTTCTCCTTATTTTACAGAAAAATACAACTGTACACCTTTTGAATTCATGTTTCTTTCTTTTACTGAACTAAGACAAGCTTAATTGATTTGTTAACAAATCATGAAACACAAGAAAAAAAAACAGCAAAAGCAGTAGCACAGTAGGGTCAAGATAAATAGTATAAAGATGTGAAAATCCCCACTGCTGATGCCCGTTGTTCCTCTCACTCCTCTGCATCAGCCAGAGTCCTGGTCGGAGCTGCTGTAAATCACCTCGGTACTGTATTCCCTGCCATCAAACTGGCCTCTGTCGGTCTTGGAGGCTCTGTTTGGTCCATGGCCATGTTCACTGTGAGGCCGCTGAGTCGGGCTCTGAGCTCATAGAGCCACTAGCTGCACAGCTAATTGAGCTATCCAGCAAACAGCAGATAGGAGCAGCAGCTAGCATAAACTGCCCCTTGTTTGTTAGGAGTGACCTTTAACAGACGGCCAATTCTTACATATTGCACCTTTAAACACTGGCACAGGGCGAGAGGAGGTAACTCTGAATGAACTGAGTCAAACTTAGGACTCTAGGGCACGGCCACAAGTCGACTAATCCCTCTGCAATGTTATGATGTCAATATTTGTGACTTTAAGGTGTTTGTTGTGGCGATCCTAGTGTTAAACTTTTTTCTGACCCGCCATCTTGACCCAGATGTTTAGTGATAATTTAGTCTTCATGTATCTTAGATGAGGTCATGTGCACGGTCTCAAGCTTCTCTCACCTTTAAAAATGAACCATTTGCAATTTTCAAGTGTGCACGAACAAAGTTTGCAGCCACAGCAAAAAAAAAAAAAAGATAAAATTATGCTTTGATGATGATTTTCTAAGGAAAATTGATCACACTAAGATAACAAGTGTGAAATTCGCAGAATCCTACTTTTGAAAGAACTGGCGCTCATTCAAGTACAGCAGACACTCATGAACTGAGCTAAGCTCATCTGCACGCATGTAAGAAAGGCATCTATCAGTCCCTGTGACTGTCTGAGTATGCAGAGAAAACAGCTTGATTTCCACAAACCCTCTTATGACTAATAGTTTAATCAGCATAAAAAGGGCAGACACTGAGTACATTTCATAAGCTTCCTCATAATATTTACAGGTATTGCGTCTATCACCAAAACATCTCAACTGTCTTGAGTGATTCAGATTTGTTCATTCCTCCACATGCAGGTATTCCATGGTAACGGCTATGGGCTACTTGACAATGTGCCAAGTGAGCAGAGTCTTCATCTTTAACTATGGGATACTGTCCACTGACTTCTCTGGGTAAGGAAAAGCTTAATCACTCTGTTGTCTCAGCTTGTTTCCTCTCTCGTGGCCACACCTTGTTGGTGACAGCATATTAGTCATTTTAATTCTAGCCCAGTTCTATTGTTATCAGGTAACATGTCCAAACTGTGTTGTACCTGCTTGCACAGTCACCGGTGCCACGGCCTTGTGTCAATACAACCCCGCTGATTAGAAAGCAGCGGTGTGGATTGTTCCCAGTTGGCTCTGCCCAGCCAGGTAGAGTTCAGGTATCCGCTGCCTCCCAGCAACTGTGATTTGTTGTGTTAGAAACGAGGCTGCCTTTAAAGGAGTGGGCAGGTCACTCTTTAGTGTGTTTCTCTTTATTTGAAGGATTTCTTTTCATTACAGCATTACATGCTCTGTATCAAACTCCGTGGGGATCATGAAGGATCTAAAAGAAGAACTTGATGAAGCAGGAGGGGAAGATGCGCAGTGACTTCTCTGTCATTGCTGATTATTTTATAAACGAAAGATTGATAGAAAGAGCATTAACTTCATTCCTAGGCTACTTTCACATTGATATGAATTAGTTAACATACTGGTGATACCATACAGAGCGCTGGGCCTGGCAGGATTCGCAAAAAACAGACAAATATTTAACTGAACATGGAGCTGCACATGCATGGGGATAATGCCTGAGGTGGTGCCCTTCATACCAGTTAAAGTGGACCATAGTGTTTTCTGTGTGACAGCTGACGTTGGTGGCTCCTGTGTTCAGCAACTTCTTTGCCCAGCTCTGGTTTGGATGAATTTGCTGGCAGCCTCACTTGTGCTCCGCGTGACTTTTGGTGATGAGCAGCCAGGCCTGTGAGTCAGCCTTTGGTATGGTCATATATTGAATTAGAGATCCATCTTCTTTGAGCTTTCAGACTGGACAGATTCATGGTTGTCAGAGATGGTGTTCATATGTGAAATTACTCACATGGGTTTTGACAAAGTACTCCAGTGCCAAAGGAAATACTTCAAGCAAAGGTTCTATCACTTAGTGGTCTTATTTTTTTCCACACCATTCATTTATGTTGGTAATTAGCTGTTTCCCACTGTTGTGCTGTCCTCATTATCGCCTTGATATGTTGTGTTGTTCTCCCAGTTGGAGGATGTTAATCTAGTCTCTGTGCTGTTCTCCCGTTCGTCAATCAGCATTTCCATAAACCAATCTTGTCTGAATTTGGCAGAAAGGCAGCACAACTGAAAATGAACTGGGTCAGAATCTTTTGCCAACTTTCGAGTCGAGGTGGAAAAACAGAGTCTGCAAGCTACAGCGGTGGAGGGTTGCACGCCCTGAAAATGTTTCCCTAAAGCCAACTGCCAGCCCTCATTGAGCTGGCACTGCCAGCCGCTCGGCCAGCCCCTCTCTGCCTCGGTTTTCCATGCAGTGCTTACAATGCAGTCCACTCACACACAGGAACCAGTGTGTGTGACTGAGTGTGTGTGTGAAAGAGAGAGATGTAGTTTATGTGTGCCTTTGTGCACACACACTCACATTCTTGGAACAGAGAGGTCTCTATCTGTGAATGAAACCAGGAGAGGGGGTGTGAAACTAGTTTGTTCAGACTTTACTGTACTGGACCACAAAGCCCACCACCATCACCTCATTTCCACTTTTTCTATGTATGTTGTTTTGGATTGCAGTGAAAAGTGCAGGCAAGTTATCATGTTACTGTTTGTGGCATTGCAGATAAGTGTGAAAATCATACAGTATTTGATGGTTGATGGATTGGTACGATCAACATTAAAACATGAACCTGTTTTGAACACTGTGAGCTTGACAAGACGAAGATCAGGCTGTACTGGTTTTGAAGAAAGACCACGGATTTGAGTGAATTCCACTGGATTAATAAGTGACCACCTGACTTGACACCATGGGAAAAGAATGAAGTGATTCACTGCTGGAAATAAATCCTGTAGCGTCACACAGATGCTCAGTAGGCGTGTGTTCGGGACGTGCTTTGTTTTAAGTCAGTCACAGAATAAGTGACTGAAAGGGACGTCCTGCTGCTCATCAGACGAACATGCTGCCAGCTGATCTGTCAGTGGTCTCTGCCTCTGAGTTAAAAACACGATACCTGTCCTGTTCTAGACACTTTGTCAACATTGCCCGCCTACGTCAGGCTGCCTTGTGAGGCTAAAAACAGCAGAATATTTTTTGCTTCTAAAAAATAGTCACTTCTTTTTACCTTGTTGTACGTTGTGTTCGTTTTTTTCCTCAGGCCCCTGATGATAGTCACACAGAAGATCACCACGCTGGCATTTCAGCTCCATGATGGTAAAGCAGACGATACACACACACGCACACACACTGCTGAATTTCTGACATTATGACAGTGAACCAACATGCACAGCCATCATTCATTTTATGATTTGGTGAAAAGTAATACTACTACTACTGACAACTTCATCATTTGTTCTTCAGGTATGTGTAAGAAATCTGAACGGTTGACCTCGGAGCAGAAGCTTCTGGCTGTAAAGTAAGTTTTTACTGTGTGTAAAACATACTGATCACTCCAATCGTTTTGTAACACACTGGTAATTACACATTGCAGTGTGAAACATCAGGGAAAAGACTTTTTGGAGACGTGTCAGAGCACTGTGCTCTGTGATTAATGATAACGTGCAGGTGTCTGGTGTCATTTCTCACCATTTTTCTCGATTGAATTTAGTTGATTTTCTTTTAAACCTGACTTTTGGGGCGCACATAGTTGACAATGTGGGACCGGTATGTATTTGGATCCAGTGTCCCCATCAAATATGTATGCACAGAAGGTTGCATCTGAATGAACACCTTATTTAAAGAATAAATAACTGTTTCTTTTCCTTTAGCCATGAAGAGCAATGACAAGGAGATGCAATCATGGTGAATGGCTTGTTTATGTAAAAAGCATGCTGGGAACCTGGAAAAGAGGAATCATTCTGCATGGAAAATATTACATGTTTATGCATGTGAATCTCTGAAACCACATTCATCAGTGTACCATGCATGCTATCTTAAAAATGTTTTTTAAAAGTATAAAAAAAAGATCATAACACTTAGTGTTGCTCTTATGTGATAATCCCACAGCTCTAAATTTGGTAACTGTCTCATGTTTGTTAGCTCACTTTTAGATTCCTGTGCTTCCTGTGGGTTTGGATATCACTTAGATTTTATTAAGTCACATTCAGAGCGACACGTTAATGCATGGTTCTTTACTATTTAGAGCAGGTTTCATTTCATTTTCAACTAGTTCATAATACCCAAACCTGGCTCCCTGAAAGGCTACATAACTGCTGTAATTGGAGAGCCAAAGGCTAAGTCTGAGCTAAATTATTGGATATTTAGAACATTTGGATTGTCAAAAAATTGGTAACTTTATTGAAAAATAACTGGCATGCTTTTTTCATGTTTCCACCCAACATAGATGAAAATAGCCGGTCATACTATTGTATGTCACCTGAAGTGAGACCGTCACTGATATACTACTGAAAATGAAGTGGTTTCCAATGGTTTGTTCTGTCTGCAGTGTGAGGCCTTCTCTTATCGAGTACCTGAGTTATAATTTGAACTTCCTGAGTATCTTGGTGGGACCATGCAGTAACTATAAGGACTACATAGACTTCATAGAGGGCAGACACATCAGCAGCAGGCTCAGGCAGCAGTCTGGGACGTGTAATGGGCAGAACGGCTATGATAAGACACTGGAACCGTCACCTCTGGTAAGTTCATGAATGCTTATCTGTTGCTGCTTGGTCTTGTGATTGCACTTTTCTGCTCTTTTCTTGTAGCCCTCTCCTAGTTTCATTTTTGTACTCACTGAGACTTTTCCAGTTTGTATTGTGAGACAGAGCACACTGTCTCTGTCTCTGTGTCTGTCTGAAAATGTCACTTAGCTCATGTTAAATCATAATATCATCATAATAAGAATAGGCACTTCTTGGCTGGTGTGGACTAGCCAGGAACAACGTCTCCTAAACAGCTGGAGTGATTCAAATGTGGCTCATTCAGACTCGTCTCCTCTAGGTTCAATAAGATTGTGCACAGATCTGATCGATCCGACCAATGGGAACAGCTTGTAGTTTAAAGAAAGGAGTGTAACCTGAGTTTTGCCAGAAAAAATGCACACAATGAATGGATTCAGTGAAGTGGTGCAACAGGCTAGTACTTGGTTTCTGTCTTTATGTTACTTACTGTGGTTTGAAGCCAAAGAAGAAAAGAACTGGAAAACGTATTTGCTCTGAAGTGGTGAGTGCAAGAAATCCTCATAATACGCATCATTCCACCATTAATAGATTATTCATTCTTCAGCATAGTTCCAACCTGCTCTGTTTTAAAAAAAATGCTAGAAATACACCCACTAATAAAAGAAAAAGACAGAAATGGTCCCTCACCCACAGAGGCTTTTGGTAGAGCCATCAACATGCAGCAATGCAGTCTTCAGTTTTTGCATCTAGTCCCACTGCTGTCATTATTTCAGCCTCGGGTTTAGATATAACTCAATTCCTCTGGTCTCAATTTGACCTCATTTTGGAGTGCCTTGGACAGTCCAGTGGTCTTCATGCTGATTCTTGATATGTATTTCCATCACTATTTTCTCTGCAGAACACTGTCTGTCGAAAATTGCTGGTCTGCGGCGGCTGTATGCTGTTTTTCCTCACTGTGACTCGGTCCTTGCCGATAACGTATAATGTGGACCCCCACTTTGTCAGCAGTACCTCCTTCCTCACCAGACTCACCTACGCTTTCTTCTCTATACAAGCAGCAAGGCCCAAATTCTACTTTGCCTGGACACTAGGTGAGCACTGTGTGTGTGTGTGTGTGTGTGTGTGTTTCAGCTGTCATTCGTCAATTATCAGCTGGTAACGTGATGGGAACATGAGCTGCATTGTCATTGCCATGTGATTTGTTTTTTCACTCCGTCCTGTCAGCTGATGCAGTCAACAATGCTGCTGGTTATGGTTTCTTGGGCATGGATGAAAATGGAAAGCCATCTTGGGGCCTCATCTGCAACCTCAACATCTTGGGGATTGAGGTACCTTCAGTGTTTCACGTGATTCAAAACCAGCACATATTCCGTCTGTACTGCGTTTAACGTCGCACAATTCAAAGTCTGGCAATAACTGGGGTTGGATTGGTGCGCACAGTTACTGTTACGTGGTTATTTATTAATCTTTTTTTTTCAGACGGCAACCAGCTTCAAGACATTTATTGACAACTGGAATATTCGAACGGGAATTTGGCTCAAAACGTGAGTACTGCAAACACGTTTACTCAGCTTTCCGTATCACAAACGCTTTTTAATACGTCTGGTTCCTCTCATCTCCTCAGGGTGTGTTATGACCGAGCGCCCAAGCACAGGTTGGCTTTGACCTTCATCCTGTCTGCCCTGTGGCACGGTGTTTATCCAGGGTACTATTTCACCTTTATCACTGCCATCCCCATCACGATAGCAGCACGGAATGTGAGTACCCCCCCCCCCTCAGGAAATTCAAATAAGAACTTCAGTGTACAACTGGAAGGAAATAAATGCGCCAGTCAGCATTTTTTTTTCCAGTTTTCCAATTACATCCACTTTCTTATTGTAACTATATCATATAAGCATATTTTATTTTTATTTATTTGCATTGACTTGTTATTCCAAAGCTGTGGTCTTGCAGTTTCTCTCTTTCATGTGTGTGAGATCAGGTTAGATGAGTTTATCTGAGTTTCAGAGAAAAAACACCTGAGTGACCTGTGGATGAGGGTAGACGTTATTATACCACAGCAAAATATAACATACAGAGAAAAACTTTTAAAGGAAGATGATAAATGCTTGTCGTGTAACTTAGTCGGGGAAGCTGGAATTACATTACCAGTCCTTTTACTGGTGTACAAATTTCTTCATCTGTCTCTACCCACCAGATACGGAAATCCGTTCGCCACTACTTCCTGGGCTTCAGAGGCTCTAAGCTGGCTTACGACATCCTAACTTGGGCAGCCACTCAGCTGGCCATCTGCTACACTGTCATGCCTTTTCTCCTCCTTGCAGTAGAGCCCACTTTGGTTTACTACAGGTATGTAATTCTCATCTTTAGTCCTCTTATCCTCTGCAGCCTGCTTGCCATGTTTGTGAGGTCATCTGCCCACTGGCCAAAGTTGTTACTGTGCAAACTGTACGCAGTCCAGCTGTGCGTGTTCCAAGAACTGTTGATGGTTCTCCTCGCTGATGCACCTCCTCTCTACAGAACACAAAGCAGCTCTTCTTCTTGCTGTTGTGAGGTTGCCATCTTGTTTTCTTGTGCGTATGTGAAGAATGCATCTACATACGCAGACTCCCCCCCCCCCCTCCTCCATATGTATGTTGTCTGTGTTGAAGCTTGTGTGTATCTGCTGCGCAAGTATGCAGCTAACCGCATCCAGACTGAAGTTTCAACAAACCTTTACATGATAAGGGAGAAACAGTGAGATGTGGTTGTGAGATATGAGTGCCAGTGCACTCCTTGTCCAACAGTTTTAAATGTTTTATGATAACTGGTGGCCCTGAGTTTGTGGGCTTCTAAGTCTAGCTCCTGAGACATTTTTGTACATGGTGTATTGCAACAAATTTGTCGACAGTGTTCAAGTTTAAGGAAGTATTTCTGAGGATGCACCAAAACAGACTGTAAAATTGTCATACTTAAAGACCAGTGTGTAGGATGTAGTGGCATCTAGTGGTAAGGTTGCACATTGCAACCAACTGAATTCACCTCGCCTCACCCCTCCCTTTCCAAGCATGTAGAAGCATCTATGGTGGCCGCTAAAACACTAAAAATGTGAGAGGCGATCTCTGGAGCCAGTGTTCGGTTTGACCGTTCAGGGCTACTGTAGAAATGTGGCCAGTAGATCAGGTTAAATCCTACACACTGGACATTTAAAATTATTTTATTTGTCTTCAAAATATCAAGGTGATGTCTTCAAATGTCCAACCAACAGTGTAAAACCCAGAGATATTCAGTTTACTGTCAGGGCAAACCAGGAAGTACACACATTTCAGGAGTTGGAAC
This sequence comes from Chaetodon auriga, assembly GCF_051107435.1. Lineage (NCBI taxonomy): Eukaryota > Metazoa > Chordata > Actinopteri > Chaetodontiformes > Chaetodontidae > Chaetodon > Chaetodon auriga. The sequence goes on from NC_135081.1 coordinate 12,780,328, forward strand.
CATTAAAAAATGAACCAAAAAGACGAATCAGTTCTCAAAATAGCTGCTGGTTACTTTTCTGTCACTAATCGCTGCAGCTTTAGAATAAATATATTTGCAGGCTTTTAGTGGCATACTGATGATTTAATAAGAGCCACTATGCCAGCAGTGCTGTTTCTTCTGGCTGATGATGGATATTAAGGTTGAGCCCCAGAATTCTTCTTTTTTTAATACATTTCAAAGTGTTAAACATTTCAGTATTTAACGTGATATTTTGTGGCCTGCTCTTAACTCACAACTGACGTCACACTTTCCTACTCATCAACATTTCTTTGCGGTACATTGATGTAAGTTGCTTTCTGTTTTTCATCCTTTCTTTCCTAGATCTATGTACTTCCACGTGCACATCATTAGCATTCTGGCTGCGATCGCCCTGCATCAGAAACACAAACCCAGGGAACCCTCTGCCACCGCTGAAACGTTTTCCTCCGCCTCCTCCTCCCTCTCGTCTTCGTGCTCAGCTCAGTGCCAGCCTGTTCACTCCAACAACAATGACAAAGTAGACTGAAAACCCCCTCTGCACGTTCTTTTACCAGGCTCTCAGTCCACTGTGTGTTTTCAAAGACAAGCGAATATCCCTGTTAGGGAAAGCAGTTCACCTTCCAGCAAGGTATCTCAACCGCTCTCCTTTTAAATCCACGCCAGTCCAGCCTATTCAGCATCAGCCACTCCACACTCGACCCACCTTGACCAGCAGCATTCTAACCTTACAAGACAAGAAACATCCTACGAGGACAACAGCCAACCATCTGCCTCTTTACAAAACAAGACGAGTTTGCTCACTTCGGATTAGCGAGTGAACTATTTAAGTATCATGCGTTGTTAGACCACTTGAAGTAGGAAGAAGCCTGCCTAGTTGCAGACTCCTTCCTCAGTTTTCTCACTCCACACTCAGACAACATGGCAGTACTTACTGAAAGATTTGGAGCGCCCCCATCAGTTAGCCTTAAATAAGAGAGCTGCTTTTCCAGATGCAACAGACATCCAGCATGGAGACTTAGTAGGGTTTGAGTGCTTTGCCTTGCAAATACAAGCACTGGTGGGCCTGCTCAATACCCCTGGACAAGAGGGCAATGTGGAATTGCAGTGTGACTCACATGTGCCTCGTCTCACCTTCATTACAGTCCCTAAAGGGCATACAGCCAACGTAAAATGGGAAAACTTTGTGTTATTTATTGTTTGGGACAGAGGAAAGAGGACAACAACTGTGATGGAACAATATAATACAGGATTTCAACCTATGGCACTGGATGTACATGGGGAGAGCTTTTCTGCCATATTTTAAGATTAAGATAAATACATTAAAAAAAAGGCTCAGCAGGCAGAGTAGAAAGACAAAAATTAGCTGAAGCGAACATCTCTGGTACCACCACCAGGATGCTGGCCTCTCTCCTTTTTCCCCCTCCACCTGCCCCCCCTTCTCCTCCACAGTTCCCCCTCCATGCCCATCTCAACACCAGCCTGCCTGCTCCAACAACAATGCAACAGTGTGAAGAGTGAAAGGAGGCTCACTTTCTGTCCTGTCCTCTATCTGGGCCGTCTTGCCGACTGGTGGGATCTAAGCCAGCACAGTGGGAGAGCAGCTCATAAACAGGGCACAAATACCAGGACACACACACACACACACACACACACACACACACACACACAAACAAACTCATGAATAAACAGACAAATATGCACATACTCTCTTTTAGACACGCTCATACTTGGTCTTAGTCTGATACAAAGGCCGCCCTTGTGTGGCCACAACAAAAGAGCATACCAAGAGGAGAGAGAGGCCTGGTGTGTGTGTGCGTGTGTGTGCGTGTGTGTGTCGTTTACCCTCTGTTACCGATCCTGTGAACGTGCACTGTGGACTGTGCCGGTATTTCTCCCAGTCTTAGTTTGTACTGGCTCGGGGGAAAGACACTTGAAATACCAATTAGACCACACAGCTCTCAAACTGTCCAGTGAAACCATTACTAATGAAGTATTTTAAGGCAGGATGGCAGCTCCTCCTGGTGAGGAGACTTGACTATTCTGTAGAATAGAATAAACTCTTTATTATAGTTTGTATGGATAATCATGGGCATTAGAAACATAGAGGAAACGCTGACATAGTTTTAAGTAGTTATAGAATATATGATTCAATAATACATCAGCAAGCTCCTGTTTTTGTTTCACATGCACAGTCGTAAGTGATGAGATGGTGCAATATGAGCACACACTGATTAAGAGTTGAAAGAAAAAACATACAGTTTTCAATTATTTAATGAACATAGTTGGACTTTCCCCAAGAAACCTCTGTTTGTGAAGCAGTTGGGAATTTAATGGTGACATAGTTCTTAATGTATTTACCATGTGAACGGTGCTGGATAGCCATTATCATGGTACAGTATAAAGTAATTGAACAAGATGCAGTGGAAGTTTCTCTTTTTGGGAGCAAACTGATGCACATTCAGTGAATGGAAAATATGACCATAAATAGGAAATTGTAAATCAAATGTATTTCTTCTCAGTGGGAGCAGGGTGCTGCGTTCGCTCTGTGAGGAAGAACATGTTTGAAAACTGTTGGTTTACCAGAACTTATCAGCTGCTGCAGGCTGATTTAACAGACGTCAGAACCATGCTGACTTAAGTAATGAAGGTAAGCCAACTGGGACTGACTGAAACTGTCACACTACAGCATCTCCCAATGCAGCTTCACACCCATCATGAGCAGGAAGCACATGTTTCCACTGATACTGCAGTTTCTCACCAAAATTCACTATTTCTTCTTTTTTGCTAGCTTTTTACTTTCGCACAATCAAAGTTGATGCATCAGAGGGCTTATGATGAGAGATGAGCTAATGATGGTGAACAGAAAAAGATGCATTCACATTATGAAATGATTCACTTCACTATTTTGGATTATCAAGAAGTTATCACTCATGAGAGGTTTGGGAGCACTGAGAGTTTTAAAAGTGGCACAGTAGCTTGGATGGTACTGGTGCTATCTGCTGCAGGCTAGCATGTTAGCTTTCAGGTACATTTATGGACTGGTTAGAATAAGGTTTGCTAACAGTGCTAACAAATTGCAATGCAAGAATATTTTTTGGTAGTGAGGTAACAGTGCCTTGTGAAGAAAAATGACATCACACTGAAAATGTCAGGTTGGCTCTTTAAATGCCTTTCAAGGGTTGCCTAATGTGTGGAGCACATTTATCTGTTTGATCACATTGGAGACACAATCTTAATTCATTTTATTACCTGCTTTAGAATTTAATCTCAAATTTCTGACTACTGGAAAAATGTGTAGACAGTGTTAGACTCAGTTTACAGATGGCCTCAAGCCTCTAGTTGTTCATACATAAAGCCACAGATTAGAGCCTGTTTATACAAGAAAAAAAAAAAAAAATGTACAGTGTAATGTTTTTTTTGTTTTTCTGTCACGACATCAGTGTCATATAAAATGGACACTAGTCATCTTAACTGTGACAGACCCAGTTGACAGACGAGTGTTGGCATGAGGAGAGGGCGGGAATAACACTAATTATTAAACACTAATAGCGCAGGGGAATTATCCAAGATTTTAAGAAGACGGGGGGAACGTGCACATTAAACTATTCTCCCTTAGCTAATTAGAACAAATCTTGTTATGACTAAATCTTTTAACGTTTGGCTCATTTGGACTAAAGCTGGGGATATTTAATGTTTATTGATTGTTTAACTGCACAGTAGTACCTCTTCTTGGAGTTAATGAAGCATCAGTAGTGACTGCTCTGGGGACCACTAGGCTCAGCTATTTCTTTGCCCTTTTTGCCTGCAATTATAAGTGTTTAGACCTGAAAAAGAACAAAAAAAAAAAAAAAAAAAAAAATGCTGGTGCTAAGTTCCAATGGTAACACAGTTAGTCCCCATGACAGCTCCTGTCAGAGGCTGACTGCCCCCAAACTACTCAAGAGGTGCTGAAAAGTGAAAACACTCATCCCAAGTATGGCTTTGCTGTAGCATAGACTTGTTTTTGTGAGACAAAGCCCTGAACTGAAATCTGTTGTGTCAATAACATGTTCATGGTTCCGTGTGTGTGAATGTTGCTAACGTTTTTAGAGCAGGGAAAGGAGCGCCGAGTGGCACGTAAACGGTTTGAATGTGTTGTTAGAATGAGCAGCTATTTGAACGACTTGACACTGATTATAAAGATATTTTTGTATGGGTTTTTGCTGATGTATGTGTGATCAGATATACTGTGTGCGTGTGTGTGTGTGAGAGAGAGAGAGAGAGCGAGCGGGAGATTATTACCCATTGCTCCTTTTTAGTATTGTTTGTATAGAGGAAAGAGTGAGTGGTATAAGAACATTTGAACAACTAATAAAGCTTCAGTGAAACAAATCTTTGTGTCAAATTGTCTGATATAAACATCTTGTTTCCAGTGGGAATAGAATTCTTAATAATGAGGAATTAAAATCCATGAAGACAAACATTTTTTGCATTGAAATTTAAGTAAAGTGTCTTTTAAGAACAATTTAACCTCCATTTAATAATTCCAGGTGTGAGTGAAGTATTTGTTTTCCCTCTGTTACACTCAACTCTGCCTCTCAGTTGCAGCATCAAATCAAAGCCTCTCTATGCAACGCCTGCCCCAAGATGTTTAATCTCTGATGATATTCTCAAAGTGACTGCCTCTCTGTCCCATGTGTCACCCGTCTGTTCCCCCCTGTCACGAATGTGTGTGTGTGTGCAGGCTCTTGCTGTTTTGCCTGAGCTCACAGACTAATGACAACCAGGGGAAAGAGGAAAGTGGGACAAAGATGACAACAAGAAACAATGAGATATATTTAAACCACTGCGAGGCTGGAGTCCACTTTAGATCTTTAGATTTAGAGAGAACATGAAGTCGATTCGTTGGCAAAGTAGTTGAAATATTTGACACATTATTTCAAACTTAATGTGTCTATATAGAAGTCAAACTATAGTATAATATACTATATTATTATAGTATATGGTATAATAATATAACCAATATGAAAGAGTAGGTATTATCTGCCATATGCATATAATCATATTATCAAAACGCCTAATTCTCTGTTTCTAACATCATAATGCAAGTTATTATTCATAATCACAGAGGAGCCCACACACAGTACTCTTCCATTATCTCCCATTTTATTATGCAGCCCCAGCAGATTATCACCATTGTTATTGGCTCTCAGTACTTTCTCAGCCTAATAATCAAAGGAGCTCACTGCTGCATCATATAGTGATTGTTCAGGATTACAGTCAGCCTGCTGTGACAAGTGTTAGATAATGTCTTTATCAGCTTCAGTAAAACTAATAATTCATGAGATCAGAATGTCTTGGCACACAGGAGATCTCACATCATCTTAAACCTAAGAAGCTAATGAGCACATAGTGAGGTTAAGTTGCAGGCAGCCACAAAAAAAAAAAAAAAAAAAGTTGGATCCAGCATTTTATCTGCTTTCAGTGAACTCATGTCAGCAGTGATAGAAACGCTTTCTCCTCTGGTAAAGAAGGAGCTACTTTTAGTAAAACAGAACAGAATTGGAAGCTCACCCACAGTACATCCCCACAGGTGTTTACACTTTACCTGCCTGATGAGACCTCAGTCAGGACTGTGTATGTACTAATGTATAGACTTATGTTGAATCCAGATGTGTGGAATATCTCACCAGCCTTGACCTTACATTTACAATACATTTGCAAATGATTGAGCAGAATTTTCCGGGAAAGTCCACACCAGGCCAGATGTTTGCAGCCGGGTGATAATAGTTTAATCAAAGCTGATAAAGAAAATCAGACAGAAACAGACTCCTATTCTCTACTCCATTTTCTCCGTATTATATTGAGACTCAGTAAATTTTTATTTCCCTCTTCTTTTTACATATGTACAGGGCACACACTGGATGTTTTCTGTGGAGCAAAGGACATGTAAAGCTTTAGCATGGCACTGACTGAAAGCAATTCAGATTTTTTTTTTAGCACCATGAACTGTGTCATAAGGTGAATTCATCCATTATGTCACACATACTGTAAATGAAAGTGCTACAAAGACACAAGAACACAGGAAGAAATCAGGTTTTTAACCCACATTATGCAGATTGTGTCTCCTTGCTTTTAAACTGATTTAGCCTCACTGCTAAAGGGGGGAAATTCTTGTACTATGCAGCAGAGAACAGACCAAAGCTGTGTACATGTGACACAGTTCTGTAAAATTCATGTATAATTCATCAATGTTTTGTGGATTTTATGTTTCAACTTTTGATTTTGAGTTGAGTTTGAAGGATTACAAAGAAAACTATCCCACTTTCAGGTTATGACACAGAGAGTAAACTCAAATCTCATGAAGGCTACATTACACTAATTTTGACCAACAACTAATAAAGCTTCAGTGAAACAAACCACTGTATACTGAAATATCTCTCCTATGTGTCCAAATCTCCAACTCCTAACGCTTTCCAAATCCCCTGAAACTAAAGCAAGTCCATACAAACACCGAAAATGAAAACAAGATTATTATAGGCAGCCTGCTTACAGTGAATAAAACTCCAGCAGATATAAAATAAAATAAGGTCCTTACATTTGCACCCAAGACTTGAAACATACAGTATTTCACACATCAAGGAGGAAACCCATGAAGGCTGATTTAACACGCTTTTTAGTCGTTTGTGATGTAACATTCCACCTGTTTATCAAAGTTAATACGATATTGATTAAAGATAAAGTTGTATCACTCTGAGCTTTCATGGACTGCAGCTCTCTTCTGCTTTCCTGCCAATGATGCAAATACGTTTAGTGCAACATGAATCTAGGAAAAAGATAACAGCCCCCAAATTACAGTGTTTTGTTACAGATTATATTCTCCTACCATGACTGACTATGCATTTAAGACACTCTTAAAGCACTGAGACAGGCAATTGAATGAATCCAATGCAAGGAGGCAAATTGCTGCTATCATTGGGAACTATTACTATCATCACTTTTTACCCAACGAGCAGAGTTTTCCCTTAACCTCTACACTGCTTCTTATTTGCAACCATCTGTGTTCATGACTGGCTGTCTGAAAAGGGAAACACAAGATTTCTTGTGCTTTGTTATTGTTTAAACAGCCATAAATAAATATATATATTTTTACAATAGTCAAAAATCTGATCTCGTCCATGTTAATCCAGCCTGAGTTAGCCGCAGTGATTCTTATCCTCCTTCAATGCATCATTTTAGAACATACTCAGTTTTCTTTTAATTATTATTCTTTACAAAGTCAACATGTACAATAGGGTTTTGTTTATTATCAGTGCATGCAAGGTGGAAATCAAGCAATCAGATCAAAAATCTTAACTACATAAATATGTTGAACTTTTTGTACATTTTCTTCATTCTTTCACGTATTATGATCACTGCTACCCACATAATAAATATCTAGAACAATCTTACAGAGGATAAGTCTTCAGAGCATCTTTAGTAAATTTAGTCGTAACATACAGCGATAAGTCCTTCCTGCTGACGAGTGTCACACCTGTGGGTGTGTTGTCAACACACCCACAGGTGTTTGTGTGCATCTTCTACTCTAACACTGTCCTTGGAGATAGAGAATATACAATGGGAACGCGCACAAATGCAAGTCTGAATATTGTAACAAAAATAAATACATTTTCTGCAAGGAAAACCCATTCAGTGACACGTGGCTGCTTCCTTTTCCTGCAACTTCTTAACAGATTCGACGCCATAAACAAACAGTCTTCAGTTCTCCTGATGAGACGAGCAGCCTGTGCCAAGCAGGTGACACGCAGAACTCTTCAAAAATAAACTAGGAAATCAGTAACAGCTGAATTAAGACTTGGAAATATATCCTCTCTGCCTTTGTGTTTCCTGACTGGCAGATAGTGCCGATGACCTAGTTTGCATTTCAAAATAAGAGCACTAATTAAGAACAACAATCACAAAGTGATGATTAAAACCAGAGAAGCTTAACAGCTACCGAGGGGTCTGAACATTGAACAGAAAGGGTAAAAAAGGTGATGATTTATAACTATGATTGTGTGGCAGGTGCAAACTGATCTAAACTGAAAGAACCTGACCACTTTCTCTGAGTGTCAGCCAGCGGAGGGCAGTAGAGCACAGACAATATGAAATATCCATAGGTCTCGGAAGGATTGGAATTGTGCATTAGTGTTAAAAAGCATTAACAAACTGAATGTTTTCACAATCATCTCATCCAGTGAGACTGCAAATTGAAACTATCTGCTGGTCCACAGAAACTGGACCAGAGGCCGGGTGCTGTCCCACCATGCATGAAAGATGTGTGTCGGAGTTCAGCTGCAGCTTGGTTAATGCAGAACTGGAGGAGACGAATCGAGTGCTGGGAGATGTTTTTGCTGCTTTGAGTGATTATCACAAAGCACACAAGCATGTCATAAAGTTCATCAGCAACAGAAAACATGAAAACCTTAAGAAGCAGCTAGCAGGTAAACCAGCTGTATTCTGACTAAAAGAAGCTGCCTGGTTGTGATGGTGTGAATGAGGCAGAGCCGGCAGGACTTTTTAAGACTTTTCCATCATCAAAAAGACAGACACGCTTCCAAAACTGAAGAATTACGGACTTGTTGTGGAAGGGAGCATCTTCATATGCACTAGTGACCCTCTTTTCTTGATTCATCACCCTCAAAAATAATTAGGAAACACACAATGTTCTTCAAAGCAGGCGTTCACCACTGCTCAGTCAAGCCTCTTCTGATAATATTCAGGAAAACCCTCAATGTGCTCCGAAAGTGTTTTTTTTTTTTTTCTTGCACTGGTTTCAAAGTTTGTTGTGATACTTCAGTGAGCCCTCAAAGGATAAATTACTTTCACTTGCCATCAAACCAGCTCGTGTCAGAGGTTTATATACTCAACAGACTCAGAGCAGAGCAGAGGAAGAGGTCACTGCAGTGTGTTTTAGATACATGAGTTTCAGCCCGTGTCGATCAGTCAAAACATGGTGAGGTTACAGTGCAACAATTGGAGTAGCAGCAGTCCAATAAATCAACCGTCTCTCGTCAAGAGACAGCTCAGGTCTCTGTGCTTTAGTTCAAAGTCTACGGTCAAATAATATCTAAAATCCTCTTCAGAATACCTTTGATAGTTTGACTGGGCCTTGCAAAGTTAAGTACCCGGTCATTAGACTGTATGGGCTTCAGTGACAGTGCCATACACTCCAGTCCACCAGACACAGCCAATCAGCTCCAGTTTAAAGTATTCTAATGGATTCCAAATAGTATTTGTCTCCAGCGAGTTGACAGTCTCAGTTTTTGCTGCTCTCTGTTGGAGCAGGTGGTGGTTGTGTTTTCTCCTTCGCCTCCGTCTGGCCTTCTTTCTTCTCGTCGTCATCCTTGAAGAACAGAAGCGGAAACATGCCGAGGATACAGCCGATGCCAACACCGATGGCTTTACCCTGCACACATGAAGACAGATTAGGAAAGGTTGACTCGAGACAGAGTTCCCATTACATCTTTTCTGTGTACGTTAAAATAATCTCTGAAACAATAATCATACATGAAAATAAAACAAGTGTTCTCCGACCTGCCAGAACGAGTGCCATGACCTTCTGCAATCAGCCAATAGCCTTTTAGAGCCAGACTAATCATTCGACCTAATTAAAGTTAATTACATTACACACTTGGGCAGTCACTGCATATTAAAAATCATTCAGGTCTAATTTTCTCACACAATGGACGAGTGAAAAAAAAGGCACATGTGAGAGCCTTGTGTCGATCGCCTGCCCTGGTGTTTGTGACGCATTACACAACAAACGGATTCATTAATATCACTCTGGGTTTATGTCGAGTGTTTATCCGTTTGATAGGCTTTTGTCTGTCTTTCACACACACACACACACACACACACACACACACACACACACAAATGAAAAGAGAGACATGTGCTTATACTGGAAGAGTGACAGAGACAGTTAGAAAGCAGTGTTGCGGTTAATGTTTGTTGGTTTTATGACGATACCAACCGAGTGAGAGCTGACTCTGGTCTGCCACATGTCAGCCTGTTTTGGGCTCAAGTCAGGAATCTGCATTCCCAGCCGAGACGCCAGGGCCTCAACATACCCTGCCAATCTGAAGAGAGGAACAGACAGAGAGAGAGAATAAAAGTGAGCTGGAGCAACACTGCAAAAACAAGAAAGAAAAAAAGCAGTAAAATGGAGGAATTATTGCTTAAAGTATGCAACATTATGTGCTAAGAGAACAGGAAAATTTCACTTAGCAAGATTTTAAAAATAGCTTGTCTCAAAGAACCCATCCCCTCTTAAACGTGGTGCAGACAGACTAAAAACAAGCACATTTGTCCAGATACAATGAAATTCTGACTTGACAAAACAGTTTTGTGCTTGTGTCGATCAAATCAGCTTTGTAATCCTGGAAATTCTACTTTCACACATCAAGTTACTCTGAACCAGTAAGAAAAGTTAGAAATAAGAAGTAAGAAATAAGAGATAGTTTAAAACAAGTGAAATGCTCTCTCATAAACACTGCAGGGTAAGAAGATGCACTGTATCTCCCAGCAGATACTGCCTTGATTTAAATGAATGAATTACTCTAATCAGTGACCCATTCAGGTGCTTTGATAAATGAACTAACTGAGAATGATCAACTATCCTTTCACCTCCTCTACTGTACAACTGAATCCTTTTATTTTGACATTTCACAAGGTGGGCAACCTGTTCAAGCAAAGCAGAGGGACATGACAGACAGTAACAAGGACATGTGAATCACTTACAGACAGAAAAGTCTCAGTATGTGAGTGAATGTGTTCAGGAGACGTTCTGAAAGGTGCAATGTGTAAAAACTGGCCACCTCTTGAACGTTGCTCCATGAAATACAAAGCAACACGTCACCAGAGTAACAGCTAACCGCTGCTCTTTGTCGTACCTGTCTTTGACTGAAGCTTCGAGCTGTCGATAGCTCGGTAGCTTAGTGAGCTGTGCAGCTGTTGGCCCTGTCACAGTCTGTCTCCCTGTTTCTTCTCTTTAGCCACACTCCTGTTTTCCCTGGCCCTTTTTCTTTCTTTCTCTCCCAATCACACACCTGTTCTCACTTCCCTCATGTGCTCTGCAGTTGCCTGGACTTCCCCGCCCTCCTCACCTGCAACTCATTCCATCATCAGCCACTCACTATATGTGCTACTCTACTTCCTTAATTTATCTATTAAGTCAGTTCCATGTGCTTCTGTTACCTTGTTACCTGTTTCTTTCCTGCCTGACCTCACTGTTTGACCTTTTGCCTGTTTATTGGATCTCTCTCTGCTCCTTATTGGATTTGTTTGCTTGTGTTGGACTGCCTTCTGACGGCTGGACTGGGACCGAACACACCCTCCGACCAATGAAGGCCATTCACATGACAGGAAATACAGTACTGAGTGATTTACAGCAGCTCCGACCAGGACTCTGACTCTGAGGGGATGATGAAGACACGACAGGCCGGGACAGGAGCGGACTGAACCAGGATAGCAGCGAGAAGAAGGTCAGGCATCAGCAGCGTGCAGAGCCAGAACACTTTCACATCTAGCTCAGGTTTCTTTCGACCAAACCAGAGTTCATGATGAATACTGAATTGAATATTTTGAACTAAAATTTTGGCCACATCTTACCTATTGCACCTTTTAAGCCCATGGGTCTAAGCTTAAGATTTTACTATTATATGACTAAAAATGTCAAAGGAAATATCATGAACATCCTGTTAACACAGCTGCAATGACTTAGGGAAATAAATCATTAAAATGAATGTGCTACACACACTCAGTTCAGCATGAGGCATCAAATCACCCACATGACAACACTCAGCAAAGCAAACTACACGAGTTAAGTAATCGATAGCAGCAAAAAACAAAATAAATCAGTAGACGAATGTTCCAATCTGTTCTCTCTTGCAGCCATCTGTCATGCACCCAGCAGGACGCCAGATATCAGAGAGAGCCTCCAGTGTGTGTGAATGAAATCATGTGGAGCACTCCTCAGTGTGTTACACAGATGGCAGAACAAGGGCAGATAAAGAACAGTTTTCACGAGTAATGAAGTAACATTAGAAAGTCATCAGTCCTCCATTATTGTTCATGTCAGTTCAAGTTGTAAGTTTTGTCTGATGTGAGTTTTATTGAATAGTCAACTATGACAAGGCCAAATATAGATAGAGTACATGTATATGTATATATAAAGTAGATGTTCTTCATTAACAGTTTGTAGTTTGGGGGAAATCTTCTATCACCTGCATCCAGAAAGTGAGACATCGACCTGATGTCGAGACTGTTTAAAGGTAATCTGTAGACGTTCCACAGTGCACTTCCTCCACTGTGGAGGAAATGGATCCCATCGTGAGGATAAAGGTGACATGTTTTATGTCAACATGAAAAACAACGTGAGAGGGGAAAAGAAACAGCAGGGAATAATGTTCCTGTTGGAAAAGCTATAGTCAGATAATCCTGGTTCCATAATAAGACAGAGGACCTCTGAGGGTTTACACTTGGACACTTTGCCCACTTCATAAACCAGCCTTGCTAATATACACATATGTATACACAATGCAGTAACAGTGTAGAACCCACCATTCCAAAAAGCTGGGATGCTGTGTAAAACAAAAGCAATGAAAAGGACACATCATGTGATCAATGTGATGTGTCCATTTTGACATATACTCATATACTTATATACCCAAGTGTTTTTGGAATCGGGGGTTGTAATGAGCAAAACACTAACCCAAAGTAAAACTCTTTGCTGCTGTACTTTACTGTCATGCGTCTGAGGCTGCTGGAGCACAAAACGTACAGTGCAGGTGAAGCAGCTCCAGAGTGAGAAAAGAAATTTAAGTCAGTATTTGGACCCAGGTCTGGTTCAGGCACTGGCACTAATGGATCCTCAGTTCACTGCGCACACAAATAAGCTGCAGCTGGAGCCGTCGAGTCAGGGGAGCGATAAGTAGCAGGTAGAATATTTGAGAGAAAGATACGGAGACAAGGAGAGGAAGCTGCTCTGTGTGTGTGTGTGTGTGTGTGTGTTGAGCTGCACGTGTGTAGCAGGTGTATCAGTACTTCATCACAGTAGAGCAGAAATATGATTTTTTTTTTTTTTTTAATCAACATAGCTGATGGACCGTTAAGCTATAAATACAAATGGAATACAATAATTACATATATCATAACAACGGGGGCAGGAATTGATTCTCTAGTTTCATGGTCAGAAAACTCTCTGAATGTCTTCTATTTGTATTCTGCTCTGACTCTCACATTCACACAAAACTTCAGTCCGGTAAACCCTGCAACAGCGTTTGAGTCAAGTCCAGCCCACATATTTCACATACTTGCAACAGCAGAAGAAATCAGGACTGCATCAGAGAACAAAATACCTGCAGTATTCAAAACACTGAAATGATGAAATTTACTGAAAGCAGCGTCAGCTAAAGCACACCGAGACTCAACCTGGCTGCACTATAAGCAATATACACCGAAACTAAACTTCTTTCTGGGAGAACAACTGAATCTGCTCTCAAAGCATTTCCTTAAATGTGGGCAACGGCGAACTGCTCTGCCTCGCTGCTCTCAAACAGTTAAAAGGCACAGCTGCTGTTCATATTAGTGGTGATATCTGGGGCAGTGTTTGATGCAGACAGCAGCGGTGCCATTGGCAGGGACGTGAATCGAACTCGGAGAGAAAGATAAACTATGAGGAACGATGATAAATGGGCTCTAGTTGATGGTGTGCTGGGTGGTTAGAGTGTTGGAGTATCACCACACAAATCCTCCCTCGACAGGATAAACTAGGGTTATGCCACAATTTAAACACACATTAGCCCTGCTGAGCAAAACACTGAATGCCTTGTGGTCTGTACCAGATACTTTGCTGTAAACCTCTTCAGAGGAGAGCAAGCAAAACTAGATTTTTCCCAAGGGGATCAATGAGGTATCAAACTATTACATTTATACATTTTAGAGAAATTTACCGATCAAGCATCCATGATTCACTCATTGCCTTCATGCGCATTTTATTATACTCTACAAGGTTGTGGAATATACTCCAAGTTTGTGTGCTTTAGCTGATGCTGCTTTCAGTAAAGGACAGTAAAGGACAGAGCAGACTCTATCTGCTCAGGAGGCTGAGGTCTTTTGGTGTGCATGGGGCACTCCTAAAGACCTTCTATGACTCTGTTGTGGCCTCTGCCATTTTCTATGGTGTAGTCTGCTGGGGGAGCAGCATCACTACAGCTGACAGGAAGAGGCTGGACAAACTTATCAAGAAGGCCAGCTCTGTCCTGGGATGCCCTCTGGAACTGGTGGAGGAAGTGGGGGGGAGGAGGATGACAGCCAAGCTGTCCTCCATGACAGACAATGACTCCCACCCCCTCCAAAACACACTCACTGCACTGAGGAGCTCCATCAGTGACAGGATGCTACATCCAAAGTGTGTGAAGGAGCGGTATCGCAGGTCATTCCTCCCTGCAGCTGTCAGACTGTACAATAAAAACTACTCCAAGTAATCAGTGCAATAGTCTGGACAATAAGCTGTGCAATAAAACATGTACATAACAATCTGTAAATACGATCTACAATTTCTTACAATTTTTTTTTACAATTTCTTTCTTTTTATTTTTTATTTAAATCCTCTCTCTTTTGTATATACTGTTTTGTTTCTAATCTGCATGCACTTCTTATATTAATCTTTATTAATCTTTACTGATGCTGCTGTATTCTGAAATTTCCCCTCGCGGGACAAATAAAGGAATATTGATCTTGAAGTTACCCAGCATGCACTAGTTATAAGGTTTCGAGAGATGACATGAAGAGTTGAGGAGGAGGCTGGGAATCAAAGTTGGGACCCCGTTTTTTATTCCCTAGAGCAGACTAATGTGATTCTGTGAGTTCTTGCCCTGTTTTTTCCCAACTCGGCTGCATGCAATAATGCTTTAGTGGGCGCCGCGTCTGTCCCAGAAAGCCACTGATGCATTGTGGCCATAAGGACAGCGGCTGAGACGAAGCTGCGCAGGAGCATCAGTAACGACTGGCTGAACGGTCAGAATGACTTACGAGCTAAAGCGTGGACTTCAGCGAGGCTATGCTGGCTTCCTAAATCTGTCAACAGACACACACACACACACACACACACACACCCCTACACATTCACTCAACATTAAAAATAGACACACACCAGTATGTGGATATAGCGGCACAGCTTGATCACCATAGGCCCACAAAACACACACACACATATTTCATACGGGAGCAGGGAGTCACAGCAGCAGAGCTCAGTCTCTGTCTCTTGCTTGAGGAAAACAGACGTTGAGTGGGCGGATTTGCAAACAATCATTGCGAAGTAATCACTACAATATTGACCAAACAGACTCTTGATGAACATCCTGTCGTGACAGCTACATCTATTTGTGCCTTTCGATTACGTGACTGAGAAAAATCACTTTGATAGGGAGGTCTTGTGGAGCAGAGGGCTAATGTGCACATGGACCTCATGGCCCCTGCTCACACTGCTGTGTTTCCTGTCTGTTTATATCGACTCTTATTACACTTATTACACTCTTATTTCATTACATGAAATTATCTGGAACAATTCAAAAACAGTCAGACGATGTGTGATCCACCCAGTGTGATCTAAATGCACAACACTGGCACCTGTGCTGGAGGGTTTGTGTATCACAAAGGTTCACAGTTTCTGACTGGATGAAAGCAAAATGAAAGTTCAGACAGACAAATAGACGCAAATCTCTGACTGTTTCCAGCAAATGCAAACCAAACGATTAGCAGCATTTTAATCAGTCTCTGGAGCTTTTAATTTGGCTCGTTCAGGCACATGAGAACAATCCTAATTGGACACATCACACCCTGACTGTCTGAAAATGGGCATCTTGATCCTGTTCCAAGTGAACTGCAGTGCGGTTTGTTCGGAGTGAGATTCTAATCCAAGCCGACAACAGGAAACAACCCACAAAATATGCAAATTCTTGCATACAAGGACAGACTCACTGCTCAGGTATTTCTGAATTTGCTGTTAGCAAAGACACTTGGTTGAGAACAGTAAAGTATACATAGATTGTCTTTAGATTTTGGACTGTTGTTCAACAATAATAGCCAGTTTTATTTCATAAAGCATAAGGGCACAGGAATAAGAAAGTGTTCTGACATGCATTTTTCTCTAACTTGGTGTAGTAAGGTCCAAAAAGACTATTCACATGGTTCGTTTGTAGATGGGGCGGAGTGGATGTGAGCAAACTTAACACCAAAACTGCAACAAGTCTGCAGTAAAGAGGCATCTGGGGCCTCCTCATCTGTCAGCTTCAGGTCAGAGTTTACCCACAACCTGTGCAGAAAGTCTGCAGCGCCTCCTCCTCCTCAGCTCTCAAGTGCTACTGAAGTGCCACAGTCATCTAAAACACAGCATTTTGTAGGTGTGCTCTTTAAAATCAACAAAAGCTGTAATGTAAATGTTGCAGTGAAGGACACCTGGAGGAGTTCCACTGAGACTGTGTGTGGCAGACAAACAGCCTTCACACTCGCTAGTATGAATCTATCAAAATAAGAAAAAAACACCCTCTCTTGTCTGCTCTCATCGAGTCTCACCTTGACAAACTGGCCACAAGGGCTCTGCTTTCCATTTATGATTGAGTGGCAAACACAGACGCACATACACAGTTTTGCCTCTGTGTGTGTGTACTGAGAGCGCTTCCAAGAGCCAGAACATCTTAGCTAATCCATCACACTAAAACGGAGCAAAGGCTCCAGCACAGTCTCTATAATTGTCTTTCTGCCTGTTTGTCTATGTGTTGCCTCGCTGGTTCTGCTGACTCTCTGTATTCAAAGGAGAAAGAGTAAGAATCTGTTATATCACTGATAGTCACTGAAACGCAGCCAGGAGGCTGCCGGTGGCACATGGTTGGAGGCGTCTTCTCTGACTGTAAGCACTCCGGTTGGTTAAGCCCGTGAAGCAGGAGGGGAAGCTGGTTGTGGTCCCAGTGGCCACCAGGAGGCTCTGAGGTGCACAAGAGTCATGAAGCAGCTGACTGAACCCGATGACATGTTGCAAACATTTGAAAGGATCCAAGACACATTCAGGCTGAAGCCTTCTCCTGTATCACTAAGCTTCTGATCAAACCTGATCTCATGCTGAACTCAACTGTGGGATCCGACCTGGCAGTTCATGCTCTGATTCATGCTTATGTGTAAAACATACATCATTCAGAGGAAGGGAGAAGGAAACTAGTCTCTATTTAAATGTGTGTTGTTTTTAAGACAGAACTCAAAACAACACTCTTGAATCCTGGTTTATATTAAAGGGGAAATTTTAGCGAGGTTGAATATTTTTCACATGACCAGAATAAGATATGTGCATAGTTGTGCAAAAAACATTGTACAAACCCAAAATGTATGTCAATATATTACAGGCTGACAACGTGTGTGTGACCAGACCGATCAGACATGGACCGCTTACACACCATGAATAAATAATGTTGCATTAAATCTTCCCAGCTCCCTGTACAACAAAATCCAATATGATCCCTGCATGATCAAGTAAATGAGTAACATAATGCCAAAAACCAATTTAGACATTTTTCTCGTAATTAATAATTACGTTTAATACTAAACAACATAATGACTAAGTCTTTATTAATGGAGTGGAGCGGCATGGTTAACCTCTTCATGATCATCATTTCAGCTGAACCATTTGAATTTCTGTCCTCCCACAACGTGCCATGATTTGCAGAAACTTTAAGTTTCCTGCTCCTGCATGCTTGTTTGTGAATATGTGTGTGTGTATGTGTGACTTTTCTTACCCTAGTCCTGCCAGATCAGACACCAGGTTGCCAAGGGCAGCAGCTGCAGAAAATGTGAGGAGAGAAAGTGACACGATTTCAAAATGAGTTAGGAAATTGAGGTTTGCGAGGACAGCCAAAAGGCACAACACACAGAATGTTTTTCATCGTATGAAACACTTTTCTGTCGAACACTCAGAGGCATGTAGCTGCCAGCAGACAGTGTGGCGTCCATACGAACAGGTTGCTAAATTCATTGCGTTCATTAACAACACATGGAAGGCCTGACAACTGCTGAACTCCACGAAATGTACAAATTGTGGAGGACAGAATGCGGCTGCAGCCTTGTTTAAGTACATCAGAATTACCGGCGGTGATGATGTCCCCTGAAATCTCCTGTGTCCTCTTCAGACTGCAGGAGCACAACTTTATTAAAGCATGAATCTGTAATTGAAGACAAGTCCTGCAATAATCTCCACATACCTTCCTCTGCTTCCCTTTGGTACTGGATCAAAAGACACTAATGTTACCTGAGTGGCCACTCGCACTGCAGAGGAGCTGAGCAGGAAGCAGCAGGTTTGGACCAGTAAGCACAATATTTAGCCTCATAATTAACCATAAAGCCCCAAGAATCATTTCTACATATAAAAGAGTAAATATGGGTCAGTGAATGATTTTTACAATAACCTTCTATGGCTTTTTATTTTAACCATGTTGCACAGGATATGATGGACAACCACAGTGTACTCTGGCCTCATTAAGAAGGCAGAAGCACTGCTGAAGCCCACAGGGCTGTTGACTTGCTCCCTGAGCCTAATAGCTTCACATGATAATAACTTCACATGAATAAAGCAGAGCAGCGCTTCACGGGGCGCCCACGGAGAAGAGGATGAGGGTATGTTGAAATGACTAATGAAACAACAGCAAGGAGCAGACGTGTGTGTCATTATCATTGAATATATCCGAGGCTCGCTCTGTTGCCTATATGTTACTGCAGTAGCGGCTTTTAAAAGACAGGATTAAGTCTCTACTGTGCAGTTCTCTCTGTCGTCCATGACCCCGAGTTCAGGGTATCGCTGCAGCTGCCGCAGTGGCCCAGATGCTCTCCCTTAGGGGGACAGAAACAAAGCAGCAATGCCATCCCTGCTAAGGCACAATCCCCGTCCAACTCTACCGGGAGGTCTTAAGTGCTTCATTCAAAATGACTTTCCGCTACTGTCGCAACAAGGCTGACCGTAACATAGAGTAAAATGTACCCAAATGAGACTTATGTCTGCTGACAATCTGTCGCCGTACATCTGAAGAAAACACCCACGGGACCTGCACCCACATTAATAAGCACAGAGGAATTCAGATAAGACCTTTAAGAGTCGCAGTGTAATTAGAGGAGTCTGTGTGTGGCGGGATTGGGGAAGGTGTTGTTTACTGTGTCTCAGCAGGCCTATGAGCGTGACCTCTCTGAAGAGAGATTCGCCCGCCTGCTGGAACAAAAGATCAATGTTAATAAGCTGCTCGTCTGTCTGTGTTTGGCTCCAAACGAGCATGTTAGCTTGCTGCTCTGAGAGAAGCTCTTTGGAAAGGGTGCTCGTTCCTAATTCTTGGCCAATCGCTCAGTGCCAAAACACACACAGTAGATTTGTGCTAAATGAGGAGGTTGTTCAGGAGGTTTGCACTGGGCAGGATCCAAGTGTGACCGAATAACTGCGAAGAACGCTCTGTCTGAAGAGAGAAGAATGTGATTTAGGTGCGACTGATGATGAAGTCCGGCTCGCATTCTATTGTTCGCTCTGTGATGATTGAAGGACTACATTCTTCAGTGAAATGCCTTTCACTGTGAGGACTCCCTCTGACGGATGATCATTAGAAACCCGAGCAGTGTTTCATCTGTCCTGTGGCAGATTTAATTGCTCACACCAGGGACAGAAGACAAATCATTTGTTTGCAATTTGTTTGCAAATGTTGCACCACTGTAACAGTATTTCTGGCTGAAAATATGACTGTCTGGCTGCAGCCGACACTAAAATGCATATTTTCATAGTTAGTTTCGACACATTTGTTCCTTTATAGTCTCTCTAAAATTTAGAGGATGATACTTAAGAGCTATCACATCTCATTTTACACAGTGTGTCCTCAATATGACACACACACACACACACACACACACACACACACACACTTGAAATGTACTTTAAGTAATAAATAATTAATACTTTCATTTCCATGAAACTTCAAGTAAACTTTGCTTTTCCATTTGTTGTTCTATCTGTTCTGGGTCACTGTCTCCTGGCAGTGATGGAAGTTTGTTTGAAGTAAAACAAAGAAGGTTACAGAGTTAAGATTACATGTCGTAATACGCTAATGTGCTGTCACTATACATCATACCTCAGTGCAAACCCCTGAAGAGGCAGATGTAATTACAAGCCAAGGGCAGCTGCCTTTAACTCAGTGCTGTCTCTGCCTCTCGCTGTGCTGCACCTGATTCAGTCCACCTCCACAGGCCGGTGAGGTGCAGTCACACTCATGCAAAAACAGTGATTCTGAGGTGATATACAAAGATATACATTATTACCATGTAACAGAAGGTTTTACAATGTGCTGCGAGTAATATAAGCCTTCATCCACTACTCATTAGATTAAACAAAGGAAGACTGAATGTAGGGTGAGGATGAGTAAACTGGGTTTGGGCTGAAGTGAAAAAGACAGTTTTTATATTTCTTTGGGTGGATTTTCCCTTCAGGGTAAAAATAAACTGTATTAAACTAAATATTTCAGTTCCCTTCCCTGTTCTTCTGTTAATTTTGCTTAAGTTACAGTTATAGTGGACACTTTCACAGGAACTTTCTAAAACATTCCACACAAAAATCAGAGATGCTGTCTGCGTGTCTATTGGTTGATAAATGGTCTGTGAAACAATGCAAAATAACAAATGGTGGTGGTGGTGGTGGTGGTGGTGGTGGGTGGGGGGTGGGGCTCTTGATGTATCTTGTTTTTGTCTGCAAGGCTCACTTAGCAGCTGTGGGTCATAATGTCCACAGACTGAGAAATGTGAGGATGCATATGAGCAACACCTTTCTGTACCTGCAGGTGTTCTACAGTAACAATAACACAATAAAAAGTACACAACATGTAACTGTACAGAGGCTGAAGGTGCAGCCGGTGAGTGTGGAAGCTGAGATTTGACAGCAAGTGTCGGCAGAGCGGGGGGATTCTGAGAGTTAATCATCTTAGTTGTAATTTTTAATGGATTTAATCCAATTTGGAGTTTTTCCACATCATTACCTCTGTTTAAATCACATAATTGGCCCAAATCAGCGGAAGAGCATTTTCTAACGTTCCAGCCTCCATTTTCATGGAGCCAGTCGAGCCTCGTTCTCCCTCATAGAAAACGTGTGATTGGTGGTCTTGACTACACACTTGACACGAGTGTTAAATCACTCTGGACCGGGCTAGATAACTGCAGCCTCTTGATTTGCAGACCTCCAAATGTCCCCAGTGTGACAGGAATGAGAGACAATGCTACGGCTGTGAAAACAGAGTCTGACTGACAGAAATTGGGTTGAGGCCGTGCTTGAGGAAAGAGCAGAAGCTCCTGATGTGTTTCTCCTATCAGTGGCTGAGTGGTAGTTTCATGCATTTTTTAATATCATTTTGTCTCAAATTTCTAATTAACGGGGGATTTCTGCAGCTGGGGCTCACTTTCAGACCTGGAATTGAAAAATCTCTTTATGCTGCTCAGAGATAAGAGGCTCCGTCTGTCAAACTACTATCAGCCTTTTGGCCAAACACATTCAACATTTTCTGTCTGAGTCTGCAGCCTGATAAGCCTCTTGTCTATAAATCCCAGCAGGCCTGAAATCACTCCTGTGGCTTAATCAAACTCCCAATCACCCAAGTTACGAAAGAAACTGAATAATTCGAAATTGAAAAGCAGGTTTGAAATGTAAATCTACAAGAGCAGGATCAAGTGAAAAGCTTGTTTAATATATCACACGAAGATTCAGATGCCTCCTCTGTGCAGCACACCCCTGAGAGATCCACCTCTCCTTGTTTTAGTCCACACTGGTCAAGTTTCCTACGTCTCTGCAGCTCGCCGTGAAGCAGAATAAGAACAGCTTCAGGCCTCCGCCTCCTCTGCTCTGTTACAGCATCTGCTTTGCCTCCTTTGAGTGACAGACCACTTTACTGAGTCCGTTTGATCTTTAAAAGCCCCAAACAAACAAAAAAAAAACACTTCTAGCACCACCAGCAGGAACAAAACCATCAGAAGAGGACAGGAAGACTTCAGCGTCAGGTAGAGTGGAAGCACCAGCTGCTCTTAAAACGGTAAAATGGAATTTGAAGAGACTGAGATGGATGGATGAAATACTCTGGTTTAATGCATAATTCATATCAATACTGACTGAGAGATGGTGGCGATTAGCCAGAAGACACAATTATTCATCAGTTGTTCATGTTTTTACCACTATTAAATATGTAAATATTGACAGTCTTCATGTTTCACTATCATCAGTGTGCTGCATTCACATTCAGTGTCGAGTAACATAATAACCTCAGTATCTCGATCAAATACACCGAACACAAGTAAGATGCAAATGTGCCTCTTTGAGCGAAGTGGCTGTTACTGCAGCTACTTCCAGTATTTGATTTCCAGTATCTTTGCTTACACAGACCTAGTTCAGATTCAGAAATACATTTTCCTCAACAATCCTTGTCTACTTCCTCGTTAGAGTGGCGGTATACCAAATCACAGTGGACTCCCAGCTCTTCGAAATGAAATAGGAGGTGGCATCTTCAATTGCAGCGTCAGCAGAAGTCACCGTCTCATAATGAGGCAAGAAAGTGAGATAACATTGGAGACGGGAAACGGAGAGAGAGACGCTGGCTGGTCTGTGTAATGATAATTCATAAATGCAATCACGCTGTTTACAATCAGATTACAGTGTTTTTACTGGAGGGAAGGATCAAATTTCAGCGAGCAACAGGGATGCTTCTCATGCTGTGCAGGCACCATCACAATCCTCAATCACATTTTACGTTATTAAAAACCTAAACAGTATTTACATAATGAAAACCATTCATGGCTTTAAAGGACATTAAACTACCTAAAAACCGAAGCACTCAACAGTGCCTCAGCGGTCTGCCTCAGACACACATGCTCAGTGTGATGGATTCACTGACCTCACTGATCTCAATTAAAAGGACAAACATTTCTACTTAGATATCAAGTCACATTAGGATCATGACATTCTCTTACCAGCCATAGTTGAAATGCCGAGGATCACGCCGATGGATAACTCAATCTGCGTGCCCTGCAAAACACGCACACACACGCACACGCACACGCACACGCACACACACACACACACACACACACGCACAGACAGACACACACACACACACACAAATTCTATCATTCTGTAATGCAAACCATCAGAGCAAGCTAACGTTCGGGCTGTGACATGTATCTGTTCATGATATTCTGAGAGAAACGCAGACATTATAGCTAACATGGCATCCCTTCTGCGTCGTCATAAAGGGTTAATTCTGGACTATAAATGACAGTGTTGTGCTCTGAAAGCTAGTTCTATTCCAGGCCAATAGGTGGCGTTATGTAACTGCTGTTATACTACTTGATAAGAGGGAAAGACAGTGAGGACAGCAGTGACGGGAGATGGGAAATCAGCCATAGTAATGCAACATGAAACCTTATCCTCTATACAGTTTTTAAGTGCTTTACTACAAACACATGAGAAAAGCGGCAGTGAGGATGGCTGTAGCTGCCACTCCTTCACCTCCCACTTCGCTACAGCTCCCGCTCTGTGATGTCAGTATGTTTTTAATCTCTTGTGATGACAAATTACTTTGTTTAAACGCTTCATTACGTTGACTAAAGGTCTCTCTCCTGTTTACTGTTTCGCTTAAAGGTCTTATTTAAGATGCGACAGCAGAATATTTAATGAAATGGCCAATGGCAGCTTCCAACCAAAGTCTACTTGCTTTTTAAGATTTTCCAAAAGCTTGCAGCCTCTCAGTTTACTGTTTCTTTGCTTTAGTGCATCTTCAGACAGGGTGCATTAGTGTCTCTCAGTCTGGACTGAAAGACGTAGCCAGATCTTTACAGCAACTTACTTTAAAAAAAAAAACAAAAACATAATTTTACCAAATGCATAAACTTTTCACAGACTGAGTCCAGCCCCAGAGTGTGGTGACTTTTTCAGAGTCTGCTTTGTGAAGAGCAAAAACAGCAGTCTGGTCTAAATATTTTGTATCTCCTTCTTCTCTTGTTGCAGTATGTTGGTTTTGGGGCAAAGCTACGCCATTTCATTATGTTCTATTTAGGTTTAATCCCTATTGTTTGTTTCTCTTGTACACATTTGTTTCTACTTGTCTTCTCATCTCCTTGTAGAAGCCCCCATAAGAATTCATCGTATCACTGTAATAGAGTTCCCCCTCTGTGCAAGCACACTTTGACTTAAGTCAATGAATTCATTCTGCTCCACGGGGTTCAGATTTCATTATTTGAACAACTTCACAAAGACTAAATAAAGAGCGGAGAGCTTGTGGCAGGCAAATGACTAAAACTTGTATGGGATATTCAAAGACAAAGAGAAGAGGAAGGACTCTGAGAAACAGTGACTGAGAGCAAACAGGAAATCTACTGAGAGACAAATGCAGTAGCACCAAACATAAAAGATTTACTTCTCCCGCTCTCCTTCCAGGCTTCTCTCTAAAGCTTCCTACTGTACAACATATTCTTTATGTGCAAGTTCTCCTGTGGACATATGACTGAGTAAATCTTTAAGCCCACTGAGCCTCATGAGGCCGACAGACTTACAGCAACAATCATGATGCAGTTGTCCAGGAATCCAAAGCCAACAAAAGGGAGTGCATTGTGCAGCAGAACTGTAAGATAACAAACACAAACGATACATCACCAACAGACAACATAAACAGGAAGTACGCAGGTCATGTTTGAGTCTGCAGTAAAAAAATATTAAACCATTAGACACGATTTAGTCTGCAGACACAGACACACAAGGACATAAAAATCTTGAATTCTGTGGAGCAGCTGTTGCTTGACATGAACTGAAGAACATAACTCTTGTTATTTATGCCTGTTTCATACTTCTTTTTTTGAACTCCCAGAAAGAATCGCTTTGAAACATTAGTCTATAAACATGTGAAGCAAAACTCAAGATTACATTGATTGGAACCATCAATCGTTCCCTGTTTAGCAGCAGTTCATATTTTATGATGCTTGTGCCAATGTTTTATTTTGGTACATGCTTTGATGGCAAGACCACAAGATGCAGAACATATTTTCCAATTTCATAACCTTGAGGGCTCAATTATATGACATATAAAACAAGGTACATGAAAGTGTGAGGTAAAATAAGACTGAACCTGTTCTCACATAAAGATATCTAAAGTGTTACAGCAGCAATAGTCGTCAGTCAATACTAGTCAATCAGTACCACGCAGGAAAATGTAATACATACTATATTAACATACTAAAAGAGCCATAATTTAGTGGGTAAGTTATCAGATTTTATTTCTGTAGCACAGTCGGGGCTATTGGTACAACTGGCCACCTCACGGGCAAAACAATGAAGTATTTTCCTGAACTGGAGTGGATTTCAACTTAGAATATTAAAAAAGGCTCAACCTCGACCTTTAGTGGAAACAGTGCTATCAATACCAAGCATCAGAATGAAACTACATCTGCATACACTAATGCATTACCTGCATAAAGAGATGCCCTGTGTGTGTTGTGTGTGTGTGTGTAGATAAAACATACAATGCAATCTTGTATTGTATTTTAAATGTCATCAGAGCAGAGCAGAGCTTAGTCTATTCCAGCTGAAGTTCAAGTGACTGGCGTGCAGAGGTGCTCGAAGCGTAGTCATTACTGAGCAGCACTCATTTCTTCTCTCCAGCTCTTATTCTGCTACAGCTCTGTTTCACTACAAATCAGCAATTTTCAATCTTGCTGTTTGAGCCTCAACACACAAAACACCGACTCGCTCAGATCTTAAACACAGACTTTACTTTAATGCTACACCAGGGACAGCTCTGACTGGACTGTGAAGAGCACTTCATCTCGTGGTACGGAGAGCTGTGGAGTCTAATCCTGGCGTTTGGTTTGGCTGCTTCACTGCAGAAATCTAACAAGTCGCTAGTGAAGTCAGCGCTGAGAAAGTTTCAAATCCTCAGAATATAATTTCCCAATCAGCCCCTTTATCTCCCCTGGACACGGCTGTTTTCCAGGCTGTGTTAACTGGTTTTACACAATTAAACCTTTGAGGCTAAAATGTGTCTTTATCAAATATCCTCCAGGTCAGACAGGGAAATTAAAGATGAACTCTTCTGACAAGGATTGCACTTTTTGTTGGACTTTGTGAATAACTTTACTAATTGTGAAGCTGTTTGGGGAACATTTATTTAGCATTACTGGGGAAATTAAAACAACTAGAATTACAGTCACATGGCTGTTTGCCTCCCCTGATCAGTGAAGTTGCATTCCATGTCCGTCCAGACTCATATAATATATGTAATAAAGACTTCGAAGGAGTTTAATTAAAGGTATTAAATGTATTTTTTGGTGAAATGGCAGTCATCGCTATATTGACACGTTTGATTCCAGTAAATAATTTCCAGTGAGAAACCTGCTGTCTTCACTTAAAGACTATTTTTAGAGGAGTACAGAGGACTGATAGAGAGCTTCATCACATGGTGCAACCACAATCACCTGAAGCTCAGTATCAGCAAAAGCTGTGTGTATGGATGTTGCTGCAAAGCTTTAAATTGTAAAATGTGGACGCTTAACACACATCTTCAACACAGCAGCACAATCACCAGTTTCAAAGTGGGCACCCAAGGTTAGTGACACCAATTCAGTATCTGACCAAATGTGAAATATAGTCACAATCTCCCCTTCTGCTCCTGAGTTCTGGCACTGAATAAGGGCCAGAAAAGAGTTTTTACAGAACTTTATGATGTCACAGTATGGCCGACCTTGGACCTTGTGGATATAAAATGTCATCGCTTTATCATTTTATCATAGGAGACATTTGTGCGGTGAAATTCAGTGAAAATCAGCCAATGAATTCTTGAGACGCTGTTCCTGCTTTGGCTCTGGAATGAAGACAACCCAGCTGAGCTTTAGAGGAGGCGTTTCTCACATGATGTCTCTGTTTTAGTCACAAAAACCTCTTTGTTAAACGAACACTGCGAGAAACAAAGAAAGCAAGACAAACACGAGTGGACATGAACTCCACTGGGTTAACCAGCAGGCTGACCGATCTCTCAGCGAGAGCAGAGGAGCAGAGAGATGTGAGGTCATGTCAGTAACTGAGCCCCGCAGAGTGAAGCACGGCTGCACAAGCTTTTACAGCTGAGTGTGTGCAGGTGGATTACATTATGTGCAAGTGGATGACCTTCCATGGGTCGAGAGAAATTATCTGTCAGACACTGTTATATGATTGGAAACTATTACCAGCTCACATCAAATACAAAGAGCTTCACACTGGAAGGGAAACACAGTTTGTGCAAGATGATCAATAATCAGCCTTGTTTTGAACTAACTTGTGTTGTTTTTCTTGTAGGTGGTTTGCATTTAACATTCATGCTAATTGACTCTTTACAAAAAAACAGTTAATGCTCAGTTTCATATGATTTTTTTTTTTAGCTTTTATGGACCCAAGAAGACAATAAACCACATTGGAGGAGGCCAGTGGGAACCATACAAACCACAAACATTAAGCAATAAACCTGCTGTGTTTCCTGTTCCTGATGCTTTGAGACATCAAGGCAAACAGCTAATGCAATATCTGTACATGTACAACTTAACAAGAGTGATTTAATTGCTATTTGTTGTTTTTTTTTGAGTCATCTGTGATCAGTATAAATATCTCTCCGTACGTCAGGCTGTCTGTTCTGAGGAGGCTGCTCATTTATGTTAATTAAGACTGATCCTCATTAATCTTCCTGGTTGTCTGATGGTCAAATGAGGGATGCCAGTCCAGGCGGTCACGCTACAAGATTAATGAGCGTTTGTTTCAAATCACCGTACTCATTTAAATATTCCCTCTACATGTACAAAAAGGATCAAATGCAAAAAATTTGACTTCTTACCGTATCTTAACTGTGCTGCAGTAGGTGGTGCAATTTCCAGCTGCCCTGAAAAAGAAGAGAGAATGAATTATAAAGCGTCTCCGATGGCCTGTTTCTCTGTGGAGGGGGAAAAGTCAGCATAAATGTCAAGACAGTTCTTAAATGGCAAAGTCTATCAGTCCCAGCCTTATGGATACAGACAGTAGAAGTAGGAAAAAGGGGAGAGAGAGAGAGAGAGAGAGAGAAAATCTGTAGCAATGTGTCAGGGGTGATGAAAGGGAGTCAGAGGGAGGAAGAGGAGCAAAGAGCATCTCCCTCATTGCCACCTCCCGCGAGCGAGATGCAATTGAGGACAAAAGCGACGTCAGAGAATGATAATTCTGCTGCCAATCAAGCCTAAAAAGAGGCCTGCCAGCACACTGATTATAATTGGACTGTGTGTGTGTGTGTGTGTGTGTGTGTGTGTGTGTGTATCGTGACAAAGAGACAGATAAAAGGAAGAAGGGACAGAAGGTGTTAGAGACATTTGTGTTCTGCTTTCATCTCAGCAGATTTAATAAGTGATCCGACAAAACGTGGGTGAAAATAAAATGACTTCACTGAAATCTAATCCCAAACACCGGAGAGGCTGCAGAGTGAAACACACGACGTCAGACTGGATGTGCCACATTAACACAACACAGGACCCTGCAGGAGGACAAGAGCTGACGACGTCGGTTTGAAGGCTGACGACAGAAGACACGATCATTTCCTTTGCTGGTTCTGGGAAACTGGATTTGTTTTACTGAGGTCAGTGGAAATGTCAGTCCACACGCTCAGGTGTTAAAACACCACTGCATGTTATCCCGGGCTGGAGCACATACTGGTAATGGAAGGCGAGGCATGGTGGAGTCTGTGTCCTCCACTACAAACACCCACATACACAAACATGCATTTAGAGAAGGACAGACATGAACGTGTAATCCCTCAGGCACAATTACCGCTGAGCTTGCTACAAGTTAGAATTAAATGCCAAAATACTAATTAGTTTGTGACTCTATTTGGAATTCAGCACTTCTTCTCCTCTTGAATAAAGTGTGACACCACAGTGGCAAAATTATTCACTTCATAATATCCAGATTCACACTGTGACAACACAAACACAAACATCTGCCTTCTTTCTCCCATCACGCCGGCCGTCCTCACACACCTCCTTCACACCTCCTCCTTTCCTTTCAGGAGTCAGTGTCGCATTACAAGCTTCATATTATAGTCTTCAGTTGCTCATCTCACGTTGCTGACAGAACGATGGACCACTGTCCACCTCAATGACGGCCCTTTCATCAGCACTACAGTAAAAACACTGCTGACACATTGGCAGAGATGCACACACACCAACACAACCGCGTGTTCATCGTCAGCGCTCGTGATTACACACAAACCTGTCATCACCTGCAGCGCCTCGTGCATAATGAAACGCTGTCTTTCTCCAACGCCCTCGTGAGCATTGTTAAAGCTTTTATCTCATTTCACAGCTTTTGGAAAATCCTCTCAGCTACCAAAACACTAACTACGAAGAGATGAAGATCCTCCCCGCAGAAGATGGATAGCTTTGGCAATTAAGCACCAGAACACATTTCTTTCCATTTATCACTCATTCAGGGGTTGTTTTAGGATTTAATTAAAGGCTTTCAATGATCCTCCTGCGCTCATTTGAGAGGCAGCGCTGTTGGTTCATGTGCTGCGGTGTCAACCACGTAACTGAAACCTCCTCCTCAAACAGCTGATGCTGAATTACTCCCAGCTGTCACACTCAGGCTCTGGAAATGAGATAACTTGTTAATCAATCACTAATGACTGACACCATATTTAGGGTCAACAGAGAGCTTTTTTACAATTCAAACTGCTCGCCTAGCGTACACACACACATATGGGCTGACAGCAAAGTTATGTGTTACTGTGGCTTGTAGTCACCCAGGAGAAATGTCTAAACTTCAGGGTTGTATTTTAACACTGGTCCAAGCTTGAGTTCACTTATTAGACGACAGCAGATAATTTCTTCCAGGGTAAATAATCTGTAATTTAGCGCCGTTACAAAATGTTAAACATCAGTTTAAATGTTGATTTAAGTGGATTAAAGAGGAAGTTGAGGTTCTATTAACTGCATATACACAACAAAGTGTTTTTCTGTTTTCTTAGACCCGAGAAGATACTAAGTGGTTAAAAATGTATTAAAGTGCTGATCATTTGTTTTGAAATGATCAGCACAGGCCTGTACGACAACGCTACGACACAGGCCTGTAACTGATGGAATCAATTGTTCTAATGTGTTTCATTCTGATGTGATAGAAATTATGCAATGCATCACTGTGGCCCAAATCAAAAGCCCATTCCTGCTATATTTTCCCATCACTTAAAGAGAATGAGGCCTGATGACAACGCAGCTGAGTCACCGTCTCATCACTCGTCATGTGAAAAAACCATTAACGAGAAACATAAGAGTTTTCTCTCCCTCTATTCACGGGGCTTCATCCAGCAATTTGTTAGAACTGCGATAGCCGACATGGCTGACAATTTCCCCCCAGAACTCCTCTAGTAGAAAGTATTGCCTGCGTGGTGCCTTAAATCACCCAGAGCTGCTGTCGTGAGAGAATTCGATTCCAACAGACAGGAGTGGTGAAAACATTTAATAGGCTGCGATAAGCACGAGCATGATTGAATACCAAAGCAGCCATGTTTCATTCTTTTCAAGCGTTCTTTGACTTTGTATCCTCCAGCTGCAGCATCGCCTGCACAGCACGCAGCTGGCATTTGATAAAGAGTGTTAACAGACAAACAGCTCAGTGAGGCTGAACTGCTTTGAGCTAAACATGCTAACATGCTCGCAGTGACCTGCTAACATGCTGATGTAATACAGATGTTCACATACTTAGTTTAGCGTGTTAGCATGCCAACCTTTGCTACTGAGCACTAAACACTGATGGGATTGTTTTTACTTTTGCAGATATGAGAACACGAACCAAAACACTGGACAATTAAAATCTGACCTGATTATGACACTAGATGAAAAACCAAGTGATCCAATTAAAATTTATCCGGAGGGGACAGGCTAACCATCCCAAAGTTGTTGAGATATATCAATCGGTGCCAGGGTGGTCGACAGTCCAACATTTCCATTCCAAGAGCAATGCATGGCTAAAAGCTCATTTAGCTAAAGTATAATGTGCTTTATCTGGCAGTCTGAATGTTTCAGTCCTATTGGTAAAACTATGTTCACTCAGCCAGATAGCACTTACTTTAAGAGGCTCACATTGATGCTCTCTTCACATATTTGTGTGCTGCTTGGTTGGGTTTTATTCTGAGATTTTTACTTTCGCTTTGTTCTATTCCCGCCTCAGCTGCTTGCTGCTCTGAAATTGTCTACATTTGAGGAGACAAACATTAACACTCAGGTTCTTTTTAGCTGGGATTGCTCAGAGGCGAGATAAAAGTCACACTTTCTTGTCTTTGTTTTGCCGTGACAAATGGCTTGTTCCACACTGTGTCTCTTGGTGCCGGTACAGCATGAAATTGAAGTGTGAACAGAGTTTTGGAAACTGGAGAGAAGTCTGTGAAGGAGCCCAAAAGCCAAGTTCTCTCTCAGTGAAACTCAGTTATGATGAATAAATGTCTGTCAGTCAGTAATAAATAGAGGCAATACGCTTTTCTGCAAATTCAGGTGTTAGTGTTAGAAGGTATGCGGGGGCATTTTCCATCATGGGACTGTGCAACAGTGCAGTGCGGTATGTGTGTGTGTGTGTGTGTGTGTGTGTGTGTGTTTGACTCCCTCTGTCTGTGTGTGTGCCCTGGGCTTTTTCTAGCAAATGTAAACTAAGAAACACCCTTGTTTTCCCCCTCAGGACTGTATTGATTTTTGAGTTTCACACCTCCTCACACACAGAGTGTTTTCTCATTATGAGAGCGCCTCTTGTGTCAGGAGACACGGTGTTCGTGAATCTGCAAGCATGCGTTCATCTATTTGAACCTACAGCCATATCATCTGCATTTGTGTCTGCATATGTTGGTGCGTGTGAGGCCGAGCCTGTGCGTGTGTGAGATCAATAGAGTTCAGCAGAACAGGAACAATAGAAGGCTAGAGCCATTCATCAAGTGCACAGCACCTTGCTATTCTTGTGTGATTTATGAGGGAGAGAAGAGGAAATTACACAGCACGCAGAATGTGGGCCACAATGGACAGGACAGTCTCACAACACGGAATGGGAAAAGTTCTGCAGAGAGAGAGGAAAAAAAAAAAACTTCTGAAGCAGCTTTGAAAATTTGGGATTGCTACTAATTTGTCCCAGAATGGGTGATTAGAGTTAGACAGAAAGCAATTTCTACGTCTAATTTCAATGCAGGTTGGAAAAAATGACTGAGTCCACTTTAAGCTTGTGATTTGCACACAAAGGCTCACTTGAAGGAAAGTCTGCTCCCCTCTACATGTCTACTGGATGGCTTCTAAAGGTCAAGCCACAACTTAAAAATACTCTGTGTTGGTCAGGGAAAATAATGAGTAGCTTGCAGTAAAGCAGAATAAGTCAGTCAGTATATACCTGAGAGAGGAAAACACAAAGCGCTGTAGCATGACACCACACAAACTGAAGCCTAACGATGGAGTTAAAGTTCAAACAGACAAACAAATACACCCGTCTATTCCCCCAGTGCCAATTAAAGCTGCTATGGAGGGCCTGAAACAAAACACAGAAACAGGCTAAATCAACCACAAATCCTTGAAAATGTCCTCCTGACAAATGGCAAACCACAAGAGACGGTAAGGGAAGAAGAAAGTAACCTGGTTTCGTGTCTTTCTTACAGCCAGAAGGAACAAAGCAGCTCAGCAAAGAGGAAAAGGGAAATATTTTTAATTGAGCAGTGGGCTAAAATTAGTCAGACTCACACTATACAGTAAATAGTTTACAAGGATTTTCCCTCCACATTAGTAACAATACACTGAGAGGAAGTCCTGAGGACAGCATGTATCTCACACAGGACCAACTCCAGCCATTTTGCCGTTCTTGGTGAGATCAGGATTTGGGTTACTGATTGATGATTGACTGAACAAAAAGTAACATTTGCATTTTGGAACAGAAGACAGCAAACTTGACGGGAAAATGCCTCCACACCTCCACCTTTCTTTTCCTCTTCCTATTTTCTCCGTGTTCTTTCCTGAGCACCTGAAGGCTTGGACCTCTTCATTATGAAACAAAATAGATATCTGCCTCTTGACATCTATCGATCAGTCAGTCAGTCTAGCAATCTCTAGCACGTCTTACTTGCCAGACTTGCCAAACGGTAACCCATACCCCACTTTAAGTGTGCACCATAGGGCTGATGAAAACTGTGAGGAACAGCAGTGCAGAGTGGATTTTTTTCTTTCTTTGGCTCCTCATCCTGTCAACAATACTGAAGCTAGTTTTCTTTCCTCCAAGCAAGCTAACTGCAGTTAATTGCATACACCTGGCTTCCTTGATGTCAATCAGACTTTGATCAAACAACCACTCAGCCAGTGTTACCCAGAGAAACATATGCACAGGGGTTTTCACTTCTTTTGGCTAATTTGAACCTCTGTGCAGGTGTGCACAGATCTCTTCCTCTTTCATTGCTTCTGTTTACTGCAGGGCTATATTTGGCCGCGCTGGCGTGCTGCACAGCAGGGAAAATTGCTTAAACAGTACAAAAGTGAACACAAACTACACTGAATCCTTCTCTGCAGTCAAACAGCAGCAGGTAGAGTGGCAGGAGCTGTGAGAAAGCTGCTTGTTGAGGGCGACTTGTAAACGATTTAGCTTCATCTTCTGTGCAGCATTTGCAACTGTCAGAAAAGTCAGTGCCATGTGAAAGATATTTACAGTCTCCATTGTTTACCAAACTGCGGGTCAGATGCATGTTGTTGTTTTTGCTGTGTAAGCCATGGACTTAGCCTGGACAGTGGTCAGGAGCATATTGTTTTTGAATAATGGAAACCTCCCTGCTACAGCATAAACCAGAGTACCAGTGGCTGAAATTTGCATTGCAAGGACTTTAAAGCTGCCATCGATATTTTCATATTAACAAAGGATCAAACGGCTATGTGTAATGTCAAAGCGGGGGTTTGGAGCGATGAGACTCTACTGTTCTCAGCTCTAAAGAGCATTTTAGCTTCATTCAATTTTCACTGCGTTGATTTTATGGCCCACAACTTCACTGTGTAGTTCACCCTCATTGCTCTCTTATCAGCGTTGTTTCCAGACACAGCAGGCAGCTGTTTTTTGGGGAGTTTTTTGTGAAAAAGCTCTAAAACACACAACAGCATTAAACAGCCAACACACTACGTTCGTAGCTGGCTTGTGAACACAGTGAAGCATTTCATTCAAAAGGGGAGAGAGTATTTGAATTCATTTGTCGAGCGGTCACAAACACGACTCCAAATAAATGGTAATGTCGCTCTGTAACTGCTGGATGCGTAAATAAGAAACTGTCTGCTGCCCAATTCCAACAAAAATAAGTCAATTTGGCAGTAAGGAAAGCAACTTAGTAAGTAGGTGTTAAACAATAAGTGAAACCAAGAAGTAAAACAGGCCCAGAGAGCTTCATTAACCTTAATATCCTCATGAAGTGCTGACTTGTGGTGCTGCAGTGAAATCAGCTGCCATGACTGTGCAGCAAGGTCAGCCTCTGAGAGGTTACACACCAAGGAGAAAACAAGCAGGTATGATGTGCAGTGTGTTGTAGTACATCTCAGGAGTGTGAAAGGGAGGGACAGACGGAGAGCGGGAACGATGAGAGGGAAAAGGCAGTGAGTGAGGAGATGACAGAGCAAAAGAAATGAAGGAGGAAACAGTTTGGAGGTGACACACAGCGAGGATGTGTGTTGTCTCTGGAGGTCATATTGTCCCATGAAAGAAAAAAAAAAAAAGCAGAAAATGATCCATCGCTGTCTCCGTGACCTCCTGAACGAATGGACAGGCTCACAAAAACAAACACCACCTTGAATATCAAACACATCCTGCTGCGCATAATATCATTAAACGGGCTTATGTGGTGCCTGTGTAATTTGATTCTTGCCTTGATCCATCTGTCTAGGTTTCACAGGAAAGAGGAGCCATATGCAGTGACTTTCCTCCTCACTTTCACGTCTTCTGAATCATAACATTTTAATTGGTGCCAGATTGCCACTCGGAAGACGATCGCACATATCGGGCTCCATATATAATGTATTTTTTTTCCCCATTACGTTTGGCCTTGATGTTTCTCTGATACCACTTTCACACCCAAATGAGCATATATGTATATGCAGGTCTTTTAAAAACAGGTACACCTGCTCCAAACAGGCGAATACCCGTGACTACTGCAGAGTCATCTGACCCGCGAGTGAATGCTGATTGTACTCTTTCCCACTGACGACAAAAGCCAAATGTTGGTGGGTTTTGTATTCAGTGTGAAAGGGGCTTTACAAGGGCTGAAAACAACTTTTGTGAGCAATGTGTTGAAATACAGCGGTTCTCAATTTCAGGGTGAAGCTCATTTTTGAGGGTCACGATTTTTGAGGGTAACATCTGAACAGCAGTTGTCCAATCATAACTGACATGGCAGGCGAGCTTTGGATGTCCCACTATGCTGAAGTGGAGTTCTTGGGACTGTCTACGAACTGGAAGCCTGCGTCTGACTACCGCTGCCTGACACCAAAGACTTTTGAATTGTTTCGAAACATCCTGCATCATCCCAGTCCCAAAGAGACCGAAACCTGAGGACTGGACATTTTCACTTTTAACTTTAATTCTTTGCTTGCTGTGCTTTGGGATTATTTATTTCATGCCTTTTACTTTAAATTTGCGGAATATGCTGGAATTTGTGAATTTCCCTTTGGGATGAATAAAGTATCTATCTATCCATGTGTGCCGTGCTAAATTGGAAAGCTTGTGTAGGTGTAACAAGATGCTACACCTACACAACAGGAGCAGCCACTGCAGTTTCAGAAGATTTCCAATGAAGAAGCACTTCACGGCACAATGAGACTGATTAGTTATTAAAGGCTGCAGCCAACTGCACTGAGTAGAAACACTCAGCGTGTTATTACAGTCTGTGATGAACAGTGCGTTTTCTGGACACAAATTACCAAACAAATGTCACCGCGATGGCGTCCACTGGACAGCGCCTGAACTGACGGCCTGACATGAACAGCTAGAATCACTGCTGCTTTTCAGGGAGGCAGATATCAGGATGACGGCAGCATCGTGACACTGACTTGCAAATGTGCTGATGCCTCTATGTTTTTTTTTTAACCAGTCTGAAGGGAGTCAATTGTATTTGTGCGTAGGTCACAGCAGGTTAAATGTCACCATGGGCCAGCATAATGCAGCTGTGTGTGTGAATTAGCATGATAATACTGCAGAATGGAGACGTGAGAAGGTGCTCTCCTTTGTTCCATATTTCAGGCAAGAAGGCTATAATCTGAGCGGCGGTGAGAGGATATGGCTTTCCCTTTCAACGCGGAGGAATCAAATATCACCAGGCGCTACGAGGGCAATACACCGAGCACAGAAATATCAGGCCTCCCTGCGACGTCGACGAACCACAGGAAAGAAAATGAAAGCTCTGATCCAGGATTCATTATGGTTCAATGATGAAGATGAATTTTTAACTTCCAGACTAATGGAAGGCAGGTTGATGAAAGGAAGAGGAAGTGTGAGCTGTTTTGTACTGCAGCCTCACTGAGGTTGAAAAAACTAAAAAAAAAACCAAAGAGAAGTCACAAGGACGAATCCCTTCCTCTCCCGGCTTTCTCTCCTCTTTTGCATCCCCAATTAACCTTCCCTCTACAGCGCTTCTCCATCCTCTGAGCCATGAAGAGAAATGTTTTCGATCTCGGCAGCAGGCCTGCGGGAAAACAATGTTAGTACAGCGGATGTCGCTGAGTCACTCGGTAACTGAACGCCGATGGTCGCTGAGGTCCAGGTGGAACAGAAGCATCCCTGGTTGCTTATTCATTCATCTATCTGCTGCATCTCTCCTCCTCCTCCAAATCGCTGCTTCCTCTCTCAGAGCTTCTTTTGAAGAACTTCAGAATGAAGTCCTGAATTTTTTGTGAACAAGGTGCCTTTATATGCAAATGCGTGTTCCCTGTGTGATTCGTGTGAGGAGCAGCTTCTCCTGTTTCCACAGAGGAAGTGTGTGGGTCAGCGTTTACTCCTGGTGATAAGCTTTCCAAATAAACTTCATATAAGGAAGTTTTCAACTGTAACCACAGTTGCTTTAAGGTAAAAATGGTGAGTATCTGCCCTCTGCACTGCTTATGGGCTGCACAGTGTTAAACATCATATTTATTCTGCTCTGCTTTTCCTTCAGCGGCTCTGAACAGGTCATGCATCGGTGAAAATTTGGTGAAAATGGGTTTTATTGGATGAATCTGAATATCCTTATTTTTACTACAGTGTGGCACCTTTATTTCCATCCTCTCTATTCTTACTCTATCATCACAATCAGATTTAAGCAATCACTAGAGCATTCTCTCATTTCTCCTCGCTTAATAATTAATCATGTCTTTGTTTGATATGATCTTTGCCGTCCCAGTATTAGTCAGATAGTTATTTCAAATATTTATCTTTCGCCCCAGCCAGCGATTTCTTACATGCCATGAAAGGACGGTGTAATAATCACTAAACTGAAGCTTTTATCTCTGGTCTGTGGCAGCATCATTACGGAGATCTCAAACATCACAATGGGAAGTCATCAAGATTCACACTTTAATTGTGCTGCAGGTCACAACACAAAAGAGGTTTTCAGCTGAGCTTTTAATTCCCAGCTGAGTTTTATTCTTCTACGCTGTCATAAAAGAACATTTCACAAAAACTACATCACGTCACTGTTTTACTGACGTGTTTCCAGCTGCAGCAGGCAGCTGTTTCCAGCTGATAAACAGACAAAGTTAGCAACTAGCAGGTGAATACGGTGGACCATTCAGCAGCTGAACAGCCGCATATTTCACTCAGGAGCTCTGTGTGTGCAGGATGTTTAAATAAGCAACTGTTTGCAAAAACGATCGCAATACAAACTTTAGAAGGCGACAATATGTCAGTGTTGTGCTTGCAGCTTGTTACGCTGCCCCCAACTGGCCAAAAAGTCGATTAATGATTGAGCTTTAAAAGCAAGATTGTTAACATTTTTACTGCCTCGTTGCACCTGCAGTGTTGGATTCTTCTACACGTGGCAGTAACTCGACATTTATCTAATTACTTTTTCAAATTAAATTGAATTACGATGTCTGAAATTTAAATGGGCTCGTTACTTTTGTGAAAATAGCGGACAACAGCAGAGGACGCTTGGGGTCATCAAATTTAATTATTTATTAACAACTGCAGCAAAAGCTCAGTTAACGTGTACATCCTGCATCCTGTGGGTCTTCTACCAAAATCCTACTTCCTAACCAAGACCGTCCAAATGTAACGTACAGGTGGGAACACGAGCCATTGCTGCCCTCTGGTGGTTTGGAGTACTAATAACAGATACAATTTGACAGCTATCTTGTCCCACACTGCCACAGACTACTACAATAACATAGCTACAGTATCTGAAGCAGACATTTAAAAGTAACACAAAGTTACTTTCCCGAGTAACTAATTACTTCTCAGTAACTTGCAGTAACATTAGTCATTCAGTGATCCTGCATGGAAACATCAGGGGTCCTGCAGCCTCTACTTACAATGATGATGGATGTTGATAAGCCTGTCATAAAAAAAAAAAATCAATCTCACAGCCAGCAAGTCAGTGAAAGAGTGAGTCGATGAGTCCAGCAATCCCTGATTCAGCTGATTTGCAGCCTGCATATACAGTAGGTAAGACAATCCCTGAGGGTTATTATGGTGTGAAGGTGAGGATGTCAGCAAGCTCCAGTCAGACAGGCCCCATAAGTGAGAGCAGAGGAAAGCAGCTGCCCTCTGCCTACAGTCACCTCAGTACACAAGCTCACAGTATTCTCCTATATTTGGTTAAGAATTTGTGGTGGTTTCACAGGAGGGGAGGGAAGCTCTGAGTCTGGCTCAAAATGTCATCACATCTCTCCACTTTCATGCCACACAATCCACTTTTTAATAAAGCATGATATTGTCTGATATTCAGTATCATCCAATCATTCTTTCCTGAAAGATTTGAGTGGTAAATTACAGTTTTCCAGTCACTAAGTGCAACTTGAACGTATTTCATCGGCCCAAAATGATGTGCTACTTCTCGTGATGTAAAAACCTCCACCATGAGGCTCATGAGGGATTTGGGGCTGTTTGCTCAATGCTGATCTTGCAGAGTGTTTGTGGCACACAGGGGAAGGCTCGCAGCGTGTGGTCAGGATACAATCAACCACATCCGACAGGAAAATAATGATGTACTATTAGGATCACTGGGCATGGAGGATCTCATTGAAATGCCTCGTAATGACGGGTCAGCAGCCGGTTCCCCAGAGTCGGGGTAGAGAGCGGGAATGAGGAAGGCAGAGGTATTTCAAATCAATAGACAAACTGAGTTGTTTTTTAGAAAAACAAGTTAATTTCCTCCGCGCACTGTGGGAAAGCAATTTAGTTCCTGGAAGAACCGTGCAGGAATTGAGCAGGGTTTAATTTTACTGAGCAGTAGCTATCACTACAGGTGTGAACACTAAACATGTGATGGTCTTATCAATAAAAAAAAACCACATTCTAGCAAAGTATCTGCTCTGTTCAACTCATCACCACTTTGGCTTCACTGCTATCTCTGTAATCACCACTTTCAGCATTATTATCCAGCCATCCATTATCTATTATCCGCTGGAAGGTTCCAGGGTCCTGGAGCTGATCCCGGCTAACACTGGGTGAGACAGAGCACACACTGGACAGCATGCCAGATCATCACAGGGCTAACACATTCACATTCACTCCTACGGGCAACTGAGGAGCCAGTTAACCTGCATGTCTTTGGACTGTGGACGTGAAAACTCCACACAGAAAGTCCCCGGCCGGCCAGGCTCAAACCCAGAGTGAGGCGACAGTGCCAGCCACTGCTCCACCACACTGCGCAGCATTGTTATCACTGCAGAGGCGACTGCTGTAACCACCAAACATGCTACGCAGAAACCCAACAGGACTGTTTCAGCGTACATGGAGAGAGGCGACCGCTACGGCCGAACAATACAATAAAGAATCAATACCATCCCACATACTGCAGCCAACAGCAACATGCTTCCCTCCCACAGTTATATTTATGTTTTCCATGCGGGATTGTATAGTATGCTGTGGAGATTGAATTATGATGGCAGAAAACAGGAAAAATAATGTGAAATTTCTCACGTTTTTCCTCCAAAAAAAAAAAACCCTGAAAACCCTTTTAGAATTTCTCTTTTAGAGAATAAACTCACCAATCCACAATGCCAGAGGCTTGCTCATATTAACAGTGACAGCCTGGGCTGTGATTTGCACATGTCGCTGCTACTTGTCATTCAGAGCCTCGTATACTGCATGCTGAGAAGAAACAGCAGACATGACACTGATTCATAGCAAAATGATGCCAGCGGTCTGTTTGCGTGTGGTTTAAAGGAGGCTGGTGTACGGCGCGCTGTGAGTCCAGCTGTGTGTTAGGTTAGTGACCTCACAGGAGGGAGTACGCATAAAAATAAAGGCATGTGCTCCAAAATGTTGGTGCCAAACTGAAAGACTTGGGGCATTTTTTCTGACTTTGAAATCCTCAGATATGTGAAGCTGCCCTGAAGGCTGTCCTGCAAGATGAGAATCATTTGTCCATCATGAGACACTAGAGTAAACTACACTTACTTCCCCAACACCCCCGCTGGGCCAGTGCTTAAGTCTTTTATCCACAATTCTACTGCTGAGCGTGATGGACCTGATGTCTTTATCAATATTTTCACTGACAAAGCGGAAGGAGCATTGATTAAGTTTCCACCATATTCTCATTTTTCACTCGTATTGTTCGTCCAAATCCAATAATCTGACAATGTGGCCCGGGATGAAACCAAATTATGAGAATCTATTTTTAAGTGCAGTCTCTGCGCTTCATCGCTAGAGAGAAAGATAGAGTGTGACAGGAGCTCATAGCAGCATACTCCCAGAGACAACCTCATGCACCGTGGAGCCTTTTCATCATCACTCATGTCTCTCCTCATCCCCTTCCCTCTATTCGCTTCTGTCTCGGTATCGATTGACCCACTTCGTTCTTTTCCTCTCCATGTGTGGGACGTCCACTGTCGCCTCCTCCGTCTTGTGTACTCTCAAATCTCCGTCTTTCATGAAACCCATCCAGTGCCTCCACCTACAAGCGCAAACATGTTTGCCCCTTAACATGAACACTAGACTGTAAACTATCCTGCAGGCCAGTGAGTTAAAAACACTTGAACGCCACAGTGTTATGTCCCTGGTCTAATATATTTGGAGGTTGGCATGATGAAAAGGTTTTCTGACGAAACGTGAGGAGGCTTGTTCAATATTCATTCATACATATTCATTCATTCAATAATCTGCCACCATATCCAAACTACTCTCCTCCAGGTTGAAATACTGTGTGTGTAATGCATATGGAATAGATGCGAATGTGGCTACAAGTGGAGGTAAGAATTACTGGTACCATACTATTACTGATTCCTGGCCAATGGATTCTCTCACAGGGAGGTCAGAGGTCAGAGATCAGGTCAGCTGCAGAACAGCACTCTGGGAATTAGCTGCTCTTCTCAAGGCAGCTTTGTTACAATATTTTGGGAGAAAATTGCCTTTAACCACACGCATCAAACTGCAACTTTCAACTTTTTTTTTACACTTCCATAACCAACATTATACTCTTAACCACACTGCAGGTCAATACGTCTCATTACAGCCTGTTACTCATTTATCTTATGTCGATGGTAATTAGGCTGATATATGATTATAGATTAGAACTTATTTCAATGAAGACTTTTCCAATAACCCAAGTATTTTTTGAATAATACTTTTCTGTTATTAACAGATTATATATATAGATTCTGTATATTAGAGTCTATTCATTATTTATGTGGCTTTAAAATGTTGGATGTATTTCCACGGATTTTCCTGCCGTGTGCCACTCAAAATGAAAACATATCTAACACTGCATCACCTTACCTTGAGCTATGGCTATGGACTCGAACCTGTGCAGCTCTCGGAGCAGACAGGTGCGCTCAGACGGATGAAGGCTATAAATAAACTCCTTGGCCCCTCGGGGCGAGTTGAGGGGCTCCACGGGCTCCTTCAGCGGGTGTGTGCCCAGGTTGCACCGCTGCACCAGC
This sequence comes from Chaetodon auriga, assembly GCF_051107435.1. Lineage (NCBI taxonomy): Eukaryota > Metazoa > Chordata > Actinopteri > Chaetodontiformes > Chaetodontidae > Chaetodon > Chaetodon auriga. The sequence goes on from NC_135081.1 coordinate 12,822,517, forward strand.
ATGAAGAGCGGGGATGCTACGGCGGGTGTTTGGTGGTTTCCGAGTCCGGCTGTGGCCAACCCAGTGCCGGCTCTCAGGGAGAGGGCGGGCCGCAGGACTCTCCGCAGGCAGGGCAGCATCTCTGGGATGGGGGTAGAGCAATGCGCCGGAAACCTGATAGAGACCAGCAGAGGACATTATAACAGGCCTAGTTACCTCATCGAGCCTGCGCTCATGCAAACACATGGCATGAAGCTTTATTTAAGAATCCTGCTAGAATTTGTACTGATCGCTGCAACGATCGCCTGAGAACACCCTTCACATCCTCCATCTGGACGCAGCCTGGGTTATTTCAGGGCCAAAAACACGGGCCTGACAGTAACAATTACACATTATCCAAGAACACATTGATTCGAGCCCATGTTACGCGTCTCTTAGGAGACACAAAGTACAATAATGCGCGACAGCTGCCCAGAAATCAAACTGCAACTTGTCTTATCGGACGCACCTCAGTCGATGCTCCGCTGTCCCGTCCGACAACCTCCACAAGAAACCGGGACGACACAGCAGCTGTTCCGGTGCTCACGCTTGTTCTTGCCCGACGTTCTCGACAGCCGCACGGCGCAACCTCGAACACCGAACTGTCAGTATGATTTGTACAAAATCACATTTTTGCGAGCGTTACGGCGGCTGGTGTAACCTCTGGCTGACAGGATGGTGTGAGGCGGGTGGGAGGGCACCAGCGGCCCCGAAAATATTTGCCAATCGCAGCGCTGCTTTGCTCCGTGCGTAACTCTGACGGCACCGCCACACGTACGCACACATTCAGCACACAGGCACAATGGACAGTCGGTGGAATTCATGTTAGACTACCTCAGCCATTAAGGGAAGAAAAGCCTGCATATTTAAGTTAATGGTGTGAGAAATTAAACTGTACAATTCTGTGATTTGTGGTATCACGCGCGTGGTTAACCTACTGTGTTCAGATTATTAAACGGGCATATTACATAATTAAATCATTCATCCAGTTGGTTTAGATATTTCAGGTGAACTTAATGCTAAACCGAAAATATGAAGGTACCTCTGTCCTTTACTGACAATAAGAGGCATATTTGAAATATGATAGTGATATCAGCTGAAGTTGATAAAACAGTTTTCAAACAGTACGCTGGATTTCAGACAAGCTCTTAGTCTCCGGTGTGTGTGTGTGTGTGTGTGTGTGTGTGTGTGTGTGTGTGTGTGTGTGTGTCGGGTGTTTTCCATCCCTCCCTCTGATATTCTGCATGGGGCATTTGAGCTGTTCAACCAGGCTGGAGTCCACACCCCATGAAAATATGACACCATGTGGAAGTTATTTGTTTGGAGGAGGAAGCCAGCACTGCACTCGAGGACAGAGAAAAGAGAAAAAGGCGCGTTTCACTCCTAATTTAAGGCGTCGCTCATGTACTTCCTGATTTATTTCTAGGCTTCTGTGTGAGAGTGGCAGATTCATTGTTCTGGCTTTACTTTTATTGATTAGGCCTCTAAGGATGTGGAGAGATATATTGGCCAAGTAGAAGCTATAAACTTGGTTTGGGTGTTAACAGAAGCTCAGACAAGAGCGACCCCTGGTGGCCCAAATCCAGAAAAGCCTCTGACTGAGGACATCGCTGCTCAGTTACACACACAGGTTGCTGCACACTTGCACATTCAAGAAGTCAGTGAGGCAAAGCAAAATGTATATTTTTATTATATTGCTAAAGCTGTCATTACACAAAAAATAACATTTTTTTTAACTTCCTGAAACAAACTACGTCATAGCCTGTTGAACTGTACAGAGACAGACAGAGAGGTCAACTCTCCTGAGAGGGAATATAAGCTAAAAACTAAACTAGAGACCAGGTTTAATCGTACTTTCAAACCCTCACAGACTATGAACTTCTTATTCATAGGATATACTGACATTTGGCAACTCTGATGTAATATATATTTGTGCTATCAAGTTAAATATGGAAATTACAGGTTTATAATACACGTTTTGGACAGGTGGACGGCAAAAAAACCCAAACAAAAGCAAAAAATATTAACATCAACAATAATATCAAGGACTGAATGCTGGATTTCCCAAATCATCTAAGCAGTAATATTACCTCTGCTTTGTTGAGATTTAACAGTAGAGGAGTATTCAGTGTGCAGGTGGTTTGTGGTACATCCTCCTGCTCACACCATGGGCTTCATTCAGGGACAGAGGTGATATCTTTGTTTCTGCTATGCCTTCTTACTGCTGCCATCCTGCCCATTGTATCTTTCTATGACATTAAATACAGAAACAAACTGGATTCTCATGCAAAGATGTCTTTGGGAAACTCAGGTGGGATGAGGCAGACATTGTGGGCAGCATGCCATTTGTTCAAATCTGATAAACTGCCTATCAAATAAAGTGTTCATTAACATTTTAGCTAAAATAACTGGGGTACAAACACTTTAATGCAAAATCACCCTCAGGGAACAGTTCAAAGTTTGCACGTTGCCATCAGCTCCGCATCATGCAAATCAACATGTATCCCCAAATCTGAACCCATAATACTGATGCAGACCTCTCCATTACAAAACCAAAACTTATTTTTAACTGTTCTAAACATGTTTCTGACTTAGAAGTCAGAGGAACACACTTTGTTGTGATTATCAAAATGCAGTTTATGCATGTGTCTGTGAAATGAGGGACATAATGAATCATAGCAGGGCAGTCGTGAACATTTCACAGATGAAACAACACACCGTTTGATAGTACATGCATGGACAGAGGAAACAACTCTATTACTGTGACATTTTATATATGCGTATAAAAATAGAGATAGGTTGAGAGAGGAAAAGATTTGAAGACAGAAAGCGGAAAATAAATTAAAAAATGTGAGTTACTGGACTACCTTGTACAGCTAAATAACATTTACAGTTTCATACATCTTGTAGTAGCCATGGTCTCACAGTGCTTGAACTGAAATTAAAAAATTAAAATACAGACTGTAACTCAGGGTTGTTAATTGTTTGTAGATGATCGTCTTACAACGCAGCAGTCTGAGGAAAAGCCTCATACCTCCAAAACATCTTACTGTCCAGATAAAACAGAATATTTTAATATGTACCTATGCTGACATGCTGTATTTCTTAAATTATACAATGGATTTTGATGCAATTGTACCAGACTTGCCACTTTGATGTAACTGCGTAAATGAAAACACCAAAAGAGGAGATGACAGATGTAAAAACCTAATTAATGAGGGTATGAGCGTGTATGCTATATGCGTTTCAAAGCCAACAAGGAGTTCACCTGGACAGAGCAATAAAAACAATATGGCATTACCAATTACACCTTCTAATCATAACGTTCAAAACATCCAAAAAATATTTTCCCTCAATAACTTCTAGAAAATGTTTAATAATACATATCAATTTGAATTAATGTAGTGTTGAGATGGCACATCTGACATTTATTAGTGATGGTATGAGCAATCAATGCGCAGCAGGACGCAGTATGGCTAATAAATGCTATAAGAAAAAAGGGGCTAATATATAAGGGCTAATATATAAACACAAACCACTGAGGAGGTCTACAAAGCTCAGCATGTAGATATTGCAGATTAGATGAGATTCATACTGGAAAAAATATGAAAAACCAATTCACATCCAAAGGTAATGGTGTTTGATGACCATTCTATGAAGTCCTGTTTTAAGATGTGAAGCTTAACGACTATGGCACTGTGGGAGAGCAGAAGGAAATATAGCAAAGGTACAGAAAGCGAGAAGCGCTGACACACTCCTCAGCAAGAGAGACGAGCAAAAACTATTTACACGTCATGTGAATATTAAAACAACTTAAACAAAACAGGACGTAACTTGTAGTGTCTCTTAATGTCACGGCATCAACTATGTGACGCTTTAGTCACACTGCAGTCTCCTGCAGCGCTGACTCGAACACAAAGTCAGGTCATTTGCTTCTTACTGGTCATATCCCAATCTATGTCAGCACTGTGGGCTACTCACATATTCAAGTATTTGACCAGTGAGTGGAAGACAGCTTTGACAACGCAGCACCTTCCTACAGCCATCAGGGCGTCCCTCCAGGTAAGCTGTCAATACAGTTCAGGAGATGCCAAATGGTGCGAGCGAGAGCCGACCACACGAGCCATTACTCCACCTGAATATCGCTCTCTTGATGCTGTGTAGTTACTTGCATTTGTGGTTGCGCTCCTTCTGCCAAGTCGCTTGGCAGTCAGAATGCTTATTCATCCCACGACGGTACAATGCACTCCCTAAACAATGACTGTTTACATATAATTCAGTGTTTTTTTACACTGAGAAGAGGCGTACACATTGTCTACGTCCAACCCTCTGCCTCAGGGAGAATACTGAATACATGTCTGTAAAATAAATCTTACAGAAATGAACATACTGTGGTGCACTGCTTAAAAAGACAACCTTGTGGTTTTCATTACACAGCTGTGGGCTCGGATTTGTGAAAACGTTTTAGTGCTTCGGCTACAAATCTTTATTCGAGGGCCTATGCAAGAAATTAGGTCTTGTTTTGGTACTTGTACAGGCTTGTACAATTACTCAACCTATACAAGGATCTACCACAAATGGGCCTGGGATCTACTTTAGGTCCAAACCAATATGTTAACAAACCTGCCTTTACAGAACTTCTATATATTTTCTCGTCGGAATCATTTTTGTTGGCTTCTGGTGGGAATTTACAGAATGAGAAAAGCTCCATGTCGAACAGGTGTAGTTGATTTTTTGTAGAGGCCTTTTGATTCTGTACATCGCGTTTCTGTTGACAAAGCCTTTGTCCTCATTTACAAATGCAACGAAGGGCAAGCCTCACTCCTATGAGCTCACGTCTCTTGTGTCATGCCATCATGCGATGCGTGGTGCGGAGCGGTCGTTGGTGAGGGTTCTCTTCAGCTTGACCCCCTTGCGAATAGCCACCAGCATGTTGCCTTCTCCTCCTTCTCCTGTCTCATCTCCTCCTCCTTCCTGCCTGATCTCACTCTGAAGGTGCTGCTGGTTGGGCAGGGGTACAGTGGGAGGATTGGTTGTAGCCTGACCACTCCAGGACACCATAGGCAGTGTGCCGGCATCCCCGCCTCCTGCAAATGTTGGAGAATCTGGGCTCTCTTCTCCTGCTCCTCCTCCCATCTCCTCTGCACTCCTGCTCCCATTAATTGCTCCTGACATATCGGGCACCGTAGGGATTTTCACTGGGATGACAGGTGTACGAATAGGGATGGGCCCTGTGCCTCCAACTGAGCCCGAACGGCGGGCAGAAGGTTTTGAAGAGGGGGTGCGACGGATTGTGGCAACCCCAGGGGTGACGATAACTGGACCCTGGCCTGTAGAATAGGAGCCAGAGGCATTATGGGCACTGGATCCAGGATAAAAGCCCTGACCTGAGCCTGCAATGATAGAACTCATATGATCATTTAAGCCATGGACAACATGAATTGTACTATTAATAATAAATAACTAAAATTAAAGTACATTTCCAAATATTATTCAGCAATCTTTGTTATTGACAAACCAACATGATAACTTTAAAAACATCAAGAAGGTAAAAATGGAAGGCCTGAAATGTATATATCCAATTGTGACACTATCAGTGCAGCCTGTACCTGTAGGGGTAGGAGGATAAGCTCCGGTGTGGATAGGTGTGGAGGGATAGGGCCCTGCAGGGTAGGCCCCCTGTCCGGGGTAAGGAGTCTGTGTGCTGGGCAGGCCGGCTGTGGAGGCTGGCCGTTTGCTCTGGAACATGAGTCGGTAGGACTGACTGATGTCACTGTTTCTGGGGATGGTGGAGGACTTGTCGAAGTCCAACTGCTGCTGCTCAGGCTCCTGATCTCCAGCCATTGAGAAATAGTCGTAGTCTGATACTGGAAAGAACGAACAGAGAGATTAACGACATACTGACACAAGGAGAAATTGTATATTATGATGCTAGAGGATGAAAGAGAAAGAGGATGGCAGTGTACTTGGAGTGTGTTACCTTGTGAAGGTATTGTGTCTTCAGAGCAGCAGGGTGTGTTGGTCTGCGTGCTGTAGCCACTGGAACACTGGATGGAGTCTCTACTGGACCTCTGGGTGTCCAATTCCAGACCCCTGGATAAGGCCAGAGCCAGTTCCTCATGGGCCTCAATATCACCAGCCTGTGACAAACACCCAATGATAAAAACATTAGGTAATAGAGTCTGAAGGTCTGGCTGTCTGGATCCAGCCAGGTACAATTCATTTAAGTCATTAAAAGCATTAGGTACAACTCATTAAAGTGATTAGATGGGAACATTAGCAGTGCAAGGCTCATTCATGTGGTCTAAATGTCGTGACTGCAAAAACACTGGCCTGCTGGACGTTCAATATGTGGTCACACGAACCTTAACCCACACAGATGGCATTAAATGTGGACTGACCTATGTTAATGTGCTTCGTCCAGTACTGGCAGAGTTAAAAGGTAATTAAATAACTGAACAATTCTGATGTTTTGCAGGCAGCTGCAGCAAAGTACTAATGTTTTCAAACATGGAGCTAGAGGCATATAAATAGTGGATAAAATGTCTGAAATCATATGGAGCTCCTTTGCATCCCAGACCACAAACCAGCAAAAAGTATAAATCAGATGAATCAACAATCAGTGGAGATCCTACAGTATTGTTAAAGCTAACAGCAAACTTCTCACAAGTTGCTATTATAACAGTGACTTTTTAACACCACCAAAGTCTAAATGAACAAAAGAAAGGTAATAATACAGATTATGTGAACAGGCAATTGAAGATAGCAGTGAATATGTGATATAAACAGGATTAGATAAGCAACCAAACAGAGCCCGATTGGCTAAATGAAAGCAGACTATGTTAATCACACTCAAACAAAGAGCTACGGTAGAAAACAGAAACAGTTATGAAACTAAAACTTACCTTGAGAGGTGCAGCTACAGTCCTGTTCTTCTCCTCCACCAATGCTGACGATTGTAGCGCAACCGGAGCTGGTGCTGAGGTTGGGATGGAGGCTGGGCTGCTGTCATTGCTCACGCTACCGTTAGTGTCCACTACAGCTGGGGTCTCCCTGTCCTTCTTCCTCCTCAGCGTGTTGACCATGGGCTGGTCATAAGGGCCTGGTTTAGCCCAGTCCTGTAAACAAAGCAACGTCAGGGTCGATACTTGTCATTTCTCTGATGGACTTCTGATGAGCACCTCAAAATCTTTCCCCCTTATTTTCAGCTCTTAGTTTTAAAGTCAGCAGATTTAATCAAAGTATTACAGAAGTAATAGTAGATTTATACATTCAACAGCAGTATAAAGTGAACAAGCTTGCACACTGAACAAACTGTTGACAAGGAGCGTGGGACTACGCTGATCCTCAAGACCGAGGTGATGCACAAACCTTCCAGCTGGGGACTCGTGATGAGGGCACCATGGGGCCCAACGTGCAGTAGTTAGGGTAGTCTGGCAGCAAGGCTGAGGCGGGCCGTGACCATGAACGGGTGGGGCAGGAGGTGGAGGTGGAGGATGATGAGGAGGAAGCAGGGAAGAAGGGGAAGGCAGTGCCTGACCCTGAGCCCAAACTCCCCCCGTTGCTGTGCAGGTAGGGGGAACTGGCTGGACTATAGTGGTCAAAACCATTGGACAACTGGATGTGTGTGTGCGCCGGTGGGAGGAGGGATGATAACAGAAACACACAAAAAAGAGCAAACACACCATGGGATAAATTATTGAAATGATAAACAGTGGAAAATAAAAATGAATCAGACAACATCACCGAGGAGAAATCATTTAAAGGAACACAAAATAAAACAAGGAATCCACATTGATCACGTCAATGCAGAACAAAGGAAATGGTCACAATCGCTGAACTGAAGGGAAGCCGGACAAATGGATACACATGGCGGGGAGCCTAGAGGTTCCTTAAACATCTCTGTCATAAACTCAAGTCGATGCAATGTACAGCCAAGTTTGAAGTTTAGCAAGTGGTACAGCACAGACAATTATGTGAAAGAGTGGTTCATAGTGGATGAGTGTGTTTCACCTTGTCAGTAGCATGCTGAGGTGCAGTAGCAGCAGCTAAAGAACAGGGGGAGCTGCAGTCACTGTGAAGCTGCCCAGTCTCTGACACCTCAGAGGACCTGGAACTGGGACAAGGCTGGGACAGCGAGGGCAGCAGCGAGTGGGCAGTGAGACAAGACCAGAAGCAGAGAGGAGGAGAGGGAGGGAGGGTGTTTGGGAGAAATTGAGACAGACAGACATGTGCAGAGGGGAAGAATTGCAAAGACAGACGTGTCAGCAGGTAGACAGAGACCAGCAGAGAGAAGCAGTTTGTTAGAGAGCAGAGGCAACTTTTCCACAGCTCTCAGCAGTTAGTGAGTGAGTACAGCCAAGTGACTAAAGAGGCTGCAGAGAAGGTGCACTGGGAGTCATACCAGCATTAATTTAATGGACATCAGCAGTGTTAGAGGCTTGTTAAAGGGAAGCATGGGCAAACTTCTTCTTCTTTAGGTTATTGAAAGTATCCTCGCAGACTTGAGATGCGTCGCATGATATTTAAAAAGGGATCTATTAGTGGTTAAAGGCCTGGTTATTTTATCAGCATTAATAATATGATACTTAATCCATGTCTGCTGGGTATCATCTTTTCGGGGCTGCCCTCCAGAAGAAGATTAAGGATTGGGGTCAGCTATAGAACATCACCCTGCATAGAGGTGGCTACTGAAAATGGATGGATATTAAAGAGATCCACATGATGTGTGAGCCGTGGCTCGGCCTTATTGGCCACGGGTGAAGGAGTAAACCACTGTAAGCCATGTGTAGCCATGAGACAGTTCTCTTTCAAACACCAACTATGGTAACTACACCAAAAATAAGGCAGAGAGAGGCCTGATTCCTGAGACTGTACAGTAAATGGGTCGGGTATGGACTTGCCAAACCACCTTCATTGCATCATAAAAACTTGGAGTCTAACTATACCAATGTGTTCTGGACAGGGGAACTGTGGTTGCTGGCGAGTTAACAAAACATCAACTAATGTAGCCGCCCTCATGGTTGATGTCAAAACCACAAACCCCACGCCTACAATCCCCTGGTCTATCGCATAAGATGATTATCTGAAACCCTGTGTCAGATGGTTAGATAAAACTGACAGAATGAGACCTGCTGATAGACACAGACTCTTAGTGCCCGTAAAACACACTGTTGACACTGCAACATGTCATTTTACCGTGATATATTTAATGACAATACAACACGCAGTATGATCAAGCCCCTGCAAGTTTAACCAAACCACAGTCTGTCACAGTGGTGGACTCTTTAATAGCAGGATGGGGCTGACCTGTTTTGCCCTGGGCTAGAATGGATGCAGACTAATTTCCTGTGCATTTATACTATAATAATAGCAGTCAAATGACTTCACCATGATCGCATACATTTACTGCTGCCAGCTAACTGGCCTCTCTTCGTGGCTAGGGAGATGTGTGAGAAAATAGTTGTGTGGATCGCTGATTTGGGGTTTTCTCTCCGTCTCTGACTACAATGACTTGTAAATCATAGAGCATATGTGGTTTTATAGTCCTGTCTCAACCATGTGTACATACTTAGAGCAACAACTGTGGTTAAGTGTGGGTAGCTGAGGGTTTTTGCTTACCTTTGTTTCAGCTGGCATGGGCGAGGATGATTTGGACGATGTGTATTGGTCGTGTGATGAAGAAATGAAGCCCGAGTCGTGGGAGGAGATGCTAGAGAGCCGAGCTGGGGCCTGCTGTGGTAACGTGGAGCTGCGGTACCGATGGCGGGGGTGATGGTGGTGGAAGAGGTGGTGTGAGGAAGAGGAGGAAGAAGAGGAGGAAGGAGAATGAGAGTGAGAGCCACTGGATCCCCTGGAGTCACTACTGTTAACGCTGTTCAGACTACTGTGAAAGGGGGAAGGGGTGAGGAATGAGGGGAGGACCAGAGGAAGGAGAAGTTTGGCAGTGACAGGTGGGGTAAGGAGAATCAAGTGCACCCAAAGACATGGATAGAAGAAGGAAATTTGGATAAAAGAAAAAGTAAGGAGGGAATGAAGGCAGAGGATTGGGGGAATGTGGAGGAGACAGGGTGGGAAACAATTAACTCAGCACACCAAGATGCAACAGGCAGTGACTGAGGCCGATCGAGTCAGAACAACAAAACAAACCAACATAAGAGGTATGACATCATAATGACAGTAATTACAGGCAGGAAATCACAACATTTCATGCCTTTAAGACAGCGTTTTGAACATATTCACACAGAACACTCAGGGAAAGCAAAAACAGCCTAATTACTGTGTGAACTGAGACTTTAAAGCAACAATTCGAACATCTGAAGCAGATGCGAAAATGATATATTGCAAATTCTGTACTCTGAAAAATAATTACAATATGCATCAAGTTGTGTACAAACTTGACAATGAAATGCACTAGAACAAGGCAAAACTACACCTAGTTTAAGCTTCTAGTACAAAAAATTTGAATTGCAAAGAATTCAAATCATAAAAGCGGCTGTCTCACGATGATTTGTCAGTTTCATGAGTGATTATTGGAAAACAAAAGCTTTGGAAATCACCCATATCAGGATCAAGAAATAAACCTGTTTTGGACTGAAATTGCTCCTGTACAGCAGGTTTAAAATGTTTTCACAGTCTGAAAGGCCTTTCAACATTCTCATCACGACAGGTCATTTGTAGTTTTGATGTAATCATAGAAACCCCACAGTCCCAAAATTGATGTTGCAAGATTTTAACAGGACAAATGCAAAGCAATACACAACCCAGGCATAAAACTTTAAACCAGAGCAGTTCAGGAAAAATCATTGGGAGACACATGAAAAGGAGGGAGGACAGAAGGTAGAAGACATGGTCTGAACAGCAAAAAGTCCACTTTTCTGTCAATTCTTTAAAAGTTGTCCAACCTCAAATCCTCATATATATATATATTTTTTTCCGAATATCATTTTTCCACTAAACATGCTATAAAAACATCTGTGTGCCTTTTCTTCACCATTGTAGTTTTGCTTTAATTATATTTAACAACAAGGTGAAGTAATTAATAACTATCAGTAAAAAGGAGAACTTTCAAAGTCCAGCTCATATTGACCACTGGGTGGCACAAAAGTGTTTCTCTACCTTGTTCCCAAACACATTCCACTGATGCAAGCTGTCACCCAAGAGCATTCATAACCACTGATGGGGTTTACAGGACAGATTTGCTGAGTTCAGCAGATCCTGTGTGTACATGTCATGCTATAATATAATCTCTATCTTATCCAAATACAGACATTGTTCACTTTCACTTCAAAAGGCTGCTAATTTTTAAAGCACACTGGATCACAGAAAGGTGTTACAGGTACAGCAGGTAAATGTGTGCTTAAAGAAAGAGTGTCTCTTTCTCTATGTGGCTACAAGTCTTATGATTGGCTGTAGGAGCCTACCTGCACATGCTAGACTTCCTGGACATAGTGGTGCTGGGGGATGAGGGTGGTGTTTGATATGACCAACCGTAGTCTGAGCCCTTCAGGTCCAATATCACCTGAGAGGGAGGGAAATGTTAGGCATACTTATCAGTCAAACGTGTGAAGAAGAAAGGCACTGAACAAAGCTATATGTAACGTAAGAAATGTAAAAAAAACCCCCCCACAAAAATAAGTAATACACAACCAAAAGGGTTTGTATTGTGACTGAGATGAAGGTTAGTTGTTTTAGTTTTAGGTCATTGTCCACAGATGGTTTCATCTTTGATATTTTTCCTCACCTGTTCACTGGCAGGAGGAAGCTTGTGGGGATCAGAGGTCAGGGCTTTGAGGTCATCAGAGATAGTCTGGAGATGGGTGACCTCTCCCAACATTGAAATCTCCTCATCCTGAAAGAATATACTTATTAGCAGTGTGATGAAGTAGAGAGCATGAAAATGCATCTTTCCAGTCTGCGGGATTAAAACAAAAAGCAAAGACATGGGAGTGACGCGACCTTCTGCTCTTCTCAGAATGCTTTCTGAAGGCTCATTTCTCTCTTTCTCCCCACTGTACTTACCACTACCGGACGCAGCATGGCTACGAAAGAGCAGAATCTCTGTCTGTCCTCTATCAGAGCCTTCCTCAGCGCCTGTTTCTCTGTCTCTTCCAGCAGAATGTATTTATCACTGACATCCTGCATGGCGCTGTCCAACTGGGGTTGGATATCACCACGACCTTGGAAACAAAACAGACACACAAAGAGAATATATACAGCATTACAAGATGCAATTACCAACGTAGACAGAAACACATGACTAGTTTATTGACTACTTGACAATGTTAAAAAAATCAAGGAGATAAATTTGACCATGACAACTCCCTTCATCTTTCTCCCCAACAAGAGTAGCGGTATGTAACTGTAACATGCATGAATAATCAGAGACAATATGTTCATGTAGCAGGTGTTTTAGATTTTCATCACTTCTCCCTGGTTTTGGCTTGGACTGTTACAACTGTTCTACATTTTCATTGTGGACATGGTTATCTTCAGCGCCAGCATTTGACTGTCTCCACTACTTCTTGGCTATCATTTCCACATGAAGGGCCACTCTTGTCATGGAAGTGTTTTCTGTCTCTTGTTCAGAGGTGGCGAGAAGGTTATCTAGTGGTGCTTGTCTTGAAAACCTTCAATCTATTATGCTGAGATAGCAAAAAGTGAGTTTTGACTATCACTCCATTACTCTTTGTCAAACACTTAAACACTGTGTGTGTGTGTGTGTGTGTGTGTGTGTGTGTGTGTGTGTTTAAGAGAGGATACCCTGAAGCCAAATCAAGCACTCTTGAGTTCTCTATGGAGGCAGGAAGGCTGGCAACTGCCCAAGATGACATACAGTGGGCCTCAAAGGCATTATCTTTATTATTATTATCTTATTATCTATCTGTGCTTTCACGCATGACATGTGAATGAAGTGTGCAAGGTATCTCCAGGATTACCTGGTCGTTGTGCTGTCTATATGTGGGTTGGGATATGCATATGTAAATCAAGGAGACTTTGTCTAAGAGCAATGATAATCCCAAGGTTATGCTGTTATTCAACACTGTGTGTCCAGGAGTGTGTGTATGTGTGTGCGTGTGTGCGTGTGTGTGTGTGTGTGTGTGTGTGTGTGTGTGTGTGTGTGTGTGTGTGTGTGTGTGTGTTTAAGAGAGGATACCCTGAAGCCAAATCAAGCACTCTTGAGTTCTCTATGGAGGCAGGAAGGCTGGCGACTGCCCAAGCTGACATACAGTGGGCCTCAAAGGCATTATCTAACCACTCAAACAACACTTAAACACAAACACACACACACACACACACACACACACACACACACACACACACACACAGAGTCTTGACTTTGATACATCAAGGTTAAGCCCACAGAGAACAACTCTGTGGTCTGTCTGCCTGCTTTTATGTCTGGGAAAAGATAGCAAACTGGCCTCTTTCGTTGACATTTGATGCGAGGCCCTGCATCATGCAAATCGGTAGTAAAGAAACTCAGATAGAGTTGCACAGGCAAATCACCTCACCTCAAATGTAAAACATAAGGATGTGAGTGATGTTGAGGACAAACCATGAGCTCTTTTCTCTCTGTCAGTACAGTCTATACTATGTATTATACATGATACAGCATGTGGAAAGCTCAGTTTCCACTGCTTTCTCTGTCCATTAGTAGACTAGACCACAATGAAAATGACAATTTAACAATGGCTTCACGCACTCACCCAAATACTAAGGTGATGGAAAAGCATCAATTGAAAACACTCACTGTCATTATGCCCCCACTTGCATCACAATAGCTGACATTAATGAGAACTGACCAAATGTTTTAATCACTGAAGTTTGACTGTTAATATCAAGTGAACTAGTTGAACATGAAGTATGTGTTTTAGGTGGATGAAGTTCTTATAAGACACTGTTTGTACCCAAAGTGAGAAGAATATGAGTGTCCTGTGTAGACATTCCATAGAACTTAATGGTTGTTGACAAAATCAGACAAACTGAGTTTCCATATATAGGGAATCCATTTACAAAGCTTGGTTTGGTTTGTGTAACGCCGTGAGGAATGTGAGTTAAGGGTGTTTTCTTACTATATTACACTATGGAGACCATGATGCAGTAGATGGATTGTAGACTGGAAAGTCCAAATTGCAGTATATATTTTCAGTCTCATATAGATCCAAAGGCCCCCTTGTGTGCAGACAAGTAGACAATTACATTGTATAAGGTTTTGTGGAGAACTGGCTGTATGTCTGAGCCTGAGAGGGCTAGACAGGCCTCACTCATTTGTCTGGTTTCCATTGCAGGACCAAACTCAGTATTATTCATTTCCTTCTAGGAAAAATCAATCTTTTTCTGTCTTGTTGCCAAGGAAATTATTTGTGAGCTGGGTTGACATTACAAATAATGTTTTAATCACTAGTTAGAAATAGTTGGTCAATGAAAAAGGCGCATCATACTACAAGTAAAACTTTTTGTTGTTGAAACTACAGAATTTCAATTATTCATGGTAAAATGCTCCATACCTGCCAAGACAGCACAAGATACTTTAAGTGAATGTAAGCCCTGTTGTAATTCTCAGTGAAATAGTCTTGTCCCACCACAGCTGTGTTTTCTTTAACTCTGTTTCAAGATGAATAAAGCCATTTTAAACTTGAAGCCTTACTTGGCCTCATTGTAGAAAAGTAGCTTTTCAAGTACCAAAGCCAGCGATGCTGTGGTGTCTCCCTGGCATGCAGTAAAACCAGGGAGCATACTGCATTCTGGTTGTCTCCCACTAGTTCAAGTCCTGGCAGACTGTATTCTCAACATAACCACAGTGGTTTTGGAAAGTTGTTACTGTAAGTTGAGGTACTCTGTCTGAGACAGATGGAAAGCCAAATATTTTCTTTGTTACTGTTTTGGTAGTGCCCCATGAGTATCTTGAGTAGTTCTAAACATTATCACAATCAGCATCACATTACTTCCACATGTACTTCTGTTAAAGGTTGACCCATTAACAACCACCTTATCCCTTCATTCATTTAATTACATTAAAAATGTTTTCTGCAGATGTGAGCAAATGGACTTCTTCCTCACTTGTGAACTGACATTTGAGTTCAGGCCTTTAAAAGCAAATCATGAGCTCACCATTTCCAAACATACATATACTCATGATACTCACAGCACTGACATGGAATCTGACCATAAAGGCTAAATATTATTAACTACTTTCAACTGAACACACATAGACTGAAAAACAGTTCGAACATTCAACCAAAAGCTGCTGTTGTTACTCAGTCAGCTGGTAGTGTCCATGTAAAAGACGTAATTGCAGGAATGGAGAGGGTTGCACACACACTGACATGGACACACATGCGTGCTTAGACAATGCAGGCACATCCTGGCATGAGATGTCAACTTGCGGTAAAGTAGAGGGGTTGTTAGTGCTGAACTTAAGCTTCTGTTATGTTACAACTGTCTCTACTATGGCTTGTTCTTGGGTTTGTCCACATTCCTGGTCTCTGCACCATAACTTCTATATCTGTGCTTGTGCAACTATGTGAATGACAAGGCCCTGCTTCCTCTCCCCTCTTAACCACAAACACAGAGGTTCATTAAAGGTCAGTTGGCTGTGATTGCACTGTAAACAAATCCATCCTGAAACATTTCACAAGCCATTTCAATGTTCCATTAGGAACAATTAGCGCTTGTGATGATCCATATTACTGTCTAGCTGTTTTACACCCTCAGGATGACTAAAGGATTGATATACTGCAGATGTCCTGTGTGTGTATACAAGTATGTCTGTGTACAAGAATGTCTGTGTAGTCTGATTCAGACTACACAAATCTAGTCTGATTTTGTCGAGGCTGACCAATTACCAGCATCATGGCTGATCATGAACACCAATTAGATGTCTATACCCATGTAGAGTGACATGACCTGATCTGGGACGCCCCACGACACCCTGACGACGAAGACTAGCATGTCAGAATTTTTTGTCTCGACACACCAAGTGTGACATCTCCCACAACATGTTCCTGTGTTTACCAATTCAGAGTGCAGTTAGGTAACCATGGCGAGGAGGAGGAGGAGGAGGAGGAGGGATACTGAGGTTGCTGCTGTCAGATGGGACAACGAAAGAGAGGAAAAGTTTGCTGAGCTGTGGCAACAGTACCCCTGCCTATTTGACGTTTCCTCAAGGGAATACCATGACCGAGTCAAAAAGACAAATGTTGGCGAGAAATAGTGGAGGCACTTCATCGGCCCGGCAAGTAGCTGCTGTCATAACATTATCCCCTGTCCTAACTGCAGAAATATGCTTATCATTACTGATTCCAGATCAAACGTTAAAGTAGCCAGTTTGATGCAGCCAACACAGCCAAGCCTGCTCCTTGTAGAATAAATAACTGTGGAAATAAAAAGTAAAACGGAAGTTTACGCTGTCTCTTGCATTTGCTTTTAATGTTATAGCGCATCCACAGATGTTTTTTCTTTCTTGGTACGCAAGACCACCAGCACTGTCATCATTGGATCTGACATGGCAAAAAAAAACACGTAGTCTGATCCAGGTATTAAACACACTAGTGATCAAATTACGGCAAGAACAAAACACAACCTGATGTGCACTAATGCACTTTACCAGTCAGCCAAGTATGATTTAATGTGACTAGTTGGTTAATTTGCTCATCCACACTTCAAACACAACAGCCAAGGGAAGCAAGGAGAAGTTCTGATAGGTGAGTCAGAGAAAAAAAGACTCCTTTGAAGTGATACACAGACTAATACTGTACAGCACATGTTCAGTAGATGAGTAGCTATTTTTTTTCCTTTTGTTAGCCTTTTCATGTTGTTATCAGCGTTTTATCATACTTTGGTTTAAACATAAAATCTACCAAAAGTTTAAGAAATTGTAATGATATTGCACAGTTGTTTTACTCAAACTCAACTAAGCCAAGGTGGAAATGGAGGGGGGCTGCACGGTCTGCACACATGTGAATACATGTGCACATACAGCGAAATGAGATTAGCTGCTCCAGCTTTCACATGACCAATGATTGCATTAGGTTGCAGGCACAGGGTGTTTCTTAGCCAGGCTGGGGTCTCAGGTCAGAAAAACACCCTCACGAGACACATATCAAACATGAACACGAGCAGACAGACAGGGTGTTATTGCTGTGTGAAAATGGCGTGCTCTTCTTCTAAGTGGTATGACTAAAACTAGTAGCTGATTCCTAAACTTGATTTAAATGTCTGTGTGTGTTTCTGTGGTATAGAGGTCAGTGAGTTTGCAGACTTTTTAGGTTAGCCATGTGCAGTTCGGTTACGAAAGTGCCCTTATGCTCCCTACATCAAAAAAATGAAGTGACTTTCCAGTTTATAGGAAACAAGGACAATAATTTCACCGCTGTCAGCAACAGAGTGCTTGCTTGTATCAAGAGATGTATTCCACAATTTTAAGGGGTACACCTTAAGGGAATATAAGGATTCGACAGTGTGCGTACCTTATCTTCGTGATTTAATTTCTGTCCTCCGTTCATCTGGTACCTGCCTTTTATGGTATTTGGATGTGCATGGGTAATATGGATTGTTGGCTATAACCTGCACTTTACCATAATCTGCAGTCACAGTAGTTGTAGAGGAACCTACAACTTTAAAATGCCTGTGCATGTAATTAAATGTAAAGTCAAAAGTGTCTGAATCACCTGCTTTTACTGTCTAATTTACAACTCTGCAGTGTGGACAGGTTGTTGTCACAGGAAAGAAAATCAAAAAGCATTTAAAACAGAATGATTTTTTAAAAAGTTTTGCACTGGCAACATTTCCCTTGAGCAGTTTTGTCACTGGGTGGCTCTCTAAAAACAACACAAGGTGTGTGTGTGTGTGTGTGTGTGTGTGTGTGTGTGTGTGTGTGTGTGAACAGAGCAAAGGAACAGAAACTTGTCAGCATGGACCACACTTAACATGGGCACCACAGAACATTTGGTAGAAATCAATGTAACTTAGGACTCGAGTGTTTACTGAAACCACTGATTCACAGACAATATATCTTAATGTGACCATTGTTGACATATATCTGGATGAAATTTTAGCATGCAAATATTTAGCAGTATCCATACATCGTTCATCTTTTCATAAAACTCCATCGAGGCTTCTTCACAATGCAACCAAGATCCTTGGTTAAACATTATAGCATAAGCAACAACCTGGAGAGTGTGTCTATTCCACAAACAGACTTACCTAGATTATCAGCTGCAGTGCAGCATAAGGAGAAGGATGGTATCGGAACCACATGGGGACAGGGAGAGGAAAAAGATCCAAGTCAACTGAAAGACTGCCAGCACTTAACTAATCCATCACCTACAGGTGCAGTCTGATGTGTCTGGATGCCTGTTTAAGCACTGTACTCTCAGAAAAATGTAAAGCCAAAACAATGCACCAGTGTTTTTTTTTTTTAAATTAAGAAATAACATTGTCAAGTGTTTCCCCCCCAGTATCAGAACAGTTTGATACACATATGCATTTTTGTATGTGTTAGCAGATCTTAGCACAAATTCAAGCAGAAAAACAGGCTATGCTTTACAGGAATGCCTCTCTTTAAATTCATGAGATCTTTAGGTAAGATCATAACACTTAAATCCCGTTGATACTTCAACAGTTCCATCAAGTTAGTTCAATTAATTTAACAATTAACAGTATGCTGATACGTTGCTGCATTTATGCTGACGGACAGATAAAACATCTGAACAATGGCTTTAGGGTTACTGCTTCCTTTCTCACTGGGGCACTGGTCCATCAGTCAGTGAATTCAAATTCATCAGGACAACTGCTTTAAAAAAACAAACAAAAAATAGTATTTTGGGGGACATGTTTTCAAAAATGTCCTAGTGCATGTATAGTCTGTCTTGACCTCATACCTACAACATTTAATGATAATCAAAGTCATGTAGGGGGGGGACACAAGTCTTATGCGGCAGTATTAGTATTGATTACTCTGTATAGTGTAAGCTAAATCTTTTGTATATTACGAGTAGAAAGAACCTCTGATCTTTTTTTTTTTTTTTTTTGGTTTGTACATCGACCGATTCATACCTGAAACTATCATCATCCCAAACATACTGGAAGCCAATTCATCTAATTCCCTTTTGTGTATGGTATTTTTGCTCTAGGTTCATGAATGCCTATGTAGAAAGTGAGCCAAGAGAACTGCAGACGGAAAAAGCTCCTGCCCTCTCAGACAGTGCTCACCAAGTAAGGTAATGTTTGGCCTTACTAGATCTGCACAAGTCTAATCTGTAAGGACAAACTTCTTCTATACACATCACTGCTGTCTACTGAAAACGTCATATATACAATTCGGGCATTTTCCTTTTTTCCTATCTGAAATAAAAGATGACATTTTCCTTCACAAGTTGTTTCTGCAACTGAACCCTTTTGTGATTTCAATAATCTGATTTTTCCTTTAGTCCTGAATCATGACCTCTTACAAATGGAGGTCTTAAATCAAGTGCAATGTAACTCAAACTAAATTGAAATACTATGAAAGAGCAGGTATATAGTGTTCAAATAAAACCATCTACAGCACCAGTATTCTGGTTTTCTTTTTTCTATCCTCATGTAAACTACTTGACAGAGCAGGCAGACCACAGATTGCTAATTTTAGCTGTATTGCCATCCAAAAAACAGATTACTGTGAGATTCTCATAGAGGTGAATGAAAACAACATCTTTCTTCGGTCTGACTAGTGTGGGTAGAAACTGCTATGCAGCTATGGGATAAGCACTGACTGAAGAAGCTGAGCCTTTCCTTACTTTGCGTGAAAGACATGTAGTGTATAGCTAGTCTTTAGTGTGAGGGGCGTAACAGACTCAAGTTTCATACTTCCTGATTAATATGCCAACTAGTAGAGTATAACAACAGCATTTCAGTTGTTTGTTTTCTGAGAACTGAATCTGAACAAATTCTCTTAACAGACAGTTGAGACGGATATCTTTCACTGGCTTAGCAGACAATGCCTCAAGTCGTTAAATGTGTGACCCCAATACTTAGCTTTTTTTTTGTCTGCACAATACAGATAATAATCCAGTATATATTGTGATGTTCATCTGGTTTTCATACTCTGTGGTCAGACTTTTAGTGTGTAGGTACAAGACTGTTAAAAAAAGACTCGTCTCCATCATTATCAGATGAACTGCACGTGTCATTTTTGTTCATTAAGTAAGCTTTGGTTTGAATAAAAATGTGTTTTTTTTTTTACCTTTCTTTGCTTTCTTCTGAAGTTTCAGTGTGTCTGAGGACTTCTTCTTTATTTCCTGCCGGGCTCTTTTATACTCTGGTTCAGATATACAAGGTAAAAACCATAAGATAACAGTTGGAAAAAGTGCATGCGCTTGGTAATAATCTAAAACAATGTGAATGGAGCTGAATTACAACATTATTAAATCATTTGCACTTTGCATTGCTTTAAAATGTTAAAGATGTAGCCTGATGTCAAAGTAAGTAAGTCATGTTACATTCTTGTGTATGATTACATTTGTTTGCCCTACCTTTAGCATGGTCCTTGTCCAAAGTGTTGACTCCCCTTTTCCACTCCTCCATCTGTTCTTGTAGGGGGTTGATTAGACCCTCCAGGAAGCCCCTATGAAAACAACAGGATTTGTCATTCTACTGCAAGGTCAGCTTGATCAGTTACACTATTTCTAAGTAGATATTCAAGACCAACCTTTTAAAATCTAAACTTGACACTTTCGGAATTCATTTGAAACAATAACTGCTTGGGTTTGCACAACACAAAATACAAATGGAGTTTAAGAGACCTGCCAGTATATCTTTCACATGATTGTAAAGTAGCAGACAGACCATCAGACATAAAAATCATTATGTCTGCTCTGCCTTTCTGTCACTGTGTGGTCTTGTCTGTCAATCATTAACAGACAGACAGAAAGGAAGAAAAACTGAGACAAAGAAATGAAAGTCTGCTTATGTCTGACTGTGTGTCACGGGAGGAAGTAAGAGGATTGTGCAGTCATGTCTGTCAATCATTACCCAACTGTGGCCATCTTGTATTTGTGATGTATTTGTGAGTGTGTTTAAGAGGCTGAGAATGAGAGGTAGGCAGCTGCAGGCTTAGTGCATGACACTATAATTAGACTTCTCCCTCCTGCAGACATTTCTCTCATGTTTGTGTATGTGTGCGTGAGTGAGAGTGTGTTTGTGTGTTGTGTATGTATGTATGTATGTATGTGAGAGTGTGTGAGTGTATGTGTGTGTGTGTGTACAGTCCATGCTACGGAGATCCAAAAGGAATCTCTACTGAAATGCCAACCAAAATTAGAGAGCCCCTTGTCTGCTTAGCGTATGTGTGTGTGAGTGCGTGTGTGTGTGTGTACGTTCGTGTGTGTGACTGCACTAAAACACTATAGCTGCTTTTGTTGCTAGACAAATCATCTCTTTCTCAGCATCCCATGACAAGGGGACATTGTCACCCACACCATTTTATTGGTGTTTCACTGTAAGGGAAGCAACTTGGTTCAAAGTACACTAACTGTGAGTCACAATATAGGAAACACTGCAAAAGGAAATCAGCCTTAACCCAAACAGAAATTGACTTGAAAGTTTAAAAAGTTTAGGTGTGACAATCTTTTGGCAGAACTTGAGAATCACATTATAAGCAACTGCTGCATCAGTTGAAATTGGCAGGGTGTGTGCTGAGGGTAGGTTTTGTTGGGACATATGAACCCCTGTTAACATTTTCTTTTTAAGATTAACCAAACCACTGTGATGGGGCTTATTGACATGGTCCCAAAAATGAAATCCCCCCTCCCAACCAACCCCTCTTCCATCTTAGCCAAGCATTCACCAAGCTTGCACAAGGGCTATATTATATCAGGTCCTCTGTGTTGGTAAATATTGATAGTGCTATGGCTGAGGAGAAAGGAAGAAAGGGTAAAACAGCACATCGATACATTATGTGTAGTGTTGCTTACATGGAGAACTGTTTGAGTTTAGCCTCTATGCTGCGATGTCTCATACACATCCTGGTCAATGCTGATCCGATGTCTCTGGTCCCACCTGAAACACATACAAAAAGAAGAAAATATACAAATCATAAATCACCCACTCATCTATACAATCAAACCTCAGATATGAATCAGCATCACTACAACTTAATGGAAAAGGACAGGATATACAGAAAATATCAGTGGTGCTCAAACCATCCACATGAAAATATTAGTTGAATGTACAGTTTTGACAATACGGACTAGAGGCAAGAAAAGCCAGAGAGGAAGGCTGAGGGGGCAAATTCACACTGTGATTTAGACTGTAACAGATATTCTTTCAACTTTACCCTCTGTGACACTGATGTCCACGAAAGTAAAAATAAACAGAGAAATCCCAAATGCATCATATTCACTTCAGCCACCAACTCTGTTTTGGGGATTCACCGTCTGTCCTGAAAGGCCATCAAAAAGTTTGGCATTTGCTACAGACAGGCTGCTGCAAATTCCCATTACTGCAGGAATGCTGCTGCATCATTTAGCAGAATCATATAGCACAGAGCTAACATACAGACATTAAGATTTTAAAATAGGTTTTTAGATTTAAATTTGAAAAGAAAAGATGCTACTGAACTCGGCTGACCACAATTCATCATCAAACATGCCTCTTAAAGAAGTAGTAAGAATGGAAAGCAGTTTGGTAATTCTATTGAAGTACAGTATACAACAGTCAGCTAATGTTGTGAATTAACTCACTTTATACTAGACTGAGAGACTCTAAATGAAACATATGTAACACTCACTGACCCCAGTCGCCTCACTTTGGCTGAAAACTGTGGGAATCAGTGGGAAACACCAAATTACGAACTGCACATGTTCAGAGTAAAGAGAAGTGATTGGAAGTTGGAGCTGGAGCCTTGTAAATGTGCTTGAGGCTAGTGTCAGATTCCTTCACACAGGCTAACTAGGTGTCTACTGGAAGGCCTAAGGCTCGACAGTTAAGAAGGGACTTGACGATGATTGACAGAAGTATTGTCTGGCTGCCCAGTATGACTAGCTGGCTCTCTGTGGGAATGAAGCGCTACTGTGTGTGTGTGTGTGTGTGTGTGTGTGTGTGTGTGTGCGGGCGCCCATATATGAGAGAGAGAGAGAGAGAGAGAGAACGTGGGGGCAGAGAGATCTTGGAAGAAAATGTGTGGAGTCCTTGTGACATTCTGTTCAGTGTATCAGAACCAGAGTGATACTCAGTCTGTGTGTGTGTGTGTGTGTGTGTGTGTGTGTGTGTGTGTGTGAGACAGTTTGGTTGTGATGATCTGATGTGAAGTGTGAATCCCCTCCAACAGAGCAGGCCATTCTGCTGTCAGCACAGTCCTTGCTGCATGCAGAGACACACACACAGAGCTGTCACTCACTCACACCCACTCACACTCAAGATTCACAACACACACACACACACACACACACACACACACACACACACACACACACACACACACACACACACACACAATTGTCAGAACAAGTGCAAGAGGCTGATGATCTGGCCTACGACACTCACTCATGCTGACTGGGGTGCTACAGAGAAAAAGAAAGAAAAAAGAAATCCTCTAAACAGAGAATCCCTACAGAGCAGGAGACACATTAGTAAATTGAGACAAACTCTCAAATTGAAATTGCGGTTTCAAGTGGCTTAAATTAAAATTCAACTAAAATGATTCTGTGTCTTTCGATGTTCTGTGTATATCTGCCAGACTGACCCAGCATGCATCAGAGTGACGAAACATCTCACCATGTCCCCATTTCAAAGCTAAACCAGTGGAGGAGCATCTGAGCAGAGTCATTTGTCTCAGTTGCTGTGTGATTATGAACAGCTTAAGAACTGGTTTTCAGACAATCTGCATCTGTCCTGCTCCTCTAACAGACCTGAATCAGCTCACTGTGCTTCTGACTGCTCAGTGAGGGGCTGGCAAAGCAGAGACAAACTGCAACACACAGGCATACAGGGTGATAGTGAATTACGCTATTCTACATGGCAAATTACAACTTTCCTGTACCTTTCAACAATACATAATTTAATGTCCCACTGAGCCCATCATGACCTCCAATTTTTCTCTCTCCATTCATTCATCCATTCCTCTTTTACTGTGTGTGCATGTTATTGAAGAGGGTGTGGCTACTACATGCCACAAAAGACCTTTCTGTTATACAACCCCATAACGCTCATTCATTTCTGTGTTGACTTGTTTAGTCACCCTATCCATCCATCCATCCATCCATCTGTCCACCTCTCCCTTACTATGACTGCTTGTTATTATTAAGGGTGTGGCTGATAGATGCCACAGTGCCACAGGAAGGCCACACAGCTGGCAAACCTTTTTTTATTAGAAACCTACTGTAGCGTTCTGGCCCATGGGAAGAGTCAAGGGAAGAGTTCGGTTTCAGATGATTATTCACTGGCTGCTACCCCAACCGCACTCCTGGATTTGATATGAGGCAGAGAAGAAAAACAAAATCTGCTCTTGGCTACATACATAGGTGTGCCATTATGGGTGTGGTAGAAAAACTAAACTGTAGCTCACACTCAATTCAGATTTTGGGAGATTATCCTAATAACCTCATTCCCATTTGAGTTCCACTGAAAGGCACATTCCTTTCAACGGGTCATGTTTGAGAGAGTACTACTAGCATACTAGAGAGATTTGTCTGCAGATGTCAGCGATGCTCAAGAGATGGGTAGGGCAAAGAACTCATCCCATATAATTCAACAATATCTCATATTCCATGTGTGAAAGAGACTGTCTCCCTCTCACATCAGGTAGCTAGTCAATGTGGCCTCTACCATGACTGCCAGTTACTGTGAAACTGGAAACTCACACATCACATGCAGTCAGAAAAAGGTGTTAATGGTTAGGATGCTGGTGGATATCAGGCCAATCTGGACTGTTTGCGGAAAGTTGTTTTCTTGCTC
Organism: Chaetodon auriga; assembly: GCF_051107435.1. Lineage (NCBI taxonomy): Eukaryota > Metazoa > Chordata > Actinopteri > Chaetodontiformes > Chaetodontidae > Chaetodon > Chaetodon auriga. The sequence continues at coordinate 12,847,468 of NC_135081.1, forward strand.
TCAGGGTAAAGTGGCTGCAAACACACATCCTCTACTCTGTCTAGCACCAAGTGACCCCTTGATAGAAATAGCTGCATTGGCAGCTCCAGTTGTCTACCACACACACACACACACGCTTCGATTGCTTCCCTGCCAGGCTGGACCGCTGCTTTGTGTGTGTGTGTAGTGGCATAGCTGGCTGTCAGTAGAAATAGCTGCTGTGTGACATGCTTGTTTCAGAGGCTTGTCATTATCCCCGCACCACCAACACTTAACCAGCCCAAAGCACACACAAGTACTCACAGACGCTTAGAAGCTCCACTCTTTGGTGTATCTGGACATGAAAAAATGCTAAACTGATGCCTTTTTTCACTTGGAGGGGGAAAATGTTTGAATGTTTCACAGTATTTTAGCTAGGCATGATGTCCAACAGTAGAGAGCATACAGTATAGTTAATGGACTGCCTTGCAACTGCATTTTTTCTTTTAACTACACCTCCTTGGTGTTAATCCTCTCACTACCTTCAAACTGTTTCTATCAAGTGACTGATGAAAGTTGTATGTGCCAAAAAACAATGTCAGGTTGCAACACAAAGAAACCACAAGTTTTCATATATTCCTAACAAAACTCTATCACTTAGTCTATGATATTTCAGTTCTCTGTGGGAACTGTTGTGTCAATAGTCTATAGGGACATTTGTGACAGAGGTGGTAGTTTTCTGTCAGCGTGTGTCTCTACAGTGTGTGTGTGTGTGTGTGTGTGTGTGTGTGTGTGTGTGTGTGTGTGTGTGTGAGTGAGTGTGTGAACAGTAGTATTGCAATTTGATGTTGAGATGCCAAGTCTGTCTCTGTTCTCAACCTCCTTCCAGACTGCTCCTTGGAATGTCACACCATGCTGACACAGACAGTGTGTGTGTGTGTGTGTGTGTGTGTGTGTGTGTGTGTGTGTGTGTGTTTTCATGCATTGTGCAGGAAATCATTAGAAAGAAATGACTAGGAAAAATACTCTAAAATGACACTCTTCAATCTAAAATGTTACCATTAGCTCTAATCACAATGTGTTGCCTCTATAGCTGCACAGTATAGTGTGGTACCAAAATACCCTGTGTGTGTTCATTTTTTGGCTAAACTTACAATAAACACATTTGCTAAAAAAGCTTTCAAGGCAATCTTCCCAAGGCAGCAGGCTAAGTGACTCATCTCTTTTGGATTAAATAAAGGTGGAAGGACAAGTTGCTTCTCAAAGCAGAGTGAGACTGACAATTTTTGATGCAATTTGAAACCATCAACAATAATGGTATCAATGTAGCAGGAAGCAATATGACACTGTAAGAGCCTGTCCTATAAGCCTGCAGCTTATACCTGCAGTCAAATGCTTTAAGTAAGGGGTTTAATTGCCGAATCCAACAGGGTTCCCACTCTTTTCTGGAGATCATTTTCATTCTTAATGATGACTTAGCTGGTATGACAGAGGGATTACGCCATACACTAATATGTACCTCTCTGAGGAAATCTGATTTAAAAGAGTGTTAGGGCATAACGTTTAGAAATTTTAACTAAAGTTCTTTAACTACTATCTCCTCTTGCTGCTATTGGTTTTTCTGTTTCTTGCCTTGTTTTAATGCTCTATTATTTGCTACTATTATTATAATATTGTCATTACATTTCTTTTTGATAATATTCAGTCATTATATTCTATTTGGAAAAGCCAGTACCTGCATCTTCACCTCCAACACCACCACCACCACCTAAAATAAACTAGTCATGCTACAAGCAGGTTTGGAAATTTTGATAGCTAATGATATTACATGGTGGGACTTTGCACTCAGGTTTAAGCTCATCAAATTAACCTTTCTGTCCCTCTGTGGCACAAAGCCTGAAATCTCAGACTTGTTACTGCATATATGATTCTTATAACCCACCATTTTTTGTGATATGTGGAGAAGAGAGAGAGTGATTTGGCCTGGATAGTTTTGACATGAAGATCAGTCAGGCAGTTTGCTAGCTAAACCCAATTCTGTATGAGCACCAGATGGTCGCTGTTAACTATGGACCAGTGGTTACACTGATAAGAGACTGGAGACCATACAGCTGGACACACACACACACGCACAAGCACACGCACACGCACACAGACACACACACACACACACACACACACACACACACACACACACACACGATGTTTTCATCACTTGTGGGGACATTTCCTGGAGACTTACCCTAACCTAACCTAACCTAACCTAACCCGTATCCCTATCCTCAGTCTTTATCCTAAAATGTAATGATTTAAATTGTGGGGGCCTGTATTTTGTCCCCACAAGTAAGGTGAGTCCCCACAATGTGAGTAATACATAGCCACACACACACACACACACAGCTGGGCAGAAGAAAGGCGATCTGTATGCTAGCTAATTAGAGAGCTGGAGAAAACACTAAGGCTACATCCACACTATGGCAGCTACATGTAAAGAAACAAAACCAAACATCTTTCCCTCTTTATGTTGACCTCCAGTTGAACAAGTGATGACATACGTCTCCATGGCTGTGCAGCAGTAATGTTAAGAAGTCCATTTTTCGTTGCTTCTGGCTGCTATAGTTGATTATACAACAACTTTGTCAGATTACAGTTGCCACAGGTGACGCTAAGTAAAATTACTTTTTTATACTCGTTCAAATGTCTGACAAGAGATTCAGAAAAACTCATACACTTAAATACACACAAATATACTTAGAATGTAATTTCTATAATAGTCACTACTTGCTTGTCAACACACTAAAACAAAAATAACTTCTTTCTCCTATTTAACTCTGAAAGTAAGCAATGTCCAGATTTTGGTACAGTGTTAGAAAGGCCTGAAATCTGACTCATTTTACAGACTGTCTTTGAAAACATATCTCACATGCATGCACACACTCACACACAGTCCCAGACACAGACACACTCAGAGCTGAGCAGTTGGCATGCCCAGATGGAGCCACCCACATAGCACAGATACAGGCTAGCATTTCATTCATTGATTTATATTTCTGCCCTGTCAGTCTGGTAGTCTACTGTAAGTCTAAGATTACATTTTTCAATAAACGATAAACTGAGTGGCTGATTTTAAATGAGTTTTAATGAATCTGGGGCCTGAGGGAGCAAGAAAAAGGTGAGTGAATGTAGGACTGAAAGAAACGAAACAGGCAATCAAAAACGTATCTTAAAAAAAATGTACTACACCACAGCAGATATACTATAGTATAATATATCATGCTAGGTAATGGGGTTAAGTAAGGGGAAGTGCATTGATGGCAATCTGCATAGTCTCCAAGGTCAAGGGCTTATAATAGCCTGCTCTAATAGTTGGCCTGGCCTCCTCGGGAAGTAAGCCCACCTCTTCAATCATCAATAGCTGCTGACAGACAAGTAAGCTTGTCTGTCTTACCCTGTCTACCCACACACACACACACACACACACAAACGCACACTTGACAGTCAGCAAGTCTAGCCTCAACGGGCACCAACACATGCAAACGTGTGGGCGAGCAAACACACACGCACCTGCTGCAGTGTGACCAGTGCTGACACACAAAAGCTCTGGACTGTCTGACTACAGCTCCCAACAGCTGTCACCCAAAGACAGGAGAAGGGGAGGACCGAGAGGAGAATATGAGAAGAGAGCAGAGAAGTTGATCGAAAAGAGGACAGGGAGAGAGAATGGAGTGAACTGATGAGGATTCTTTTCAGAAACTGTCAAAATGTATTACTGGAAAAAAAAAAAAGGTTCATCTATACTGGGACATACTTTAGCTGATAGGTATGTAACATAAGCACAGCTGTGTACAGCTGGCAATAACAGATATTGACAAACCAATAGTTGTATATATAACTGGTCCTACTATATATTAATTAATTGAGGTCTTTAGTGATGAGGAAGGTGTCAAAATTGAAGACGTAAGATATGGTTAAGATATCTGTTGTAGCAATCAGTTTAGTATTTTCTAATTTTATTTAGTAATGTAGATTAAGTCTAAATAAGAGTGTTACTCAGAAACTAAAACATTCACATTGATTAAAAGATGCTGACAAGAATGCCATCAAAAGAGCCAACAGTCATGGACATACAGCAGATTATTAAAAGGACATCCACAGAAGTGAAGACTATGAACAACTAACAACTGTAAATTTTAACTGCCCTCTCTCTGTATACATAGCACCTTATTTACTGAATACTGGCAGAGGCGAGAGTCAGTCATTAGCCGGGTTTAAGCCCATGATGCTGTTTGTCAATGGTCTTTATTACAGTCAAATGCATGTCTTTATGCAGATGGCGTATGACAGCTGGATGCGTACTGTAGCTTAGTGGCAAAACTCATCAAGACGGGGTCAACAATGTAATGGATTGTTATACTGACAGCAATTACACAAATACATGCATAATCTGTAAGAGAAACAAAGGAGAATGGCGGTAAACTGCAGTTGTGAATGTGTGTCAGTGTGCCACTGCAATGCAGTGAAATGCATCCTGAATAGTAATGCTTGTAACTCCTATTACCCTCTTCTCCTTTACGATGCTCTCTCTCATGAAGGCTGTATCTTCCCCTATCTCCTCTCCTCTCTCCTCCTCTGGTGCCTCTATTTCACCCTCCCTTTCTGCCCTGATCCTGCTTTTTCATCTTCTATCTGCGGTCCTCTACTACTCTCATCTCATCTCTTCTTTTCTGTCCTCTTTCACCCTGATCGCTACCCTTCTCCACTCTTCCACTCTCTTCTGTCATCTCACCATTGGTGTGGAAAGTAAAAGCAGTGGAAAGATTCATTACAGGGACAAATGAGTGATATATGCAGGGATGATTTAGAGATGTCATGCCTTCAAAGTAACCTAAGAGCTTTGGACTGATATACACTAAACAGAGCCGAGGCTGGTAACAGTAAGTGTGTCAGTGTGCCACTGTGGAGCTGCAGCCTGAATACTAATGAACGCTGTTCAAATTCTAGCAAAATTTTACAATGTTAATGTCATGCTAATTGGAAAACAGAGACAAATGTGTCATACAGAGGGGAAGAGGAGGGCTGGATAAAAAGGAGAACACAGGAAAAGGGACAGAATGTTGAAATTTTTGTTGTTAAGGACTTGAATGTGACACGGTGAGGAAAACAAAAGGGGAGAGGAGAGAGTATAGATGACAAAGGGGAGTCATTTGAGAGTGACAGTATGCCACCTCTGTGTGGTTTTGCAGTGTGAATGCTAACGAGGTCTTGAGGCCACAGATAAACAAGAAAAGATAGCTGTTATATGCAACATTTGCTCTCTGGGTTTCCCTCTTTCCCATTTGGATGCTTGGTGAGCTACTGTATCTCTACTTCCCTCCTCTGTTCTTACTCTCTTTTACTGTTTCTGGCTCACAACCCTGTGGTGTGAATAGATACTAAAGCAATGGATGGGAACCAATTAAGATAACAAGAATGCAGTGCTCTGGTCTACTAAATGCCACCTTCCTTTTTTCCTGTTACACTCTGTGGTGCGCTGTGAGCTATTTCTCAGTTTGACCATTTGTGGCACATCCTGTTCTTATTTACAGAGAAAAGGCCATTTCCAGTGACACTGTAAGATACATATAGGGACAGTCTTCCGGAACATACAGCTAATACAAACCAAAAGGGTTTTATGGCCGAACGGTGGAATGTTCTTGACTGGTCGAGTCTGTCACCTGATCTTAGCAGGTGTGTCGCTTGCTGAAGACCACACTGATGGCAGGCAAGCCCTCACAACAAGAACTAAATGAGGACGGCTTCGGTGCCGTCCTTGCAGAGCATCACCACAGAAAATGCTAGATGTGTCTGATGTTTACAGTATGGGTCACATACAGCATGACATGTCTGCCTGGGAATAAATTGATGAGCAAATGAGTGCAGTATGGTAGTGTGGTCTCTAAAATGCACATGCTGTACAAGGGGAGCAAGTATGAGGGTGGTCTCTAGACAGAGACCCTGTGCTATCAAACAGTCTCCAGGCAGACTTGGTATGGTAATTTATGCTAGCTGCCTTACTGTACTCGTACAGCACTATGTCATAACTGCACATGTTGGCTTCAGCGACAGATTGCAATGCAAATGTAGGTCATGGAGGAATTTCACCCCCTTCCCACCCCCTTTATTCTACTGTATTCCTTTTGATTTCTTCTTTTAAGCTGCTCCCTTTCTGATCTAGTTCTCTATCGTACACTCCAATCTTTGTATGTTCAGTTTAGTTTTTCTCTTTCTGGTTTCTTTCTGTTCTGGCTTAGTCCTCTGCTCCCACCCCTCGTCTCTGATGTCTCTGTGAATGTAGTACCATAGTGTTAACATGGAGCCTGAGTTAATCCAGTCAGTAAGCAGTTGGCCAGTTCAATGAGCGGTCAGAGTCAAGACAAAAATAAATGCTCAAAGACAAGCGGAGAATGTCCCATGGGAAAGTACATGATGGAAATACAGCATTTTGGTCGATCGCTACTGACCTCAACAGTGAGAAGTGTTTCATTGTGTCGAAAATAATTGCAGCAACACTGAACAATAACAACATATTAAATGGCAAACATCAATCATCTGAATAACAAAACGTCTGCATGGCCCACAGTCCCTGCTATCTCAGTGTTTCCCACATACAGTAGCAGGTAGTTAACATACAACCATTGTTTTCTTTCCAAAGCTGCTTGTTTAGGGACACAGTTGGTACTTGGTTCTTGGGTGAAATGATGGGCAGTGTGCATTTTTCGATGATAGGCCAAATCTACAGCCCATGGACTTTGGGACAATATAAACCACAAGTGCCATTACATGTCTGCCTCATGCAAACAAATAACCTCAAAAAGGTTAAATACAAAAATGTCATGGAGTGAGAACTGGCATTATGGTGCTACACTCACTGATAGCCAGTGCCTGCATATTGTTCTACACAGCATGTAGAAGCTCAACAGCAGTTATAAGTCTGCTGCCCAGAATCTAACCAATTAAAGCCCCCAACGAGGGGTTTAAGCATGTCATCAGATGACCAGAGAGAGAGAGAGAGAGAGAGAGAGAGAGAGAGAGAGAGAGAGAGAGAGAGAGATTACCCTAGAGCCCACTCTTGCTCTTTTCCGGGCTCTGGTGCCCCACTTTTCTCTAATCTTCCTTTCTGGTCTGACACACATTCCACAGACAGATAGACAGAAAGGATTTATTCAGACCTCTACCAGCGAACTAAATCCATCGTTTTTTTGGTTGAGTATAGCCATCCATATTTGTGGGTTTGCAGAAGTGAGAAGCACCGGCAATGAAACTGCAACTACAAACAATCAAACAATGAAACCCTACTGATATAAAAGCCACATTAAGCATTCTCTTTCCAAATTTATTGGACAAATGAGCCACTGTTTGGTGAGTAGTGTAGACCAGTGTCACACCAGCATATAGTCAGAACGTGCAAAGGTCTGATGTCACAGTTAATCATTTACAGTGAAGAGGACAGGGGTTCATATTTCCACTGCAATAACTGAAACACAACAACAACTGAATAAAGTAAGGCCTGAGTCACGTGTGTCTTGAATGCGAAACTAAAGGCGTAGCCAAAGTTATCTGCATTAACTCTCGCTGTCAGTTTAAATTGCAATTCTGTAATTCTTCACATTGTGAACATGGCAGGAATTTTCAATAAAGGTTTTAGGTATAGATATCAGCCTTTACAGGTACCAACACTAATAAAATAAATATCACTTTTAAAAACTATCAGCAGTAGAAAACTTTGTTACAACATGCATGTGTAAATGACAGAGAAAAACTGGTCATTCAAGTAAGGAGGGTGGAGAAGGCACACTTAAAACATATTAAGACCTTACAGACACTTGCTATTAGAGAGACCAGAGAAGAGTTTTAGTGCTCAATACTCTCATTGCCACATTTAGAAGGTTATGCAAGAGGTAAACTTGGAAGCAATGTGTTGAAGACATTTAACCGTTTAAGAGGCAGGATGCAGCTATGGTATGGGAGTGCACTGCATTGTTCTCGCTTGTCTTTAAGCCGAAGGGCAATGTGTGAAAGGTTTCACTCAAGAATAAACACTTATTCAGATGGCTATTATTCAACCACTGTTCTACACTAAAGGGACACTGTGTGCAGAGTTTCCAACTACAAACTTGGGTCAAGTGTCATCTGTGATGATGGACCCAATGATGGACAAAAACCAGTGTTAAATGGGCCCAGGGGCTAAATTATTAAAGTCCGTAGTATTGACAAGCTCTGATGTCAGCAGTTCTTTTACCAGTGTTTGTTATTGTTTGGGTGTAATTTATGATCACACTGCAGCATCTCCTCTGTTCTGTGTCATTGTTGAATTCCTCCAATTACACTTGTTACTGTAAGTGCAATAACAACACTGCGAGTAAAAAGCCACTACTTTCTCAATACACCTGTTCAACAAGCACAAACACGTAACACATAGAAAGGTGACATTTCAGTCTGGTCTGTCTGCAGTCACTCATCCACCACACAATTTACACAGACCATCTTTCCCTATTATTCATTAAGAGCAACAAGTTTTTCCATAACAAAGTTAAAAACAAGACAGCAGCCTGTGGTATAATTAACAGACACAATGAATGCAATAGGTTCAATCTTAACACTTGAAAACATTACAGGACATCAAAAATATCTACAATATTTGGCTTTTCACTTTGAGCACTTATGAATGTGCCTGTGACCTTTCCTTTGCCTGTAGGAAGACAGACTGAGAGGCCTCTAGTCTGGGAGATACTGGTGATAATTTAAACCAGCCACACACTAGAGAGACTGAACTGTTTGTCAGTACAACACAGCACTGCCTTGTTTGCAATAATGACCACCAGATTGCATCGACCATGTGTGTGTCTGAGCCTTTGCATGCACGTATATGTGTGCACGTGTGCTTGTGTATATGTAAGAGCCCACTATGCTGTCAAAGACTTAGTGAGAAGACATTTTCCCCCCCAAGTGTCACCCCACATCCACCCAGCCACCCGCCTGCCCCTCCACACACTCTCTCTTTCGCATGCGTGCGCTCTCTCTCTTTACACACATATACACACTCTTCACACAAACACATCATTCATTCGGAGTGTTTTATGAAGTGTCTATGGGACAACAGGGAACAATCCAGACACTGAAAGCTCACTGAGTCAACCCACTCACTAAGTAACTTGAATGGATTGATTGGATTATTTATCCATTTATCAACCAATACAACGGCTGCATTATCTCACACACTAAATGATAAACTCATACCTTTTAAGTCTATTAAAAGAACAGCATGCAACTTGCTTGTTCAGCACAGTTTTTCCAAATTCAAAAAACCTTTACCTTAACATGATTACATATAGACATGTTCAACACATTTAATGTGCAGTGAGAGGTCACCTTGCTTTATTCTAAAAGAAGAAAGTTTCTTCCCAGTGACTGGGGAGGACTGAATGAGGTAACACTTCATCCAAGTTCACCTTCAACAGTCATGCTGCAGCAGATGGCTCACCCACCCAGTTACACAGCATCAAGCTGATGATGGTATCCCACTGTGTGTGTGTGTTTCTATCTTTCACTGTTTATGCAAATGTGAGGCTGCTGCAAACTATTATCAAGTATGACGCATCAAATACTGGACAATCTGAGCACATGCACGCCTCTGAGTTTCTACTAAGAGGTAAGAAAGTAAAACAGAATATCACTAACCTTAAATTACATTGCTTCATGGGAGAGTAATCAAACACTTATCTTAGGGAAAATGCTTAACAAATTCATTCCCTTATTCCCTTGGCATCTATTGCACAGCCAAAGTTTTCGGACACAGCAGATAAGTCTTCGTCCTCAACACTTTTAGTGGACATAATTTGATGAGCACATTTGCCCTCAAGGATTATGTTGCAGCCATCGCAACCTGCCTTGCGCCTGTCGGCTGAGGCGATCTACTGGACCGATTCCCATACTCTTTGTACCTATTCGTCATTTAGACCCCAAAATGTGTCAAAAAGGCTCAAAAACGCACCTCAGAAAGATACAAGTCTGACGTTCTTTTGCCGAAGAAATGTGTTTTGCGTTTGGCTTTGCATGCATGTCAGATGTTCCAAATCCAGAACTCACTGGTTGAACCGGGTTTATGTTTAAACAAAAACAGAGAGCAAACACCCACAAACACTTGTGCAGACACACAGTGCATGCACACATATTGAAGCGCACAGAGGATTCTCTGCTTCCTTTTTTGGCTCAAACACACTCAAAGGTGTTTGGCTTACTCACCTCCATGTCTCGAAAATATACACATTCTCCCTCTCTCCTGGAGAGAGTACACTGTATCTTATCCTTTTTGGTCCACACCTACAAAGACAAACATACACTCACACATTCATGTCCCTTAACTCAAAGACAAGGGCATCTGGAGGAGAACTCTGAATTTGCAGTGTCAATGGGCAGATGTTCATATTAAAGCAGATGGTTGTGGCTAAATCTTTCAACAAGACACTTCCTTGTATTTTCTATGTTAATGTGTTTCATAGTGCAAACTAAATGGCATGACAAGTGAGTCTACCATGAGACGTGACAAAAGAGTTTGACCCATAAATTCTCAAACAGCAGAGAAAAAGGCCAGCACTAAATCAGCCTGAGGAATCTGTTGTCTGTGAATCTGAGAGACGCAGGGATAATTTCATGGATATAACTCCACATGACTGAATCTCTACATGTGCTGTGCATGCATATGTGTGCATGTGTACATCAGGGTGTGCAAGCTTGAATTAGTGTGTGAGTCTATGCATGAGTATGTATATTTGACCCATTAACTGATTTAATTGCTGGTTCTAGTGATCTGTAAGATTCCCAGGACAGGGTCAGAGTGAACAGAAGAGAACAGAGGGTGGATTGAAAGGCATGGAGTTTGTCCATGGGATGGGATCTAGGTCTGGGCTGGACAGAGGACAGGAAATGTATACGGTCAGGCTGGTCTTGGACTGAAACTGGAAAAAGAGGACAGAGCCCTTTCAGAGAGGGCACTGAGACAGTGGGTTAGTTCAGGATCTAATGCTGCTCTGTAACAAAGGCCAAGCCATGAACTGAGAGGGGCAAAGAGGAAAGGGCCAGTTTTTTTTTTTCATGGAGCTGTATGGGGGTCTGTTCATGGCAGAGCACACTAATTCTGCTTAGACAGAATTTGACTGAAGTCTGTTCCACAAAAGTCTCGAGCTCAGTGCATTCCAAGTTGACTTCAGAAAGCCAATGTGTCCATGATGATTTAACAAAAAATGTCTTGAGACTGTCAAGTAAAAGTACATCTGCATTCAGGTAAAAGTTGCTGGATTATCTGGAGTCTGAGCAGCCTGAAAGAAAAAGGCCGTGATAAAATCTGAGTCTACTTATTTCAACCCCGTCAACTTGATAACCGCTCCCCCCCTTAGTTTAATCAAAATAGGCTGAATGTAGGTTAATTCACAGTAATTATATGGCCCAGCATCCCGCAGTAAAAAGAGTTAAGACAGAAGCCTCATTGAGAAACAACCAGGGCATGCATACACACAGTCTCTCTCTCACATACACATATACACTTGCACGGACAAGAATAAATACATGTAACGTGTATGCCTGTATGTACCCACAACTCAAACCCTTGCAAACACATGCCAATCAACTCACACTTGATTTCTCCCTCTCCTATTTAGTCTTCATGGGCCCACTTTCACATCCACACATAGCAAACTGTCAGATTCTTGTGCATGTTAATTAATCTCAATTTTTGCCATGCATGCTGCAACTGTAACTCAGCTATTAATCACTCTTGAAGCATTAACTACCAAGACCGAAAAGCTAAAAAAAAAAAAAAAAAAAAAAGTGATAAAATGTGAATGTCATCTATGCCAGTTATCGTGACAGGCATAGAAAACAGGTAACGGCTGTGATGGTTGTGCCTGCATTAGCAGCAGCACGATGTGCATTAGCAGATGACTGGAAACAGTAGAAGGTAAGTCTTTAGAGACATCTGGGGGTTTATAGCCTCCCTTATCCTGAATATCCGCTAAGCACAAAAACACAGCTTGAGAAACAATTAATACAGTACACATGTAATCTGCTCTATTGAGGTTTGTATGATGTATAAGAAAATAGACCACACTAGTTCAAAAGGAAGAACATACACACCTCTAGATTGGAAGTTATTTTCAGTTGCTGAACTCATTGCAGGCACACAAGGGCCTCAGTGGAACTAAGCTATTCCATAAGGAGGGGCGGCACTGATGTTAATGGGAGAGGTTATACAATGGGCTGAAGCTAGGCACTGTTTAGAGGTCATAGAGATGTAGCACAGCCACTTTGTCACAAGCACAAGCAAGCTGGCAAATATGAAACAATGACAGAAGTTGGCAAGGGCATCGCAGAAAGTATACCGGTATGGTGAAATCCACACTGGATTATATTACTGGATTGTTTTCATTAAAACAGTCCTAATTTTATTTTGACTGCAGCTGCTACACTTTTCACGTTATGAGAATTATAGTTCACATAATACAGTCGATTTTAATCTAGGATTTAGCACTACACCCTGCACTAACACATCTTAAGCATCTAAATTCCATAAGCCCCATCCCCTGCCTCTCCGTGTCTACAAGAGACCAGAAATCATTACAGTCTCATAAAGGCTGCAGCGACACTCAGAGATACTGGGCTGCTTCCAGTCAACATACAAGTTAAGTTTATGTTTGGCTGATGTTTTGTTTTTTTGTTGCTACTGTCTGCTAATATCTTTCTGCAACTGATGCAAATTGAAACCAGGTGCAATCAAGTAAGAGGGACAAACAGTGGGGTAATAAAAAAGTATTACAGCAATTATTGTAATCACGACAACAGGACTGCAATAATGACAGCAACAGCCGGCATTGCTCTAAACAGACAGGAAGTGTGTAAGAACTGGTTTATTGTTTTTATGTAGGCTGAACAACACTATAGTGGGCATCTACTTTAGGATAATAAGATGCCTGACTTGTAAACCTGGGGAAACAGATGTACACATGTGAAAATGTATTTCCATGGAATATTCATGTTGACCATACAGTGGGCTATGACTGTACGGGCATGGGTACAAGTTCTAGGTCTTTTAACCTTATGATTGGGCTAAAATATCACATTGTTGAAAGAATAGATTATTTTTCAAGCCAGTGTCCCTAAGTTAGCTTGTAGGGACAAGCTGACAGTGATGAAAAAAGCCAATCTCAAGAGTCATTACAGATCAAAACATGAAGCGAAATTAAAGCTGTGGCAAGTACAACTGTAGAGAGGAAACACTGCATTTTCCTACTCTGCAAGAACAAAAGCTGTTAGGACATCTGAATATGCTGCTGAGTGTGAAGACTCCTTCAGCCATTTGGTGAGAAGTTTCAGGACAAAAGTAAACAAAAGGAACTGAACATATTTGCCACACCATTTAATGTGGAGTCAGCTGATGTGACTGACAACCTACAACATGAAATCACTGAGCAACGAGCTGCTACTGAGAGCAGTTTCTTTCAAAATTGACTCTTGCAAAGACTCAGTTCTGCTCATGACTTCACAATGGCTATTTAGAGACTACGTCCATGTTTTTCACAGACTATGGGCAAAACCAAAATTATTGTTCATGCAAGGGAACATTTTAAAAAGCTAACTGCATGTAAAATAAAAACAATATCTGACCATGTATAGAAAATTCTAGTTATATGGGCTATTGGATGAGTCATTATTCTGAGTCCAAACAATCTGAATGACTGGATGGATGACTGGAAGCTTCGAGGAGTTATCGGCTCTAGAAACAAGTTTGTACAACTTAATAATAATTTTAGGTCCAAACAGATCTAACAAGCTTCTACATGCCAGCTGTGGGGCAGGTGTCTATTTCATCTCTAGAGTCAGACATGTCCAAACAGACTCAACACCATAGGCGCTGACAGAACTACTGAGATCAATACATACACAGGCACACACACACACATGCACACATAGACACATTGTGACATACTGACATACTGTATATGTAAACACTGTACATGCAGAGACAGTGTCCTGACAGCTGCCAACCAACATGCGACACAGACTTGGCTATTTTTATAACCATGAACAAACAATTATGCTATGGGTGGTTTGAGAAATTTGGTGTTGCGTGTGTGTGGCTGTTGTTTTTTCCTAATCTACCAATCCTGTTTCATATACATATTCCATTGCATGAGTACAAGCTGTCACGACTCTACTTAACTCCTGGCTGCTTTTCTTGAAGACAGCGGTTTTCAAGGTCAGATTATGGGATTTAAAGATGGGAACTGAAGACTCAAACAAGCCATCTTATTATGTCTAAAAACTGGTCAAACTTGCTCTATGTATACTTAATGACACTGTTAGGAGGCTACGCAGTCTTACAAGTGGCATGTAGACATCCCTGTCTGCATACCAGTAACATGTTATAGTGTAGTAGCTTAAGGTTAGGCCACAACGGCCTCCAACTTTAATGGCCCTTGGGAAAACAATGTTACTTAATTCATGTCTTTTTCAGCACAACAATATGCAATTCTTGGAAAGGGTCAAAATTGCATTGCTGTGTTATTTTTAACATCTACTCCCCCTGTCTGGTCGGTTGTATGGGGATGACCTCATTTCACTGTGTAGCCTGGTTGCCATCAGCTGTTTCACCGCGGCTGACTCGGAAGAAATCTCACTACTCACCCACTCTGTCACTCTCACACTCACTTGGTGAATGGAATACCATGAAGAGGTAGCACTGGTATACTGTATGAGGACACACACACACAAGCTCAAAAAAGAAGCACACACATGCACACACAAACAGACACATAGACCATTATCCATTATACGAAGAAGGAAACTATGATGAAATTATAATTTGATACAAAACAGGGGGAAAGAGGGGATCTACATGGAAAATGAACTGGCGCTTGATGGAACAAGAGAGAGGATTATTCTTGTGCCTTCTCTGTTTCTCTCTCTTTATCTCTCTGTCTTCATGGATTCAATAAGGCTTTGTCTCATTTTTCACCAATAACCAGTGCAGTTTCAAGTTTTCAGAGGGAGGGAATATGGTTTGGCCTGGGTTTGTCGCAGACAACAGCTGACAAAGAACTAAAATGGGGATTGCAAAATTCACATGTTGTTTTTCAAAGCTAATGTTCTGGTTTTGCACAATTTTTGGAGAAAATAATTATTTAACTTGCCAAGCATGTCCTCTTGACAACTTTGGAGTATTTAATGTTAGATACATCGTGATTCTCTCTGAAAACACTGAGCAATGATGCAAAAACAACTTCAGTGGAATTCAGAGGTTCTTCATGGGTGGCTACTTTTACATACTGCAGGGAAGTCACATTTTGGGGGAGGTGATAAAGAGATCAGGAGATTATTGACAGAATGTGATGTGAATCAGTGTCATCCATGCTGCCCATTGAACTATCCTAAAAATGGCTTTGTATTCTATTACGGATATGTTCACAATCTGCATCGAAAATGTCAAACATCAAGGTGAATGCAGAGGTTTGAACTATGTTGTTTCCATTTAGGAATCGTGCTCAGCCTATCCAAGGTGGTCATGTGTGTCTGGAGCAAAAATAGGTTTGTAATCACATCATAGCACTTTCAATTGAAAGCAAATTGAATTGTGAGATAACTAAAGATTCCCTGCACTCTTGTCTGGTGTCTCACATTTTTCCTTTCAGCAAATTCACCTCTTGGTAACAACTTGTTTACCAGTCTCCTGAACGTTGTTGCAGGTGGCCTAATGTCTGAGGACTTCTATCAAGTCCAGCCCAAAACATGTTTAATCATTAACATTTAATCACATGAGTTTAAATCAAATAGAACCATTAGAGCTATTCAAGCAAACACTGTCACACTGCTTCAAGGCAGAAGCGACTCTGTGGCTGCATGATGTGTGTAACCTGGAGCATGTTTGTGCCATCAGTACAAGAACACAGGCTACAGGAGTGTCTGCATGCAATCCTTTCTCTTTTGTGGGCAGGTTCAAGGTTCACAGATATAACAGACATGAGACCAAACTATGAGAAAGATACAGGGACCACAAGTAAAGAAGGTCAAACAAATGGAAATACAAAGAAAGAGGAAAGAAAGGGCGAGAGAAAAGGAGCAAGAGATGGAACAAAACATGACAAAAAAAAAGACCAGATCAGGCTAAAAATTATGTTTTTAAATTCTGTTCCTAATTTACATAACATCATTAGATATATAATTGAGGATTTGTGGACTAATCCCTTGTCACTAGAACTGCTACAGGCAAGACAACTTTGAACACACTATTAAGTCTAAAAAGTCAACACGCTCCCGCCAGGCTTGGAGCTGGCTTATATTGTAAATTTCCTGTAATGATTAACCAGTGTTGAAAGGGTCACTTCTTGAGAAATTCACAGTCACTGAAAGCAAAGCCAGTCAACCAGTGTTTTAGCACAACTGGATGAAAAAATTGATGCAGTGATATGACTAAAAAGATCAGGAAAAACGGCAGTTACATCTTGCGGAAAACTGAATATGCATGGAAAGGTACAGTAAAAGAAGAAATTCTCAGGCAACATGTAAAGAATAAAAACAGCAGATAGGCAAAAGGCTGCTGGAAAATTAGTGAAAAATGGGAAGAAATAGGGAGATGCCAAAGCACACTTCAATGTACTTGATCAGACTGAGACAACAAAGCAAAGTGAGCTCTTTGTGCATAGCGAGCCCAAATCCGAACAGAACCCAACCGGGCACAGAGAAACAGGTGGATTCAGCTAATCCTCTGCCTGTGTGTGGCTGTGAATGTACATGTCTTTGAATGAGCACATTTGAATGCACAGAGGTGTGTGGGCACCTACAGCATGTGGCTATGCATGAGTGTGTAGCTCTCTGTGCATTTGTGTGTTACAGTACACACCGTACTTATTTATATGTATGTGTCTGTTCCACCAAAACAAGCAGATCCCGTCTTCTCTGTGTCTGTGTCCACTGTCAGTTCCAATAGCCTCTGAATAACAGAGCACAACAGAGGAAAAGAAAGGCTTTGTCTGGAAACTTAAGTAGGTCTTTCTTTCCTTTATTCAGACTTTCTCCACTTGACATTCCACTTATTTTATTTCACTCAACTGTGAAACAGTAATCTGGACTTTACCTTTACTAAAAAGCATATGCATGTGTCCCATTGTGAGTTTTTTGGTAATAAGGATTCATTCTTGCATCTTAATCCTCATTTCTTGTCTAACCCTCACTGTTCTCTAATTGGGTGTCTTCAACCTGCTCCACATAATGCAAAAACAGGTTCAGCGTCACAAGTTTGCAGTGTTTTGTCTCCTCTGTTCATCATTATGAACACATCTGGTTCTGTTTAAATAAATCACTTTAACAAATGCAGAAACATAAACAGCATGCAACAGCTGATAATTATTAGAAGCTACAGTCTTTCACTGGACCATTTTCAAAACTCAGTCGAAGGTTTTCACTACACCACAGTGATTAGCTCATGCAATGAACATTTACTGATGTTTCCACTGAAAGACTGTTTCACGGTGTGTTTTGCATGAAACTATAGCTATATTGCTGACAGAGGTTTCTCACCAAAGTCAATATTTTAATCAAAAAACACTTCCATTAATCTTAAGAGTGTCATGATTATGTTTGGTTTATGATCACATCACACAGTGAAAAGAGAGAAAGCCCACAGATGATGGCGTTTTGTACAAAAGATCAACATCTGTGCATAAGGTGTTCTGTTATTTTAGTGTCTCTTAACAGCCTGAACTTAATGAAATCATCAAAGTATTTTGGAAAGGGGATTTTGTTTGAAGAGCTTGAATCCACCTTTCACATATTTATCCTATGACAACAACAACTACAATGGTGAGGTAAACAGAGAGATTTCAGAACCACAGAGGAAAATAACCTTTGTTAGACTTTGTTCTTGAACAAAAGCCTAAAGATTGTCAGACTGTAACAGAGTTCTTTGATACATGTTTCAGTGTGAATTACAAGTGGGAAAAAAAATTCATGTCTTGTTTTGGGGTCACCTGTGTCATAATTGTGAAAGAATGTTTTTAAATGGGAGCCTTCAGAAAATGTTAAGTGTGCACATTTCACATAGAAATATTTTAACGAAGATACAAAATGTTGAAGTCCGCGGTTCAAGGTTTAACACTGCTACTTTCTGTGTCGTTCAGTCTTCTGATCATGCTGCTTCAGTGATAACACTGATAAAACGGTCCCAGAGCAACTTTGATCCAAACAACTAGAACCATAACTGCTGTTATATATCAAAAGCCTATCTACTGATCAACCCTTGAATTTTTATGAGCTACCATCACTGCCAATATCTACAAGGCTGTATAACAGTACATTCGTTTAGAAAGGCGGCCAAAGCCTTGTTCTCCTGTTTAAGAGACTTAACGACCTTCACTATGTATGTTGACAAATCTCTGGTTAAGTTTGTGTTTGTGGCTTTGTTATCATTATTGTTGCTTACTAGTATTATTATTAGAAGAAGACAAAGAAGAAAATTAACATTTGGCTGTCTCTGTTTTGTGGTAGTACAGAGAAGAGGGGCTGTTTCCTTTTTTACTTTAGCCCCCTGTACATGCATGTATGCATGCACACGAACACACACACACACACACACACACACACACACACACACACACACACACACACACACACACACACACTTAAGATCCACCAAACACCTGATTTCCATGCTGTTACCATGGTGATGGCTATAAGAAGCAGGTTAGGACTTGGAATGAAGAATGAGGGGAAGACGTCATCATCTTTCTATAATGTGGCCTCAGCAGCCTCTGGCTGGTGAGTTAACAGAAAATGGTATGTCTGTCAGTCTGTACTTTATCTGATCTAGACACAAAACCATACATCTGCTCTTTGTAGGTGAACAATACGGTAAGCTGATATCTTCACAGAGTAGAAAGATGGCGACCCCAGGGTGCTTCTTAAGGGCCATTACATATACATGACAAGTGGTTTGCAGATACAGTAGATTCCCAGTTTGGTTCAGTGACAAATGAGTCTTCTGTAAATTATACTGTAGAGATCAAATTTTTTAAAGATTTTTTCTTCCCCAAACAGATATTATGGGCTGTTGTGGGGGTTTACCTAAAAATACATCCTTGTGCCTCTGAGCTCCCAGAAAGCATGGCAAACCACAAAAACCCCACAGCTAGTATCTTTGAAATAAGTTAACTTTTGAGGTAATGAGAAAAACTTTTGGACTCTCAGACTTTCTTTACATTTCCATAAAACGGTAGCCCACATTGGTATTTTTTCCAGATATTTGAGCTACTACAAAGACTAAATCAGGGGTGTTATGAGCACTTAACTGGTCTTAAGAGCATTTTAAATTCTCTTATTTAAAGAATGATACAGATAAGAAAATAAAGATATACAGTACATACTGAAAGCTGCTTACTATTTTATGCTGTCAATGCATTAATGAGCCTCTGCAAAGTTTAATAAACAAAAGAGATGCTTAAAAAAAAATACATGGAGTGCCCTTACAGTGTGCCTCACCTATCTGAGGTATAGTGTTTAGTATACTGCAACAGCATCCTTAATAGAAAATAAGGTCTATATATGATGACTCATTTTAATACCCTGGGGCAATTATCCTGTGGATGAGTTATCTACCTGTGATACAGATAGCAGCGTGTCAAGCATTATAACTCATTATCCATGCTTGCTTCCATGCTGGAGAGCTCAGGCATAGAGTGACGCCTGAGCAACAGTGCACAAAAATGATAAGGGTGTTATGTGATACTGCTAACCTAAGACACTATATCGAGACAGAAAGGGGGGAGAAAATGATGAAAGAGCAGATGAAAAATGACGCAACGCTCTTCATCTGACCGAATGTGACTCTTCCACTGCAAACATTTATACTCAGCGTGTTCGAGAAAGAGGGGGAGAGAGTGAGTATGATGACTTCATATGCTCCCCCACTTCTCTCCCTAGCTCCACCCCCCCTTCTTTCTGCAGTGAGTGAGGTGATGAATGTGTGTGTCTGTCTCAGTTCCTATTAATAGTGTGGAGCAGGGCTGGAGGTGTCAAAGCTAAGGAGGGATGAGATCTCTCACTCTCTCTCTCTTTCCTTCACATACGCATACTGAGTTGAAGCTGACTCTACCAGAAAGTCCAGATGTAGCAGAGGTGGAGTTTACATAGGGGAGGGGGTCGGGAAGCAGGGGAAAGGGGGTTAGAGGTCGAAGACAAAGCCAGCAGCAGAGCTTCAAACAGCATACTGATGGATTTACTACCTATATGATGAAGCAAACAACCCACAGAGCCTCTCCGCACAGTGGGGTGAAAGACAGGACTTGAACAGTAGGGCTACACAGACAAACACACTAACACACAGATGCCCAGACACACATACTGTTTAACAATTCACTGATTTAACCCTGTCAGCACTGTGCTACAGGTCTCCAAGAACACTGAAAATGACGTAGATTCCTTCAAGAGACGAGAAGTAGGTTTGCCGTGGAGGACCACTGTTTATACACTCAAGCCTCTAAATTCGTGTACATATTCCTACCTCGTGAGTTGGTAGCCAGATCGGCCACTTTCTGGAAGGCATCTAGGAAAGCAGCTACAGCAACTACTGTCGCCCTAGGAGAAAAGATGAAGACATTCGTTTAATTAAAGAAATAATGATTGCAGAAGCAGTACTTCAAATCTTTCATAGGATATAAGCACACAGGTGGCAGATCAACTAAAGCAATTACATACAAGTGCTGGCAGGCAAACTGATCAGATAAAAGCAAAAAAACCCCAAAAAACTACAGAAAACTAAACAAACCTATCAGATCTTCTTTTGTTCTGACAGGTAGATGAAAAAATCTTTTGCACATGTATGCACGTGTGCATCCATGTGTGCCATGTTTTAGGTTATCAAACTTCCCTCAATTGAGATAACACAAATATTAAAGTATGCATGATGGCGTCTGTGTGTAAGTTAAAACTCAAACGTGCCCTGCTGTGTGAGGAATGCCTGTGTGATTACTTAGAGAACGCTGGAATCTGTCCAGCTCAGCAGAGCAGCTCTTGAGCTGAGTTTGCCACACTTACAGGTCAAAGAAAGGATGGGTGTGGGATCTACCCCGTTCAGCTCTAAAACAGAAATGGGGGTTGTAGCAAGATCACAACTCATACCCGCTTCTCTGTCACCTTGTACTGTTTACCTCGCATTACTACAAATTGCAGTATAAAATACTGCTTCTTCATAACATACCGAAGACGGGGCAAAATCCAACCTGTCCTAAAAAAAGTAGGGGAAGCTTGGTGTAAGAATACTCCCTGTTATACTCATTACAAGCAGCATCTTGCTGGTATCCCCACTTATTGCTTGCCCAGCTGCCTGACAAATCAGGTGCTTTGCTCGCTGGTAACAGGCTTCAATGTCAGGCCAGCTGACTGGTTAACTGACAAACACTGACTCACCTACTTCAGAAACAACAGACCTCTTATGATTAAGATCACAGGTATGGAGATGAAACACTCTTGATGCATGGGCATATATGTGATATCTGATCCCCTCAACAGAGACAAGACTACCTGTCAATCACACATGCTAAAACCACAGAAACACGATTGTCTAGAATTTTTCCAAGGCATGTTTAACCACAAAAGAATGCTTGTTCGAACACTGAGTACCTTAATTTGTAAACAGTTGTTATTTTCCACTGGCAAACAGGGAACCATCACAATACAACCTGGGAATTTCCATAAACAGCTGAGACAGGTAGCTTTCGCAACTGGACAAAACAATAGCTGAATACAGGTTGGTGGTGACTCTCAGGTTTGTGTTTTTACATCATTAATCTTCCGATATAACCATTAAAGTCTATTTTTCTGTATTTTTACTCTGTGTATCCAAAGATACTGTAAGGCAATGGCAGAAGTAATCAGTGGAGTAATCTTTTACTGCATGTCATATTGGGTGAGAGGAACCCAACCTGGGGTTCCAACCCAGGACCAGTGCTAACCATAGATCCACTGTGTTCTGTGCTCTGAAACGGACTTACGTAAGGAAACGATTTAAAATAGACTGAAGGTTTACTGTGCTTAAAGTATGCACAGCATCTAGACACAGCTATATAGTATATCAACTGTCTCCAGACTTAAAGTTGTTAGTTGTTTAGTTGAGTTACACTTATCATCTCAGGAGGACCTCCTACAAGCTTGAAAGAAATGGTAAACAGAACACAAAAGATCAACTGATAAGCAACCTTGATCCAAAAATTTGTTACAGGCCTAAATATTCTGCTACATACAAGTGACAGCCAAGTCTTAGCACTGAGTTAATGACAGAACAGTCATTTCCTTTAACACTCAAAAACTTAATGGAATATTGGCTAATAAATGCTGTGTTGTTGCAGAGCTGACCAGAAGATCCAAGGGTGTGCCCTGCAAATGGAAAAAGAAACATACACACAGGCACACACAGATTCCTTTCTATTTAAAGTCTTGTGCGGGCACCACAGCAACCTCCAGCTGATATCTGTCTCCACTAATTTATACCACGTACGTATAAGTCAACGGATCGTATTTTACATGTAATTGCAGCAAAGTCTTGTTCAGTCAAGTTTATTAATACAAAACAGGTTTGTGTGGGAAGTGGTTTTAACTGAAGCCTGCTTCAGTTCACTGCAATACAATGTGCCGTAGTTCACAATTACAAGATAATCTGCTGTCATCTGTTCCATGCTTTTAGAGGAGAAATGCCAAACTACTTAACTGGTTTATCCATTCACTACACTTTAAGCTCCTATGAGTAAACAGCATTGAAAAAAATGAAACATGAAACAAATCTTTTCAAGATTTTCTGGCTCAATCAACAGTGAATTTAGGAAACAGCTCGACAAATAAATGAATATGAAGTTGTAAAGGAGGAATAATTAGGCTTCAATTTCAGTTTGACAGTCGGTCAAAAAGTACAATAATAAAAAAAACATTGTTGCTACAAGCCTTCAGCTCTGCACAGTACTCCAAAAATGACTGCTACCACTGGCCTTAAAATCTGCAAACGCCCCTGTCCCAGAGTCAAGATAAACGACTTTAACATATCTCTTCCACAAGGCCTTGGCCAAGCCAATCTAGCCTCCCTGTAGACCCTGGTGTAGCACTGCAGAGCGCTCCTTGTGACAATGACACATTCAGGACCGCTGCCCCCTTCTATTCTTAGATCAACAGAAACTGGAACCTGACCGTTGTAAATCTCAATCACTGAGTTTGTGTTTACCTCCACTTGTTTCAAACACAACACACCAATTGTGACAGAGATAGTACTTTGAGTGTGTTTCAAGCATTTTTTATACATATATGTACTACTGTGTAACGGCCTGCTGATCTTCGCATCCATCAACTTTGGGGTCCTATGATTTCCGTAAGAAAACATGAGACAATTACATAATTTGATAAGAAAAACAGAATCAACTGTGAAACGCAGTATACTGCTGACATTGCCAAAATGTGGAAGCAATTTATAAAAATCAGGGTTCTCTCTACCATTTAAAGCGTTTGTTCACAGCACCTAACCTGTATGAACAGGAAAAAAACACTCTGCTGCTATGTTTAGGTGTCACAGACAGACAGACACATACACAAAGTCATTTCGAAGGTGGAGGTGTTCTGAGAGAGATTAGACACTTTCAGATGACATGTGCTTAAATCGTAAAACATCAAATTAAAAGAATGTAAATAAAAAACACGGAATTTAGGAAAAAGTAAGGTGGAATCTGGAAAAAATGAAAAGGGATTTCATAACACCCTCATCAATCTACTTGTCCATCAACTGTCAAAATATTTTGAGGGGTACTTCTTGAGCCCAAATTAGTTTTATAATCATACAATTATTTGAAGTTTTAAGGTGTTTTGTTTTTTTTTTTTCAAAAAATGAACTTCATACCAGATGGAGGGAGGACTGTGTGAGCCAAGCTCGAACACAGCTGCAACAACCATGACCCACCAAACAAACCAAACACTGACAAGTTAAAAGAGGACTGTGATTAGAAATCAGCAGGCCTATATTCTACCCTGCCCTCTTTCTTCAAAGCTCTGTTCTGTGTGCACACATGCATGTCTGTATATGTGTGTGTGTGTGTGTGTGTGTGTGTGTGTGTGTGTGAGTGTGATCGCTGCTTAAAACCAGAATGGGCAGGAAAAAAACACCATATTTGGACCAAAAAAATGACAGAACAGCCCCAACACTGTAATTGGTTGATTTCCTAGTTGCTTTGTGAGAGGGGAGCAGAGGGTCTAAATTACAGAGTAGTCTGCTTTAGGACGTCATTATACACACAGACATATGCCGCTACCACTTCTGGCTAGTCACTTATCCAGGCCAAGGAGGGAAGGTGGGTGTGTTTGTGTTTTACTGTGTGTATGTGTGTGTGTCCTTCTATGTAGCCCAGTCCCCAAACAGATTAGAGAGGTCCTTGGGAGGGGGGTATGCTGCAGTCGAAAGGGTTAGTTTGGCCAAATTTGTAGTGGCTGGAGACAGGCTTTAAAGCAGACAGAAAAAGCCTTATTTGTAGGTCACCATGAGCAAACCCAGATAGCGCACTCTTATTAGCGCTGCAGCAACAAGGGCATCGTTACAGCCAGCCATATGCCACAACCACTGCAGCCTGAAGCAGGGCGTAGGCTGAGTTTGATCAGGCCTGTCTAAAACACTGAAACATGGCCGTGTTTCTATGAATAACACTCAACTCAAGCCATAAAGGAGGAATTGATATTTTCTGGGAGCATCAATGACTAATCCTGATACAACAGGAAAGTGATGTAGGAAATGCTGTAAAACTAACAGGTCAAAGTATGGGTCAATGATTATAGAGTTTAACATTGTATTAATGTCTTCAGCAGAAGGAAAACTTTTCAAAAGCATCTTCATCATCAAGCCGCCACTAACCTACAGTGACTGGATGAACAGATCTCAATGACATACTGTAACTTCAACTCACCTTTTCACCAGTTCAAAACCTGCTAGATTTGTCCTTTTAACATTGCGCCAGTGTCCACACACACAGACATCCCACTGCCAAACAACCAGTCATTAGCAGCAAGGCCACAAATACTCCCCTGAGTGTTAGCATGACAGGGTCACATATTTAACCTCTGAATGATGGAGACACTTGAATAACATATCACCATTAATCAGCCTTAATACAGAGAAAATGGAAGAATGGGACACCGAGTGGCCCCTGGAAAGTATTGTTAAGTCCTTGAGCCTTTATAAAACTGTCAGCATTAGTCTGTCTCAGGACACGTGGACACTTAAATGGCAAGAGAACTGCCATGCATTGTTAATCAAAGAATAATTTAGACCACAGGACATCCATATTTACAGTATTTGCAGGACAATGAGCTTTTATTTCAGCTGTCATATGCTGTTTGTCTCCTGACACGTGGCCACTTAAAACCAACTAGAAGAGGTGGCTGGGATTGGCATCCATTGTTAGGAGAAGACTTTGAATAATTTTGGCAGGAGGTGTGTAAATTTACAGCATTAGAAACACAAATTAAACAGGCTTAAAGAAGACTAAATGGGGGAGAAGGACACATAATGACCCCCGAACAGTATTGTGCAGAGATTAGGCTTTTATATAAACTGTCATTGCTTGTTAGTCTAAGGACACGTGGCGACTTAAAAATTCATCAGAAAGGAATTGACACTGACATCTAATGTAAAAGCCCAGATAAAGTACAAAATTAGTTGATGGAACAAGACTTTTTGGTATATAGGGGGGAAACATGGGGTATTGGAGGTGTAATGCAACAACAGCGATGGGAACGTTGTGGTTCTTAAAAGCTATCTGTGCAACTATAGTCAAGTTTCCATCCAATTTTCCAGAAAACTGTCAAAACCAAATCCAAACTACACATTTCTATCCACAACTGTTATGCAAGTAAGAGCTGAGTGAGTTGCATGCATCGAGATGGTGACTCTAAACCACTCCAGATAAAGAAAGAGCGACGAAATCTCATTTTCAAAAGCCAAAAGAACTAAAACAATGTTGAAATCATGATGAAAATATACACAGTATATTTGTTTCATGTATACATTTGAGGGAGGTTACAGTCTCTTTATCGGTCTGCTTAGATCCGATGTTTTAGTCAGTTTTGTCTCTCGTGTGGAGCGGAAGCTTCAATGGACATTTAAGTCGTGTACATCATGATTTATTTGCTAAGCTTGTTTCTGTTGCACTTTCCTGAAACACACTTAATATCTACATCACCTTGATTTACCTAAATAACCGCAGTGTGTATTACTGAAGTAAATGAAGGCACTAAATGACTAATAAAGTGAAAATAGTTTTAGTTGTATCTATTGTAATAGGTTTTGTTTCCCTTATCAACAAAATGCACAGAAACATACAAAAACATTGTATATGCCCACAAAAACTTCCTCACCTGAGCTGTGACTGCAGTTTTCCAGCCTTGGTGATGAAGTCTTCCCAAATAGGATAGCTGCTCTGTGGGGGGAAAAAAAGAGACACAAACATAAATGACACAACCATCAGAACAGATTTCACTGCTCCCACTGTTACATAACAGTTCATCCAATGTGAGGCCACATGGATGCCTCACCTCACCTGCAGGGCTAAACAGAACAAACCAAGGCTTAAGCTTTCCCAGACACGTCACCCCCAAAAATATGTTTTTCCATCTAGCTGCCAGATTTCTGAGGGAATCGGGAAAGTTAAGGTATTGGATGAACAATAGTTTAGCGGTGTTGCACGTGTTTGAAAGGCGTGAGGTTTGGTCTGAACACACAATAGGTTGTAAGAACAAATTACTTCCAACTTCCCAAACAGCTGGCTTTCATTTTTCTCCTATTTGTCTAACATTTTTTGAATCTACGTTAGCTGTTAATGAGAGAACATACAGACTGTCATGTCCTGGCTTAGCTGGGCTGCAAAATGGGTCACAGGCCTCTTTTGGAAAGATCCCCACACAACAAGAGCACTCATACTATAGTGTAATGAGCCTGGTTCCCGATGGGATTCTAAATTTACCTAATTTAGGTCCTGGGCTGAAAATAGTTGAAGAGCCTTTTATTGAAACTATCACAGCTAGAACAAGGGGCCTAATGCACCGAAAAGAGGAGACGAACAAGGTAGCAAGACAGCACAGGATAGAGTGATGAATATAGCATGAGCACATGTTTGTCACTGATGTGTTACTACTGTCAAGGGCCTGGGGAATGTCATGTTATGCTGCCAAACATTACACCCAACAACCAACTCAACTCTCAGCCCACAGCACCTCATTCTTCCTCTCTCCCGATCTCCCTTACATCACTTTTGTTCCTTTCAATGTCTGCCCTCTGTTTGCATGTCATCCCTATCTCTGCTCACTCCGTCCAGCTTTTCTGAAGAGGCCACCGCCATCAGCTCTGCTCGTTTCAGCGCAGATGTCGCACCCTCCATCCACCGTGGCAAATGGGCTTTCTCTCTATTTGTCCCATCATTTCTTAGTCCTGTTGTTGACAGCTTAGGCTACAAATCAAAATGAGCTCTGAACTTCACTGTTTGAGTACACAACCCATCTGTAGCTATAACAGAAAAGCACTTGAATGTCTTATTAAAAGACAAATACACTGAGCATCTGCATGTCCTCACTAGTGCTGTCTGGTAGCATAGTTATCTGACAGCTAAAAGACAGGGGAGCCATGACCTGCCAAAGTTAGTCAAGTGGGATATAAGACACTCAGAAGTGCTGAATGTCTGGGCAGTATTCATAACAAACTTTGTGACTCCAAATGACCCAGAGGCTGGCCATTTGACCTACACATTTCAAAGCCATCAGACCTCGCGGGTAGTTTTCTACCCTGACAGCTACATTCCCGGCATTCCTTCGGGCAAGTACAACAGCTGGGAAACCTTCTAATTGTCTCATCGGCTAAGCTGTAAAAACACATCAGCCAAAGAAGATGCCCTAGATTTGAGACCGATGACTGCCCTATTTAGTCTATATCCAATGTTTGCCGCTGCTCCACTTCAAGCTGAAATATATGAACATATATGATTGCGTTTCCAATTTTAAAGAATGGAGAAAAATGCACTCACGTGGAACAACATCAGTTGTTAGCTACCACAAACCAAAACTAATGTTAGTTAACATATAGTGAGACCAGAAACACCATACTAGCATCATAAACAGTTACAAATAGTGACTAACGTTTATTAAATTCACTCAACTCTGCTCCGTTTTGTTTATCGACCTCTAAATAAACATTAAGGAGGTCGGTGTGGGTCTGACGCTAAGTTAGCTACCGTTAAATTAACGTAAACGTAACGTTGATTAACCTGACGTACACTGACTTAAGGAAATCCACATTTTCAACTAGACGCTGACTGATGCTTTGAAACTTAACTGGCCGATATAGTGAGCTTTTGCGCCTCGTTTAATGAGTCTCGGATAAAATAATTTGTGTTGCAAAGGTCACTTGGCTTACTTTCATGTCTCCGATAACAGTTTGGAAGAGTCCTCCAAGCGCGCTGCACTCCTTCTCGATAACAGCCTCCATTTTCAGGACCAACTCCGGTGGTCAGTCCCGACTCGGTGAGTCGCTTTCAGTCCGCCACTTCGGCTCTCCAGGAAAACCGAAAACTCCAAAAAAAATAAAAAATAAAAAATCTGAATAAAAACGAAGAAACCTTAAACTGTTCTGCAATAGTTGACCAACAACTTTTATCTCAGCCAAACGTGTAAAGGAACACAGCTGGTTTCTGCTCTGCTGCACCGTTTACTTCAAATCAAAAGAAGCTGTTGGGACGAAAGAGAAATTTAAATCCCCCTCTCCCCTCCACGCTGCAACGCTCATACCCATGGCTGGACCGTGAAGATAATCTTTTGTAGTTTTCGAGTTGAAACTAGAAATAATCCACGATATTCGGCCCGTAACGTTATTCCGTATCTTGACAGGTAAATGCCGACACTTACGGGCGTCCGTACTGCTTTCTCAACACTGAGTAGGTGAAAAAACGCGACGAGAAATAAGCGACAAGCCCGCCTGAATAAAGAAAAAACGCACTTCCGGTTTATTGTTTTCCACCAAAATAAAATATCTGATTAATGAAGGTTCAGAAGTCGTCCTGGAGAGCCAGTCTCTTGAACGGTAATTACGATATTTGTGCTTGAATTTGGCTGAAATGAATAACACAGGTTTTATCATTTCAAGATACTTTGAAAGGTTGTAGGTAAACCTTCAAGCTTTATTTTTGGCATATAACGTGTTATATTTTATTATGAAACTTAACTTACGAAGCTTCCGATACTAAGCCGTTTAGCTTGACTCCAGATGATGGCAGATGCAAGGGTGAGCATTGGACCACAAAGAGCGTCCTTGAATTGCTTGATGTTTCTCGTTTGCAGCATTTCAGTGTACAAAAACAACGCTAAAACAACTGCTGAATATATAGACTAATCTAAATTAACAAAAATAGTTTTGCAAGTATAAGTCGAATTATTTTCTTATCTGTGAGTTTTATTCGAACTTCAGTAAGAAAAGTGTTGAGGATGCATGATACAGGCATAATATTGCCAAACGCCACCATGTTGATGCCAGCATTTTGCTGTTTATGTACAAACATTGGCTAAAGATGGAAAAGTTCAGCAGTTGTAGATAACGGGAGACATCTAGTGGCTCAAATACAAATGACAACAGAATATCAAAAACCCTTTTCCATTTGTTTATTTTGATATATAAACAGTACATAGATACAGGTCCATATATGTCCATAAATGTTTTGTGGTATTGTATTTATAATATCTAATGGAATACTCTTCAGCTTTCTGCGAACAATATAAAAACATTACACTCCAATTATTTGATTAGATATGTGCATACATACTGTATACATTTTATTTAACAGGCCACTCCTTTGTCCTTCTGTGTCACAAGCAGGGAACATTTCCTGTATTGAAGTGCAAGTTGGAAACAGCTGAAACAGATCAAAAGTTCTGCAAGAAGATGTGTTAGAATGTGTTAAGTCCCTGTCAGAGAAACTCATTTGGATATAAAAGAGGGATACAGAACCTCGCCCAGCCTCTTCTCAGCAGGTGCACTGAAATACTCTTGGCTTAGGATATTGTCTGCAAAGCTAAGAGAGCAAGAGGCAGGGATTTTAGGAGTCAGAGCAAATCTCTGGAGTAACTGTGAAGTTTCAGCAAAAAAAGACACAAAGGGTTGACACATTTTACCCTTTAAGAGTTTATCAAAGGGACATTGTTCACCTGGTCAAGTCTTTGAATTGTGCAACAATAGGATTTTTGTTGGAGGTGATACTGCCTGAGACACCGCTGTAAGACAGAATATCCCCATACACTTCCTGTGCTTGCTCTCATAAAGCCCCTGATTGTAGGACGAGACATCTTCTGACTTTGGTGGCTCTTTGTGGTAGCACCAAAAAGACACTGTGGCGAACAGTGCACCCTGCAATGACACAAAACTTTCTTTCTGTAGTTCTGAGACAAAAAGTCTTCATGTAAAACAAACAAACAAACAAACAAACATTAAAACAACTTTACTGGCCAAAAAAAGTAGTAAATACAACTAAAAAAAATCATGTAAAATAGACAATGAGAGGGCAATTCCGCAATGCATTGACACCATTACAAGGGTCAAACACTAAAAACATACCAACGTACTTAATGTGCTGCAGAAATTTGCCTTGATAAAGATCACTGTTTAAAATATTGAGCTGACAAAGGCATTTTTTAATTGATGGTCACATTAAATGATTAGTTTGTAGTAGAACTTACCATATTCATATCATTATGTGATAAATGTTGAGTGACAGCATACAACAAGTAACAGTACTGTTAAAGACACTCATGGTGGATATACAGAGAAAATTTTACAAAAAGCGCTCACTTTGAGTCTTTCAACAAATTGCTCCATCACATTAATGTTCTCTTATGTAATGCATATTAACAGCATACAGAGGCACGTGTTTGCAGTATGGGAAATGGGAAATATGCCCTCCAATGAGGATGTGACTCAGGAAATGGGGTGTATGATTAACAAAACCCAAAACAAAACCATAACGGTTGCAAACTTCACTGACATCTTTCAAAATGACCCTGCACAGCCTCAAAACGTTCTAAACTTTCTCAGATTTCCCACGACATTGTCTCACTTTGGCGGCTCTTAGTGGCAGCATCAAAAAGGACACTGTGACAAACAATGCACTCTGCAATGACACAAAGACGAGAGCTTCCTTTTAATTCAAAACCTTTATTTCTGTAGTTCTAAAATGCATTTAAAATGTCAAAAACAGCAGGTGTCAAGAACAAATATTCTTCATTTAAAAAGATTTTAAATTAGTAGCCTAATGCCAACAAAAGTGTGCAGTAAATACAACTAATCAATCATTTAGCAAGTAAGATAGTCAATGATTTGGGCAATTTTACAATGCATCAACTATGTAACATTCAAGGACAAACACTACAAACGTACTACTATGCATACTTAAAGGATCATCAGTTGATAAAGATCACTGTCTAAAATGCAGTGGCTGACAAAAGCATGTTTTATTGGTGGTCAGATTAAATGATTAGTTTGTACTAGAACTCACCACAAAGACAGATTTATTTAACCCCTTCGGTCAAACGGTATTTACCAGTTAAGTCACTGGAGTTAGTCACTAAGGACAGCACAAGTTTAAAAGTAATACATATTATTATGTGACAAGTGTTGACTGAGAATGTACAGTAGCTATCATGTTGTGAAAAACAGTTACACCAGATATACCAAGAACAATTAACAAAAAGTGCTCACAACAAGAAATCCAACCTTTCATTCAAAAATCAGATCCAAACTCACATTTTTAAATAGTGGCCACATGAAAATGTAAGAACAGTCATGTTAAATCTAGAGTGAGTTACTGCTCCTTAGCACCAAGGTAACTGGAGGACTATGGAAATGATCACGTTGCCTTTTAGAGTCTTTCAAGAAATTGCTCCATCACATTAATGTTCTGTTATAGCATACAGAGGCACGGTTTTGCAGTATGGGAAATGGGAAATATGCCCTCCAATGAGGATGTGACTCAGGAAATGGCGTAATATTGTATGATTACCAAAACTCAAAACAAAATCGTAACTGTCACAAACTTCACTGACATCTTTCAAAATGACCCTGCACAGCCTCAAAATGTTCAAATCATCATATACAAGGTCCCCTCTCAACTTTCCCTGACTTCTCACATAGGTTTTTGCTGGAGAGTTTCAGGAAAGCTGCAAAACAGCGAAATCCTTGGTAGGCAGCAAAGGACTCAGCTTCATACGGTGCTGACTGGACTGCAACTTAACCTGCGCTTCTTTAATCCTGCGCTCAAAACTCCTTCAGCCCCAGACTGAACCTACCTGACAGCAGTCCTTTCAAAGTCAGTTGTCCAGAAATCTTGACAGATGTTTTGACAGAGGCAGAAAATTTGTCATCTATATTTTGCCTTTGACTCAGCTGACTAGCATTGCTCTCTATGGACGTATGGATGGTGTGGCAGATTTTTTTAAATACACGCTGAAGTTACGAAGCAGTTATAAACCTAGTTTGTGCTGGTTTTGATGGTTACATCCTCCACCTCTTGAAGCCCATCACCATACTGCAGCCGTAGCATAGTGTCACCACAAATGCAAATATCTGGAACAAAAACACAAATGGAGAGAAAGCAAAAAAAATTTAACAGAAAAACCTTTATAGCTAAATTTACTCACATGAGCTAACTGAGCCTAACTTGGTTCATTATTCATTCATTTATAGGACAAAGAAAAGCAAGCTGAGTCAAGCAATTTTAGAACTCAACAAGCAAATGTTTGGTATTTTGCATGATAATTGGCTAAAATAATTAAAAGTACAACCTTTGAT
This sequence comes from Chaetodon auriga, assembly GCF_051107435.1. Taxonomy (NCBI): domain Eukaryota; kingdom Metazoa; phylum Chordata; class Actinopteri; order Chaetodontiformes; family Chaetodontidae; genus Chaetodon; species Chaetodon auriga. Next base: position 12,880,346 of record NC_135081.1, read on the forward strand.
GTATCAAAATGACCTATTTTTTGATTGGCATACAATATATACATCATATAAAACCCAGCACAGGTTATACATTTAAGGTCAGGATGGGGGTTTGTATACATATGTCATCAGAAGATAAGACCTGACCTCGCATAACCCAACATAACCTACTGCATTTCTGTCAAGACGATAGCTGGCACTTGTGTTCATACTGTTTTATGGCCTGATAGTTCAAGCTGATAGCAGGAAGTGCCACAGCCTGTTTATTTAGGGCAACATGGAAGCTCATTTTGCATTAAGAGGCATGCAAAAACTTTAAACAAAACAAGAAAATAACTGAAGTTTACTCGGCAGGAAGGTCACTTTGTACATGCAAAAGTGTCAGCTGAGGTGTTTCTCTGACAGATCTTATGACTGAGATCCTGAAAGAGTAACAGGGCTGAGGTCAGATTTAGTTTTACTTTGATGTTTAATCAACTAATCAGCAACTCCTCTACTTCATCAGAAGTCAGCAGTCTGATATTGAGCTGTATTCACCCAGAGAGCACTGTCAGTGCACTATGATAACATCAATTAAAACTCTGCATGCACTGTACACATTATTACAGATTTCATTTGAAACATAAATCTTTAGCACTCACCGTGGCTGCCACATTAATACTGTATTGCCTGTCAGTCAGGACCGTGAATATATTGCCCTGAGGATAGGTTATACACATGACTGTGTCAGTGCTGTTGGGTAGTGGCTTGATGTACGCTCCTCCATTGGCTGCTGTGGTCGCTGCCTCCAACACAAAGGCCGCAAAGTAGAAAAGCAAAGCCATGAAATGGTAAAACACATCCTGAGGAAAAGAAGGGAGAGCGCATTAGGTTTGAGTGTAAACAACAATTGTCAGACAATGGCTGCACTGCTCAATGCAGTGACCTCTACTGTGGCATAAAAAAACACCCTGTCTGTTTAAGAGCCAACCTTTTATGTTAATTCTAAAACATAACATGGTTCCTAAAGCCAAAATAGGCAAATTAAAAAAATACAAGGGGAAAAAGAGAGAGGGTTTAAAGATACAGAGAGGAGAGAGAGAGGGCATGTCAGAGAGAGAAAAAGGTTAATGAGAGTCTGTGTAGGCGACGCTGTGAGGCTGGCGGGACTACAGACAGCCCTTTGTGGTGTTTTGGTGTGAGCTCATCATCCATGTCACTCATTGTTCGGCCGAAAACAAACAACCCCACACGCCTGGCTACTCCTAGGAGCAGGGCCTGGAAGCTGAGGCAAGGCTGGCTGTGTCTGAGAGACCAGACTTAACACCACAATGACATAACACAGAACATGGCACAGGTTCAGCTTTCAAAAAATACGTTTATAGCCTAATATTGGCATTTTGGTGCCAAACGTCCTCTAGAACCATAAGCAAGTCCAGTTGCCTTTGGAAGCACTTAGAAGTCCCATGACCTGGATGAATGAGGATCTTCACAGACCATTTTGGTGCAACTTCTTAAAAAATGACAGCCAGCTTCACACAATTCAAGATATCATGCCTGTCTAAATCACACATGTCCAGAGCTGTTAATGTAGCCTGAAAGTCTTTCAGGCTACCTTTAAAACAAAGCTCTGCATGCATTTAGACAGTGGCTTACATCTGTCATAGTACCAACTTCATGGTCTACACTGACACTTCACTGGACACAAAATGGAAAGAGGAGAATCTGCAGGTTTAATTCAGATGGTTATGAAACATCTGAGTTATTTCAGTATGAGGAAGCGTAACTGCTTATCAAAGCTTCATGTGATCCCACAAGAGAGTTAATACATAAGATCTGCCTCTCTGTGTAGTTGGATCACTATAGTGAAGAAACAATTTAGTTATATTTAGTCTATTAGTGAGCACCTCACTAAAAGTTGTCTAATGTGGTAAAATGAAGAAACTATGAGCCTGTCTATACCATTTAATGTCTCTTTCAGTGACATAACATGCTGTTTTCATAGATTTTGGCTCACACTTTATATTAATATGCACATATTCACCATTAACTAGTTGCTTATTAACATAAATATTAGTAACATACTGGCTCTTTATTAATGATAATAACACACTTATTAATGCCTCATTCTGCATTTTCTACAACTACCAGGCCATTAACTAACACTCTTCCCTCAATAACCTCCCAATTACTACTTATCCACGGTAAGTAAGGAAGCTGTTGTACATGAATTTCGATCTTAATAACCTAACCCCCTAATAATCAAAATACGCCATTCTTGAGTACTTTAAAATGACCAAAAAACAGTCAATATGCTACTAATATGCAAGCCAATAAGCAATTAGCTAATGGTGAATATGTGTACCTTAAGTATCACCAAGCTAAAAAAGATGTATTTCTTACAACAATGCAGAGACACACAAACACACACTATTCTGATGCGTATTGTCAAAAACTATTTGTATGTGAGCAATAAAAAAATACTTTTGGTACATTAAAAGGAATGATGTGCAATAGATATGCTCTGCATCTAAAGAGAACACCAAAACCAGCCATCACACTGTATGTTAGACTACTGTATTACACTAATGTGCTTCAGTACAAATAAAGTAGCTGACCTCCAGCTTTCATAGCCGTCACTTTTCAATAAGCAGGCACGAGCAGACCTGAAATACTGCCACTGCCATTAAACTGACTTGCAGTGTTGCCAATGAACCAGATCTCTGACTTTCACGCATCAAACAACAGTTGCTGCTATGACAACATTATCAAACACCAACAGCTGTCTTAAAGGTTCCTTGCAGAGTTTTAGACCAGTGGTCGTGCTACCAAGCTATTTTTCTGTGAGTGGGTCCTGATTCTATTCAACTCATGCATGTGTGTGTCCTGATACACAGTCCTGCCAGTGGTGTCGCGCGATTTCATTGGAACGCAGCAATACAGATAGATGGAAGGATGGATGGAAAGACAGACAGGTGGACAGAAAAGTAGGCTGACGAAGTGACAGACTGATCAGCTCATTTATCTCCAGCTTACCAAGAAATTCCAGTCAGTGTTGATGCGGTCAGCCAGGCCAGTGATGAAGAGGGTGAGGTAGGCGGAGGAGAGGAAGAAGGTGGTGACGGAGACAAACATCACCCAGCCCTGCAGCAGAGGCACGGGCACACTGGAGGAGGCCACCAGGATCCATACTAGACCACCAAATAACTGGGGATAGAAACAAACTCTCATACTTAGTCTGCATGCTGAAATTCAGCTCAAGACTGCTCGAATCCATTTAATCATTCATGTTTCAGTGGACAGATTTTATTCCAGGCAGTTTATGACACACTAGGAATACAACAGTACAATACAACAGTTATAAAAATTCTATGTATGCACAGTATACTGGTATTGCTGGAGAGTTTAATACATACTGAATGCTTTTTATAATGACCATGGCACTGTATTAGATGTAGATCAGACACATCTTATTGGTGCATCCCTAATTGTGAGATACATGTACATTATCTTAAAAGGTTGCTCATAACAAACTCAGCTTTTCACATCAGTTTGTCTCAAAACAGCCCGTTGCCTTATCTCCAGAGCTTCCCTGTGTAGACCAACCACAAACAGTTAGTCAGGACATACATTTTGTTATTGTGAGGCCTTAAAGATAACATCCATTGTTTGGTGACAGAATGCAAGTCTGATGTGGTGTTTGATGTGGTTTGTTTCGGACAAAGTGGCAAATGACGGTAACACTACAGATTAAAGCAGATTGGTGACAGGGTATAACCCGGTGGAAAAGGCTTGAACATTGGGTAGGACTACATGCTGGTAACAGCCACAACAGCCACATTTAAATGGCTGTGTCCACCTGAAGGCCTATCTATACAGGCCTTCAGCTGCAAACAGGCCTATAGATAGGTAGTCAAATCATCAGAGGTTTAGACGAAAATGAAACTGACACCATGAGATGCTCATGGCACATTTGCTGGTTGCAGTCCTGCTGGTCTTAACAAACTGCTGGCCGGTCCTGGCGACATGGCTTAAGGCGACGTTTGCTCTTGTTTTGACGTAAGCAACACACCTGACCTGATCGGTGTGTGAGAAGCGTTTTAAGACTGAGCAGTCAAAGTGGAAACACTATATCTTACACCTTACAGTCTAACTGAACTAACAGGCCTTCAATTATTAATCAATAACTATTAGCTGCAGGTTCTGCAGAGTATCTCTGCAGCAGCACAGAGGTCACTGACACAGTGAAGAATATCACAGAGTTAAACGTGATCGTTAACTTTCTAAAAAGCGACACTTACTATTTCTAAACAGACCAGTGCTCCAGAGTACGTTCTCAATACTTCCAGTCCCAAAGGTAGAGAAATAGTTGGCGCTGGGAACGAGGTGGCAGCGGGATTAGCGGCTGGCTCCGACATCTCTATGTCTCCCTCTCTCTTCTCTCTATCTCCCCCTCTCCTCTGGCTCTCACCCTCTGTCTCCCACTAAAAGAGACTCCGTTCACAAAGGACGGGAGCAGCGGGGGAAATTCCTCCGGAGTCATGTGTCCCCCCCCTCCGAAACAGGTCGGACAGGTGCAGGGGCCACTCCCTGCAAACCTGTGCTGCATTCAAGGACCTCACGGAAGCTCCCACATAAAGATATCCAAGTTGTGAACTCACGTCCGTGTCAGAAATAATGACAGCTCGGTTTTTGTTTTATTTTGAATGTAAGATAATGGCCATAGATGCAGGACCTACAAGTTGAAAAGTTTCTTAACATCATAAATAACGGGCAAACATGTTAACTTCAACTGCTAAGATTAAGCTTATATGTGGAACATGAAGATGAAGACAATAAAATGTGGATGAGTCACATAACTAAGCCTAAATTGCTTAGTACAATGGATTGGGAGGTAGAGTACATAATACATATTGCCCATAATGAATGACAGCCACATGCATTTTCTTCATGACAGTCGAGACAACCCTTGCACGTATTGTAAGTGCTTCTTAATGCTTATTAATGTTATCGCATGCTAATAAATTCAGTTTTGGCACAATAAATCTATTGTCTGCATCAGATGTTAGTAAGGTAAAATATCAAGTATGTTATAAAAGACTTCAGGGTGTGCTTGTAATGATGAAACCATAGTCCAACCACTCCTTACTTACTCAGACACTTGTTTACATGACTTTAATGATCTCCACACCCTAAATGTCAGTTGATATCTCTACAATCATTCACATTGTAAAAGTATGTGCTCATCTTGTAGTTGTGGTTATTCCCACATCAAGTGAATGCATTGATCTTACTCACACATTACCTTCTGGTACACTTGGCTCTCTCTTTCTTTGTGTGTGTGGGAACAGCCACCAGAAAACACCACAGCTCAGAAACATTAGTATGAGGGATCAAACAGCAGGTGGAGTCATGAATAGACCCCAACTGATTTCTTTAACACTGTTCGAAAAAGAAATGAGGGCTAAGAAACAATGTTGTGTGTACTGGTTAACCTTCCCAGCACAGGGGTAAGGGAGTTTGAAATGTAAATATTAGTTCATAGTAGCTGCTGAGGAGAGTGGAGAACTGATTTCCAATCGGACACAGCAACATTCACTGTGTTTGCGCTAAAACATGAGACTGAAACAACTGTTAAAGAGGTCTTTTTTTTTTTTTTGGCAACATACATTTATGCTCAAATGGTGAAGTAGAGCTGCTGTGCTGTTAGATCAGTTGGTAAGAGCAGCTTCTTTGGGTAAGCCACAGTTAATGTTTAGCCAGGACTCGGTTTATGTGAACCAATGTTGACATGACCTCTTAAAGGGTACTGGGCTTGGCTCAGCTCCATGTGGACAGCAGTTAAAATCGATATGACCTGCATCCTATCAGGTAATATAACACCGCTGTTTATAAGGCCAGCACTGCTAGATCAGAAATCTATTTCAAAGCTGATTTCGTTTTTTTTTTTCATTATAGGAAATGAAAGATATGTTTTGAGAAGCACATACGCAACCCTGTTCTGCTTGAAAAGACATTTATCTCTGTGGGTGTCTGGAGGCCTCACTGTCATCTGTGGAACAGCAGGAAGCCCGGGATAAATCTTCTCTTGGACTAAACTGTTGACTCTCATGCTGTGTTCAATGCAGCAAACGTCTGACTCTGCAAGATTTAAACAGTGAAATATACATTTAGTCACTCCATTATTCGTTTGTCCATGTTTATTTTAGAAAAAGTGAAAAAAAAAATCATTCAGATGATATATTGCTGTGCTTTACACTTTTGATTCTGAATGACTAATTGATAAAAGCAGGAAAAATATATTGAGATGCAATATTGTGAAGATTAAAGGAAACTCATTCGGTGTCATTTTTTAATGATATATTTACATTCATTTTGGTGCTTTTTATTTCATAAGAGAAATGAGAAAATAAGTAGCAGTAAATGTGAATGACATCGTCTCAAAGACAAAGTCATATGGCTGCCCACAGAATCTTAATCCTCACACACCCATGAAAATTTCCTACTACAGGGCACATCATTCCATGCCGCTGCACTACGCGAGACCTCTGCACAATTCTCCTCTCCATCAACATTATTGGGCTCCCCGTCTTGCCAGAATCCTCTGCCTTTCAGCTCAGTTCCATCCACCCACTTCCACGTGTCCTCCTTCCCACGAAACAGACCGATCCACGTTACACCGTAACTTCTCTTGACAAAATCCATCTCATCTCTTGTGGTTATGATCACCAGGTCTGCTCCTCTCTCTTGACAGTCTTTTCTGCTGTTTTCCCAGGTTTTAGTCACTCCGTGAGCAGAGATGTAGTAGCATTTGTTGTTGAATTTTATCCATCCTTGAAGGCAAGATTTATCTGGAGAGAGCACAAGTTTGTTTTAGTTACTGGGATCCTGAAACCATTGCTGAGATTTGGGGACCGTCAGGGAACATGCTATTTACAGCAGCTAAATATGGGTACCTGGCTTGGCCACTCCTCCAAGCATGCCTGCTGTAAACTCCCCAATTGCTGTAATTCTGCATGACCCTCAAGAATTTTCATTGTCAGCATTCCTATGTTTTGCAGCTGAACATACAGGGGGCTGACGCTCCTGTACATGAACTGAAAGTTCACTGAGTCCTCCACCCTCAGATACTGAAGCCAGACCCGTGAAGCTGTCTGTTCTCAGCACATACATCAAGAGGGCAGATTTAATGTTGAAATTCCAAATCATTATAGAAATAATGGGTCCTTGATTTCAGACAAGAGAACCAGGCTTCTTATTTCTACTCTGCAACCACTGTGTTTGTCAGCAGAAATGACAACTGTCGCTGGCAGATGTAACCAGTTGTAGCTAGTTAGCTATTTAAGCTAATGCTGATTTCTTGATTTAATTTAAAACATTGTCTCCAGCTGACTTTTTGATGTGACCACTTGAGTCGTTTTGAAATGAGAATGCTGTTAACGTTAAGGCAAAGGCAAGGTAAACCGGTTAATCATCTGCGTAGAGCACATGGAAATGAAGAAACAGCATCGTTCTTGTGTTGCAGTGCAGAGCTAGTTTGTGCCTCCAATATGAAGAACAATGTTATTTCAGTCTAAAATAACTGCTTTTCTTTGCATTTTCAAACAGTACGCACTATGTTTTACACAGCACTTGTAACATTCAGTAAGACGAGGACTAACTACATTTGTGGCAAGTACAGTGCTGTCTCAGAAGTTTGCTTTCTACATTGTCGACTTCCCCATATCCGACAGATTTAGTTAATAATATTAGCTTTTACAATTTCTTACGAAGAAATGCTCCTTGACTGAATTAGTCAGACATGCCAACAATTGTGTTTCATGTTAGAGAAGATAAACACAATAATCACACTTTTGCCCATGTGTTTTTGATTTAGGAGAAGTTAAAAAAAAGACACCATCTTTCCAAATGTTAAATGCGGATTACTGCTTTTGCTGGTTAGAAAACAGTCATTTTCAGCTTGGGGCTTTAAAATAATAATGACCATCATATTTCTTCTCAATGCGACGACACAAAGATCAAGCTTCAGTATATAATAAAGACCCGTAGCTCCGGTATCACACACTGAGCCTACACTTCGTTCAATCATTCCTATGCTGTTGTGCAGGATATTGTAGATAGTTAGAATTTAACAGTTCTACAGATTAAACTGTCACTTTCAGAGGTATTCAGTACCTCTGTTAAACAGACAGTAGAGGATTATTCAGACCAGTTGGATTCATCAATAACCAAGCCTTTCACTGACAGCAGCAGAAAAGTGAAAGGGTTGTCTGAAATGATACTGTATTGTACTGTAATGTATTTTAGAATCTTTGAATCCTGGCCCTTGTGCTTAATGGGACATACTGCTATGCATTTCAGGATCCACCCAGGTCTCCCGGTGTTTGATACTCCATGTTTATTTCCTTTCTACAGCAGTAAATCCAAATCAAAGAAGATTCAAGTTTCATTTTCTTGCTTAAGTATATTTCTTACCTGTTCCATTGACATTTAACGTATCGAGCTTCGCTTGTAACTTGTCTCGACTTGCTGCCACAGTGTCGTATTGACCTCGCAGGATCTCCATCTCTTTTGTCAGGTTGCTGGAATGAATCATCAGTTGGTCTCGCTCGTCTCTAAGATCGTCTCTGCCTTTAGTAAGCTCATAAATCAGCTTTTCATACTTTGTGTCCCATTGGTTGATAGCACTGGTATCTGAAAAGTTAATTTAGAATCAATTAAAACAAATTATCCAACAACAACTCTGAGAGTTAAACTGGATTTTTAGTGATTGTTGCAATATTAAGATTGATTTCGAGTGTTCAGAGGGAGTTTTAGACCTGCTTTAACTGCACATTTTAGACTTCATAACCAACTCTGATTTGTGCACTCTTGAGGAGATGAACACTGTATTTGGCTGTGTACTAATGCTCATTGTAGAGACAGAATTGCACTTACTCTTGGCCACCAAGATCATAGTCAGCAGAAGAAGCCCCAGACACGCTACAGCAGCTCCAATCAAACACACTGCAGCACAAATGATCACCATAAGGTGTGAAAACCACAAACACGCAATGCAGATATGAAATTTTGCAAAATAGTTTAACTAGCAGTACTTACCTGAACTTTTAGATCGCCACCCAGAGTTATGTGTTCTGCCACTAGTCATCAGATTCCAACCATCTCCTTCATCTTCCCTTGATTTGCCACTAAATGCCACCGACATCTCAGATTTATGGCCAGTGTCTTCAAGCCTCCTGGTGCCAAATCGAGCACTCTTTACTCAGTTTCACTCAGTTCTTTTTTTTTTAGGTCCAATAACTTGCTGACACTGCAAATACAAACTGGTAGGGAGGATATGTTTGCTTCAGGAAAGACAACCTCATGAGTTGGAGCAGAACTGAGATTTTTTTTTTTCAATAAGAGTTGTGAGTCGTACTGCAGGTATGAAGCATTTGATTCCATTTTATAGATTGTTCTCTAAACATTTAACATCATTTTGCTCGTTTTTGGTAAATGCAGGACATTCACCATTTCTACTTTACAGGTGTATGCTCGTAATTGAGCCGCAGTGTACAGCAGCAGTGCATTTTAACCAGTGATTTAGTTTCTGTCTTTTGCTGTCGTCTCAGGACTGCAGGCTGAGCCTTTAAGGAAGGTACAGTTACAGTCAGCAAAATTCCAGTTTGACATCCTGTGCCAAGATAACAGGATGTCGGTCAGTGTTTATGTGGTGAAGCGTGAGAATATACTACTGTGAGGAGTGGATCTTTCCTAACTGTTAAAAACATCCTCTTCAGGCATAAATATCAGCACCTGGGTATAACCCTTAAATCTGTGCTGTGATGTTCACTGGCGCTGGCAGATTTGACCCCAAAAGCACGACAACATCACAAAGAGCAGGCGGACCCAAATGCAGGAGACATCAGGGAGACGGGATCAAAAGAACTATTTACTGAAAATTAACAGAAACAGGCAATCTGAGCAGACAACAAAGACTGAACTGAAAACTGGACTAAAATCCAAACTGACAAGGGGATGAGGTGCAGGTGAAGAGATGGCTGCAGAAGCTCAGGTGAGGGAAATGAGGTGATGAAACAGGAGAGGAGCTGATTGGCTGGGGAAAACACAGGGAACAGGGCAGGGCTAACGTGGGCGATGCAGGACAGGTGTGGGGAGAAGGTGTGGTGGGAAAAGAAGGCTGGAGAGGAGCACAGGAGGGAAACACGGTGCAAAAAGACAACTAAACCAAGAAAACAGCCAAACCAGGACTGTGATAGAGCCACAGCAGCTGCAAGGAAAGTTCACTTAACAGTTTTTCAACCAAGGTCAAACAGCAGAAGATCAGTCATACAAGCAAACAAACCCAAAGAAGTGTAAACAGGTATCCAAAAGACACAATTCATAAGTGTCTCACCTGCCTTACATTGATTTAGGCTAAGTCATAAAAAAGAGACACAAAATTAATGTTAGACCTGCAATTTTATTGTAAACTTATATATTTCACAAATGTTTGGTACAGCAGTACATAGCAAGGAGACATAATTATTAAGTGCTATTATGAAGGGCCTTTTCTTCATAATATGATGTTCGACTGCAAATTGTCAGTTAGAAAGTTAGGTAATACAGTTTCCTGAAAGTATTCACTGTAAGTCAACTACTCCCACCACTCCCCAACACATTTACTGAACATGCGAAGGCAGGAAATGTCAGCAGCAGCAAAACACAAAGAATGTCTTTGTCAGAAGAGGAGGAATAACAAAAAAAACAAACAAAAAAACCCATAAAAACTATATGCCGTATGTGAGAAATTGATTTGACTTTGGGCCATTTCACTTGCTAGTCATTGCACTGGAGTGTTTCTATAGTATCCCATTTTTGGAGTGAAGGATGACAGACACAGGGCATTGTCTCACATGATCACCAACACAGCACAGAGAAACAGCATTTAAAAATCCAGTTCCAAATAGATGTGTTTATCTGCTCTGACGTGTTTATCAGAGCTGTTTGAAACACCCCTGCGGTTATATTATACTAGATAAACAGAGGAGGACACAGACTGTTTGATATCATCACAACATTTACATGTTATAAAGATAAAAACCTCCAGTTTATATAATAAAAGTACCATAGTTTGATCTGGTTCAGACTTTACAATTCACTGTCTTAGGAACTGTTGAAGCTGTGGACTCCTCATCAGCTGCTTGGAAGAAATGGACCACTGGATGGCAGCAAACTTCCTCCAGCTGAGCAGGGAGAAAACTGAGATCTTGCTTGTAGGTGCTGAAGCACAGACACGGCTCCTGAGTGAGCGCCAGGAGTCCAGATCATTGAAAGCAAGTGTCCTGATTAAAAACCTTAATCATGGATGGTGAATTTTAATGATCATGTCGGTGGCATTACCAAGGTTGCCTATTTCCAACTCCTAGATAAAACTTGTTGTGACTCAACTGCACAAACCAGGACAAAATAAAAAAAAAAAGATAAAAAAGACCGTTGGTATTCATTGAATGTGATGCAAAATCCTCCTCTTAGTTTAGCACTTGTTTGCCTGGCTCCACAAATAATTTAATCTTTTTTTAATGTATAGGACTTAGAACTGTTTTTGTGAGAGATAAAATAGAAATAAATAAAAAAAATGTGAATTTAACTGGACCTATTGTGATGGTGGCGTTTGGTGATTTACCCTCTGACTCCCACCCTGACCCAAACGTACCACCACACCTCATAAGTGGCTTACCATCATGAACTTCTCTCTATCACTGTCCTTTGGGGAAAAAACAACCACCAAGCCATTTTCTCAGGAACTCACCAGATGACAGGCTCTTCATTTTGGAAACAACATGACCTTTTCCTGGGCTACCACATGTCTGCCTGACTTGTGATTTGCCCTTGTGGTGACCACATGTAAGATACCTAGCCCCACATGTGACCTTGGCACTTGTTGAATTCTGTTGTGACTCAGTCTCACAGGTTTCTCAGCTCCAGCCTTTATGGGAGAAAGCACACATTTTTTCACCTGTTATCCTGCAGTGAAAGAATACTTAGCCAGATGGACACGTTTCTCCAGTATTCAACAAAACACATCAGCTAATTGATCATTTATTAAATCAAATACTGGCTAGTGGTCAAAAACACTGGTTAATTGGTCAAATTACCTGTCAGTTACAATTACAACATTATCTGATTATGCAGCCACAATTTATTTTTCATTTCAGTTATTTTTCATTACATAAATGTGTCACATAATTTGTCAATTCTATGCTGTATACTTTTGTCTCATTTGCACGCAGGTGTGAATGTCTCATTGACTCATGACGTTGCCGTGGCAGGTGTTCCTCTTCCTCCTCCTCTTCTCCTGCTCTTTGGGAACTCACAAATGAAAAACATGGTGGCTTCACACTCCACACGACCCCACGCTCCAGTGCTGTGCAGCTCCACGCAGCTGGAGTTTGTGCTGGGAGACACTCTGGAATGTAACTCCTCCTCTGGGCTCCAAGCTGCAAACCCCTGCAGAGGGCTGGAGTCTGCATAAACATAGCTGCTAGTTCCATCCTGCTGACAAAAAAACAAACAAACATAGGAAATAATATTCAGAAATCATTGGGAAATAATTAGAAAGTGACTATAGGTCATTAGTGTTTAACCAGGTTTCAGGAGAATTTGGCCCTCAGTACTCATCCTGCTTCATAAAACAATGGCAAAGAGGAGCGAGAACAGAACCTCCATCTGCTGCAGTGTGTGTGAGTATTATATTCTGATGGGGACCACTTACTGTGTCCTTGCTTTGAGCCTGCACTCCTACGTAAACTCTTGTCAGTCCTGCCTGACTGACATAGTCTGCCATGAGATGGTTGGTGTTGCTGGTTTTTGGCATGGCCAGGGTGCCTCCTCTTAGCTTGCAGTTCATTGAAGCCTCTCTGAACCTCTTGGGCTCCTTGACCAGCAGGTAGTACCTCTCTTCTGTTTCCTTCAGCCCCAAGATGACTGCACAGGACCGGATTACAAGTTAAAGGTCATTAGAAGTTAAGTTATTTACATGTTTTCCGTAATATTCTATGAACTTGTTTTGTTTGCGAAGAGCTTGTATGTGCAAAGCCAAAGTTAAACAAAAATAACGTATTTAGTAACACAAAGTAAAGCAAATCAGAAGCCAGTGGTCCAGTGCAAACCATTTTCTATAGCATCATGTTCAGCCACAGGGTTTGCCAGACCATTGATGTGGCATTATGAATCAAAATAAGAATGTACTTTTTATGATCCCCTCCCACCTGAAATCACACGAAAAGAGCCAGAAAAATAGAGAAAGAGGCTGTGTTGTTGTTGCCAAAGATCATGAAATAACATGCAAGGAGTGAACACAGGCATGTAATTTATTAAAACTGTCACTTGACACACTGTCTTGTGTGCTGAACCACAGACATCGTACCATTCAGCACTCACCATTCTTCACAAACTTGACAGCATTCCTCAGCTTGCCTACGTTGACATCCAGCTGTCCCACCACCTTCCTGTACCTGCCGCAGTCACACGTTGTGCCTGATGGATTAAACAAGGGTCCACATATGATTTGAGTGTGCACAGGATGTAACCGCGAAGAACCTCCTTCCTGCACTATGACTCTGACAGCACCACAGTCTAATAGTGTTAGACGTTACAGTAGAGGACAACTGTGCTTTTCTATTGTATGATTTGATAAAACTGAGAGCCTCTTTGCGGACAAGTCCCTGCCGCTGCATGGCAAAAGCCTCCTCCACCCTCGCCTTGGGTTATTTAAATTCCACTGCAGGATATTTGCCATGCTCCCTGTTGATATGTATTGTCCCTCCTGATGCTCTGCCAGGCCTGTACCGCAGCAGTCTTCTCTGCTGGTTTGTCCCACGGCTGGTTTTCAGCAGGTGAAACACGTGATCAGGTCAGCTGAGGTGAGGTGCTGCATTGGGAACTTCCGTGTTTATGAAATGGGCTATAAAACACACTAAAGTTATAAATCAGCACTTTAACTTCATAGTGATCATTTGATTTAAAGTCCAGTGTGCCAGAATAGAAGGCTCAATAAACACAGGCAATGAAACACAGCATGGTCCTAATATTTTCTGACAGCTGAGTAATACTTAATATTGCTCTGCTGTTTTTCTGCAGCAGGGAGCATCTCCAAGAATGTCTGGAGTCATTTTTCAGGGGCTGGCCACAAACTAATTGTACTCTTTATTGCAATCAAACAAATATAGTGTGCTCAGCTCTACATTTACCGGTTGAAACCCACAAGACTGACTGTTGAGATTTCAGGGAAATACTGACACATTCTCTGTCTTAGGCTGTTTATTTGTAAATGCCAAATTGTTGCAACATCAGCGTGTTGCTCTGAGAGGAGCAGATTAATGATGGATATTGTCACATATAAGACGTAAGAAAAGAGATGTCTGCATGTTATAGACTTACCTGGTTTTCCTTTCAAACCAGAGGGCCCTTCCAGGCCTGTGTCACCTTTATTACCTACAGACAAATAGAAACCACATGTGAGACAATTTTTACAAATACGTCATCTGTGAACCTGGCGATCCACTTTTTCTTGTTTTTCACACCAAATAAAGGATCATATTGTGATGTAGTTACAAAGGCCCACCACCAGATGGCTGTATCATACATAAAACATTTTAAATACAAGCAGGTATAGATTTACTCAAGTCATATTTTAACCTTTTGTAATCCAAATTTCATTGTTCTGAACAGACCATAACATGACACACTTTTTTTTTTTTTTTTTTTGCTTATCACAGTTTATGCATATTAGCGGCACATTGGCTTTCTGTTAATCATTATAAAGCACTTATTAATGCCTTATTCTGCCTGATCATTTTCCTATCTTCAACTAAGAGTTTTCCTCAATAATTTCTTAATTACTGTTTATTGATTGTTAGTAAGGAACTTGTTGTACATAAATTACAATCTCAATAACCTAACCCTGACCCTTGATAACCCTGACTCCCAGAATAAGGCATTAATACCTTACAGTGACTTAAAATGAGCCAGAATGCTATTAGTATGCATGCTAATAAGAAACTAGTTTATGGTGATATAGAGATGTGGGTAAATTCTGCCTTTTGTGTGTGAATGTAATCCAGACCGTATTCACTTATATTTACCTTAACATAAGCTTTATAGAGGGAATGAACTGACGGTTGCAAAATTTGGGGAAGTGGGCTGCAGTACAAACATCACATTAGCCTGGTTTGTATGAGGAAGAACCAGAACAATATTTGATATTAGGTGTGTATTGTAGCTGTACAGTCTGACCAGTTTAGTGATTCTGTGCTGGAATAAACAGTTTCAGTTTGAGCACAAAAAATGTTGAAACATTAATGAGAAGTGAGAAGTGAATATATTTGACTTCAGACTTGACTTATTATGCTGTTTCCAGCATAGAAGCTCTGTGGATTATTAAAATAAAATCTGACCAAATACGCAATACAGTGTCGCCTCTAGGGTACAATTCCCCCTAAACGGTCTTGCTGCAGTTAGTTGGTTGGTTTTCCACATGAATTCACTAATTACCCATGGTTTTATAGTTTATAGCTTTAGATAGTTGTTCTTTGGCCCAAGGATAATGGACACTCTGTACATGCGCTAATAATAAGCAGACATATGCACAGAATTATAGCAAATACACAAGATACTGCCTCATGTGTCATAATAATTGGGAATGAACTTACCTCATGTAGACATAGAAATTAACTATTTTCTCTCATATGATCAACATTGGCAACAAGAGTAACTGAATTTTAGTTCGACATTCGCCTTGAAAATGTGTTTTTTTCCCTCAGGTGTTTCATGAACTACAGGCGCTCAGGATCAAAGGAAATCCAAAGCTGTGACCTCACTCCTTTGCCTGAGATGGCTGATCCACAGCCACTTTCCTGTAAGTGCATTAAACATAATGAATACTGAGAAAAGTGAATGCGTAGAAAGGCAGGGGAACATGGCCGCTCATAAAAATAAAAATAAAGATAGAAATTGTTTCAGCCACCCTGGGCAAAGTAACTGAGTGACATCATTCTGTAGGATTATGTTTCCTTCTATCTTTGGATGTGATAACTTAAAACATAAAAGAAGTGCGGGGAAAATCTGTACTTTTTAAAGAAAAACTGCAGTTGGCTTGAAGAAATTCCTCCCTGTGTGTATTAGTCTTGGGACTAATTAAGTCTGCTGATTTGTGTAGAAATATCCATTTGACTTCTTTTAATGTTTAGAGTCTGTGGTTCTGGAGCAGCTGTCCAAGCTGAGGAGGACTTCAGGGAACTATATTTCTTCTTTTAGGCAATTACTGTGAAAAGTCATTAAGATCTTGTCAAACCTCACAGCTACAATTTATTTTTGACCCTTTTTGTCACCCGTTGTTGACAACGGAAAAAGATTCATGTCACAGGAACAAAGACACATTTATAGACTTGTCGGCTATAAAGTTCATCAATCTTTCTCTCGTGATTTTTAAAGGACACTGAGGGTTGAAAGCTTTCTGTCTCTCTCATTTGATCACTGTATGCTGTCCTGTATGCGTAGAGAAACATGAACTCAAAATTAAATTTATTATTATTTTTTTTTTGTCGTACCCATGTCCCCAATAGGCCCCATCTTTCCTGTGTGGCCCACTTCTCCATCAAGGCCCGTCTCTCCTGGCACTCCTGGGGAAAAAGACAAAGAATGACCAAAGGTGAGAAGATGAGGAGGAGGAGGAGGAGGAGGAGGAGGAGGAGGAGGAACATATGGAAAGGACTAGACGCACTTAAGATAAAGACATCTCGTCATGTCAGTGTTTCATAATATACACAAAAGAAAGCAAATATGGTCGACATCACTGTTTTTCTATCATTCAGGTTTCTCATATTCTTAGAATAATGTTTTCATGGCTTTCATCTTTTTTCTTTTGTTTTCTCTTCTCTTTTGTCTTCTTTGTTTCAAGCCTGATCAACATAATCGCGTGCTCTCATCTCGTCGTCTCGAGAATTGTCTCTACGAGCCCTGAGGTTTTTTACAACGACCGCTGCATAGTTTGGTTCCTAAATTGACGCTGTAGTTGTTATTATTAGTATGCCAGTAAATAAATTAGAGGAAAAAATGCTGATTTATTTCGAGCACTAACCAAAGCACTTTGTGTTGAGAGGCTGTTTGCGGGGTGATGATAGTTTGTGAGGAAGTGAGCATTGTTGCAGGATATGGTTTCACCAAAGTGGAACATGGAAATGCATGCGATTATTGTTTATTTGTGTATTTTCATTGTTTTTCAGAAAAATGTTCTGATGCACAGAGCATGAGTTGGAGAATCCAGTCCAGTTAAGGGTGCTCAGAGGGGAAGGAGGATCATCGTGGACGTTACAGTGAACGTGTAGGACAGAAAATATCAGACTGAGGGAGAGAGATTGTGTACATGGCTCACTCTGTGTGTGTGTGTGTGTGTGTGTGTGTGTGTGTGTGTGTGTGTGTGTGCGTGCGCACGAGTATGGGAAAACTACAGAGCAGTCTGAGGCTTCCTGCCAGCGCTTGAATGAGTATTTCCTCAGGAAACTATTCAACTGGAAATTGATGGTGTTTGAAATACTAAGTGACGCACTGGAGAAGCCTATTGCTATTAGAGGGATTGGCCACACACACACACACACACATGCACACACACACACGCACACACACACACACACACACACACACACACACACACACACACACACACACACACAAACAGCCAGCTATTCACTTCTATTTCCCACTCATGTTGATTTTCTACTTGATGATTTGTGAGAAGTGTTGGCGAAAGGTGTGAGGTCTTATGGATTGTGTGAGGTCTGGTACAAGTTCTGGCCTATGGGAAACATCACTATTTCACTATAATCTGTGTGCAATTTTTGCACAATTTTCAGCATGAATGCCTGAGAAGCTGCATCACAAAGTAAATATTTTGACAGTACTGACCTGAGAACTGATTGTGGTAAGTGATTATAGGTGTTTGCTTTTAGCTATATAGAGAAATTGAATCTGTTGGTATCTTGTTATTCCTTTAGTGTCTATAAAAGTTGACTAATGTTGTTTTTGCAGTGCTTATGCTTGCCAGTTAAACCGTCTATCTCAACGTCCAGATAACAGTCCTTGCTATCACTGCAGTCGCTCTTTATAATGGCCAACCCCTCCAACTGGTTTAACGTCTGGATTCTCCAGCAGCTGGAGGATAAAGGAGGTGGAGGGCACATTTTTCATTCCAATCACGGAGCCTAAGACACATTTCAAATAACAAAAACACAAGAGCTTAAAATGCTAAGCAGACCTTAGATCAGAGCAAATATGAATGCTGGTATTTCTGCTTTACCACTGAAAACCACTGAAAAACGTTACCAGCAGTGTTAAGTAAAGCACAATTAACAAATGCAGAAAAACAGCCCAACTGTTTGTTGACGTCAACAAGCTCGGTGCAACAAATTGTTTTTGTTGCCCACCAGAGTATTCACAGTCATGTATTCCCTTTTAACATTCCAAAATTAAGCAACTGTTTCCTGTAAAACAGTTTAAATTAAGACAGGGAATACATGCGTCATCTGTTGAGCTGTAGACTTACTTACAAAGTCATCATAGGAACTTGTATTCATTCCTACAATAAGCATACACACAGAAAAACCATAATGATCGGGTTTGCTATACAGTTGAAAAACATCTACAGAGTTCAGAAGTTGAAAAAAGGTTCACATACATATACTTTTTTTCTCTTCTTTACACTTTCGGAAAAGACTCAATCATTCCTGGCATTTGTCTCTGACACAGTCTGATGAGAGAGGTGTGTGTTTGTTGTTGTTAAGTGTGTGCATCTATGTGTGTGTGTGTGTGTGTGTGTGTGTGTGTGTGTGTGTGTGTGTGTGTGTGTGTGTGACGACCTCTGTGCGAAATGATTTAATAAAACAAACATCTGCAGAGAACAAGAGGGCAGCCAGGAAGCAGTGCTTTTACACAGTGTATGTGTGTATATACAATTATGTACTGTGTGTTTTTATGTCTACTATGCATATGCACATCTGACTCCTTGCTTGCATGCCTGTACATACAGTGTGTGTGTGTGTGTGTGTGTGTGTGTGTGTGTGTGTGCAGACATCTGTTGTGTATATGATATGGCCAGTTGGTTGGCCAGCTAGTCTACCAGCCCAGTTGGAACGCACATAGCGAAGCGGGACGCCGCTGCTTTCCTCAGCAGTAATTAACAAGTCTGCTTCCTCCATAGAAACGCAGCGGTGCAGGTCTGTCTGTCTGTCTGTCTGTCTGTCAGGGCAAAGCAGGCCTCTGCATCTGCTGCACAGCAAAGGAAAGTCTAGAGCAGGAGAGGCAAAAGCTGCTGCCAGGGCAAAGTCATGCAGGCTGTCTGGGAGCTCACAGGGCAGAAGCTAAAATATGGTATGTTTTTCCAGGGTACAGCAGCCATGTCAATGACACTTTTGAGTTATAGACGGGTGAAGTCAGACCTTATGCTTCTGTGCAAACATACAGAAGATGTGACGCCTTCCCACACATTACTTTTGCTGTTTTTTTTTTATTTTTTTTCATGCTTTCAGTTGTCTTTAGGCCTTGTTACATATGTTTCAAGCATGCTTTTTCAGTAATACTGCTCGTACATGTATTCAAAATTAAATGTATGTTACTGGGAAGTGGCTATTTTTTGTGCTGTGTGGTAGTAAAGTAGACTTATTTGTTGATCAGATCTTGCACCAGTAGAGAAGGGTACAGCAAAAACTGTTCTGTCCTGCTTCAGAGTACAGGGTTATTTCTTTCAAATTCTTGAACCAAGGGAAACTTTACTGGAATGAAGTGATGTTATCTCCTCTCACCAGCAGAGTTTTTTGTAACCAAAATAGGACTTGAGGGCTGAATATGACGCCAAACGTCTTGTTAGGCTAACAATCCAAAAAAGAAGCATTGTGTTTGGCTCCAGCTGCGTCATTGTGTGAATATTAATCAGCCGAACGTTGCAAAGTTTAGTGCAACCACAATCAACACCAAGCAATGCACCGTCAGCTACAGTTTCTCCCTGTCACTGTTTGTCGACCACTCTCAGTTCCACGTTTCTTTTTCAAGTTGTGTCTCATTCTGCTGTGACTCATCAAGTCATCCAGCTAATGTGGGTGTCATTAAAACAGACCTGGAGTCACTGTGATTATGCTAACATTTGTCCACTGCATCATCCTCAACCGCAGTCTGATAACAAACCTCATTTTATTTGGACTGTAACGCTGGCCTTAAAGGGGAACGCCACCATGTTCACAGGTCTTGGGGAGAAATAGTACATGTGTGGAAAAAGTTGTAGAAAACTTTTTGTTGAGAGTGATGTCACTTGGTTGAGGCTGAAGTTGAAAATGAAAAAAAAAAAAAAAAAATTTGCTGTGTGAGAGTGACCTCTGAGTTTAGCCTTCTGTAGCTCACTCTGCACCTCTGCTTGAGGCTAGCAGTCCAAGGCTACATCAACCGCTCCCAGCATATCACACCTGAATCACTGACGTGTCAGTGATTGAGTTGCATTGTGGGTAATGTAGGCGTCAGGGTTTGAATATTATAGCTCTGGTTCAGCTGCATCAGTTTTCCTACAATGTTGTGAGAGTGCAGTGTTAAATCGGTGGAGCAGCATACATTTAAGAAGGACGTGTTTCATCTTGTCTTTGTCCCTAGTCAAACCATTCATGGATAAATAAATTGTGAGGCAACCTCCATTCCCCCCACCATAAACAGCATTTGTATACAGATAGATGAATGCTAGATACCTGGAAGTCCTGGTGGTCCATCCTTACCCAGTTTTCCCAGATCTCCCTCCTCACCAATCTCACCTTGGTCTCCTGGATTAAAAAAGGAGAGACAGTTAAGGTTAAAGTGTGAAAGGGGATTTGATATACTTTAGTAGAGCATGTTTCCCAATATGTCATACACAAGTCTGTTTAGTCGGGTCTGTCAGAGGCATGCTAGTAAGATACCTGAATATATGTAGCAGTGTATACAGCTGGTTTACGTTCCCAATGTGACAGGGATTAAATCTGCATATTCCCACTCACCGCTGGCATGGATGAAAACCATCACAGGATGATGATACATTATCGAAACTAACAATTGGCCAAGCACAACAACAGCACTGTGTTGGGTTAGTGAGTGTTTGTGTGCAAGATTCAATGCAGGCCCAGTTGCGGGTTTGGAAGTCCTACTGTAGAGTCAAGTTTGAATGAACTGTGGATGTTTATTATCATTTTTTTACTCTTCATATTCCATTTCAATATATCCAAGGCGCATTCATTTTCAAAAACACAATAGCTCCTTTTAGCACAAGTCTAGCTGTAACCCTGTCTCCCAGAAATTCTGTTTCTATACAGCTAATTTACATTCATAATTGTGTTGTGCTGACAAACGTAATTGCTGCCTAGATTATGTTCAGAGTCAACGTTTGTTTGAGTAAATGAAACACTACATTTATGTACCGTGGTGGAGTCACGGAGAGGTGGCTGGGGTCGATGGCAGGCGTACAAAGTGCAGGACTGTAACACCAGAATTCAGGGTTCACGTCCAGAGTGTGGTCAGTTTTAGGCAACAAAAGCAGTTTGGTTAATGTTCGGGGAAGATTGTGATTACTCCTGACTTTTTCTGTATTAAAATAGACTATGATCTTTCCCTGACAAGTGCTGTCAGAGCCTAAATGTCACCATAAAAAAGTTGAATAATGCTGTGGTCACTGCGAGTGGAGAATGCAGTGCGAGATTGTCTGTTTTAGTGGAAAAGAAATGACATTTTTGCAACTTGCAAGGTACATTAATTAACAGTATTTCCTCGTTACGTTAATAGAAAACATAATTCAGTCTGCATTATGTAGTTTTTAAAAGCAGTTAGTGGGGGCAAATCTGAGCTCTTCTGGTAGGTTGTTCCGACAGTGGACGGCATAATAACTCAATGCAGCTTCACCATGTTTTGTTCTTACTTTAGGAATAGTTAGCACAGCTTTACAGATTAGCTAAGAGGCGTAGGTGGTTCACATGAGAGAAGGAAGTCAGAAATGCATTTTGGCTCTAAAACCATTTCAAGATTTTTAGACAGCCAGCAGTAGCTTGAAGTCACTTCTGTGACTGACTGACTGACTGGTTGGTGTAGTTTGTTCATTTTTCTTATTTGAACCTACTTGAGATGGCGGCATGACTTTCTAAATCCTGTTTGGACATGTATACTTGATATCTTGTAATAATTTTAAGATGGTTAGGCAAGCCAATGATGGTTATTGACTTGATATAACGGCTCAATACACATTAGAATCAATAAGGAAGAGATTTCTAACTTTTTTTTTTTTTTTTTTTTTTTTACTGAAAAGAGTTAAGATGAACATCCACATTTAGCCTCGACACAACACAGTTTACAGAGTTGAAATATCTCTGGTGGGTCCACTGCTTGAGAGCTCTTGGCAAGACATCTTGGGAGGTTTTCAGAGTGTCTGTTAGAGCTGTAATTTTGCCCCGGTTGTTGATGCCAACAGCATTTTATATCTTTTTAAGTGCTGGGCTTTGAAATGAAGGACTGTAACAAACCCCCTCTATTAGCCTGGAGGAGTACTTAGGAAAATTGATTATTCAATTCTGCACACTGTGTAGATATTTCAAGTAACCTAAATCACTGCAATTTCAAGTATTTCTGCCTGCATGACATTATTCCCTTTTCTGGACTACTGAAATGAAACCATGTGGAGAAAATTTACCAATATGCCTCCTTGTTTTGTTAAGG
Organism: Chaetodon auriga; assembly: GCF_051107435.1. Classification (NCBI taxonomy): domain Eukaryota; kingdom Metazoa; phylum Chordata; class Actinopteri; order Chaetodontiformes; family Chaetodontidae; genus Chaetodon; species Chaetodon auriga. The sequence continues at coordinate 12,903,053 of NC_135081.1, forward strand.
TGTCAAATCACAGAGAGATTTCCCGCACCAAATCCAGTATACTCTGGCAGCATGTTAGACTGCAGTAGGACCACTTTATGTGACAACAGTGAGTAAAAGCGAGTTCAAGTGGAGCCAGGGACAAAGTGTTTTTCTCACATCTCAATAAAAAATAAAAAGTCAGTAAATCTATTTAAAAACACTGAAGTCAAAGTACCAGTAAATGCAATAAAAGTATGTTTGTTGAAAAGTAAAAAAAAAAACAACAAAAAAACAAAAAATGGTTCTGCGGATTTTTTTTTCAGTGTATGAAACAAAAAAGCACGTCCCTCACCCACTCACATACGCAGACATGAGAATGCACACACTCAGAGGCCGACTCTGGTCAGTCCTATCTGGGATGAGTCTTGTACAAATAATCACTTTGGTTTAGTGGCAGCTGTCTAAATACACACTGGCACAATGGAACTTTCTTACAAGTACACAAAATTCAGAGGAAAGCTGACAAAAGATGTGCTCACTTTCTGTTGCATGTGCATGATGTCAGTGTTGCCTCTTGACTTTTCTCATGCTCCCACTTGACTTGATAGTTCAGCAACTAAAAAAATAGCAAGCTGAAATACATTTTCTATGTTCAAGAACTGTAACAATCAAACCAAAGCCTCTTTAACACTGATATATACGTATATATATTTTACTTTTTCACTTGACAGACCTTCAGTTCTTGTGTGTTGACTCCTGAGGAAACGTCACTCTAACTTTCTAAAGTCATGTTTTCAGTCGCGTGAATGGAGCTGAAAAAATGGTGCTTAGCTTAACTGTTTATTTTATTAGGTCTGTCTGTCTGAATCAGCAGGGGAACAAGCTACTGGATGTTGTAAAATGGAAAACACACACAGGGAGGCATTCCCTCCAAAAGACTATGGGGTAGCAGACTGCTAGCTAATAAACTGCAGGACATTACATGCTTGGTACCTTCATCATCAGCTCTGTAAACCCTGGAGCATATTCGGGGTGTTTCCTCAGAATTTTCCACTAGACTTTTTAATCTGATGCTTATACATGTATTTGCATTGTCAGGACACTCATTTACATTTACTATGAAGTCATAAACTTAATTAGTCTTATCTCCGACAGTATGAACAAACAAACAGTGGAGATTGTGAGAACCCAAGAACCCGAACAGTATTTGTTTATGTAAATATGAGCTGTACATATATGATTAGACCTTTTTCCAGACCATTTGTGTGTTTGGAGAAATCTTTGCAATTCTAAATGATGTTTTAAGTTTGCAATTATCAAGCACACATATCTCACTCATAGCACATTCGGAGACATACGGTACCTTTAGCTCCGGGTAGGAGGGTATTGGTGCAGACTTCTGTAGAGGCAGAAATGTAGTTGACAATGGCTGCAAACACACAGAGCGCCAACAGTCCCATCATTTCTCAGTCATTGCTGAGCGCCGAAGACGATGCTGATTTGTAGGCTTGCAAGTATTCACCAGCACCAGTAAGTAAGTATCTCATGTGCTGGGATGCGCGTACTGACTAATGAGCGAACATGCAGCATTTAGGGTCAGAACAGAGCTGTGCTGTTGTTTATAGAACACACACACACACACACACACACACACACACACACACACACACACTCTTGTTTATAGAATCTTATCAGTTACTTGTCATAATGTCAAACAACCCTTAACAGAGTACTGCATTCCTCTATGTCTTGCCCGTTGGACTTTGAAGCTTCCTCGCAGTTCATAACATAATTTTTTTTAGATACAACATTGTGAGATCCATGGAAGAAGAGCAGCAGGGGACAAATACAATATTGTGTATTTATTTTCATTTATTATGCTAAATAATCGAATAAAACAGTTTTTTGGCTCTTGGGAATGGCATTGCTATCCACAGAGGCGATGTGATAAATAAAGAAGGGCAAACTAATGATTCATTAATGTCTGAAATCAGTGGAATTTTCTGATAAATCGAGTGAAAAATCATGTAAATATTTTGGCTGAATGGTGAGTGCACAGCATGTAATATTAAACAGGGCTGAGTCAGAAGCGATTTTGGTGTTTTCTTATCAGCACCTCGTGGCCTGCAAATTTTTTCCTCTCTCCTCCTCCTCCTCTTGTCTTTTACTCTTCCTCCCACCCTTCAGACCACAAACCATTTAGTGGGAGAGGTTTACGCTTACACACGCACGCGCACACAGAAACAAACACAAACATGTACATTATGTACATGCACACACAGACAAGCCCCCCCCCCCCGAAAAAAATAAGATGCTAAAAGTGTCCATGCACAAAAACAAAAATGCACACACACAAACACACACACAGACAGATTCTTGCATAATTGCATCCTCTGGTTTGTCACTATGTGGTGAAAACATACAGGGATTAGAGGGTTTGGAGGCCTCAGAGGGACGGAGAGAAAGGAAAGGAGGGTGGGTGGCAGAAAATTAGAAAAGAGACAGAAAGAGAGTCACAAAGCGGGTGAGAAAGTGAGAAGAAATGAGGAATAATTACAGAAGATGACACAGAAGAAGACAGAGCAAGGAACAAAGAGGGTGAGGAAGAGCGTGTGGTCAAAGCCACATGTGTTGGCACAAAGAGGGATTTCCTTATTGAAGAGTGTTGCTTGTTTGGACGTCTAAAGCTCTCCATCAGTACGGCAAGTCATGGGGGCGTTAGTATATTCTGGTTTTGAAGCACGGGGGGGGGGCTGATGTTATCCAAAGAGGAATAATTGAAAGAGAAACCAGGAAGATTCATCTTAATCAGACGTCAGCTATTTCTCCCTGAGGGACAGAGTTGGCCACTTGCATCCATTTGAGGGTTTTGTCGCCTTTATTGTGGTTATAATGTTGTTTGCATTTACAGACAAAAATCTTTCAAATACATCCAGATTTGGCTGCAGAATTACAGCATTTATTTTACTGCTCACAGTCAAGTTACAGCTTATTTCAACTGCTTCAAAGGCTGTGGAAGTTATATATGGATGGAAATTATATAAGCCTGTTAAACAGTCACCGTCATTAATCAATTCTTGTTGCTGATTATAATGTTTGTTTCTTTTGGATTATCTTTGAAAATCATTTTAAACCACACACACACACACACACACACACACACACACACACACACACACACACACGGGCTTGAAAATATTTCTCACTAGATATCAGTGAGAGACTGACAATGAAACATTTTTTTTGGCTTCTGCCACTGTTTGCTCCAAGCTTCAAAGTCTACATCATTCCTGCTGAGGAATTTGCTGCTGTTGAGAGCTTTGTGTTTTGGTACAAGAAGGCTCTTTTATGGCTCAGGCTTTTGGTGTTGCTGAGCATAACTGGCTAGCTGGTGTGGCTAGTGTTCAGTCACGATTCAACAGAATCAACCAGTGCCAACAACATGTCTTTGTGTGGCCAACATGGTGCCAAAGATTTGTATGTCGTCGCTAAAGAGGAGTGTGGGATTGGCTCATAATTCTTAATGGGTTCATCGCTACGAGGGACACCTCGCACATACAAGTACTCAGGTGATTCTTTGATTGTTAATATAAAAATGTAGAGCTGTGGAGCCAGTTGATGTGGCTCAGGACAGGGGCCTTCCTTTGGAGGTTTTCCAGGCAAGTTCAACTGGTAGGAGACCCCATTGTAGACACACTGGGGAGATTATCATAGGTGTACTGATGTCAGAGCAAAAAATATTCACAGTTTGCATTGTCCAAACACCACAAAGCAGCCTCTTGAACTTGGCCAGCTTATGCCACATCCACAGCCTGCAGGAAATGAAAGCTAGCTTAGCTACATTTTCAAAGCCTGTTAGATGAGCGTGACGTCTGCCTGCACTAATTTCTTCTCAGGATGGATGTTTTGAATGCAGCTTCATTTCCTCGGCACAAGTAAGTAAATGATTCAAAACACACTTGAGTTCATTGGCCTATACTGCTGGTGTCACGTAATGCTACTTAGCTGGCATCATAGGTGCACTCCAGTACTTAAACAAATAGCACTACACCTCTGGAGATTATATAGCTCATCTCATCTGGGAGCAGCTAAGTATAAACTGGAAAACAATACAGGGAGAGAGACGTCTGGACTACTCTGCTCAGCCTGCTGCCATTGTGACCCAGCCCTGTGTAACAGGCAGAGGGATGGATGTTAACAGGGCGTTGTTGTAAAAGAGCATGTATGCTCAGCCAACCTGCCCTGTGTGAATAATGGTTGAATAAATGAGACAAATAGATTATATAACAAGCTCACATGTATAGTAGTAGATAGTGTATGTGTGTGTGTGTGTGTGTGTGTGTGTGTGTCTGTACCATCAGTTATTAATCAGCCGTTCAATTTGTCTGGACTTTCTCTGCTATCCTGTTTCAGTTGAGGCCTGGAAAAGTGCAGCGTTCCTACTCTGTATCCACACCACACACACATTCACGCACATGCATGCATACGCGCGCACACACACACACACACACACACACACACACACACACACACAGAAATGCATGCACACAAACACACATATATACATAGGAACAACCCTGGTATCCTGAAGGCTAATTGTTTACATGTGGTTTAGATTGCGTCCTCTAATTAAGAAAGTGATTCACACTCCTGGATTGAGGGTTGACTCCATAGTGGTAACCACACCACAAAACAACCCTGTTTTCTCTGTTGCTTCAAAACCCCATTTACAACACTGGAAGTACCATCTGTATTTTAAAACACCAGAGTAGCATAAACTGCCCACATGTGTGTCAGTGACAAATCCGTCAACAGCAACTTCAGCATATAAAATGTTTACCTAACCTCTGCTCTGAACCACATTCATTTACTGGAGAGCGTAAATGTCATAATTGGCCCAGTAACGGCTGTGGAAGTGACTGCGCTGCCAGTGTTTCCTGATATTTACTGGGGATTCTTTCTCGGGAAAGCAGCAAGGCACGCAACAAACAGGAGTGACAGCCAAAGTTGCACACTGAGTGATGTGCCTCTTTGCTTTTATGATTTCACTTTTCTGAGGAAGTGAGTCAGATGATTTTCACCATCATTGAACGATCCTCACCAGGAATCAATTATAGTCGTGTTTCAGTTTGCTTCGGCGCTTAATCGTCTGTGTGCCCTGACGACTTCCCTAGCAGTCCCCCCTGAACACTGGTGGTCTTGGTACTCAGTAGTGCTGTCTCTAAAAAACCTCAAATGAGTGGTTTTGTTACAAAATCTGAAATTCAACAGTTTAAAACACTGACAAGTAGTAGTTGCTGTTGACAGCAAAATACTGGGATGGTACTAAAAAGCAAATTAAGGATAACTTCAGTTAGCAGTCACAGTAATGCCTTTTCCATCGAGATTTTCTTGACTCAGCAAATGCTAATTTGTTTCCCAACAAGCCAAGAGCTTGCACCCTGTAAAAAGGTGTTTCTTATCCTATGATGTTTGTTGTTGAAATTCATCCAGCAAACCAACAAGCATCCAGTTGTGGCTTGGATGGAAAAAACTGGTGAAGGAAGCTAATATTAGATGTTGAACATTGTACGTGTGAAACAGCAGTATTCATGGGGGTAGAAGCGTCTGTGGTTTCAAAGTATTGACTAATGTATTTTTCTCTAAAATAAACAGATAACATTCTTAGAGATAAAATTTGAGATGCTTTTACTTCCGAGCACCTGAACAAATCACGTCAGGCAGGTACAGCAAATAAACGCAAATGCATTGATTCACATTACACATGAGGGTAGAAGTCTGTCTGTATCAGTCTATATCCAGGCCTTGGGCAAGCCTGACGCACCAATTTTGTGGAAAGACCCTCTCAGTGTGGTTAGAAAAACACATTCACTTCCCAGCGTCCATCTGAAAACTCATCTCTTTGTCTTTTCCCATGAAACACTCCTCCCACAGGATGAGTTCCCCTTTTTACTCACTGTGATTTCTTTCAAAAACAAATAAAAGAAACCATAGTCCAACATGAGTGTTAGTAAAATAAGCAAACTCACAGAATATTTGTTGCTGTCGACACTTCATGTCTGGCCTGGGTGTGAACTGCATCACTGGGCACAGATGTCCACAGCAAATCTTAAGTCTTTGTCTATTGTTAGGCACTTTGCAGTGATGAATACAACAGCTTTCAACTTAAAAATATACAACAACAACAACAACAACAGCCTTACAAGAACAGACCAGAATAGAGGACAGAACTCATGCAAGTGCACAAAAATAACTGACAGTATATATAACAGTGTCGTACACGGAGAAGCCAGTGCTTGACACACAGCTGTGACAGAGATTGTCAAAAAACCCAGTAAGTCTGCGCACTCCTTACGAAATATGAAAAAATAGCAGTCAATGCCAGCAGCTAATGTTCCAAATGCCACCCATACGTTATTATTTATCTATTTTTTGGGATTCTGCGTTTTTAAGCCACTTACTCTGTTCAAGGTCACGTGCTCTGATAGGCGGATGAAGCCTATCCGAGCACAAGCTGGACAAGAGCCAGAGCACGCCCTGTAGATTGGCAGCCTATTACACAGAAAAGGTGGAGCAGTTCTCTGGCATTCTGGGGACAAACTGAAAGCACATGTCCTGAAGAACTGTTCTCGCATTCAGCAGAAACATCTAAGCGTTCATCAGAGAGCACCAGTGGGTAGCATCAAGACCAGTCCAGCCTTTAAACTAGATTCAGCTGATGACATGCACATGGAGCAAAGCAAAGGTGGTCCTGAGCATGTGCTTGTGGTGGATTACTTCACGTATTTTATGCAATTTTACCAGACCAAGAATAAATCTGGGAAGACACTCCACACTTTGTAGTTCCTGGAAAAAAAATCATGATCAGGGTCGGTCGCTTCAACAACTCATACACTGACAACAGTATACCACCCACAGCGCAGCTCTGTGGAGAGATGAAATTGTACATTGTTACAAGGAAGCAGACTGGAAAGAATGCTGTCCATGTAGTACATGCGTACAACATTACCATTTTTCTGTTTTATGAATAACACCCATGGGTGTTGGTTGATCTGCTGTTCAAAATCAAGCCTGAGCGAGATAATCAGACACATCCCCTATCTGGACACAACCTCAGACCACAGGCAAGGATACAGAGTCCCTCAAGTCCCTCAAAGTGATAGTTTTTTTTTTTTTTTATTCATGTGCACATGTTATTATTTTGTGCGAATACAATAATAACTTGTATCAGTAACATTTGTTTCATCTTTCTCCTCATTTTCTGTCTTCTCTTTAGATAATAACTTACGTACTTATGATAATTTATTATGGGGTGACTGTAGTCATAGAAGAAGGTTTTACAGTATATGGTTGTCTAATGGTAATATTACAGGTGTATCCATGAAAAATCATTCTGTAAAAATTTAGCGGATGTATTAAGAATAATAGATACCATGACCAGTATTTAAAGCATTTTTAGATATTTTATACTTTTATGATTTTAAGAGAAGACAGGAACTAAGGAGAAACAAAGGTCACAGATACAAGTTAATAACTCATCAGCACAAGATAACATCATCACTTAACAGGACTGAGGGACTCTGTCCAAGGGTCTCCTGCTAAAATGAAAACACTTTGTGCCAGCCTTCAGCCTGGAGACGGTGTCTCAGCAAGAAACACCTTGAACACTTTGTCCGTACTTTGCTTTACAGTGAACAACTGAGAGCAACACAAGGAATGCCTTCCAGGAAAGACTGTCTGAAAACGCACGCCATCATCTCAGCATTTAATCAATATCGTCCATCTCTACAGCGGTCGGCTTTTCACTCCGCCTTTGAGTGTTGCCGTGCGGAGCAACTTTACAAACACATTTGATTTGCAATGTGGTTCTTTTCTGGCATAGCCAAGCCTTTAGTCAGAACCATCCAATAACACAAGAATCCTGTAGCAGAGCACTAACCCTAACACTGCTCACAGAGCAAGACGAAGAGCCCATCTCTAAGGTCAACTAGGACAATGGAATTGAATTGTTGACCTACTGTATGATGATCAAGGTGGAGCAAAGTCAGTTATTTTCATTGAGTTTCAAGTGATGTACTCAGCTATTGAAAGAGTCCCCTGGTTACAACTGATCAAAAGTAGGTAAAAAGATGTCATTTTGTTGTTGTTGTTTGCCAAATTTATCTTTATCTAAGAACAAAATCTTTGTATATATCTCATCTCATGGTGTTCTGGCTGACAGCTGACCTGCAGATGGAGTCCTCACAGATTAGAGTTCTTAATCCTGGCCTTGTTTAAACAAGTGGGGAAGCAAAGGAAATGCCAGAATAAGCTACGCATTCAGGTCCTCTCACTGTTGAGACCAGTAACACATACAAAACTCTTCTACGAATTTGATGATTGAGCTTGTGCAGGCAAGTGTCCAAGTTCAATAATCACAGAAAAAATTGATACCAAAAACAAGATGAAACAGGTAACAACTTTGTATGGATGTCTAAAATTTCACTTTGACCACTGACACAGGTTTTGAGCTACAGTATGTTGGTCCAGGCTCTCATGTCATCTGTTCAGCGTCAACACAGACAAGCCTTTGAAAAATGATATCTTAAAAAGCAAGAGTGCAATACCTGCATGAAAGCTGAGAGGCACGTTTCTCCTCCCCATGAACAGATGATGTTTCCTCAACAAAGCCATTTGTTGAAGCCATTTGTTTGACATGGAAACAGTATGATGGAAAGTAATTTTGTTGTGGTTGGAGTGATGGATGGCTGTTTACATCTGCCTTAAACTCTGCTGACTTTGGTTCAATACCCAGCTCTTCCAGGAAGTATTTTACTGCGAGAAGTTTTCGTTTTTAGGCAGAAGTTTGTCTTATTTAACCATGACCAATGGCTTTCCCCAACCTAAAATAAATTGTTTTGTTGCTAAACCTCAACTTAGATTTTATTGCTTTAACCTAATCCTAACCTCAACCAGCGCTGTTCTAACCATCTTTTCACCTGTTTGTCACCTACAGCATGTGACACACAGGTGAAAATCAGTGAGTTCCATTATGCTAACAGTTAATAATCTGACTTCCACTTTGTGTTCATGCCACGATATCTGATGGCGCTGTGTTGAACAGACCCACTTCAGTATCTCAAATGTCAGGTTTGTTGTTATAGTAGTAAAATGTTAACCAGCTATTCAAATGAAGGGGAAGGGGAAAAAAGCCAGAAGCTGTTCGTTCTTATTATGAATTCTAAAAATAAAGCACTTACACCTCACTGTATAAACTCTGTTAAAAACCTCTGCTCTGTGTATAGATTAGTTCCCCATCTTTAAGAAATGTAGTGTTTCCCAAAAGCTTGTCTAACTGTTTAAAAGCAAATCTGTTGCAGCCACAAAACAAGCTTTGTTTGCTTAGCAGAATGTTTATATCCATCCTGCAGTCTGCATTTCTCTTCAGTATTTTACTCCATGGCACTTGATCAAACCAAGTTTCTGGACACAGTTTTATCCTCTGGACTTAACATTTACACTCAGAAAATTACAAACAGCAGTGGTACTATACTTGTGCCTTGTCATGTCTGGAGAAAATGATTGTATAATCATGTGTGTGTGTTTATATTGCATACTTACAGGTGCAGTAGCTTTGTCACTTGTACCGTGTTGCGTGCAGGTTTTATTTGCGTGATCTCAAGCTTAAAGCTGCCAAAAACAGCAAATGTTAAATATGTGCCACTGCATCTATGCGTGCAAATGTGTGAGTGGGTTGTTAAAATCATTGTAGCATGCTGTATGATGTGAGGCCTGATTTGCTGTCATTTGCATCGTTTCAGCCGCAGCTTCCCGGAGAAAGTCCCCGGGGGAAGTTTGATCAGTTTCCCTGAACCCTATAAATGGATGCTAAGTGATTTTCTTTTCAGAGTTCAAAAGCATCATCCATTTTTAGAAGGGAGGCAGGCACCACTCTGTGCGTAGGAGTTTTCTTTATCTGGAAAGAGGAGAGGTTATGAGACGGATTAATAATGCACATTCACTGCAGACAGACAGAGCGGCAGACATTCAGGTAGACAGACAGATAAATATATTGGAGACAGACATTCATGGGATAAGATAAACATACTCACTGTCTCATTGGGCATGTGCAGCACTGAATGATAAACTAAACCACCAACATTATTACCTTTGGGCTATAAGACCTGGCACTGAAATCACTGGCTTTGTTTTCACTGGCCTTGATAAAAATGATTTAAAACAGAATGTCGGTGTGCATTTCAATAGTTACTGCGATTATACATCTTTAGAGTGCTGCGTTTGTGTTAAGAAAAGCCAGCTAGTCTACTTCTAAAACTAAAAATAGCTGCCTAATACAAATTGTTCCATAATTGTTTTGAGGAAAATTCATTTCGAGGACGCAGTGGAGGCACGGCCAACATAAGACCATATTCCAGTAACAAATTAAACATATCAGAGCTTTTTCTCCTCCTTGACAACAAACAGTGTTGCAACGCTGTCTAATACTATGAACACAGGCAGACACAACTACATTCATCCTTATAAGAAATTTAGAAATCTTTTAATCAAATTCTGATCTCTCTGAGATTACAAACCCCTCGTAATGTAACCTCTCAGGATTTAAGACACTATTTTGAGTGAAGATGGATTGCGCAAACGCCTTTATCTCACTCTCGGTGAAATGTTGCATTAGATAGGGAGCTGTAAGCCACAAATTGTCGTGTGCAAGTAGCTGGCAATATTAAATAATATGAGTCAGATGGGTGTTGAGAAAACCACCTCTGGAGTCCTCACCGTTTCTCACGACTCCACCTTACAGCTTTGGATGTCACACTGTTTTTATAGTATACCTCATCCAGACCTGTGGTTGCACTTTAATATTAAAAATCCTTCCTGTTCTCCATGATTGACTTAAGCTTAAATTCCTCCTGCATGTGTGTCTGAACTACACCTAAAAGTTTGGAAATAACCTTTGCATAAGAGCAAGTAACAACTAGGGCGAATAAACAAAACTTAAACACACATCCCATTATGCTAAATCGTTTTCCTCCACTAATTTATCAGTACCTTGATGTTCAGCAAATACAGACAAAAGTAGAGCAACTGGAGCCATGATTAGCTGAATTACACATGTCTACAAATACATGTACATGCATTTGTTACATGTTCATTGAAGTGGCTCACTTCAATAAAATCGCACATGAACAAAAGAACCATCCTGACTTATTTGAGTTCTATGAGTTGACGCGAGGTTAAATCATGTATCAAAGAGCATCTATATAATCAGTTACTGTAATCTCCAACATCAGCATTTTGCAACTCTACTTCTGGAAAATGGTGGCTTTGCGTGGAAAAGAAATTTCAGTATTTGCAGGTCTTTTTTTTTTTTCCATGTAAATCTCTATATGCAAGAATGTGGACATGGTCTTACTTTTAGGATATTGCTAACCGCTGATGTTTACTTAACATTTTGTACTCTAGCATGCACACCAGACAAAGCCGGCTGCCAGAGACACAGACGGATTTTGGTGCTAATCACCTTGTCAGTTGTTGGATAAGGTGATTAAAAGAACAAACTGTGTCTTTTGTCCTTGTCAGAGTGTCTTGTGTGAGCATGTGCTGATCATCTTTGGAGACAGTTCCTAAAGCAACGCATTATATGCTTAGCTTGAATATGTACGAGAAAATATACAATGAAAGCAAGATAATTTTGTCATTTTCTATCCATGTCCAAAGTGCTTTTGTTCCAGAGTAATTATTCTTCAGCAGGAGGAATATCTATTCATTGTAATGGTTCTTCTGGTTATCTGATTCAGCCAATTAGTCATTTTGGTCATTTTAACAGTCCATTAAACACAGCCCACATACAGTTTGATGAAATAAACAGAAAATAAGACGACGGGAAACCTTTAACTGTACTTTCATGTCACTGTGGACAAGTTAGTCTTTTGGAGAATTCCCCTTACTCCCTTGAACACACTGTGAAAGTGGTTTGGTTGCAGTTTAAAAGCTTCCCGGTCTTCTACATCAGTGTCTTGGCAGCAAGGCGTGTTTGTCTCACGCTGAGTCTTTGGAGGGTGACTGAATGACTGATTTCGACATCAGTCTCTCTCTCTCTCTTTCACACACACACACACACACACACACACACACACACACACACACACACACACACACACACACACACAACCATTTCCCACAATCTAAGTGTAAGGTGGCCTCAGCTCGCCTTTGAGTTCACACCTTCGGTCGGTCTTGTCTGTAAATAGCAGCGGTGGAAAAGGAATTGAGATCTTAAATTAAAAGTAGTAATACCACAGTGAATATACTCCAGTACAAGTACTGTAAGTCCTGCATTCCTAATTTTACTCTTATAGAAGTACAAAAGTATTAGCAGCAAAATGTACTGCTAGAGTTTGATTATTATTATTGCTGCATCACTGTGAAAGCAGCATTTTAAACATGGTAGACATGGAGCCAGTTTAACTATATACTGTTGGATAGTCCAATCTTTAACAAATATTATGTATTCTTATATGTAAAGTATGACTCAGAAAAGTAAAAGATAAATTTAGCTTTTCAACAAATGTAATGGAGTAAAAAGTAGAGTATTTTCCTCTGAAATGTAGTGGTGAAGAAGTAGCAGAAAATGGAAATACACAAATAAAGTACATCAAAACTGAACAGTTCTCAAGTAAATACTATTTCCGCTGCTGGTGAATATGTTTGGAAAATATATGAAATTATACAGCAGTGAGTGTGTCAGGGTTTACTGAACAGTATATCATCATATTAAAGCTACAACAAAATGTTAATGTAAAATGCATCTGCTTGATGAGTCTAAAAGATGAGTGGTTGCAGCCGAGAAAAGCATCCTCTCCCCTGGTACTAGAAGGCTGTAGATGGTTTAATTAATTCATGGTGTTGTGAACAGTGACGTGAACGAGACTCCGCGTGCCAAAGTGTGACAGCAATCCATCTGGTGAACGCAGGAATCACCAAATTTAGAAAGTTTTGCTTCTCTGATCACGTCACACTATCACAATTTCTCTTAATTGAGCTTCATAACAGCTGCTGTCATCTGAAGCAGCTGCACTGCAGATCTGCTTGATGTAACATTACAAACGTGCATTTCTGGTCTTCATGTTTTCTGTTTTTAATGTTATTGACGACTATTTTAACAAGATGATTAATGAGGCTGCACCGCACCGCACACCGCTCTTTCCCCATTGGACGCGACTATGAAGTTATGTCATAATTGTCGTAAATTAGGACAGTAACAAAGACCCAGCTGGAAAACAGAGTTTTCCTTTACACATTTTTCCTAATGCAGAATACACCTCTGGATGCTCAGCAACTGATGCTGTTCTGTGATTTCTCAGAAAAAAAAAAAAAAAAAAAAAACTTTAGGGGCAACTACTAGAAGTCCTTGGACTCAAACAGAGATCTTTATTTTATGGCTTTTTCTTCACAGGATAAATCACTGACACAGAAAATTTAATTTGTGGTGGATGACTTATGGAATGACAACAGACGGCTGGAGCGGCTTTTGAAGACTGAGGTTGGAGCCACTAATGTTGCTTTAGGCACGGCCGGTCCTGCATGTGTGTGTGGGCGTGTGTGTGTCCTTAGCAAAGATTTGATATCTCCTGTTGGGATTCAGAGTAACAACAGCAGCCGTAATCTTTTATTTTGTGTACGCAGGGCAGATTTGTTCACCTTACTGCTGTGGAATTATGGGAAAACACAAACAATGTTAACGGCTGTTCTGACGGCTTTGCTCTATCAAAATGAACTTCGGCGAACGGACGCTGGCGGGGCAAGCAGCAGACTACAGTTTGTACCATGATGTGTGGGCTGAGATCATGAAGTGTGGGTTGAAAACTGTGATGTGCGGTTTGAAAGGCTGCTTGAAATATGGCTTCACGTCGGTGGCAGACTGCGAGAAAGACCTGCTTTGCTCTTTGCTCCCACATTCACCCTATAAATCTCACCAGAGGGTGAATTGTTAAACTGTGACAAAAGGAAGGGTGGAGAGGCAAATGCTTGATGGTGCGCAGCTGAAACAAATTGATTGCAATACAGAATTGTTAAACAAGAAATTGGTGCACTTGCATGTAGGGAACAATAGGCAAAAGATCCAACATTGGTGGGCTGCGGGTTCCTGTTTTGATTCGTCACCTGTGATAGAAAAGTATTTAATTTGCTTTCATTCGGTGTCTCCTTCTCTTTATCTGCCCTTCTTGAAACTTGAAGATCACCCCAATTCTTTTTGATGCGAGATTTGAGAACAATATTGCCAAAATAAAGAAAAAACACTGACAATAGTAAAAAAAATGGCTGCATGGAGAGTATTTGAGTGAGTTCGCAGACATGCATATCTTCAGGGTTTAAAAGCTGTTTTAGAGAATGTTAGTATCTGTTACAAACACCAGTGTAAATCATTTAGAGCTTGTGTGGAAACTTTTCCATATGAATATCATATGTATAAGGACAAGATGAACAAACAGCCTGTGTGTATGTGTGTGATTGCTGTCCGTCAGGTCGTCTATGCGCGATGGCCTTCGCTTTTCCCAGGAGCTCACTGTGGTTTTGAATGGGCATCAAGCTTTCTGAGAGAGGGGATTTGGGAATCACCTCTTAAAAGCCCATTTCTCCACAAGAAAGTGAATTTGTCTGAAACTCACCTGTCAGAAAGGAGTCACTGACTGTGTTTTCTTTTGGTTTGCAAGATTTCCTGTGTGTTATGTTTGACGCCCAGTGAATTTGGTTCTGCTCTGTGTCCGCTTTAATCCCTGACAACACAGAGCGGCTAAATTCAAAATCTTCTTTTAAGCTCAAATAAAAATAACTGTATTTTGCTTATAGACCCTTTTTGCCATTGTTCCAAACAGTATTTTTCCTTTGCCTAATATTTCTCTCTGTTCGTGTTTCCTTATTCTTTTCTCTCCCTTGTTCCCTCTTCGGTAAAGTGGGAAAACTTTCTCTTGACTGCAAAGAGAAGAAATGGCATAAATCAGCATCAAGCTGTCCCACATGCCAGAAAAGAAATCCATCCTCATCCACAAACACTCATACATGTGATTATGCACGCACAGCTTTGCAAAAGCATAAGCTCAGGAATATTTATGGGTAGTATGTAGGTACAATCAAACAGGAACCCACATGTATGCACTGCAGCTGACTTAAATGGTACTTAAAGGGCGCCTGAATTGTGTTTTTTATGTCCCAAAATGGCATTACTGGATATTAATTCAAATCTGCGAGCTCTACCGTCTAAAATCTAAATAACTGTTGAAAAAATAATAGCATGCTTTGAAGGAGAGGAGGTACTCTCAGAACTTGACAGCACCAATTAAAGGTAAGACTGTCTGCAGACATCATATGATGAGCACCAGCTAGCTCATCATGTTTTTTTTCCCCCGTTGCTTTCCTTCCCTGTTTCCACGTGTCGATTCCTGCTATATCTTTCCTATTACTTGTCTCCTGAATTTTCATCAAAGGAGCCGAATGACTGAAAATTCAAATACAAGCTTTATTCACATGAAGTGAGAGAAAAAAAAACATCCCTGACCACTTCAGGATTATGTGAAGTGGGCACAGCTGAGAGCTGTAGTTTGACACTGAAGCAGTGCGATGGAAAGTATAAGTGTGTGCGTCTAACTTTGTCTTCCACTCTGACATGCCAGTGCCAAAGTCATGCTAAGAAGTTTCATTCTATTTTGAATAAATGTTTACTTTTTTGTTGAACTGCTTCTCATTTAATCATGACCAAAACCTTCCCCAACCTCAAGGAAAGTTGTTTTAGATTTTGCTAAGCTTCTCACATGGCACGCCAGTGAAAATGGCTTTCACAGTTCAGCAGCTACAGAATCCATTCATGGTGGTGTGATTGTTGCTTTTGTTTTTTCTTTTCTTTTCTTTTTTTAATTTTTTTTTTTAGCTCATTCATGGCTCTACTTTGAGCCTAAGGCTTTAGTATAGGTGACATATCTTGATCTCATTCAGCGTTCGCTAACCCCCACCCTTAGATACTGTTGCTGCGTTTGTCAGACTTTCCATACTCACGCAGCACACTGCAGGTTGTAGAGATAACAGTGGCAGATTTACCACACAATAGTCTTAGTAATTTTTTAAACAATAGGTCCTTTATTTCAGACGGAGGTAGACAAAAGCAGCTTCTAAGCTTCTCATTCCTAGGCAGTGACTGTCGATTTTGCTGGCTGAAGTGGCAACCGTCTGGCATTTTCTAATGAAGCTTAATTAGCTTGCCAGCTTCAACTAAGCTGAGTTTGTTGAAAAACATCGTCTGCGGCTTATGCTTTAATGTTTCCAGCTGACTCATCTTAAAGACGCACTTGATGGTGATAGACAGATTGATGCTGTGTGTCCCAGGCAAAAGGGCATCCGCACCGGGGGAGAAGCCAAGTAAGCTAATAGAAATTCAAGAAACAACATTGTTGTATTGCAGCGTGGAGCTAGTTACTCATATTAATCTGCTGCTTGGCCTTGGAAGTAGGTTATTACAGCAGGTAGTTAGTGAGTTAGCTGGACAGGTTTTAGCTTTGGATTGGCTAAAAAGATTACATCACCCAACAGTTTAAACAACACTTTAAACACTTTAAATGCTGAGCTAAGCACGCTTCAGTATGTTCAGAAATCTAGCCTATTTTTGAATCTATCCTCACCAGAAAAACATCCATATTGATGGATTTTACAAGTTGGTTATTACAACTCATATCTCCACTTCCTGTTAGGGGGCAAAATCGAGGGGCCTTATGATGGGAGCAAAGGACGGAGTCTGATGACATAGTATGAAGAGCAAGAAAGTCCACATTTAGAGGAAGGTGGCGTGGATGGACGGGTCAAACAAGAGCGTCCTCTGTGAAACTAAATCTCGGTGTTGACTTATTTTATGTTACTAACATACTGTAGTTACATCACGGATGTAACAGCAACATACTTATTTTAATCTGAGATCTTTTCTTAAACCTAATGGATCAGACTGCACAATATTTTGGTCTCTGAAGATGGTCAACGTGTCAGATCTAACGATCATAGGCCATAAACTTTGACCATGTCGGGTGACTGGCAAGAATACATGTATGATCCTGACTAATCACAACACGTCTTAATTCATGATCACGAACAAGTTCAGACGTCATCAGGGAGGCGAATGAAGTCAATTATAGTGACAGATGGATCTGATATGGTAGACTTTTCATCAGGGTGTCGTTGAGCGTCCCAGACACTACGCAGGTCATTTAGCCTGCCGGTCATGACGCTGGTAATTTGTCAGCCACAACAACAACGTCTCAAAATCGGGCTAGATTCGTGTATTCTGATTCCAGCATAACCAAGTAGTTTTGCTGTCTAAACCTAAGCAAACTGCAATCGTTTCACAAAATTAATGACATGAGGATGAAGGTCCAGTGTGATGAAGGGTTGAAAGTCCACTTTCACCACCTTGTTGCTGTCCAATGCTGTCACTTTGAGAGTTGCTGGCAATCGACCTATTCTATTTAGGTATGAGGATGTGTTGCTATTTCTAGGCTATGACTGGGCAGTCACTGTTCAGGGGAGTTTCACAAATGGCCTTGTTAATGATTTATGGTCTTAACGTGATCGCCCCAATAGTTTTCTATGACACATGGCACCACAGACTGTCCCTGCTGGCCAAGGTGGCACCATGAACTTCAGTCATCAGAGCTTTGGCTGAGGGTATTGTGCTTTAGTTCCTTTTCCCTGGCTCAGGGTCATGATGGTGAATCACCTTTTCTCCAGAGATCTGATGGGCTTGGTAGGTCATCACAGACAGCTTGAGTAATTATTGTGATGTGCTCATCTCATCTGTGCTCATTGCTGTCTTCTTTCCATCAGCCTGCTGGCTCAGAATCCAGATTCCTCCTCCTGGACTCCTTGTGCTCCTCATTGCCTTCAGTGTTGTCAAAAAGTGTGACCGCAACACTGCGAAGGCCAGCTCTTTCCAGAGCCCACAGCCCCCGCCCACCATCACCCAAAGCCATCAGAAATAATTTGACTGGTGGAACGTCTCTTGTCCACACTTCATCTTCGGGGAGACATCATACGGAGGCTGAGCTTGCTTTTCTGTCAGTGCAGTTACAGTTACCATTCAAAGAAACTGTTTGCATGTAGCAATCAGTCTATCTGCGCATATTTTGACCCTGCATATTTCCCACCACACCTAAACAGAGGTGACATCTCTGACTACACCTCACAGAATTCTCACTGCTTCTCTCCCCCCATCTTCCCTCTTCCCCCTCCACCCAAACTGTGCTGACAGCATGTCACTTGCAAATGAAAGTTTGCGTATATTCTCCGTCCCCAGGGCATATGGTGGAACATATGATACGGCAAATACCAGGAAGGGAGGAGTGCAGCAGGAAAGAAGAAAAGCGGATTGGGATGGATGATTGATTTTATGGAACACTGGAGCTGTCATTTAAATGTTCATTCATGCTGCCGGCTCTGGGTTTGGGATTGTACTGCTGTCTATTAGGATCCTGGACAATTCTGCACTCCTGGAATACTTGCCATTCCTCATAAAATCTTCATTACACACAGCACATTGGTCACCAGCTTTCCCTGTTTTTCTGGGCACTGTTTTAAGTGGAAATCAAGACTTGGGCGGGAGAATGAAGATCTGCTCTTGTGAGGAGTGTTTCTTATAGTAAAAAAAAAAAAATAAATAAATGTGCAGCGGACAAAAAACTGAATAGGTTCAGTTGGTTGATTCCCTCCAATGGATGTGTCATATTTTACACATAGGCGTGTGCTGTTTGACGCAGAACCATCTTGAGCTACTTTTCACCACAACATGTGGTATTGTGATTTTTGTCTATAAATCTTTGTCACATGCTGTGTTGAAAGTTCTCACCACCTGAAGAAAATCGGTCCAGTCTGAAACGCTGAGCCAAGACTGATTTTGGCTCTGTGTCTTTGAAAACACAGACAATCACAACGTGATTGATCTGTGAGATTAAATGTACATTACATTATTTTGACTGTTTCACAATGGACTTCTCTTTGTTCACTGAGCGTGACTCATGAATGTGTTGAAATCTGTATGATTTTTTAAGGCAAATCATTTCCAATTCTTTTCATGCTAATTTTCCACACTCATTATTGTCATTTTTAAAATTTCCCATACAAATATACTGTACATTAATCATTCAGCCCATCATACATTTTTTACACTCCATAACCAAAAAAAGAAAGAATGCCCTCAAGTATTATTTACTATTACTTTAAATTAAACACTTAGAAAACGCAGCTAATATGCTTCTTGTGGGTGGTATCTGACCTGATTTTATTGACAGTAGTCAGCAACATTAGCACACAAATGTGGAAGTATGTGATATAATCTCTTTCAGCTCAACCCTGTCTATTTCAAAGGACTTAGAAGAGCACAGATAAAACACAAATATGGCATTCTCTTCTGTAAAATTGTTAAAAAATTCAAGCTTGTTGGCGCTCATCTCTCATAAGAAGTTGACTGGGGAAATGTCTTCAGGGCCTTTGATTCACGTACCGTATTTTCACCTTATACACTACTTACACTAACTGTATTTTTTTTTTTTTCCTGTCATCCATTTCCCAGTAAAATTATTTCTCATCTTAATTTGTTTAGACTCTGACTCGGACCCGGTGACATCATCACCATAGCTATAACACACACTCACTCATAGTGGTTTCTCAGCCAGTTTGCATTGAAAGACTGCTCGGCTTCTCTGGAAGTGGACAAATCAGAGCCACAGGAGCTACAATAACTTTCTTCCATTCCTTCTTTTTCTCACTATCGTTTTACCATCTCCCCACTTTCTTCCTGTAGCACATGTGCGCTCATTTTCATTTCTCCTGCCAGTCGGCCCCTCCTTCTCTTCTTGTCTGATGGGCTAAATCTGTCACTGTCCTGTTAGAGAAATAAACAGAGCGCCAAAGTAAAAGCAGGAGGACAGAGAACGACTGTTCTGGTCTCACTGCTTCTGATGAGAGGAGCAGACAGAGTGCTGGCAACACTACAGTGAGGTTGTCAGGGAGAAAGGGACCATTAGGAAGAAAACATTACGTCGTCAAAGCAGACCAGAAAGGTCACTCAAGATGCACCCGGGATGTGCTTGGGGACAAACAGACCCTCGCTCCAGTGAAACGAAAAAGAAAACAGGAGGGTTTGAACATGCCTCACAAAAGGTGAACCCAGGAAACCACGAATAGAAGCTATCCATCTGAGAAAAACTTGAGTCTAACTTTGATCTCAAATTTTTGATTTATTTCCCCCTTTTTCAGTAAGGAAATATAAAGGTAAATGATACTGCAGCTTCCTGTCTTCAGCACAGCGTAGCCATGTATAGCCTATGAGATTTTTTGTCATCAAATCCGCAGCATTGGTTATGTCCCATTTGAGCCTTCTTGTCACTTGTTGCTAAGTTTTTATTCGACCCAGAAAGTGGAAGCTAGTGAGCTAGCGCTTTATGAGTGGAAGCTAATTAGCTTCCTAACGTCAAAGGCAGCTCTCACACTCAGTGCTGTTTGTCCTGTATTGTGGAAAGAACGGGGTCTTACTGCCTTTGGCCATCTCTCTGTCATGGGTCCGGTTGTGGTGATGGCAAATGACCAGACTTTGTGTCTTACCCCATGATTCAAATGACAGCATGGAGTAACGTACAGGCTAACGAACAGGCTAACTGAGGGAGGGCTCAAATAACAGGTGTGGCTAAACAACAGCTAACAATGTGCCCCCAAGCTGGTTAACTTCGGGGCACAGTTACTGCAGAAAAATAAACAAAACTTCCATTTTTGGTAATTGTAATATTGACCAAATAAGTTCACAACTGGAAACAAAAGTATATATAAAGGACACAGATGTATACTGATTTCTTTGACTTGCTTTCTCTCTGTTCTCTGATCCTCTTACTGTAATTTAGTTGACTTCAGTTCTGCACCACTGAAACTTACTCCTAACTTTCTCTTTCTTTCTCTGATGTTTGATTGCATGATAGTGTTTTCATGTGCTGAACTTCAGTTCATTAATGAACTCTGACCACACTTTTGGAACAAATAAAGTTCTGCAGAGCAACAACTGAACCTGGTTTTGGTCATTAGTGGCAGAATCAAAGCCCACCCTCGCAGAGATTCATGGTCTTCATTTCGAAGAAGGATAATCGCTTCAGGGCAGAAGTCACCATGGTAAAATTTAACCCCAGTGCATCATATTTGACTGGGGTTTAAGGGTTTCTGCCAGTCTCATCATGTTAATCTGTGTGGCCACAGTAGCTTGGAACCCTGCTGATATTTAGTCATGGTCGCGTGTCTGGAGGCTGAGCAGATTGCCACTTGTAGGTGGGTGTGAGTCACCAAATGGACCAGTGGTTGATGATGTTCTGGGTCAGAAATGATCCATGGCATGACAGGAGTACAGACATATGGCAGGTGAAATAACAAGCTCCCGAGAGTCACACAGTGCATGAGAAATGAGTGTGGATATTGTAATAGTGTGACATCCAGCACAGAGCTTGTGTGTGTTTGTGTGTGTGTGTGTGTGTGTGTGTGTGTGTGTTGGAAGGTGCAGTGATGAGAGAAAGGACCAGTATTTTGAGGGGGAGAATATTTTGCATTGATGAGAAAACAAACGTGCAAATGTTTCACTTGACCACACTGACACACTCGGACACACAGTGACCCATTCATCAGCATCTGTGGAGTCTGGAAACTCCCCTGTCACAGCCAAACACACACAGAGACACACAGTATATGCTGAAACACTGTGAGAAACATATAAACAGTTGGCCTGCTGATTCCATCTGTCACATTTCATATACTTAAAGAAATCTGCAACTTCAATAAATCTGTTGGGTTTTTCTTGTCTGACATGCAAAGCTTCATATAATATTATGAGTCTGTTTTCACGCCATCTAAATCACTGAGGCCTGGGATTGCTTTGGCTAATTGTCATGTTGTATGTTCTTGTATTTTTGGCTCAATTTGATTTATTCATGGGTGTGGTGGGCTTTTGCAGGATGTAAGGGAAAGTTTGTTGTGATTTGAAAAGGCCTAATTCACAAACCAGTAAGTGTAAAATCAAAGTGTAAATCATCCATCAGTACAGGATTACAAAGACATTGGTTTTGATTTTAATTGATAATTACTCCTGAAATTCAGCACTCAGAGGTGTTTTCTTGGAAATGTTGATTCATATTAGTGGACAACTGTCCCATATGGCTAAAAAGTGGAGTTTAATTTTGGCCTTAAAAAGTGCTGCTCCATTTTCGGCGTTGGGAAGTTGGAAGGACGACAGTAGTGGCAGTGAGAACATCCAGTCTCTCTGCATATTTCTGCTCAGCCCTTCATTGGAAATAGTTTCTTGACTTACCATCTGTCCATACCGCTGTCCAAAGCAGTAAGAATAACATAAATTAAATGTAACTTAATGATATAATAAACATAAACGATAATAAATGTGAGGGGAACAAATTGCATTTGCCTTATAGGATTGGCTGTTTTATTGCATTTCCAGCTGTTTTGTTTCACAAAACCACACAAATACGACGGGAATGAGGACAGATCATTATCATCATCATGCAGTATCATCATCATATCATTATCATCATCATGGGAAATCAAGCTCTAAAATATCTGTTTTTCCCCCATAATTTTCTTTCTTTCATTACATTCTCAAAGCAATTTTCAGCCCTTGACTGAGAAAAGAGCCACTATCCTCTTCATGAGGGTTTTCTTGGGCAATGACTGGCCAGTAAGCACACCTTTATTCAACTATATAGCTCTGTCCTTATATTAAGGCCTGGTCTCAGACAGCACAAACTTATAATCCAAATTTCCTTTAAATGTCTTGAGAAAAACAACTACGCTGCTCTTCCAATTGACCCAATGAAACTGGACCAGTAGTATGATTAGAGCTTTGACTTCAGACGTCTAATTTGACGGCTCCTTGATGTGATGGCAGAATAAAGACAGTGAGAGGAGAGGAGAGCAGAGGAGAGAAGGACTTGAAGTGAAGAGGAGGAAATTGGAACATTGTGTGACCACAGAAAGGCCATAGACAGTTTTAATATGCCCCACTAAAAAGGAGGGGAAAGCCAGAAAAACAAAAGGGGGTTTCGGCAGCGCCTCTTTCGCAAGCGAGCTGGCCAGCTGCTCAGGCAGGGTGCAGGGTGAGTGGGGTGTGTCACACATGGAGGCTGCAGGGATGTAATTTCCCGCTTGCTTTCTGCTTTCCTCCTCTCCATCCACATTCTCTGTCGCAGTCTCTGGATCCGTCTCTTAAACAGGTAGATCCCATGCAGCAGCTTCCATTTAACGGGAGTTAAGCATGCAACCGACCAACATGATCAGCATAAAACTGTTAAGTGATGCTGGGATACTGTGCTATCTCAAGAGAAACTATTCAGAAAATTCAAAATGCTTAGCTTTTATTGTCAGGGTGGTAGCAGTAATGTGGCAACTGCTTAATCTGACCAATTTGTCACACAGCTATTCACGTCTGCTTACTACAATGGCATTTTAAAATGAACAGACATGACCATGACGAGTAACAACTATGACGGATCACAAAGCCACATCAACCACTTTCACTTCCGAGAATCCACACAGAGACGGGTAAATTAAGAAAATATTTCTGTCTTTTCTTTAGCTATTTCAATCATATTACGCTGCCTCAGAGGAATAAAGTTAATTGCTAAAACAGAAACTTGGAAAGAAACGACCCGGTGGCAGGAATCAAGGACATCTAAACCACATTTTTAGGAGGGACGGGGATCTACTGTAAAGCAGACACACAAAGTGACTGCACGGATTGACACATACACACTCGCAGAAACCTAGATACATGCTCAGGAACACACACCGAGATCATAACGTTTGCAGAAAACCCCAAAGAAACACACATGGTGCTCACATGAGCAGGGAACACAGGAACCTATATACACATATGTGCACATACAGGCACCGGCATGGGCATCAGATGTGTGTGTGTGTCCTACATTTACCAGAATCTGCATTAACAATAAAAACACTAACAAGATGATTATATGATTATTACTGTCTTGGCCAGCGAGAGAGAGAGTTTAAATCGATGAAAGGGCAGTGTCGGTCAGAGGGAAAATGACATGAAAGACTCAGGGAGGAGTTCTGGCCAACCTTGGTGGGCTGTTAAATTTTCTTTAAATTTCGAGGATTTTCTGATCTTTAAAGACAGGAAAAACAGGCCTGACCTTCAACAAGACACCCACGCATATCAGTATCTCTCAGTATTTACTGGTAATGTCCCCACAATAAAACCAGGGTTGTTCTTTTTGCTTATTGGTAGTACTGTAATACTGTGTGCTCTTGGTGAGCTTACTTCAAATAGACCTCATAACTCTCACCACACACAATAAACGCCTTTATCCTTCATCCATGTTTCCTCTCTACCAAAACAGAAAATCTGTTAAAACTGGAAAGGTTGTTTGGATCATGGGTGTGAAGAATATGTCCTTGACATAACCACCCTCTGGGAACAACCTCACACACTATTGCTCAATTCTTACAATTCGTTACTTCATTTCAGCTTTTGTCCTTACAGTAATCACAGAAATTCAGATCAAAGGCAGTTTTTCATTGTTTCAATGTCACTGAATCCTGCTGCAGAACACAAGGATTGATAGATTATGTAAGACCATCATTGACCATTTGAACCTTCATCCACACGCAGTTTCCAGATGTTCATTGATAAACTAAGGCCCCGATTTGGCCAATCCACTCACGTTGGACCACAATACTCAGCCATCTGAATGAGAGCATGACGGAGTGGCCTTCTCCCCAAACCTCACCGCTGCTTTGAACCTCTAGAAGGTTTAGAGAAAGACTTAGGAGCTCAGCTCATAATATGGTTACTGGTTAGCCACTAGCAACCACACTGTGCTCTCTGATGTTGCCTTCAGAGGCCCAATGCAGCTGGCTGATGGTTGAGGCTTGGCTGAGCAAAGCTCTTTGTAGTGTGGCAGGTTGCAAAAAAGCAGGGAATGCCCCTTCACTGGATTCAAGCTTATTTCTTATCAAAAATGGAAACAATTGCTATATACAAAGGACCTGTGACTCATAGTGTTGTCTTGGAACAGGAGGGCTCTACAATGTCAAATACCCATTAAAGGTGGGCTTTGTAGAGAATAATCTGAGCTGTAGATGGAAGTAAACAAGCTGCAATTTTGCAATCATTTGCAAACCTGTGCATCAACACTGCAGTTTATGAAAGGATTTTACTTTTTGGCCATTTTCTTACAGCTCTTGCCAAGAAATAAATCCAGTAGAGCATCTTAAACACATAGTAATCAAAATAATTGAAATAAAGGCTGTAATCTAAAAAACATAAACTTGGCCAGTGTGAATGGGTGGCTAGACGTCTTTTCACCTGGGACTTACCAAAACCACATTTACTGAACTGTGCTGTTATTAGCTGCTCCAACAATAAACTTCAACTTTGGAAAAGAGCAGCAAAATATACAAGCCTCTGACCAAGTACAACTTAAGACTGAACAGCCTGCCCACACAGGACCAATGGTGAGCAGTACAATCAGCAGTTTGTTGATTTATGATCATAAGATAGTAAGTTAGACTGGCTAGGCTAATTGATACACAGCATTTTCACATCCACGGTGTGGCAGTTGGACAAAAACAGTATGCTAATGTTGTTTTTTCCAAAGTTAGGGTCCTAATCAATTTGTCTTGAGTCTGAAGACCTTCCACATTAACATAGATGACCCTCACCTGTTGGAGTGGGTGCTGGCCAACCATGATTAAACCAAACATCTATGCTTTCACTATCAGTGGAAATGGCCACTACAGTATGACGGGGTCGCTACAGAGCACCACACGTGATAAATGATGGAAGATGCATCCCATGGTCTCATAGGTTTCTTTCAACTGTCCAGAGGAAGCTGAAGTTAATGCTCTAAATCACCCACAGGTGTTAATCTATTTCTCTGCTAATGTAGCAATAGTCTGGGAACTTGTCCAGGGTTTTTTCCTGCCTTTTACCCACAATGTTCTGGGAAGCCTCGAGCCCCATGTCTGACCCCAAAAAGAGAGTTTGACCAAAACAAATCAACCCAACCTGTAGAGGAAGTTACTATTTCTTGACAAACAATGGTTTATCCATTCGTATAGCATTTCTGTGCAGCGTCTCTACAGGCTTCCTGGAAGGGACTGCACCCGGCAGTTGTTTCCCAAGAAAACACACATCTTTTAACTTCCCTTAAAACCACAAGTTGTCAGTTTGACATTTCTGTTTGTGCAGACATTAAACAAATGAGATTCATTGTGTAAATTAGTGATCTTTAGAGGTACTCAAAGGCGGATTTCTCCAGCCGTCTCTCCCTGCTTCAAGCCTTTATGTAAAACTAGGCAAACAGTCTCCAGCTATCTCTAGCTCCATACAGACATGACACTGGTATCAATCTCCTCATGTGACATGGAAAATGTAGGAACCAAATTTATTTCCCGCAAATATCTAACTCTTTCTTTACATGGGATTGGAACGCCCAAATGAGCTGAATATGAATGGTGAAGTTGAACTGAGTAGAAGAAAATGAAACAGAATTGAACCAAGTTTGACCAGCTCACTGGATCCGGCTACCAGTCTGATGTTGTTAGCACAACGGCATCTGGGAAATACAAGAAGAACAGGGATTGGTTGACATCACGGTGTGAAAATGTTCGGCCACAGAGAGAGCCATGATTCACACAATGAATATGTAGCGTCTCGGTCCACTCATGCACCAAGGATATCCTGCCTGGTTTGGTTCATTGACAGAACAGATAGGATACTTTCACATCAGTGAGTTTATGTCGGTGAATCATGCCACTTGGTTAGCTTGTGTTTTCACACCCGGAAAGAACCACACCCTAACACACATATCGAAGGCTGTTCTAAACTGTATTCCTATGATCATTTTGGTTTCAGTAGAAGACTTACCACTCCCTTTCACTTCATAACCTTTATTGAATATTTCGCTTGTGACTCGTGTGTTTGTCAGAGCAGTAATGGTCTTGTTAAGTCTTGGCAAGATATAAATATACTGGTGATTTCACATGCTGATGCCTCCTCATGGGCTACAGAGAAGTGAGAGTTCTGCCACCTCAGTGACAGCAGACTGACTTCAACACTGATCCTCTTTGGCTCTATACTAGCTGCAATTGCTGAAGTTGTATGACTTCCAACTAGACCTATTTGTAATTTTTTAATGTATCTTAGAGCTCAGGGGTTCAGGGTCAGTAGCTCTAATGAGCAGGTTCACTGATCTAGTCAGTAGGCACCCATGTGTAATGTGTTGGCACCAGACTGTTGTCATTCACTCATTAGACATTGATATTAAACAAGCACATGATAGCTTTCAAACAGAGAGGCTGTCAGTGAGTTAACCAGTAGTACATTTTGTTTAATGACAGCCAGGTCTTTTGAAAAGTGGATGCTTTTAATAAAACGTACAGAAGAGGAAACTGTTGCAACTTGCAGAGACCAATTACAACCCCAGTCATAGAAAAGTTGGGACACTGTGTAATGTAGTCATTTGCAAACAAATTGTTTACTGATAGCAGTTTTACGAAGTGTTCCTGACCCATGTAGTAATCTCCTTTATACAACCGTGTTCCACAAAGTGGTGAACCTCTCTCCATCCTCGCTTGTGAATGGCTGAACCTTTTCAGGATGCCCCTTTCATAACTTATCATGATACAATCACCTGTTACCAATGACCCTGTTTACCTGTGGAATGTTCCACACAGGTGTTTTATTTATGTTTAACATTTCATCTTTTTTGGGACAAGGGTTGCACCAGCAGCACCAAGTTGTTGACACCTGTGGTGAGGGGGCCTGTAATGATAGCCATTAGCGTCTCAATCAAATGTGAAATAAGGTTGTTTGCATTGCTCCTCCACTAGTTTGAACTGTTTCAAATGCACAGATCTAATCATATGTGCTGAACATGAAGTAAATTTATAAAATAAATAAATAATAAAATAAATTAAGTGCCTTTGAGTTTATGTAAATTTTAGTTGCGTTATCACAGTATTATATCAAGTCAGTTCTTCAGGAAGTAAAGCAGGTTAGTCAAGTCACACATCAGTCATGTCTAAATCAAATCACAAGACCTCATCTTTTATGACTACAGTCCAATTAAATTGTCAAGACTGGAGAAATCTAAAGGTCTGCAGCTGACAGTGTTCACATTCCCTGTATTCAGAAATTGATGCTGCATCTGGCTTAAACACTAAAAACAACACTCAATCATACTGTAGAGTCAGATCTGTCCTTACTCGATTTTTGTTGTAAATGAGAAATGTACAGTTGTCTTAAATCCAAACTAATCCCTCAGATAAAAGGCTGCTCTTATGCTGCATCATTTCTGCCTTTCATTCAGGCAGTAGCGCTGTGAGTCAAGCTTCCCTTGGCCGGAGGTGAGCTGTAGAGGGAAGATGTGTGACAGCATGCCCCATCTTCATAAAACTGAGTGAAAACCCTTGTTGGCTACAATTACCATCATAAACACACCTTGCTTGTTAACAAAATTAGGAAAATGCACTTGGCCATGTTTACGACAGATACCATGGAAAATCTTAAGGGATAAAAAAACAATGTGAGGTGTTCTTTAACCGCAAACCCTGAAAACATACACAAACATGGCAGGAATATGACAAAACATGGCAGAAACTGGCCAAAAGTGGGAAAAGAAGTGCAGTGACTCAGACTTTGGGTATTAAGAGTAGTGTTGTGTTAAGAAAAGGGGGCTGGGTAGGCGGTAGGTGGCTGGGCTTGATTTGGTAGCTGTCAGAAGGTCTGCTGAAGATGTGTTCACATGAATATTGTAGCTGTGAGACCAGTGTGTGACCACATACTGCTCAATAACATTTTATACTCTTAATTATCTAGCAAAGATGTCAGTCAGCTATCACAGAAACTATACTTGAATACTGCCTGTTTGCATGCGTCCAGCCACAGGGACAGAGGTTATAGCTCCAAATAGTAAATGAATTATAATGAATTCAGAAAAATTACTCTTAACTAACTGGCACAACAAATTATAACAAACAGGATTTGTGAGTTTCTATAAATCAAGTAGCAGAATCCCCTCCAAAACATTTAAACAAATCCTTATTTTATAGTCCTTATTAAGCACAGATTGCTTGAGAAAAGACAGAAAATCAAAACATTTCAGCATTTATACCCTTGTCACTTCTGATAAAATTCAATAATTCACTGCCTCTCCAGACACTGCCAATATTAACTAATCCGAATATTTCCTTCAGCCCTCTAGTTAACCTTTGCTAAACATTCTGACTATTTCTCAGGACTGAAATGCACCATGATTCATGTATTACTGTCATGCTGGAGGCGTCTTGGTCAAGAGCAGTTTGATACTGATTCTTCAGGGAGGGGAAGCTGTTGTTAATTTAACCTTTTCCTAATCTTGTACTTGATCTTTCAGTGTTACAGTTATTCCCCTGTCAGATACGTCACAATACTGCTATACATCTGTGTCCTCTACGACTCTAATCTTGCAAAAAAAAAAAAAAACAACCTCCGGTTAATCAAACTCACAGACGTCTGAATAAAACAGCATACGACTTCAGCATAAGTCTCCAGGAGCCATTTAGCAGACTGAGTTTGAAAAATCCTGCCCAAGGAAACAACACTTCAGTTAGTCTTCTGTTGGGGTACGAGCTAATGCTCTGTGGTGTAGTTTTATTGGTTTGCAGTACACAAACTGCTGCCATGATGTGATCCAGGCCACA
Source organism: Chaetodon auriga (assembly GCF_051107435.1). Classification (NCBI taxonomy): domain Eukaryota; kingdom Metazoa; phylum Chordata; class Actinopteri; order Chaetodontiformes; family Chaetodontidae; genus Chaetodon; species Chaetodon auriga. The sequence goes on from NC_135081.1 coordinate 12,932,795, forward strand.
CAGCTCTGCCAGTCTTTACAGTAGCAAACCCTAGTTTAATCACCTATTACACAAACGAAGTCTACCACTGTTATTGTAAGTTACAAGCCATCGTGCCAGCCAGTGGCCACACTGTGCTTTATGGGCTTTTATTAAGGCCAAGGCATTTTACTTACGTATTATTTTAAGGCTGCATCAGCAAGCCCGAAGCTTCTATTTTCCTTTGAATAATTGTTTAGTCTGTGTTGTTTGTCTACTTAAAAATGGCTGTCTTACTACAGTATTTAATATTAGGTTATGTCTTTGGTATAGGAAACAAGTCGTTGAGCAGAAACAGAAATACGGCTCAAAGCAGAAAGAATGGAGCACAATTTAGCGACTTTTCAGACCTGTCAAAGGGATTTCTGGGAAATATAACGCAGTGCAACAGGACTAACCTCTAAATTCCACCAGACATGGCTGGGCCGCTTTCTGGCCACAACGTGGCTGGTGTTGCTGATGGTGGCTATTCCAGACAATGCTTGTGATTCCATTACGCGCGCTTATTTCAGAAGTGTCCCAGATGCAACTCTTGATCAAACCAGGCAGGAAGTCAGACACAATAAAAAGTATTTTTTCCCCAAATAAGACTAACTGTGCAGATTCCTAATCATATATCAAACAATAAACACAACTAAAACAGACACAAAAAGAAACCATTTAACTACGTATACTTACCCAAGGCAGAGGCACATCAGGAGCTATGACCAAATCAACAGAACCTGAGCAGGCAAAATGCTCCACTTCTGAAATGGTCCCAGTGAGGTTTAAAGCCGCCTGGAAGAGGAAACAAAACCACATCGCAGCTGCAACGCAATGCAGCTGTGCCGGTGGACTATCGGGTAAGGGTTAGCCATGCCAGCAGCTCTGTGCGGCTTAGTTTTGCAGAAAGTGTTGACAAAGTGCAACCGTTGACCTGATGAAGGAGCAATATGAAAAGTCAGGGCAACATGATCTCATAAGATGACATATAAACAGCACGCCACTTTAGGACATTTTGCACACCATGTCTACACATTTAAGGTTTTTGCGTTTTACTGCCATCTGCATGAAGCTTTTCATGAACCCTTTAATGGCGCCTGCGTTTTGGATAAGCAAGAAAGGACAAAGTCAGCTGAACTCTGTCGCTCATCAGCATGGTAACGTCATGGTACCAACAATAAACAAGTGGTTAGATGAAACAGTTACTGTTCAGTTAGGTTTAATCAATAAAACTATTTGGTTAGATTTAAGAAAAGATCATGGTTTGAGTTAAAATACGAAGGGACAACGAACAAACTTACAAAAGTTAAAAATAAATAAGCACTGACCTTTGGTTTCACCCAAGGACACAAACAGCGGTGCCCTGGGTGAAAATGCTGTTTGTTTGGCCCATCCATCAACCCCGGTCTGCTCCCTGCATGGATTTTCTTAATGTGGACATTATTAAATGACATGCAAAAAACATAAAGTTCGTAGATGTGACGTGAAATGTCCTAGAGTGGCATCCTATTCATACCCCATCCCGTGAGATTACGTTGTCCTTGATGTGATAGACATGATATCCCTGGCTAGCATGGCTAAAAACAGCACAGCAAGGACAAGATGCCAACCCAATAGAGTAAAATGGCATTTTGATTTTGTCTCATTTAAACTGTAGGCAGTCTTCCCTATAAAGAGAGCAGGACATTTTCCATGCTTACTAAATGTACACACAGTTTGCTACCAGAAAAGAATTAATAGCTACTTACTGCGGTTATTCCCTTCTAATTCTAGCTCAGGTGTGATGCATTACAGCTAATAAAGGTGATTCCAATGGTGAGGAGCTCTGCCAACCAACACAACAGCAGACCAGACGGGTTTTTTTTCACCTCTGACACATACACATTCTCCACCACTCTACCACCCATTGCTGAGCATTGAGGCATTGGCTGGCCCACACACCAATTCATGACCAGTCTATTCTCCTGGCTAGCCCACACCGCCTTCCGAGCACCGAGCCACTTTGTGATTCCACTGGAGAACGTTCATTTATGTTTCCTTTCCTATTGCCTTTGAATGTGGAAATAAATAGTTTCCGACCAGACGGGGATCACTAAACTGTTTTTAGAGGCATCACCAGAGCGTTGCTGATTATGGCTTGTAAGGCTACATTTACACAGGAAGACAAAATCCGATTTTTAACTGTTTATAGCATAGATATGTTCTTTGACAGGATGGGTTGAATCCTGATGGAAGGTAATTTCCTTGTTTCAACATCAGTCCTCTTTTGAAATCGCTTCTGGGCAACAAAGGGGAAAAAACAAAATAGTTTCTGTGTAAATCCATCCATAAACGCGAAGCTCATACAGTAAATTGATGACAAATACGAAGAGGAATTTCATAACTAGCTCATATTACATTTATATCAAATGCTATGTGTTTTCCCAGCTTCATCCATATTCTGTGTGCGGTTCATGGAGATGACAGGATAGATGGTAGAACAATAAGATTACACTGATTTACCACAATAGGAATGCACTGAATAACCTCAAGTTGTCCTTAGATACCATTAAATGAAGTGTCGGACCTACTATATGTTCAGAAAGTTTGTTGACTTTTTCTCTTGAGCACTTAGTCTGCCTGATAGTATTTAATAAGAACAGAGAGACAAATGAGGGGAAATACCCCAAATAGCTGTGTGTAATTCAAGACCCTCATATTAATCCAAACCTGGAGAGAGGAAAGACCAGCTGTGTGACTGGTGTGAATGTTGCACTCAGACAAATATTTAAATAACTACATTATACCTTCTCCAAAATGGCCTTTCTACAGGTGATATGCATCTGACAATGCACACCTACAGTAAGAATCAATAATGAATACTGATACAGGTCAAGGAGAAACTAGCGATAAATTTGCTCACAATTAAGGATAATCCAAACACTCACTCCCCTTGAACACATCTGATGTAATGAAAAACATCAAATCTGGAGAAGATTAAGTGTCAGCTGCCTAAATGTTTGTGGCAGCGGAGCCCCTAAATTAGATGCACTGCACAAGTTTGACTCTCAAATAATCCATTTCATAATTCACATTTTTGGGAATGCAACTCACTGAGGAGCTGTGCAACATTCAGCACATGTGTTTGATTTAGTGTTAACCTCAGTCTTTTGACCAAAATATTGTTTTATTTATTAGCTGTAAGCACATTTTTGACATTTGAGTGTGTCAGTTTAGTCTAGTTTAGTCAGTTTTCTTGACTAAACTAGAGAATACATTTAATGATTTAATGATGCTTTTTCAACACAAACTTGTCATACTAGCAAAAACACAGGTGTTATTAATAAAGTTAACGATAGCTCCGTTCTACTCAGATGTCCCAGTAAGTCATGATAGTGTGACACTGAGCCAGCACGCACAGGACCCTGAAACTGAGGCGGCCATGGAATTCAGCCATCACTGATTTATTATTTACACATGTGCTTTTCCTTCTGTGCCTATACAATGATATACAAGAAGGTTTATGGGAAGAAATCAAAGCAAACGCATCTTTAAACTGAGCGATGCCACTAAGAACGGTCAGTGGTGGTGTATCACAGTTTGACAGGTAAATTTAGGTCTTTGGTTGTTTAAGATAAGATGAAATAAATACTGAAAATGCAGGACACGGTGTTATAAGACCGTAGTGCCTTCATTCAGTTCAGACATGTGTTTTGGATTATTTCTAGCATTAAGCATGTGACAAATAATCTGAAACATGTGTCCTGAAATAAATAAATAAATAAAATGAAGCCTAACTGGATGTTCTGGAAATAAACAATGCTGAAAACATTGCATTGATGAAATAAGACATTGTAGCTTTTCCAGAGGTCTCATAATACCACTATCACAGTTCAAAATCCAACTTAGCAAACGCATTTGTGTCGATCTTAAAGGACATTTTTGATCAGAGTAAATGATTTTGATAACCATTTTTGTACAGTAATTGTGAGGCGCAGTTTGCCTGACACAAAATTAAAGATGTTTTCAGGAGTCATTGCCATTAACATTTCAGAAATCAAGTCATCAAATGTAACTGAGCTGCAGCTGAGAGAGATGTGCGGCTTGTGACTCCATCACGAACAAAAACAGTAAAGCCAAAATTTTAGAAAAATGACAATATGATGAAGTATTATGCAGCCTTCAAGCTGCTTTTAGCCCCTCATTTTCAGTGTCAAACAGTCATGTCCATGGTGGTGAGGACAGGCGTGTAAAGGCATACACCACCATCAGCCACTGGCTTTTTTTATACTAACAATAGCAGTCGCCAAAAGTCAGAAATTTTCAAATGTTTCTCTGATGCTTATATAACAAACCAGCTCTCTAGGGGAAAGGGAGGCAACATAAAACCAGATGGACTTGGTCAAATAAAGTTATTTATTATGAGAAACTCATATTTACTCATGTCACAAAAGAAAAGAAGCTAACTACAAAGGCAGAGAGTCTGTGGCTGCTGCTCAAATCAAATAGATACATATAACGTAAATAGGAGTCCTGAGCTTTTGCCAATACAAATCTAGCTCCAACTAAATGAAACAAAGCAGTAATGAAACCTCAACAAAACCTATGGGGCCTAAACCCCACAAACAGTCACAACAGTATCCCTGTTCTGATCTATACAGCAGGTTACTGCTGTACATGCACATTCTATAAACCCAGGTTTCATGGCCCAGTCCCCAGGTAGCTAAGCGAGCACCTCAGTTAACACACAACTTCCGAGCAACAGTTAGCATCTGTCAAAAACAATCACAACATGAACTTGGAGCTGCCCTGGACTGACAAAGCTGGCCGAGAGTAACTTCTCCCCTCCAAATTCCATTTCCCGGATTGGGGAGCTGGACTGGGTGCTGCGGATTGTCAGGATGCCATCCAGGAAGTGGGATGGGCATCTTTAGATTTAGATTACATACCTTTTTTACACTGTGTAGCACATTTCCTGAGTTGAATATACTGTATGTTGTTGGTACGCAGTCTCTGATGTCAGGACCACTCATTTTTCAGAAACTCATGAAATTATAATGAATCAATAATGGTATTTGAATTTGAGTTGGTTGAATCGTATCTTGTCCTGTTGTGTCAGGTCACATTGCGGCATAGTGTGTTGTTTTGTACTGTGTCCAATGTATAAAGAAAGCTGGGCCTTAGTGCTTCTTGAACTGGCCTTGACCTGGATGATGAATCAGAACTACAGCGTCAGAGGGAAGAAACCGTCAACCTGTTTTTCTCTGTGTCCCCATGTCTTATTCATGAAGGTTAGTGTGAGCCACTTTCTTCCTCCCGACAGATCCACTTGAAAACAGGTGGAGCTCACATCTGCCGTCATTTAAACCGATTAGCAACAGCATTCAGCGTCATTAAAGTAAAATAACAGCAACCAGCAATCAACTGACAAAATTATAGTCGAGAGGCAGGATTACATGCATCCCTGCTCTTTCTGTCTCTCTCTCACACACATGAACACACTCTGGTGATACTATTCCTGGCAGGCAGCTGTTCTAGTGATGATACCCTCGCCACCTTTTTTTTTTTTCAAGAGATCATTTGTCCGCTCAGGTTTTGTGTGTATGCACGTGTGTGTGTGAAAGGTTTCCTGCCTGCCTGCCTGCCATGCACACACACTCACAGGTCCTCCTCTTCTTTTAGCCGAACAATATGGTATTCCCTCTTTCTCTTCATGTGGTCGTAATGACGCTTCCAAGAAAGTCGAGCGGCCCGAGGGTTTGGCCACGGTGTGACCGTCAGCAGACCACTGCTGTGGTCAGAGAGGGAGACCTTGCTGAAAAGAAAACCTCCCATGGATGGATGGGGTGCAGCCTAACAAAATGCTCCTCCTGACAACCTCTGTTAAACAAACATGGCACGGTGTGGTGAAGGCCCGAAGGAACACATTCATTGATATTTATTCATTCCTCCTCTCCACTGACCTCTTTTTCCATGTTTGTCATCTTTGAGTTGAGATCTATATATCAGATTAACTTCTCTCGTATTTATTTTCATAAAATTCCTTTGCTGTCTCCCTCTTTTCTCCTCTCTCATTGTTGTGGCATTTTTCCATCAGTGCACCTATCAATTTCTCTCTCCTGCAGGATTCAACAGTTTCCTCTGTGCCATTTCCAGTCAGACCCCAGCTCAGACAAATATAGTTTTCAACACCCTTTTACTGGCAGTGAACCCATCAGTGGATTTAGCTTGCACTACTTGCTGGTTGGCAACTTATCATGTAAAAAGCATGTGTCTGTCTATGTGTCTATCTGGTTGTGCATTACAACACAGTCTAGCAGTGTTCTGTAATCACAGCGCAAGGGCTCACTGTAGAGTTACCATGGGCATAAGTATGTTTCATTAGAATAGCAAACAGTTATAATTGGTTGTAAATGACAGAGAGAGGTTGACTGGAAGTCCTGTGTCGGCCCCTGGGCCTCCTAAATTCATACATAAGCAAATGAAATCGGAAAGGGCACAAATAATTTTTTTTACAACCTGGGTTTTATTTTCCTAATGGCTGTGATACTGTTTTACTCACAAATTTAACTGCTGAGACTTGGAGAAGGTGACGACATTTCTAGAAGACAGTCCAACAAGGTAAGCAGCACGAGCAGTCACAGAGTCAAACACGCTGTTAACAAACCCTCCATTGTTGCTTGTTGGAGAGAAAACAAAGTTCGTTTATTACCCCCGATGGTCCGTTGTAAATGTTCATTAGAATCTGCAGAGCGAGCTGCTGGTTTAAATTTGTCCTACCGCTCTTACCATAGTTGTCTGACTGGAGTCAATTATCGATTGAGCCGCAGTGAGCTGGACTTGCCTCCCGCTGTGCCCCCCTGATGCCTGATTAAACCAAAATGCGTCTTGGATGAGGATTATTATTCATTGTCCATCAGGGTTTGGACTAAAAAACGTCCCCACTACATATTATATGTCCTTCATGCCAACTTTCTTGCATTCGTGTGTCCTTCCAACTCTTCTCTCTTGCTTTATTTTGCTGTCTATCTCATATTAAATAAGACCTACTGTCTTTATAATAGGCAACCAATTAATGGGAGAAATGACCTGTGACCATATGGTGTTTCTGTGTTCCTATATTTGTCATCATAGCTGATAGAAATGATGTCCACAACTGTGAAAGTAACACCTAGGATATAAAAAGCAATTGAGCTCAGTATTATGAACAGTAATAAATAAAATAATATATGAATAGCTAATAATAAATATTCTTTATGGACTTTTATGGGATCATCCCATTCTTAGTGTCACATTTCCTCCATCGGCTTTCTTCCCCTGTCATGTATTAACTCTCCTGTAGTTTCAGATCCTGCCGCTCCCACCTGCCCTGTAGTAACCCCTGTGTTCACTCCATTCTCCCCCACCTGACCCCCCCTCCCCACCTGCACACCTGTTCCCTCTTCCATCAGATCAACAGCATGTACACATCCATTCATTTCCTGCAAGATCGTGTATTGTGCTTGTGCCGCAGTGGTGCAGCCATTCCTCTGTTTAGCCTGTTATGACCCCCTGCCTGCCTTTTGGACTTTTTGGACCCAGTAGGATTAGTTTGCTTCATCTCCCCTGCCTGCCTGGTTTTGAGTTTTGCCTGCTTTTGACCTCAAGTAAACTTTTTATTCTACCGGCCTGGTCTCAGAGGCTTGCTTTTGGGTTCAAACTTGTTTTTACTGAGCCTTTATAACAATAAAACAAAACCAAAAAACACTGATTTCAAGTTTCCCAGATTTTTAAACATTCTTTTGCCTCACTAAATAAGCCTCCCTTTGTTGGTGCACAGCCATAGACTTCACATTTTGACGACATGTCAAGTTTAACATGGCTGGTTTAAAAAGCAGTGACTCTGTCTTAGGCCTGTATATGGATGTTTAGTCAGTAAGATAAGTAGAGTCATTAATTTTGACCAACATGGGACTTTAAGAGGAGTCAGGTGATTCCTATGAGGTCAATGGGATTAGTTGAAAGTCATTAGATTTTCCACTGGTTTTTATTAGGTGTGTGACTCACATGAATGAAACTGTGCATGTACTGTTATGCTTCTGTTGCAATATCTGACACCTCATTGTTTCATTAAATATCTGATGTCAGCTCAGAAACAGTCCATCTGCACTGTCAAGAGAATGATACCAGTTTACTGTAACATGCCCATTTGGACTAGATCAAACTACCAACATTTCTGTTTTTAATTTTGTTCAGCAAAGCAGAGTCAACGTCCTCTCAAACATGGTTTTGTTGTTTTAGTTGTTTTTCTTGTCTCCTGAAGCTGAAAAGAACCAGAAAACTCCTATTTTGTAAATAACATAACATAACATTTAACTGAGCAACATGTGGGATATGGCAACAATTTTAGTTCAAAACATTCAAAAAATGAACTATCATCATCATCATAACATCAGCAGAACGTGAAGAAGTGACAGTTCTGATGCTCCTTTAAAGATGTCTGTGTATTGTGTTGCAGTGATATCTACTAAAGTTAGCATGCTAACCAGTTAGCTGCAGCTGTCCATCTTGTTATACTACTTTGTACTTCAAGAGTCCATAGTCTAAAAGTGTAGCCCATCTTAGTTTCAGTCAGGAGATGTATGCAAGTTTGCTATGTTTCTTAGCTATTTTAGTCTGATAAATAAACAAAAATAAACTCAGAAAATGTCAAGAAATGACATATTCTTACATCTATTGTCCTTATTAAACAGCAGAATAGAACTGTGCACATTCTGAGCTTAGGTTTCTCTCAATATCTTCTATCAAGTTAAAGCATCATAAAACACACTTCATTCAAACTCAATAGAAACAAAATAAAACTAAGCAAAACCTCCTTGTCTTTCCAATATTACAAAAATCACCAACTCTGGTTTTCATTCTTCAAGTTACATGTGAAAATATTTCTTTCTAAAGGCTGCTTTTCCACACTGATGATGACCGACCTTCCTCTCGCTCCTCTCCTGCTTCACACCTCTCCTTTCCCAGCCTGCCTTCATTGTCCCCAGAGACAGAGTCTTGGCAGAAGCTGCTGAAAATCACCAACCGGCCTCCTGTGGAGGCTGTGTTTGGTCCTGATCCAGCTGTGTTTGCTGGGAGGCTGCTGAGCCCAGTTCTGTCGCACCTGGTGTGAACACCGGCAGTCCTGTGGTGCTTTTAGCTCTCAGTCCAGATAGACTCCAGTCAGCATAGGGCCACCGGCTGCACGGCTAACTAACTGCAGCTAGCAGCAATAATCAAGGATAGCTACAACAAAGAGTATAGTTAGCAGCAGTTAGCGGTTGCCCAGGTGATATGCTGCCCCCTGTTTGTTTGGAGCAACCTTCGATAGGTTGCCAGTTCTTACGCATTGAACCTCTAAGCAGGCTACTGTTTCATGATCTCCACCCCACCATCCTGCCTCCTGTCATAATCATAATCACCGTGATTAGAATAATAAGCCTCAGATTGCTTTCAGAATGGCGCAATGTCATTATCCTGTAATGTTTATTCAGGGATTGCAAAGGGATGTCAAGGAATGCAGAAATATGGGCTCTGTCCATTCAGTGACTCAGACCTGTATGTCAATTTCTGATGTGACAAGAGGTGAAGTAGGCAAGACAACCAAAACGAAGGGAAAAATCTGGGCCAAAAGTTCAGCATCTGTATGAGTATTTACACCCAAAATATCTTTCTCTGTCTTACTCCCGTATTCCTTCTCCACAGACCCTATTAGTCCCGCACATTTACCTTCTCTGGTAACTGTCTGTATCACCCCTTACCCCCTGACTGCATGCATAGCACACGCGCCCACCCACACAGTCCCCAACACACACTTGCATGCATGCAGGCAGACAGGCCACTCCTGTGAACAGAGCTAAGTGCCCAGTGCTGGGAAAGCCTAGTGGCCTGCATGCCAGTGGCATCCTGGTGAGAGAGCAGGAAAACATGCTGCTGTTTCAGAGGCTGCTGGCCTGTTTGTCATCTTTTCCAAGGTAACCAGAGACTGCAGGAGATTAACCCAGTGGAAAATACTCACAGAGATAATGATGGAAAAAGACAACAAAGCGAAAATGTTCGACTCAAGTGGAAACCCCGTTGTCAGGTCTTGATTATGTCATTTTTGAATGAGCATACTTTGCATTAAGTTTGAAATAATGAGTTGATAGTAGGTCTTAGATAGCAGGAAATAGAAAACACAGCAAAAAGAAAGACCGAGGCAAGTGGGGACCCAGTCTTAAAGTCAGGTCATTTTTGAATACGTGTTGGCTAAATAACTGTTGAAAAGTAAAGAGCGTTAATGATGTTTTCATACTAGTTTTGTGATGATTACCCTGCCTGCCCTGACCAGCTGCAGTTCTGCTGTAATTATTTCAGCAGTCAAATTTTCTCAGAGATTATTTGAGGGTAAAAAAAAAAACCAAACAAGCAACCGAAAAATTCTTGTGATTCCTAGAGGCCTGTTACATTTATTTGGCTCATGGCTTTGTCCCAGCTGTGGCCTCAGAGCTTTTGAATAGCTTGCCACAAGATCTCAGGTTAGCTGTCTGCCTATGTGGTTTTAAATCTCTTTTGAAAACCTATTTTTATTGAAAAAAAGCTTTTTATTTGATAATCACCTCACTTGGTTTGGTGCAATTTTTTGGGATGGGTGGATGGAAACATTGCTCCGTCTGTTGGTTCCCCACTTTGGTCTAGCCCGAAATATCTCACACATTATTGGATAGATTCCATTGCAATTTGATACAGGCAACTATGTCCCCCACAGGATGAATTGTAATATCTTAGATGATCCCCAACTTTTCATTTAGCATCATCAACGGCTTATATTTTCAGTTTGTCTAACACTTTGGTTGACGACTAAATACTTGCAAAAACAATGACATTCCCATCAGTCTCCGCTGAACCCTGTGTTTGCTATAACAAGCCAATATTCGCATCCTAACACGCAAAACTACAATGTTGAACACAGTAAACATTCTACTGTTAAACATCAGCATGTTAGCAACGTAATTGTGGGCATGTTAGTGTGCTAATGTTAGCATTTAGCTCAAACCACCACTGTACCAAAGTACAGCCTCACAGAGCCTGGCTGCAGACTCTGAACGCTCTATTTTTGTGACAGCGCAGGGTGTGGATCACAGTGTTACACCAGCCAATGGCATTTTCCTGGGGTGTGGTAATGCCAATTCTGCGGTACACTTGGTACAACTGACATGTGACTGCACAGAAAAAAAGTTGTATTCTGATGGTGGCATCAAATAGAAAGATTAATGAGTGATTCTTAGTAGCTCTGTAATCCACAGCAGGTAGTAGGCATCTGATACTGACAGCCTTCACTTTACTCTGGTGACTCTTCACAGCTTCTCAAATCAGCATGATGTTGCGCATGGCAGATCCGCTGCTTAAATTTTGTGCAACCGGCACCAAACTGTTGCAAAATAACCACAGAAATGTCTGTACATTCACATTTTAATTACAATACAGGTAGAGGTGTGGCTGTGATGAGTAACACGATGTGATGGAAATCACATTTCATAGTGATGTTCCCATAAACAAGAGACTGTTATTTTGTTTAAATCCCAAGACTATTTCTCTACCAGGATCAAATTCATATAGCCATAGGAAGATTAAATGGGAAACTATTTCATTCCCAGATTATTTTTGCATCTAAAACAGTAAAATCTAAAACCTATAATCAATAATATGTGTGTTTGTATATATATAATGCCTTTAACTGCTTATTAACAGGACTTAAAGTGCTATCGCTTTCACCTATTCTGCTTCTTATAACCTCGTTAAAAAAGGTGCTCTATCATCTTGTAACCTACTAGTTTACTTTAAAGATGTACAACTATGTACAGTTGATGGCACAGTAGCACAAAGGGCTCCAAAAATCCTGTACAAATGCAGTCATTATTACGCCCCAGGGAATAAAGGCCCTTTGGGAAGTATTCAATATTTCTTATTGAAACCGAAATCTTCTAAAATTATGTATCAGATTAGAGGCCTGCTGCCAAAATCTACTTCCTCTTTCATTATGGTATGTGTTTTATTTTTACTCCGTTTATTTTATGGAGGTGTAACCGAGGTTGCGAGGGGTGAGGCCTTGTAGCGTATACTGTAAGTACAGTAGTTGCACAGTAAGGCCATCTTTGCTTTGGGTCCACGCCACTGTAGATTGTGGCCAGTGAGTAAGAACTTCTTTGCCACGAGCTCGTTTGGGACAGTAAACATTAGGCACAAACACACACATTCATCGCTCCTTTCATGAAAGGAATTAGACAAACAGGGAAGCAGGGTGCTGCCTCTTGTCTGTTGACTTTCCCTGACCGTCACTTTTCCCTTGGCGGCAAAATAATTAAAGCACTGTAAAATACTGCCTTGTAATTCAGTATCTGGTAGTTTCCCAGCAAAGATGTAAAATTGTCTGTAAAAGAGTTCACCCTTCAAAATGACTGGAGTCCTCTATCTTGAGAGACCTGCAATGCTTCAGTGCACCTGACTTCACTGACCTCATGAATATTGCTGCTTTTAACCTGAATCTAAATTCCGCTGAGTACATCGTCTACGGTCTAACTCACAGCAAAGTTTATGACAGTCAAGAGATTACAATATTACATTTCCCATTCAAAACAATACATGTGTTGTTTCAGCAACATCAACTTCAGTTTCCTTTAATTACGGATTCTCTCTCTCTCCTTTTATCTGTCTTTTGCCTGATAAGACTTGATCCTGAATCCCACTCAGGTGGCATTTAAATTGTTTCATATACGTATTATGCTGCCAGAAATCCCTTATTAGCTCGTCAAGCAGTGGCAGGAATGTGAAATATCTTATATTGTGCATTACTTCAGTGCGGCAGTGCATGCCAGGGAATGCCAAGGTCAACTGGAAACAGGAGACACACTGAACTGAAGTCTATTCATTTGAATATGTATGTGTGCAGCGTTTTGTGGGAAGTCACTGCTAAAGAGTAGGCGTGATTTTAACATGAAAATAACAGTAAACTGTAGTGACCAGTTACAGTTGCCTCCTTATATTTTTACCCACCACTGTGTGGGAGTTTTCCTGTTAGCACTGATGAATGATGCACAGTTAGTAGCCACTACGTTTCTGGTCCCAAAGAGGGATGTGTTGTCCTCAGTTGTTATTTGCAAATGAAGTGATGGTAATCATTTGAACAACATTAGCATTGGTTAATTCATCACCCAATTTAAGGTGATATTGCTGATGGTCTTTACATTGATTTTAGGAACTCACATTAATAACTCTCAAACTCCCATGTCATTTTTGATTGTACTGCTCAGCTCTCAAGTTTCTGGTGTGTTTGTTAAACTCACAAGTTGACAATGAATACATTAATCCCACTTGTGATTACATTAAAGGGCAAATAAATTTCCATTTCCAACAAATGATGAAGTGGCTGTCCCGCTAATAAAATAGCAATAAGAGTTTGCAGCCACGTTAGCTGCTCTGCAACACCGCGCGGCTTTAAGCTACATGCTAAAATTGGCACGCTAACAAGCTTATAGTGACATTGTTAACATGCTGATGCAAAACAGCTATAATAATCGCCATTTTAGCATGCTACCATAGTTTGTGAGGTTGACCGATCAGCACTGCTATAGCTGCTAGCATGGCTAAAAGTCCCCTGAGGGGATGTAAATTCTCTACCACAAATTCTCTACCACAAAGACTGGGCAGGTCCTGCCTGCTAATAAAACAAAACATAGATAAACATGAACAAAATACACATTTGATATGTTGTGTCAGGTAAATTTATTGTGGAATTCTCCTCTCTGAATACTCATAGCTGTGTCTTCCTCTACCTTAAACATCTGCAGTATGGGCACATCTTGGTACTTGGTACACACCCCTTTGGTAATTTAAGAGACTGGTCCAAAATGTAAAAATACCACATGATGTGCATAGAGGGATGCAAGTATGAAAGACTTTTTGTACTAAAAATAGTCAGTAAACTCACCGTTCAGTTGAAATAAAAACCACCATTACTTGCTTAAAGTGATCGGAGTGCTTGAAACTGACACTTCTCCATCAGACAGGCAAACTAACATCTCCTGAGAATGAGCCTTGTTGCATGCGTCACTCTCGACACCACGCAGTTCATAAGCCCAGAAGAGTTTCCCCTAAATCATTTCAGAAACCTCACCAGAGAAAACAAGGTGACCACATCAGCTGCCGTGGAAGTCCTGGGATCCCTCTGCTGTTATTTCTTCTCTCAAGGTCACATGTGACTCACTGCTTTGACTGGCAAAACTTCCAACGCTGGGCACAAGGTCTGCTGGAACCCTCATCCTTTTTTCATGCCTCTCTGTTTCTCTCAGCTACTGCTTTCCTTTTGCTCTCCTCACACTCTCTTAATATGTATCTCATGGGCCTTCATCAGATACACCACGATATCGCTCTCAGTCTCCTTTCCTCTCCTCTTCATTCCAATCTGCCTTTGCCTCTCCATGTGTCCACTTTCTCTCGAGCTATCTTTGCCCCACAATGATAATTTCAGTATCCTGCTGAGCCTTTTTCATCAGTTAGTAAAATAAAGGCTTGTCCACTGTGATTTCCATCTGAGGGGCCCAGGCAGTGAGTGATATAAAATATCCTGAAACAAGAACTCTGAGGTGGACCGCAGGAAGGCAGAGAGGAGAATATGAGAAGGTCAAGAACCTTAACAAGGCAACATGCTTCTTCTCTCTCTGTACAACAACACAGATTAAAGTGGTGTGGCCTGGGTTTCCTGAAAACCTTTTGCATTAAGGTCATCTTATCCCTCTGACTTACAACAGAACTAAGGTGACCTTGAATTAAAAAAATGGATGGCATGCATGTCCAAACACCGCAGTTTCATAGTTGCTACGGACCTCATCAAAACCAATATCCACATTCATAGAACTGCTTTCACTTGTTAGCGTAGTGTAATTTAAGAGTTATTTTATTGTGCAGTTTGATGTGTGTGTGTATGTGTGTGTGTGTGTGTGTGTGTGTGTGTGTGTGTGTAGAATTACAAATGAAATAGTAAATGTCTTTATGAGTTGTCTTTTGGGACAGTTTATAGCCCCAGTAGATAGATGAGAGGACATGAGGACTAGAAGGACGCAACATAGGTCCCGTTCCATGTCGGCACCTTAACCTGTAAATTAAAGAAGTACCCTGAACAGTTTTGTCTGAATGTGTTAACAATGTTAAAATGCAAATGGAGAAATACAAAATGTGGATATTCATTTGCACATTATAATCACATGATTACCCCATTTATGACTAATATTATGCAAATGTGCTACATTGGGGCTATAGACTAAGTGCGATGCTCCAATCACACAGTGAGCAAGAAGTATTGCATCTTGTATAGCTTTTGAAATTAGTTAATTATAACCATTATGCTTGTGACAACGGAAAACCTTCTAGTCTTTTAAGGCCCAAAACTTTTCTTAGCACTCTAAAATATGTACAACATTCGACACCCTCAGTCCTTCAGGATCCCCTCCAGACGTGCTTAATGATGTATATAAAACACTGTGCTTTGACTAATAATGTGTTTCTGATATGGTTTTTTCACAAAAATATTCTATTATCTTGTGAGAATCCTTAAAATCACATCTACTCTGTCTTCCTCTTTAAAAAATCCTGAATCTGTGATTATACAAATATGTGACATTTCACAAGTTTAACTACTTCACAGGAGATGTTTCCTACTTCACTGAAAAAGTCCATTGTCAGTGTTTGGGCATTGTAGTGTGTCCACATCACACCTGTGTAAATTGAATGTTGGACCAGCATTGGCTTCCCAACTATTTATTATATCACGAATTCTGCGTTTAGGCTCACCTCTTTGAATTGCAATATTCAATAAGCACAGAGAAACTTTCCACTTCCAGCAAATGAATGTGAAACCAGTCTTGTCGTGTCAGACTCTGCACATACATATTTCTGCACAGTGAAGCTCAAACATTCAACTGCAGGAACAAAAATATAACATATTTTTGGGCTTTAAACTGAATATGTATAAGAAAAAAACTTTCCCTCAACAACAAAGAGAGGATTCCTCCTCCAGGCTGGACAGACATGAAATAGGTGCAAATA
Organism: Chaetodon auriga; assembly: GCF_051107435.1. Classification (NCBI taxonomy): domain Eukaryota; kingdom Metazoa; phylum Chordata; class Actinopteri; order Chaetodontiformes; family Chaetodontidae; genus Chaetodon; species Chaetodon auriga. The sequence goes on from NC_135081.1 coordinate 12,948,872, forward strand.
AACACTATATGAACTGCAATGCAAATGGAGGTATTGGTACCTAATTAAGAAAAAACTGAATTGACGTTTCTGTTAGCTTAGAATATAGCATGCTTCTGCAAGTATTCTGACCAGCACAGAAATGTGAAATAGAAGAAGAAATCTTCCACTATAACTGCACAAGGAGCAGTTACACTAACCATTAACTGGCCTGTAAAAGTTACCACCACAGGCATGTCAGATATGTACAGTTCAACAAGGACCTAATGAAATTCATGCTCTTTGCCACATCATCACTTCAAGATTCATGGCGGGCAAAACCCTTTCAGATCCAAATGTTATAAAAATCGCTCATTTTTGATTTGCTATGGTAGAGGATGTTTAGATCCTCTCGTTCTCCTTCTCTGAAGTTTACCTACAAAGATGCTTTACTTGTGTACAAGCCTTTGTTGAAAAGTTCACCTTTCACTGTCTCGGGTCACCATCAAAACAGCAGTTATCAGTTCCCTTTTCCATTCATTCGTTTATGAGATCTGTTATGGAAATGAGTGGGACTCGAGTGGGTACGGTGCTGGATAACACACACGCACACACACACACACACACAGACATATTAAATACATGCACACACAACCACTTGGCCTCTTGGCTACCACGGCACCTCACAATACTGTACACACACATGTTGTACACAGACGTTACCATGGATGTGAACAATAACAGGCTTTGGTAGTGAGCGATCTGCTATCTGCGTGTAGTATGCAAACAAGATGGCAAAAGCACTACAAAGAACTAATCTCGTCATCTTTGCAGTTGGATTTGAATTATTTATCACACATTAATACTCACCTTGGGAGTCACTTTGCTGTCACCAGTTTTCTGTATGATAGCGCGCCTTTATTGTCCCCATACGACTCATTTGATTTCACAGTGTGTGTATTTTTCATGTCTAAGGAACATACATACATGCATAAACAGTATATACAGTACACACAGAAAAAGACACATAAGTTTACTTCATTCATCTACATAAATAAATAAGTGCCAGGCCCAATTAATGTAATCAGTGAGGTATTGTTTTAGATATGCTACAGCAGAGAGGACTAGACTTAAATACATTTTGACTGGATATTCAGAATAAATCAAAATGCTGCGTAACTGCTGACAGGCCAAAACCAGCCAACAATTTATGGACATATGGCGAGTCAGCAAGGAGCCATTTCTTTTGTTTAAATGTGTGTATGTGTGTGGAACAGTCATCCCGTAGTAGCATCTGGTTCACCCGTTAACACCCACGTTTTCCCTGCTCGTACGCTGCAGACCTCACCGCCATCACACACGTCAAGAAGGCTCGTCGTGAGTGTGTGTGCGTGTTTGAGACGATGCACGTCCAGCTTCCTTTCCACCATTGTTGTGGTGTATCCAGACCTCGACGCTGAAAGACATGTGTGTATTTTTCTTTGTTTTTGTATTTGTGCCCGTGTGTGTATGTTCAGTCATCCTGTGGTGAGCTGTGACCTCACCACTAAGACTTCCCTCACATGCCTCAGAGACTCGTAGGTGGGTGAGTGTGTGTTTCTCTGATTACGTTGAGACCTTGCGCTTCTACGTCAGAGGGTTGTGACATTTTGCCGTGCCTCTGCATGGGCCGGACGCTGAGCAGCTAGAAAAAGACAAAAGACAGAAGATTATTCATGTCAGGATGTTTGACATCAGAGATCAACGTACTGTGTGATGTCAAGGTGTGGGAGTGCCCTTTTGGGATCACTATACTGAGATGTCTCGTAGCCATTCTGCATTTTGACCTCTATGTGGGAAGATCTATTTTTGGTTGAAACCTTCATGAAGTGAGGCTACTATTGTATTTGTCTACTGTATAGTCACTCCTTTAAATGCTGCTGGAACACTTTAACATATTAAAAAAGAGAGCTGGAGAGAAAGGACATTTCAATGAGTTTCAAACCGGGACTGCTCATTATTCAGACAGCCCATAACTCCAAAACCCCAATAGCCCCGTTTGATCTTGGGCCCATTTGTCCTGCAGCCTGTTATCCTGAAAACAAACACCCATTAGCTCTGATGGCCCTCTGCTCTGAAAACTCTCTTTTGATTTTTTGCCCTCACACACATTCTGCAAAGACTCACCCTACTCTGCCTCTGACTGGCTATTGCTCTTTCATAGCTCACTTGAAGTCACTTTACTAGCTTTTTCAGGAGCTTTCAACCATATCTAATGGTCATCATATCGAGTATTTCGCAGTATATATTTGGAACAAACTGTAAAGCTAGTAAGTGGACCTTGAGAGAAGTTTTGTTGAGGTTGTTTATCTATTTTGTAGAAGGATAATGTAAAATCTGATCATGACAAATATATTTTTCCTCTCTGGGTCTGATAAATAAATGTATGTTCTCCATAGTTATTTATTTAGCAGCTACACATCATACTGTATTAATTATCATGTAAAGTGTTTGATTCCAACAGCACAATACAGCCTGCTACAGTCCCTTATGACATTATAGTTTGTCTATTGCACACAAATATACAGAAAAATGCCGTTTCAGTCTAAAATCAAAGTCATTTTGACGGCGCAAGTCCACTGTAAAATATGACGGTGATGACCTAAAAGATCAGAGGCCTAAAGGTTGCTGGTTTAATCCCCGGACCAACGGGATGATTCTGCTTGGGGAAAGCAAGAGAGGGCAGCTTCCAGGCTCGGCTCTCAGTCAAACTTCCCTGAATAAATACAGGGTAAAGGAAAAAAGCCAGTGAAATTAGTTGTGGGACATGTAACAATAAATCATACTGTATTTTTTTTTTTTTTTTTTTTTGGTGAAATAGTATAAAAACCATCTGGAGGCTGTGGACCAAACACTTGAAAATGCACTTTATGGGAAAATATGCTAGCATGTTTGCAGCACAGTCCTAACGCTGAAGACAGTCATTAGAACTGAAGCTCTCTCACCAGAAGCTGTGATGGTTCATAGTACTTTGGCCTTTGATTCTTAGATCTCAGGGCTCAGGTCCCTAAAACAGTTCTTCTCAGCACGCGTCCAGTGTTGTCCATCCTCACTATGACAACATTTCCACCAAATGATGTTCAAACAAGCATAACCAGCCTTATTAAATGATTTTGGCTGGATCAAATAAACAGCTGTCAATCAGGGTATTTACATGCTGTCGAACCAGGTCTCTAAACATTTATTCTGGAAAATGTTTCTTTATTCACACTGATTAAAGCTACTGGCCTTGACACATTGGGTGTGTTACAGACTGGTTGTGAAATACTTATTTAAAAAAAAAACAAAAAAAAAAAACACTTCTTCACACTGTAGAATTTGCATTACAGGCATATGAAAATAGTTATTTCTGTATTGTCTTACCACAGTTTTTCAGTAATGAGGAAAATGTTAAGGAGAGAAGTTATTGGCTTTGTTTCTCTCCGAATAACGAAAACTTACATCCTCAGCAAAGAAAGACATTTTAACCTGAACTTATTCTTGTCATGGGTTTTTTTGTTTTTTTTTTATTCTTATCCTTGAGCACTGTCTGTCATGGTAAGATCATATTTTGCTATTGTGCCATGTTTATATGGCGTATTCCATTAAAATTTGCCATAGCCTGGTTATTAGGGATTTTTAGAGAGCATTTGAGCATCGTAAAAAGTTGACCCCATTCACGAATGAATCCACATCGTCCTCTGATGATCTGCTTTTTAGACCCCGCTTTGGTGTCGCCTACACCATTCACCACTTTGCGTAATCGCGAAGGATGCAACAGTTTATTTTTAGGGCTGAGGGGAGAGAGAGAGAAACACAAAGACAGACAGAGAGAGGGCTGTGCGCTGGATAACGAGGTGGGTGGGCACACGCTCGCTCTCTCTCGCTCTCTCGCTCTCTCTCAAATCTCTCTCTCTCGCTCTCTCTCTCTCGCTCTCTCTCTCTCTCTGTGCTTTATAAGTACCGACCTGTGATGGAGACCCCATCACACCGCAGTTCACTTTTACGCAGTGGAGATGAGCGCCCGGATAGCGAAATCCAACCCGGCCATGAAACTGATCGTGGTGAGTAACGAGAGTTTCTGCAGCTCTCCTTCGGGGTCCGCTGACATGATACGATCCGCTGGAGCACAGGGACACGTCTTACTGAAGGAGTGACATTTTTCACTCTTGAGTGAATTCTTTCGCAGGGATTATTGCGAGACCTGGATGATTATTGCGCTTCACGCGGTTCAGAGGAGGCAGTTGGGTATATGCGCACTCGGTTTACTCCAGATGTATTCACACACATACACACACACACGTACACACAAAACAAGATGTTCGCTCATCAAATGTTATGTTCCCCGTGTACAGCATGCATCTGTGCAGGCAGGAGGATGTCTAACTTATTACAGGTGGCGATAACTAGTCTGTGCGCTTCAGTCAGGTAAATACAGTCCGTTTTTCAGAGTGTCCGTCTTGTTTACACAGTCACCGTTTCTGAGGAGACATGATCCTTTATTATGATGCCATGTGAGTGTTATTCTAGCTCATAGTCAGACCTTTTTCCTTATTCCTGTTGCACTAGTAGTCAAATTCAAAATGGCATATTGTTTGCGTGGTAGCTCATGAATTAAATCCGTCCACTATATTAGGCTCCAATGCGTGTACAGTATATTTGCATGACATTTCCACTGAGTAAAATGGTTTTTGTCTCACTGGGATAGATCATCTGCTGTACCTGTGATCGGTGAGGTTTTTTGTGGATAATATCACCTTGTAAGATGAGTCCAGCTCCTCATGCGCATTGTAGAGAAAATTGAATCTACAGTATGTCTCTTCTGACATTCAGTTTAAGTTGGAGGTTGTTTGCTTGTGATGATTCATGACGCTCATGTTTTGCCAATTTTTTTATTCACTGCTGTGAATACCTACAACCCACGCAATGGACCGCTTTTCATCAATGAATGAAAGTTTACATTGGATCATGTTTCATTGTTTCAAATGGCAGGTTTGAAATGAATGAAACTTCACACTCTCAAACCAGAGACGCGGTGTGTTACCAGCAGTTACTGTTAACTGTAAGTCTGTTGTTACTCTAATTTGTCCTACAACGCTCCTTAAGGGTTTTTAAATGTATGCCTCCAGGCTAACAGCAGTTATTTCCTTTGGTGTGTTTTGCATGCTGTGCTGTGTTGGGGCCTTTGCAGGTTTTGCATATGTTCATTTACAGATGTGTATCAGAGCTCAAACAGATCATACAGTGTAGCTACAAAACACTGGACCCACTATCTGTCCTCATGGCCTGTGTGTGTGTGTGAGAGAGACAGAGTGTGTGTGTGTGTGAAGTGCACGCTCAGTCAGTAATCGCGTTTGTGTGTGTGCATGTTTCATTTCGATGTCGTACATAAAGAGTATTTCATCTACCGCAACGCAGTCAGCACTCCACAATTGGCCTAAAACACTCAAATATTTTGTTCTTACAATTTCTCACGTAGCGTTTTTGTGCTTATCCATCCTTCAAATAGTCAGGCAGCCGTTTGGCCAGCCAAACGACTCTATTTAGCCAACTAATGAGTCAGTCGTCAACCACTCTGTCTCAACTGTCAACATCCAGCCAGTAAGTCAATCTGTGCTCCTCCTGATCCCTCAGACCTTTCTGCCTGTTTATCCGCTTGTCAGGTAGCCAGCCAGTCAGCCTCTCCGTCAGTCTGTCTGCCATTCAGCGTTAAAGAGACACTCAGTGTTGTTTTGGCTTAGAAGTCCGGCCATAAACACACCTCCTGCACCTGTGTGCTCTTCCTGTTCCCCTGCAAGCTTCTGACACATGTGGTTGTGTTTTGTCTGTTGAAAACACTTTTTGCTTGGATTCTTGCCCTGGATGATGTCAGTGGAACAGACATCAAAATGGGGCTTCATGCTGTCAGTCGTTTTGTTTTTTTTTGTCATGACACGTGTTTCAGAATGTAAACAGTGATCTTTGTTGGAGAAGTGAGGTTCAGGGGTGCACAATAATGCAACCTGAGGTGGATTTTATCTTTTCTCCTTGTCTGGTTGGGTCAGTAGGCAGTAACCAGCCAGCCAATCAGACTGGTTGCATGTCATCCATCCATCCATCCTGTAATCCCACCATTCACCACACTGCATCTCCCTCTATTATTATCTATTATCTGTGCTCCTATCTTTTATTTACGCCTCCTCTCCCTCACGCTCTGTTGTGGCCGTTGGCATTAGCTGCCCCAACTTCCCTAAACCTGGCAGCAGGTTCACAGACTACAGGGAGGTCACTTGGCCAAATAGACTCAACATGATTTTTTTTTTTCTAGACAAACACTGGATAAAAGGGGAGGAAGTGAGTGTGACCGGAGTGGGGTGGGTGTGAAGGTACAGCGCCAACATGTTCTAAACAAACAAGCACAAACGTTTATTCAGTATTTATTCAGTAAGCAACGATTGCCTCTGGAAGCTGCTTCCGCACACCGAACTTCCCCTTTTCCATCAACAGTAGCACTGATAGCAGAGGTGTGTGCTGTATGTGTGTGCGTGTAGGACCGAGTGATTAGCAGGTACAAAGAGCAGAGAGATACAGCTGTTGTACAGTATTAGTGTCCTGGTCGCACACACACTGGGATTCATCTCTGTTTTATCTTGTAACTCTATGAGTCATATTAAAAACAGCCTGACTGATCTAATGCAAATGTCTGTAGAGAAAGTTTATCTGGCAGTAGATATGCTAAAACACAATGTGTTTGATTTATTCTTCTTCACATTTAAGCAGCCAAACAATGTTCTCGTCATCTTTAAATATATAAAATATTCAGACAAGCTACTCCAGCTACTGTTTTCTTTTTCTATATCTGCATCTGAGTTATCATGCTGTATGCAGTATCAAATCCTTTGCTTAAGTAAAAGTAGCAATACTGCACTGTAAGAATAATCCTGAGTTAAAAGTCCCACATTTAAAATTTTACTGAAGCGAAGGTATTATCAGGAGTAAAATGTGCCATTATGCAGCAAAATGTGTGACGTGTTATTATATATGAAATGATTCTGATCATTGTACTGTTGTTTCTGGTTGAGATGTAGCTACTTTAAACTACTTTTATCCACAGTAGTGTGTAGTTCAGTCCAGTGGTTTCCAACATAGGCATCATCATCTTTGACCCTTCCAAAGGGTCAAAGTATAAATCTGAGAGATCATGAGATGATTAAAGAAAGAAGGAAAAGTTCTGTTCTGCTACACAAATTGAATTCATTTGTTGGCTGTCTCTAATCCTTTTCTCGTTTTTTTGTGAAATGTTGCATAATTTGACCTGTTTGGGCCTTAAAAAGTTTTTAAATGAAACCATGTGAGAAGTTTAAAGGGAAAATCTCTCACTCTTTGGTGGGACTGCTAACGACTTGTAGACATCTGAGATGTGACCAAGAGCCCCAACCAGGCACTGATTACTTTTTATAAGAGGTCACAAGCCAAAAGTGTTTCCAATCACTGGTTTAATCTTTAGCATTGCGTCGTATTCTATAAGCTTGTCATATGTCTTTTAATGCGGACTCTTGAACTGCAATGTACTGCAATTTTTAAATACTGCTGTAGTGTATAAAGTACAACATTTTCCTGAAAACACTGAACAATATTCTGTATTTGTTTCAAATGAGTCATTGGTCTGAATTCCTGGACTAAAACTCCAATCAATAGTTTGGTCTGTGAAATGAGAGATTTTTTTTTTTTTTTTTTTTTAAACCCAAACTGACATTTTCATCAGCAAAACCAACAAATATCATATTTGAGAAGCTGGAACCAATGAATTCTTGGCATTTTTGCTTGACCGTACAGTATTAAAATCTCACCAGAGCTGCATATATTAAACATGTGCTCCCACACATAAATAACTCAATTTTAACACAAGATTTTTAGCAGCAAAGTCAAAATTAGATGCACTTCTGTTTGAGTTGCTGGCACGAGCCTATGGAGTGAATATTGCTTGCATTATCGAAATAGTCCAAGTTGAATTTCATCAAAGATTTTGAAGAACGGCGTGATGACAGACTGATGCAGCACGGCAGCATGTGCCATAGTCGCTCTCTGTCTCTGTATGAGTGAAAAAACACAGATTCCTTATTCACATGAAGCAACACGCACGCACACACGCACACACACACACTTCCAAGAGCTGGAATCCCCCCTCAGACCACCTGCGTTCTACAGTTAACTGAAGCCATGTGCCTGGTGGATAAGCTGGTGTAGTGTGGTTTGGTCCCTGGGTGCCATAGCTCTTCTCCTCATGCCATGAATTTAAACCTGACCTCAGGCCCCTAAACTCTGATTCTCCTTGTTTCTTTGCGTGTCACTGCGCTCCACACTGGAAGTCAGCCTTAACCCCGTCTGTTGGAACTTAGTTTCATACTGCAGCTAATTTGTTCTGTGAGTATTTAATGTTTAATAGTTTACTGTTTCAAAATGTGATTTACTGAAGTTGGTTAACTTTGAATCAGCTTACAGTCATTTTTTTCTTCCATCATCAAGCTGCCTGACGGATTACCGTCTGTTCAGTGCAGTGCATCTGATGAGGAGAATTTTATTCATTTACTCAATCAGTTTTTTTCCCACTTGATCAATAAGCCCACTGCTCACCCATCATCCGTAGACGTTGCCCTCTTTCGAAGCTCAGAGCATTTCGAAGGTTATTTTCGTCAGGTGTCTGAACCCTGTAGTTATGCTGCTACAGTCCATCTGTCATGCAGCACTCACAATGCAGCTCATCCTGTTTCACCAAAGCGCTCTGTCATCATCACACTTCACTATGGATGTCATTCTGACACCAGACAGGTCATAGAAGTACAAAAACCCTCATTAATCTTTTAAGCCCTGTCTCGCCAAAGGACTGGCATTGCTTCAGGAATTATTTCATTGACTGTCAGAGATATACGTGTGCCCAGTCAAAGCATCAACACGCTATGAACAACTGCAACTTCTCGCTTGTGTTGTGTGTCGTGGGAAGCGTGGCCCATCTTCTTCATCCAGCATGGCCTCGTGTATCACCTCACATTACAGACAGGAACACACTCGTGCCGTTGTTTGTTTCATACAAGAGGATAGCATCTGCTAAGAAACACATGTTCTCTGTTAAAGAATTGGTAAATATCGTTTTTGCTCTGAATAAACACAAGTTTTTCTCTCAACTCACTTCAAATGGGATTTACTGGCATAGATTACATAAGCAAACTGTATCAGATGAAGCTGATTTAAATATGTAGTGTCTTTATTTGAACCATTAGAGGCAGGCAACTTAGCGAGCCAGCTTTTCCCAACACGCAGCTTCACATCCAGCTCTCCTCAGTTACAATCACTGACAAAACAGCTGCCCTGCCTTGATCAAGGGCATCTTGCTTTGGGAAGGTGAAACGTTATCATTACCTTCATACCTTCATCCATCCTGTGCTCTCAGCTGGCTGTGCTCCATGTAGGATATGCCTCTCGCTGAGCTTTGCTCTGATGATGTTAACAGTATAATTATGGCTGTCAGTGGCCCCATGCTGCTGTGTAATTTGGGTTTCCAGCAGTCGTCCATGATGTCGTCAGATGGCAGCTTCTAAGGGGACAAGGAGGGTGAAAAGTTCAATATCTCTTTTAGCTGCTGATAGACGGACTCACACACACGCCACAGGACATCTTCCCAATAAATTCACTCTTAAAAAGTTGACAGTTTGTCTTTTTCCTCACTAGCTGAAAGCTACTGTACTGGCTGGAAAAGTGTGGTTCTGTCTGAAGTATTTCACGACCAGATAACACAATCAGTTCGACTTCAGATATTGTTTTTCATCTCATACATTTCGTATGCGTGACAGATAATCTTTGATTCAGGGTGTAGCTGGACTTGATTTGAGTATGTTGACGAATTGACTTCATTAAAAACAAATTACATTCAAGTAGATGCCAGAGAAATGTATGTTGGGCTAGGTGTAAAATTACAATTAACTGATTAACTCCAGACTAAAAAGGCACTCTATTTTAATAGTAGGCTGCATTTGATGTTTTGCAGAGGTTTAACAGCGCATGAAGTTGGGAAAGATAAAAGAGTGAATAGTAAACTGCAAAGGTTGTAAGCTAGACACATGATGTACAGTGCATGAGTGTATTAAACCAGTGAAGCACGCTGTTTTTGTTACCATCTCAAAGGGATTTTTAGCACTGATCATAAAGACGTGATGCATGTGCTGTCGTTTTATTTTACCTACTGAACATGGCTGTGTATGATTAAGCAGGGGTCTAGCCAAACTACTGTGCTGTATGAAGGAAAAACAATATGAACTCGAACATTTCCACATGTGCTCAGACTCATCGGCTCTCCTGACTGAAGATAGTCCAGCTCTGCCAGTAAACGCATCCTGGCTTGAACCAAAGATTAAAGTTGAAGCAGCAAGTGTAACTGTACCCATATTTGCAAAAAGCCAGGTGACCCTCTGTCAGCCCCTCCGTACACTCCACCCTCCTGATGTTTCTAAATTGATTGGATGTGGTCTCAAGGCTTAATAGTGTGTATATACACTTCTTAATTTGAAGAGCAAGACTATGATTATGGGTTTGATTCCCGCTGGGGCCACCCATGCTACAAACAAACACATGCAGCCATGGCACTGCTCAGCAAGTCGCTGTGGATGAAAGCCTTCCACCAAATGTGGTGCTCCGAGGTCGATAGGTTTTGCCGGGAAAACCGCTGCGCTTGCCATGCTGTTTGAAGCTTAGGTTTCTATTATGGTGTGTAAAACCCATTCATCTATTTTTACTATCTTTTTCAATGACCTCCATTGCAAACAGAAATAGAAGGACGCAAAGTTAAACCTACACATTTTGTTTCTTTTCTGTGAAGTGCATCATCGCTTCGGACTGATTGATTTTTTTATGTGCAGTGTAATGAGTTATCAATGGAGGACACAGACGCAGTTACGCATATACATGAGCAGCAGATCAAAGTAGTGTGTAGCCTAAGCAGTACGTTCAGTAACATATGGCAGATGTGGAAGACGCAGCTGTACTGTGCTGCACACATAGATTTCCCATCAAACGATTTCTGTGGCCAAATATTTTGTAATATAATATTGAAGGAGAGATGCACGAGCACACGTGCGCACACACACCCTGAACGTAACACTCTTTCTCACTCTTTCTGTTTCGCGCGCACTCACACTTACACATTGCATATTGTGGTCACGAGTTTTAAGGTAAATGGGATAAGTACAAATGCACACCCGCAGGAAAAAGATCAATGTTGTGTAGCGGGTAAACTGTAGAACAGAGTGGGTGAGTGTTTTGTATTCTGGTGGTGAATGGGGAAAGCCCAGTAACCTCCAACAGTTCTCTTTATGAACAGCAGCCAGGAGAGGCGACCGCAGAGCACACAGACCAACACTGAGGAAGACGGTAATTGGACATGAGCACTGACAAACGTGCGCATACATACACACACACACATGCAGCAACAAACACATTACTGCATGTTTGCCATCCTGCACGTACACACACACACACACACACAAACACACACACACAGAGACACACGGATGTTTTGTAGCTGTTTGATGTACGAATTCATTCATTTTAGAAGATGAACACACAAACAGGGTGGAAAGCAGAAAACCACATACAACCGTACACACATACACACAAACACACGCACACACACACACACACACACACATCACATGCAAGGACGGCCTATTGTTAGTTTGTCCAAGCAGTGAGGATGTATCCCGGCCAACGGGAAAGTCCACAAAGCCAATGGCTGAGGGAATTCAAGGTGGAAGGAGCCAGATGTGTGACATCTGGTCTGCATGTGGCCTCAACCAGCTGCATGGCTGCATGTCAAACATGCTCACCAAGTGATATCTTAGATTTTAGGTCTGGCCAAAGCTTTTCAGTTCCTGCTCAGGCGATGATACATGGGCTTGTTTTTGAGGCAATCGCTACATATGTCCGTCTCGCTAACAGCCACCCACTTTACAGTGTGTCCATATGGATGGGATGCTTTTAGGGGGGAAAAGATATATGGGTGTGGTGTGCTCTTGCTCAAGGGCGGGATTATTTGTTGTAGATCAGATCACGTCAGATGCTTTTCAGCTACAAAGCAGCCTGACAGAGCTGCTGACACGGCTGTGAGACTGCTGGTGAAGTCAGAGAACGCAGACCTGCACAATTACTGTCTATAATCCTGTGTCATACACTTTATTCTAATTTAATATTTGCAGAAATACTGGCATGACTGAAACATCTGAATTCATTTAAAAGCTTTGGAAAACAGTTAAGATGCTGAGAAACGATGCCAAAACTGCAATAAAAATAAATGTGAACCCTTAATGAAGACTAATAGTCAGGATAAAAACATGCTCACAGTATTTAACATCATGACTTTAGGCAACTCAAAGGGATGATATTGCCTCCTGCAAACATGCTTAGATTAAGAATGTACTTGTTATTGAGCGAGAGGTTGACCCTGTGCAGTAATCCATCAAACTGCTGCTGAATTCTCTCCTCTGACTCCCTGAACTGCTCTCTGTAAAGCAGAGGAAATCACTTTAGGACCGCTTGTCCACCAGGAGCTTCAACTTTACAGCTCTGACCTTTCTGTCAACTCTTCCTTACTGGAAGCTTTGGGTTGGCCAGTGCTCCAAAATATAAAAAAGAATATTTGAACCTTTGGCCAAAGAGGAGCTGTGCACGAGATGGCTTTCATTAGAGATTTTGTCACTGCTGTTGACTCACTGCTAACCCTTTTTTCTTTCTCTTGCAGCTCTTCACGGCTTCTCTTTCCTGGGCCTTCCAGCAGCAGGCCGTACCGCCAAAGTACCAGTACCGTGACCCTGTGACATCTGAACTCCTAATGTGCGACCAGTGCCCTCCTGGTACAGCCATGAAGCGACACTGCACCGCTGACACACCCACAGAGTGCCAGGCCTGTCCTGAGAAGCATTTTGCCGAGAACTGGCACTGGGGGGATACATGCCAGTACTGCACGTCGGTACGTATGAGGCCAGCAGTCTCTTCTTCTTAACGCCTAAGCTGCATTATTGTCTTCATGCATGTTTCTCTTTTTATGCTACGGAGTGTGATACATGTCAGGAATCCTGCCTAAGTTCAGTTTCGCTGTGTTTTTATCCTGCAGCTTGTCCTTTAGGCTGCTCTTTTGTGGTTTTACATATGTCTTTTCGTCAGATGGGTGACCATACTGTTTGTTTACATTTTGGTTCAGCATCTGTCATTTTTGGAAACCAGCATTTCCACTTTTGTTGTTGTTGTTACTAAAAATGTGCTCAGTGCGGTCGAGTCACCCTCCCCTGTAGTTTAGATAAATGATGTAATATTACCACTGGCATACTCTATGTATTGTCCACCTCTTCTAGTATGCCGTTTCTATCATTTGTCAAGATGCTGCGTGTTAAAGACAGCTTGTGAAGTTTTATGTTCCACATCATGACTGTGAATTCATACATTTTCTGCTCATGTATGCACATGCAAATCAACCTTTACTGTATGTTGCTGTGTACGTGCAGCAGGTGAGTGACCGTGGTTTGTTGTGCTTAGGTGTGTAAGGAGAGGCAGCTCGTCAAGCAGCAGTGTAACAGCACTCACGACCAGCTGTGTGAGTGTGCTCCAGGTTTCCACCTTGTGGTGGAGTTCTGCATTACACACAGTACCTGTCCACCCGGCTATGGAGTGACAGCCTCAGGTAAGACTGATATTAAGATTATCATTACTATTATTTGGCACATGTAGTAGCAGATCTGTCTTCATTTTAAGATGTTTGATAACCAAGACGACCAGTTATTTTGTGGGTTTACCCACTCAGCATGTAAATCAGATTTAAGATAGGAAATCAATGATTAAATGTACATATCTGTGCTAAAACTAGAGAAAATTAGGAATTCAGTCAGCAGACAGCCTGGGAGGTGTTCAGTGAATAAAAATACTATTTGGCTAAAATCACTTAAACTTAAGAAAAGTGTTATGTGCATGCGTGTGCATGAGTGTTTGTCACTGGTCCAGTACAAATGTGTTTCCGGTATTTTGAATAGAAACCCATCACTCAATAATTTATCCTTTAATCTTCTGGTTTAGTGCTTTACTCTTCCGCTGTCTCTATGTCAAATCAGTTCAGTCCAAATATGCTTGACTGGCAAGTCAGGAAGGAAGCCTTCTACTGCCAAAGCAAAGACACACATCAGCTACAGATCAACATTTTCACATTACAGTGTTCTCTCCCTCGTATCACTAGAAGCCCGTCTCTCTTGTCTCTGTCTCCGTCTTCCTCTGATTCGCAGAATCAGATCTTTTCCAGATGCAAACTCTTCTCTTTTCGCAGAACCAACTTTTACTCTTCTTTTTTTTTGATTCTGGCTCTCTCTCTCTCTCTCTCTCTCCCTCTCTCTCTCTCTCTCTCTCTCTCTCTTTCACACACAGACACACACAGTTTGGTTTAATTCTACACAGATAGAGATACTGCATAGAGGGACAGACACATGTCATGGCTTGTTGTCTAGTTTTGAATTTGACATTGCGACATTGTCTACACATGTCAAAGAGAGGCAGTGGGAGTTTTATTATGAATTATAGTGTGTGTGTGCGTGTGTGTGTGTGTGTGTGTGTGTGTGTGTATATATATAAACAGAAAACACACATTGATGCATGTCTTTGTAGGACTTCCACATCAGGCCCATTCTGAGTTGAGGCAGTGTTGCCTTGGACATGCTGTGTGCTTGCCACGGTCAGATTAGACAATGTGAAAGAGTTAAGTGCACACATGCATGGATTTATTGTAGCTGAGTTCACAGTTTAAATTTAAATGTCTTGTCTTAATTCTGTCCTTTAAAGTAAAGTTTTAGAAGTGATTCAACTCGCGTCTTTTTCACCATAACCATATATTTTCTCAGCATGGCTCTCCTACGTATTCCTCTATTGATATTTATTGGTAAAGACACTGAACAGTTTGTAGCAATGGCTTGTCATTATTATTATCATATTGAAATCATCATTAATAAAAGAAATTCTGATGGTTGGAGCAGGAGAACTGATTGAGAAAAGAGTGCAGTGTCCTTGTCTCGGATAAACGTTCTGTAAATTCAAAAGTAATGTTGGTTTTTGTTAAGTTAAAACACGAGGGAGAATATCTCTGAAGGAAACAGTGCTCATGGAAACACGGAAAAGTCATCTTCAAGTTGTTATAGTGTTGAAAAGGATCACTCCATATTTTCCACAAACTCCATTATTTGCAACTGCAGCCTTTTGTATGTGTAAACTGTGTGAAGTCAGTAATTTTTAAACAGCACCATTTAATTGAATTGAGGAACATCTGTCACTGTGATCTCAATGTCATGTGGGGCCATTATATTCCGTGCTGTCACAGCTCCTCACACCACGAGGTTATACCTGCTAGCATCATCACAGAGATGAACGTTTACCTTTTTTTCATCTGTGTGTAATGTACGTCAAATGAACCATGCTGATTTCATTTCCTGTCATCATGTAGCTTTGACATTTTATCTGAGTGAAGGAAACGGAACGGGGTCATATTTGTTTTTATTGGAGCTTTAAATAGTCTTTATGCATCAGTCATACGAGCGCCATTCACATTTTTATGATTTCTTCTCCTGGTTGACCACAATACCTGGTTATAATAGATCATAAAATGTGGGTTTTGGCAGAGATAATACTGAATTGTTGCTATGTTCTGCAACAGTGTGAAATCTTTTGGGAAGCGTAACTCATCTTCAAAGGTCAAGCTCAGCTCCCTTCAGTTCTCAGGTTCTTGTCTGTAGGAGTATCAGACAGTGCTGGTTTCAGTGACATGAGTGTATGGTTTTATGGTTATACACAGTATAGACTGGATGTTACGCATATATCTGTCAGTGAAAGAATGACGAAGGCATGACAATGTGTCCAGTCATCTCTGAGTGTTAGCTGTGACGTTTTCTGTGCTTTTTCATTTGTTCCTCTTCATACATTATCATGCATATTTTCCAGCATAATGAAAGAGGGAACTTGAAACACAGATATCAGCCGGACTTCCTCTTAGAATTAACTGCAGCTCGACCATAACAGGCGTGAATATATTGCCTACGATAAATATTTGATAATGCTTCTTTACTGATACACTAGGGGCTAACTTTGTGAAAATACTGCACTTCATTCTAAAGGATTCACTCTTTCAGGAATGGAAAGGCATTGTGCAGATAGATTTCTGTTGTTCTGCTGTTTGAGTCTTAACAGAGACTTCTGAGTGTTAAAATCCATACTCAAGCCTTTTCTCATAATACAGCACTAAATTTAGCAGTTTTTTAAGCCGGATGCAACAGAGGGTGTCATTATCACAGTGGATATCTGACCTGAAATCCATTTCAGATTTTCTCCTTTGCTGCGTCAGTAGTGACTGCGGGCAACTTAAAGAGAGGTTGATGCTGAATTTCAACATTCCAGTCAACAGAATCTGATATTTCAACTGTAACCGCAGCACTAACTGGCACTACACTTCTCATGACTTCATCTCAGACCTGAGACCACAACCCAGCCGCTGCATAGATGAAACAACATTTTCCACGGACTCTGGTTATTATCTGACCCCTGTAGAGTTGACACCGCTCTAAGGAGAGATGCCTTTTTCCATAAATTCCTCAAACATGGATCTACAGCCGGACTTGAAAGTCTAATGAAGCTCTGCAGACATGAGACAGCATTTCAGGGGATTCCCCTCCCTGAAGCTGAAGGACTCATTATGTAATGGCTTGAGTTGCGGTTTGGACCTTTAAACCACAGGATGTTAGAAAACCGATGGTTCAGTCTCCCAACAACACATGCCTTTTATGACTCCATTCCTCTCTCCTTGATCTCCTGATTTGTTTGTTTCGAGTTGTGATTCTTTCTCTCTCCCTCTCTGAACACAAGATTTTGAGTTCATTCTAGCTGGTTTATCTGTTTTCGGAAACTGGTTTATGGTATTGACGAGGAAAGACACAGTGGAGCATAATGTACGAGAACAAATGAATGAATTAAACAATATAAGTAATGTTTTCTTTTATATTAGGGCTGCACCTATAATGTTTTTGTTATCGTTTAATCCGGCAATTTTCTTGACTGATTGATTATTTATCTGGTCAATAAAATGTTATAAAACAGTGATAAATATCCATCAGAATTCCCCCAAACTCAAGTTAATGTCAATAAATTCCTTGTTTTATCTAAGAAATACAAAAATCATCTTTTTTTTTTTTTTTTAACTTATCATTTATTATTAAATATAGGTTTGCTTTATCAGAAGGCGAAGAAATCCTGGAAATCCTCAAAATTGAGGAGGTAAAACTAAGATTTTTTTCATTGTTTTCACTTGAAAAAAAATTTAATTATGAAATGATAATCAAAATAGCTTGCAATTAAATTTTTGTTGTGCAACTAATCGATTAGCATTTCAGCTATTCTGTATACATAGATGTTGTTTAATCAACGTAATTCCAGCCAATTAATATATCTCTTACTATGTAGAAGGCAGAATAAAATGTATTTTTTGTCATTGCAGAAATACACAAAATTGAGTTAGCAGCCTCCAAACTCAACACTAAAAAAACAGTAAGTAAGGTAAAAATAAAACAATAGCAAACAAAACTATAAATGTCTGGCAGGAGTAAAAGGAGCAGTAGCTCGGATGTGCAAAGCAGCAGTGAAACCAGTATGGGAATGTAAATATAAAGTCTTCATAAAAACACCATTAATCCCTGAATACTGGGCTATTAATTACAGCACCTGCCAATGTGCTGTAGATACAGATACTGAACACAGTATCCAGAGAGAAACACAGAATCAAGGACAGTGGACCTCTGTCTAACTGTATAGTTCATTTGGTGGCATCGTGCAGAATGTGTGTGCATGAGTCAGCTGTGGCAGACAGCTGTGGGGGCAGTCGCACAGTTTGTGGGGGACACTTGGTGGACTGATTCAGAGCAATTATGGGTCTCGGGAAGAAGCTGTTTCTATTGCCTTATAACATCTGCCAGATGTGAGGAGTTCAGGCAGATGATGACACGGGTGTGTGGAGTCTTTCCTTATAGATGCTGGCAGCTTTCCTGGGGCAGTGTGAGCTGTAGATGTCTTCCAGGGCTGGGAGCTGCATGCAGTATGTTACAATGCTGTTTGTGGTGCAGCGGTAGAAAGTCACCAGCAGCTGTTGGGAGAGACCAACTTTTGTCAGCACCCTCAGGAAAAACATCTGTGTTGTCTTGACCACGTGATGTTCTCTGACTGCCCAGAAACCCGACGCTCTCCATTCTGTTTCCACTGTGAAAACTTTGGCGTACTTGTCATTCCGTGACGAAGATGATGATTAGCTCTTTGGTCTTCGCAACATTTAGGGACAGGTTGTTCTCTGAGCATCAGCTCGCCGAGTTCAGCACCTCTGGGCTGTGAGCTGATTCATTGCTGTTGGAGATCAACCCAATTACGCCAACCTAACAGTGGTGTTAGCGACAGATGCAGGAACACAGTCGTGTGTGAAGAGGGAGAAGAGGATGGGACTCAGTATAGATCCCTGTAGTGTGCCAGAGTTATAGTGGAGAACAGGTGGGGGCCCAGTCTCACTGTTGTCTTCGATTTGCCCATGAGCAGAGCTAGCACCTGTGTCAGCACCTCTGTTTTAAATGCTATCTAAAGCTATTTCTTAGGGTAGAACAGCGCTAACATGCTGATTGTGCAGAGACAGAAAATTCTGAGAAAAAAAAAAAAAGATAAATGCCAGTCAGTAACCATGTCACACTTTGGCTGACACATACACGTACTGTACATCCTTTGTCATCAGTGGTGCCGGAAACAAGAGCAACTTTTCTGTATGTACATCAGCAGTTTCATATATTCATGCTAATGGTTAAATGTTTTCAAGAAAGAACACACTGTGACATGATAGCGGGAAACTACTTAAAGGTTAAATCTGATATCTGCACAGCTTGTCCTCCCACACACTTTCACTTCTATGTTGTAGAGGTAAAAAAAAATGAGGATGTGATTACAACACTAGTTCCACCATGCGGACATCCTCATATCCTAATGCCTGCTGCAGGTCATATACCAGAAGTTGTTTATTACTGTAATGATTTCATGGTAACTGCCAAATAGTTTTCTAACCTGTTGAAATATAGGAAAATATCACTGGAAATGAGTAAAAATGTTAGTATGCGATCAGGCAACATTTGAAATTGTGAAATAATCGCACAAACTACATGAGAACAGACAAAAAGATGTTAGTGAATTCTCCTTTTTTTTCAGATATTATCATTCAATAATATTATCACACCATCTCTCAAAAATATTTTACATGCATTATGAGGTCATAGTCATTAAAATATGTTGACATATATGTGTGCATTGAATTTTAGACAGATGTTTCCCCATTTCCGTTTGTGTTTTGATAAGTTAGCACATATGTCACATGTTCATCTGACAAATTAGCTGACAAATCAATTTTGCACTGCGGTTTAAGTGGCACGTTGTCATAGTAATAACACTCATGTACATCAACCGAAGAAGCGTGCTATTTCCTATACGAAAGCAAGCTATAGCTACTGAAGTGTGAGTCATTCCCAGAATCACCCAGTCATCTGTCGTCCTGATGGGTAGTCACATGTCGCTGTGGTCGTAGTTCTTAGAATCACATCATCTTGGTGCCTGTTTGATCAGCTTCACACACTGTTCACACACTGAAAATGACTGAGATGTGCCAGATGAAACTAGTTTGGTATTTTCTCAATTTAAAATATTTGTTTCAATAATTTTAAATTACATAAATTCCATCAAAATCACGTTTCCATACATAAGATTCATCCACTATTCTGTGTTTATCTCATCCAGGCACGCCGGTGAGCGACACAGTGTGTAAACGCTGTCCCGCTGGTCATTTCTCCACCAGCGACTCCTCCACCGAGCCGTGTCAGCCCCACAGAAACTGCTCAGATTTGGGCTTGAAGACACTCAGATGGGGCACGTCCACTTCAGACAGTCTCTGTGACAAGACGGCGACACCGGAGTGCTCTCAGGATCACACTATGTGCCACAGTGGTAAGACACTTTACTACAACTCTGCAGTCCAGTTCTCTCTCGCTAATAGAAATTGTACAGGAGGTTTTCGGTCTAATGCAGGCTGGAATCAGGGATGAGATTGTTTGTGCAGTGTTTACACAACAAACACACAGATTTGATGATGTTTTTGAGCCAACCTCAATTGTCAACAACTTAAAATCAGTCAGAACTGAATTATTTCAGACATGCGGTCATTTTCATTCCTGAAGGCAGGGGATTTCCTCGGTCAGGTTCGTTGTCCAGATTCCTTTTTTTCCCCCCCAATTTCTGGCGTGTTTGAAAAACCAACACAAGAGAGAAAAGCCAGAGCAAAGGCTTGAAAGGGATGTTTACAGCACTACTGTCATAATGACCCATGATGGATCAATTACTCCTTTAACTGTCACATCCTCAAACTACAACAGAGGAAACTGAGTCAAGAACAAGACGAGCTGGTGAGTCTTTGATACTCAGACTCTAACTATGACAGACGCTGGCAATTAATTTTAGAGGAGAAGCCTCAAATATCACACTGAATTCCCAGAGCCTGAGAAACCACAGTCACTGAGGAACACACACATGCAGATGTACAGACCCTGGCACACTCATGCAGACTGTATACTGCACTTTGAAGCAAACACACCAAGCTGTTGCCCCTCAGGGAGGGTGATGCTCTCCTCAAACATCCACTCACAAATTCTCTTCCTGCAAACTACACGACCACAGATTGTCTGCAGCAGATCCTGGAACAGTTTAGCAGTTTTATTTAACAAGAAAAATGTGAAATTGAAAGCAGTTGGGATCCTGAAGTTGCTACGTGATTTGGAGAAACCACCGGGATGTCAATGTCAATTATAGAGGAAGCCACACTTGTATCATGCAGACATCAGAGAAACAAGCCTAATATCCTCCTCACTTTAAAATCAATCATATTACACCAACATTTGTTTTACTGAATGTTTTTGAATTTACTGGTATCGCTAATGTCTTGCAAGTCAGTCAAGTCAACATCAAAACAGAAATGTTTCATAATAATATGAAAGTTAGAATTTCATGATGACAGTTTCATATCATCTTTGCTTTGTCGGTATTGATAAATCTGCTGTCAGCTTTGGGTTAACCCATAATGAGAGCAGGTACGTGTCAGGGTTTTTAAACGTGAAAGAAAAAAGCCCCTGCTCGCCCCAAAAGTACTTGTTTCTTGCACATCTTGCGGAAACGTAAGGCGTGTGATGATGAAATAGTTAGGTATATGTGTGGTTCAGTGCGACTCAGCAGTAAAGCGCCGCACGTTTAGGAACAGCTCACCTCGATTCGCCTCATGTCACCGTGCAGCTCTGGTTGCTTTGTGCAGAGCAACACAGATGGGTTCAGTTTGGTTTGGCCCTGGAGACAGATGTCAATGGTGGTTCTGTGCTGTCAATGGAGAACAGAGAGAGAGAGAGGAAATCCTTGTTTCTGCTGTGGTCAAATTACAAGCCAACAGTCACACACACAAACACGCATAAACAAATCCAGACATATAATAGACTGATGGGACTCTATGGAGACCAAACCATGAAGTCAGTATCTAGTCCAAACATCACCTGTGGGCCTCAAATGAAACATCTTTGAAGAACACATTTTAATAGATTCAGTCCTTGGTCCGATTGCCTATTGTGCCGTCTGCTCTGTCATACGCTGAACTGAAATTAAGTTTCCCATCCATTTTCATGTATAAGCGCCACAGTCAGGAGATAGAAGTGAGAATAGGTAGTTTCAGCAATCACTGTGACCACAAGTGACAAATGCTGGATGGTGATAAGTGTTAACACATAGTGAAACTGCCATACAAGTGTCATTATGTCAGTGAAATGAATCATTCGGTCCGTTACACAGCACTATCTTTTTAAAGTGTGCTGACAAACCATAACCATAAGACATAAGCTAGAGGTCATACCAGGCCAAAGGTCAGAAGCAACAAAACTCCTGAATGTGTTGATTAGACCAGGCTCATGTTTTATTTCTCATTAATTCAACTTTTCATTTGTAAGAGAAACAATATGTTATTTCCTCTTGTTTTAAGCTGTCAGACATCCAGCAGCTGCACCCGTTTGTTTCAGCATCTTTTTTCCCGGAAGATCCGTATCGACAGTATCATATTTTTATTGTATGTTGTGACAATGTTAATCAAAATGTTTTTAAGCCCACTCTCCCTGTTCGCCTCTCTGTCTTCCTCTTACAATTCATTCCAGATGTGGTCCTGTGTGAGGAGGCAGTCTACCAGTCCCTCTCCTCGCTGCGACTGTCCTCGGTGCCCCTGGAGCGGCTCTTGGAGAGTCTTCCTGGGCGCAAGGTGGATCGTAAGAGCCTGGAGAGGCTGAAGAAGGCCTGCTCTCCCCAGCAGCAGGTCCTCCAGCTGCTGCGACTGTGGAGGGAGCAGAACAAGGACCAGGACAAGCTGTACGGCATCATACAAGGTATAAACAAACTCTGCACTGTTTTGTTTCAGCCAATTCTTAAACAAGTCGTGCATTTGTGTATTAATGTTCACACCCTGTTCCTCCAGGTGTGAACCACTGTGAAAGGAAAGTCTCCCGCTGCAACAGCCTAAAAAACCTGACCCTAGATGACCTAATGCAGGTCACCAACAGCCTGCCAGGCGTCAAGGTTAAGCAGGAGGATGTCCGGGCTGTGGTCTCTACCTGCCAGCCCCGGCAGTACATCCTGCAGCTTCTTCACCTCTGGAAGACAGCAAACTATGACCTGGATCTAGCCAAAGGTCTGTCTCACAGTCTGAGGGTGATGCGTAGCCAGGGGGCACCACGCTACCTGCTGAAAGGCCTGAAGAAGATCAGCCGCATCATAGGAACCACCTCCGCGCACAAGATGTATGAGAAGATGTTTGTTAGCATGCTTCAGGATGAATCGTGTTTTAAGGCTCATAAGCCCTTAAATGAATAGAGAACTGCAAGAAACAGGAATATATTAAAGAATAAACAGACCCTAATGCATTGTCACACAGTAAGCACACAAACATAAAGAGACACACACTTAGTGAGCAGGCGGATAAATTTATGTGAATGAGGAACAGACATGGGTCACATGATAATGTCAGGTCTTTTAAGATATCACCAAATGACATCAAGCTATGCATATAGTGCCCAGAGGTATTTTGTAAAACATAAAGGCAAGATGGGAAAGTAAATTCGTCTTTGCCTCTCTGATTTTCTATTAAAACCATTTTGAGGTAAGAATGGATGCTAACAAATTCACCCTCAGTCTCCACTATCTGTCTGTAGTGATGAATTTAATAAGCCTTA
The DNA here is from genome assembly GCF_051107435.1 of Chaetodon auriga. Taxonomy (NCBI): domain Eukaryota; kingdom Metazoa; phylum Chordata; class Actinopteri; order Chaetodontiformes; family Chaetodontidae; genus Chaetodon; species Chaetodon auriga. Next base: position 12,972,214 of record NC_135081.1, read on the forward strand.
AAAGAAATTTACATTTTTTTTTTTTAACACATCTGTGTACTCCAGGCAAACCGAAACAATGAATATAAAAAAAAATCTGTCCTGGGAACTTTTTGACCAGAGTCTGTGAAAAATGAAAAACTATTTAAGATGTAAATAGCACACTATTTTATGGAAGATAGGCTGGCAGATGTTGTGTTTTTTATTATTGTTGCTTTCTCGCTGATTGAGAGGAAGGATTTGGTTTCATAATGAAATACATGTATTTTCTACAGTTTTCCTTTGTTTGTTGGTTTGTAATGGACTGCTGGCAAGTAAAGCTCATCTGAATTTTTTTTAAATTGTCAGCTTTATGAATGTACAAAGGAGTGCAATGTGTTTTCTATTTAAAAAAATAATAATTTTACTTGCTGAATATGTAAAGGCTTGTTTTTATTACTTTATCAGAAATACTGGATTCCAAATGCTGCAAGTTCATGAAGTGATATTTGTTTTATATTTTGTTTTATCACTTTTATATTAATAAATGTATGATCTTTATTGTATATATGCCTGACTGGTCCTCTTTAAGCTTGTATAACTTTGTGAACACTTATGTCAAATGATCTGATTAAACCAGTTTGTAAAAATGTGTTGTTTCTTTGTAAATAAGTCAAAAACAACAGTAGCCAATAGGAACCAGGCCGACTCCCACCAGGCACTGACCAGGAGCCAATGAGTCTTTGTCCACTTCCACATGTAACCAGCCATCACTTGACAATACTGCCTTAAAAATCTGAGTTTTCATTTGAAAATACATTTCCTCCTGTAATGATGGCTATGAATGGGAACTAAATTGTTGATCTGGATCAGAGGTGCATGTCCACATTACCTACTGGTCCCTGGTTCAAACTGGGAAGGAGTTCAGACCGTACCATTCTTAGTAGAGTACAGAAAGGAGGTAGAGCGGTCGTTTCCCAATCATGAGGCTGCTTCGATCCCTCGCCCTGGCAGTCCACATGCCGAGGCATCCTTGGGCAAGATACTGAACCACAAAACTGCCCCCGATGCTGTGCCATCGGTGTGTGAATTCATATGTACGGCGCTTTGGATGAAAGCATCTGCCACACGAGTAATTGTAATTGTTGTGATTTGTCCAGTCTGACTCTTGCACCAATTAGGACATCATGGAGAAAACGCTCCTGGAGGAGTATCTCAAGGTGCATTTTCCAGAGGTGAAGGCTTGGTTTTAAGAGCACAACCCAGAAACACCTCAGGAGGCTCCTGAAATGGCTGATTCTTATGTGACTAGGGACAAGGAGTCTATTGCTAGTCTAGCTCAGTCCACTCGGAGGTAAGTCTGAGGGCTTTGGTAAAGGTGGGGTGGTTCAGCACATTACAATGCAGGTCAGGCCAGCTCCAGAAATCCCTTTGCTCGTCCAACGAAATGCCTTGGTCAGCAAACAACGTTGTCTGTTTCAACTGTGGTGAGGCAGGCCGTACCAGTCCCATATACCCAATCCAATTAAGAAGCCCAGATGCACAGATCTGTGTTATTATTATTACTATTGCAGTCTGTCCATCACAGGAAACTTCACATCTTGGATGATCAGCATTGTCTTCTGGCTCTGAAACATTGTCTTCCACGTCACATAATTCCCAGAGAGAGTGTCAGCCTCAGGTATTTTGATGGGAATTTGATCTGAGTTTGACCCACCACACCTTTATGTACCTACATGAGGTCAGCAGATGCAGCACCATATAAAACAATAGTAAATGTTTCAGGACAAAATTAGACTTAGACTTGACTTTATTGAATTATTTTTGTAGAAAACATATCTTTATATTCTTTTATGTGAGGTACCAAAGAATTGCTTTGTTACTGGTACCAGAACTCATCTTTCAGGCTCCAATATTGAAACATTTCAAATACTAACCATTAAAGCTCTGAAAAGCTAGTAAGTTGACCTTTGAACACAGAATGAGAACAGATACTTTACTGTAAATCACCGTCTGCAGTTTTTACTTACGTAATCATGACCATTATCAGAAAACGTCACTAAATGTAAATTAAAAGGGGGATTCTTAGACTCAAATTGACCAGTAAATCTAAAGTGCATTTGGCTCATTCTTACTTATTATTAACATTACTAACACATCCTGTCATGGTTGTAGTATTTTCTCATACTCGGTGGAAACGGAGGAGGATATGAAAGATATGTAGATATATGTCTGACACATCACAGTAAAGCAATTCATCTCCGTTTGCTTAGCCAGCACATTGTCGTACTGTACATATATTCAGTGACTCATATGATCCTTCAAAGGAAACGCTGACTTATTAGCACAATGACACATATTTTTGCCTGTTTCAATGACCAGTTAGTGGAAAATCATCAAAAACCTGATTTATGGTTTTAATCATGCATTGTGGTGATGATGGCCTGCCTGCTCATGCAAATGACAGTAAAGAGAGGATCTGGAAAGTTCAGAATGAGAAAAATTTTCATGTTATTTCCCTAAAACTTAACTGAATAAATTTTACCATTTCAAAACCTCTGAGTCATAAGCTTTGTATACTACGGTAGCATTTTTGATTTCTTCAGATAAATAGAAATCTAATTGAGCTAAATTACTGTACAATTAAACAATTTAAGCTGAACAAGCTTTTCATTTATACAAACTTAATGTGGGCATGGGGAGATGACTGCAGACTATGCATTTAGTGACATTATAGAGCAATGTACATTTACTTCATTCAAAGGTCATGACACTGTATTTGTGGATTCTTTTTCATTATCCTAAATTTTAAGTATTTCTTTTAAATTGTCTGAGATTTGACGATAGGAAAAAGAAAACATATCAAGGGAACTGGAAAAATAATTGACACTGGCCTGATACTGTGGGGATGATTCTGGGTTTCATATACAAATATATGTTTATCTTTTGTGGGGGTATTTTTCTCTTTTTACTTGACAGTACTTAGTGCAGAGAAACAAAAACATCAGGAGAGACATCAAGAGAGAGTCATGTGTATACATACAGTTCTAGTTTGCATGTTAGATTCCTCAGCTGGATATGTGGGTGTCAGCTTTTAAGAATGAATTCCAGCAAATGAGAAGCTGGTTTTGTGGAAAGGAAATATCAGTTTCATGTCACAGGAAAGAGAAAACCAGAACCTGTCAGCATCATTCAATTTCCCTGCATTGGATCCCAACTAAAAGTTGCTTTTTATCACCATCATTCGGGTATCGCTTCTAAAATTCTACTTAACCCTACACGTGGAAGTTATTTGACCTTTGAGATAAAGGTTTTACAACTCATATTAGCAAACCACACAAACGCCCACACAAAATTGGTTCCCTCACACTATATAAATGGAAGTTGTCCAACCCTCTTCAACCAAAGCGACAACATGCACATCCTCATCATGGTGAGTGTTCTGTATGACAATATTCTGTATATACTGAAGATGACAAAATCCAGCAAAGACAGACACAGGGATGATGATAGCCAAAATTTCAGAAACAAAAAAACCTTGAATCTATATGAGTTAATTGAGAAACATTTGTTGCTTTTTAGTTTATAAAAAATGCTACTGGAAAATGGAGTAAAACTTTGTAACTCGCAACTTTATTATTGTCTTACAGCTGATGCCAGCACTGTCTATTTGGTTTTAACATAAAGAAAAATTAAAAAAAATAAAATAAAATAAAAATTAAAAAAAAACTTTTTAAAGGAAAAACTCTAATTTAGGCTACTTTTGGCTACAAAATAATAACAAGATCTTAAATATGTTTAAGCCTCTAGTGGACACTGATCAGTCATTGTGGGAAATAAATGTCAGGTTAAGCCAAAAAAGCCAACTTCACTCTGAGGAGTTACAGTTTGTGATAGAAAGAAAGAAGCAAATGGCATTTTGTTTTATCTGTGGGGCTGAGTATCACAATACAGCTGAAGCTCACTGAATGAAATTCTGGCAGATTTGTTGTTTGTTATAAAAAGCTGCAAACCGAGGCAGCAATTCATCTGTAAGACAAATGCTGTGACTGTCACGTGCTGTCTCCTGCAGTAATACATTACAGTGATCAAGACCTGGACAAAAAAATGTGGTGGAAAAACTCATACTGAGGTTATACCCGTGACCATCTTCAGACTCCGGTGTTTATCGTTTTGCTATGATTTTCGTGTTTTTCTATAAACCACATTAGTATTTCTACATCTTATAGTAGTATTGTGGGCTGTCCTAAATACCAGCCTATCCAATCATCTGTAGTGAGGCCAGTGGCAGTAGTTGTAGTAACAGCAGAAACAGTAATCGTTGTATTAAAACACAGACAACCCTAATCACTGTCCTCTCCTCAGCTCCTCTTAGCGGTGCCGCTCCTGCTCTCAGGTGTCCTCTGCGATGCTTCGGTGGTGGAATCCGTTCCCACTTATGAGCGCCAGGACCCGTCCACCGGGGAGACCCTCATCTGTGCTAAGTGTCCACCCGGCACGCACATGGCTGCGCACTGCACAGCCAACACGGCTACCGCGTGCGCGCCTTGCAAAAACGACCACTACACCGAGCTGTGGAACTACCTGCCCAGGTGTCTGTACTGCAGCAACTTCTGCGTTGAGAACCAGGAGGTGGAGAAGGAGTGTACGGCGGTCAGCAACAGGGTCTGCCGCTGCAAAGAGGGCTTCTACTGGGCCGATGACTTCTGTATCAGACACAAAGAGTGCGGGCCCGGACACGGTGTTCAAACGAAAGGTACTGATCAGTGAAAAGATCGTGTCTTCATATTTAAACCCTTTGAAACAAAGAAACCCAATAAACAGTGAATGTTTCAGTCGCATTTAAAGTTAAAGTGGAAGCCCACGAAGCGCATCGAAACTGCTGAAATACGCGCCATCACCTGAGCTCTCCGGAGCCACAACGGCATTTTAAAACATTGTCATGACCCCAGCTGCATTGTTGTTTTCTTTAGGTACATCAAAGACGAATACTGTTTGTGAAAAGTGTGCCGAGGGCTACTTCTCCAACTCATCTTCTGCGCTGGATTCGTGCGTAAATCACCAGGAATGCGCAAGTGGACAGATTGTGCTCCTCCCCGGATCGATTTACCAAGACACGGTGTGTGGCACCTGCGAGGGTCTTGCAAATGGAGGTGTGTAGTGTGTATGTTGATTATACTCAATTATTACACGTATGACTGAATTTGACGTCGTTACAACAGAGTTTGGATTTCAAACTCACGCTGTTCAACTTCCTTTCTCAGGTGAGACGGCCAGAGCTTTCTTCTCAGGATTCTTCAGCATGCACAGGATGCGCGTGGCAAAACTGAAGAAATTTGTGGCCAGGTGAGCCGGCACGCTGTAATCCCGTCTGTAAATCACTCTTTTCAACTACTCCCTTTACCTCTTCATTCACTTCATTCAATGCATAGATGCCAATAAACCACCGTCTTCCTCCAACAGGTATATTCATAAGTCAGCAGAGGAGAGGCGCGTCAGCCGCACGGCTCACCTCAGACAGAGAGGTCCTCTCCAGGATCAAATCAGAGCTTGGCTGGCCGAGGCTCCAGAAGAACAGCTGGAAAAACTGCCGGAAATGCTGAGAGCCATACAGCTCAGCTGCATGGCAGAAAAACTAGAGACCAGACTCACTGAGATTCAGCAGCAGACCTCAAACTGTACTGTAGCACAACACTGATAAGGAGACTGACAGAGCGGTACATACAGTAAAGAATCACACATACCTCTTTCTCTCTTTCTTTATTTTTGAAAATGAGTATTTAAAAAATCATTTTCATTTTCCTGTTAATTGAGCATCCCTTTAAGTTTGAAGTAAAGATATATATTTCCTACTGCAAAATGTACAGATGAGTCAGGATACTAAGTGAAGGCTGCAGTGAGGAAGACGTTATGAAATACAGCCTTCAGTGTTGCTTGTGCATCTTAAACTTGGGTCAAATCACTTCAAATTTATAAGGATGACAAATGACTAACGGTACAAATTTGGGAGAAACCTCACAAGTAAATGAAATAAAGTGAAATATGCACATATACACATGACATTGTGGCTTTACTCAGGTATTACATAGTATATTCCAAACCTGTTTGTTACGAGAGTGAGCTTTAACTAAATGAAATGTTATGATAAAAATGTATGATGTTCTGTAAAATGTTGAGCTATTAAACCGACAACTGTTTGTTACGTGTGGCAGCTGAATAAAGTACATGTTGTAATCTGCACTATACTATTTACTATTTGCTATTTATTCTTTTTTTCTTGTACAGCACCACCAGAGTTGTCTTAAATCTCGTTGTACACCACGTATAATGACAATAAAGGCATTCTATTCTATTCTATTCTATTCTATTCTATTCTAAAATGATTGTAACCGTCTCTATCAAGGACGCTGCTGTGGCTGGCTGCAGGGTGTACTTTAACCAAGTCACCACAAGGTGTCGCCACCTTTCCTCTTTAACTGCTCATTGCAGAATTAAAATAGTTCACATCTACTGACATTTTTATAAACCGCATCAGAGACAGTGACCTGAGTTCAGATTTGAAATCTTTTACTAATCAATTTATGTATTTTTAATATATATTTTCCCTAATTATTTTGAAAAAAAAAAAAAAGTTTCTGTCTTTCTTCAAAATAGCTGCATAAAAAAAAAAAGCAGTCTTGTAATATTTCTTCAAAGACTTCCTTTTGTGGTTTTTAGTGGGTTGTTGTCATGCATATGTATTCCCATTATTTCTACAGGTTCAGATGTGCTTTCAGTTATTTCTTCATATTATTTTACTCTAAAAAAGGTTGGCCTTTTTGCATGGACATCCCCTCTGTCTGCAACATTTCCATAATGTTCCCACAGGGATTAAGTTATAGGATAGATACACTCTGGCCTGTATTAATCTATCTTTTGGGTGTATTAGTCTATCTATTTTATAGCACAGCCCCCTCCTGTGCGACAGTACAAGCATGAGATTGGGACCCCGCGGGAGTCCCTCCAGGACCGCTAGAGGTCCCTGGTTGGCAGCTTGGGAACGGCTGCAGCCTGCTTATTAATATCGGTCTGGCACCACCACCAACGCCCCCTCCTGCCACGCCACACCGCCCCGGCATCGCATCGGCTCCCTTGCTGTCGCATCACTGCGCGGGGAGGGGCCCCGGTTTCCACTATTGGCTGCTCCTATACTACCGTCAGCTTTACGGTAGGGCCACGGCCAGAGAGGATATGCGTGAGCGGTGGTCTTTTCATCTCCCTGAAGCGTGGAATCTGCTGGCTTTCAACATGATTTTAAGAAGCATTTAGCGGGTTATTTTTCTCTACTCTTTCTTCAGTTTACAACCTCTGAACCTGTTCAGTCTCGAGAGGAGATGCGCGCAGATCAACGCGGGTACATTGTCCGGACACCGCGGCAGCAGGAGAGGAGCATGTAACCGGGACAAACGCACCGGCGGCGGCACCACCTGACACTTCTCTGTGTCTCTCTCGCTCCTTGTTTCCTCTGTATTTGAGGCTTCTTGGTGTGTTGACTGAAATCTTCTCGTTGTTTTGGATACTATCTTCAACAAAATGAACGAAGAAGTGTCAGAGGTCCCCAAAGAGCTTGTGGGTAAGAACAGACACGGATCATTTGTGGCCATGTGTGCAGACTGGAACAATCACTGATACTCCCTCTATCAGAGTGCGCGTGGGCTCCTGAGCGAGGCTTCTCCTGACCTTATTGAACTGATACCATATAATCCATACTGTCCTATACAGCCATACTCACTGTGGCTGAGGCACAATAGTAATGCTATTATCTCCCAGATAAACCCATATCCCTACCCTCCACATTATATAGTAGAGTAACTAAAACACATCTCCAGTCAAAAACAAACATGACTTCACACAGTTTAAACAGACTGTTCATCATTTCCTTCAGTGAGACTGTTCAGTGCTCCAGCTGCAGTAAACCCTGATGCTTTGTGTACATGCAGCACTGCTGTTGTTGATCAAGGTGCTTGTACTGTTAATGTAATGTGGACTACAGTCTATATTTGGAAGAAAAGCCACATAGTTTAGACGTGAGTGGCCAGCCAGTCATTCCCTCTTCACATAACTTGCAGAGTTATTTTCTCCCACAGTAACCTTGGTCCACTGTCACGTCTCTCGCCTGGAGTTTTAATGGCTGGTCTGTCCTTTTGGCTTAAGTCTGCCCTGTTTCTTATAGTTATTTGAACTGATTGTGGACATACCTCAAGAGTCCCTGCAGGTTGTTTGGCTCAAGCTCAGTGTCTCTTTGTTTGGCAAAGTAGTTCAGTTTCTGACACCTCGGTGCAATGTTGGACAAGCACAAGCTCTTTCTCCCCATCTCTCCCCGACACACGCAAGCCTACAATGTTCTTTTGGCTCCATTTATTTCTTAAAGCGGCTGAAAGTGCATGCTGTAGATGAGGCTTGAAGGAAAATGCTAGGTCACGCACTAGTCACTTGGTCAGGCATGCATTCATTCAGTGAGTCACGGAGATTTTGAGCAAACCAGTCTCTTATTTTACTCTACCAAAGTATCTGTGATCTCATTCATATCCCTGTGCCCTCACACCACGTCCACATGTTGCTTTCTGTGTTATCCGACCTGTTTGAGCTCTAATCATAGTTCAGAGGGAACAGAAGCCTTTTCAGTTTGATGTGGGAATTTAACCCCCTACTGAACCCGTTAACATCCATTATAGACCTTTAGTTTCCCCTTAAGTAGCTTCAAGGTTGTAAAAATCACCGTTTTCCACTCTGATAGTATCATTTGCTGTATATTCTGTATCAGCTTGTTCCAGCTTTTCAATGAGGCTCTACGATGTTTACACTGAGTGAAAAAGACTTTTTCTGGGAAATATTCTTAAATATGCCTTGTTCATCATTTCATACACGTTTCACAACAGCCGTATTTTGTGTTATTGGACATTTTGAGTTCTGAACTAGAATTGATTAAAATGACTGACGCAACGATGTTGCAGAAATTGCTTGTTCTGCATCCGAGTCCCCTGAAAGGTACTTTGGAATTCTTACATCTTTTGTCATACCTAAATATTTCATTTTTAGAAAGCTTTGTATAGACCATCCAGGTCATCTACAATACAAATTTAAACACGGTTAGCCTTCTGATATACTGAAAACCTGTATAAGTGGGCACATCATGTGTTTTTCAGATTTCAGAGTCAGCAAAGTCGCCATCTTCATCCCCTCGCCTCAAGAATTTTCCTGATTAGAGCCAATGAATTTGCCCAACAATGCACACTTAACACAAGGAATTTGTTTGTCATGATCCTACTGCCATGTGGTGTTTTCTGGATGGATGAGTATATAAGCAGCCATTGTTGGAAACGTAAACTGGTGTGGGTGATTCAGCATTATAGAAGATCACACTTGGCATCAGCACATACAGGGAGTATCAGCATGATGCTGCAGATAGAAGACAAAATAGGCAAAATACATCTTTTCATTTCTGAGTTACAGACAATATCTCACTGTGCTTCTTTTGCTGTTAGAGGAATTATTTTGAAGTTTATATCTTCTATTTGTCTGGTCTTGTGGGTGATGACCAGCGTAGATGAGAAAAACTAAAAACATTCACATAACAGCCTTAAGGGAAGTAACATGGAGCAGTGAGGTGCACACATTTAGAAATGATGTTGAAGTCAAACTCAAAGGCTGATATGATGTGTGGGAATCAGTTTTTCTTTAAGTGATGAGGCAGAGGAGTGACTCAGGTTACCCATCAGAGTTCAGCAGGCAGTTAAAGCTGGACCTTTGAGCAGTGAGTGATGTCCTACTGTGTCAAAACAATGAAAGAGGAGCTGTGAGAGGTAGAGGATCAGATCGAGGCAGAGCAAAGCACGGCTGATACCAGTGAATAATTTGATCTTCATCTCTGTGATCCTGTGGGTGCTTGGCACTGAACTTTGATATGCTCAGAACCGCACAACAAGCAGATGTTAGCTGGTGTTTAATGCAAGAACCTGGAAAGCCTTTTTTCTATCAAAGTTTGAAATTCTTTCATGGTGTCTTCCCCATATATGTCTTATAATGAATAAATGAATCTTTCTGGTTTATATTCACCTATTCACCACCTTTGTTCATGTTTGACTCATTGCTTAGTGCACCGCTAATCACATTTTATTTTCTTGATCTTAAACACCTACAAAATGTTCACAGTCTAGGGTGAAAGCTATCCTCTGACATCAGTAACACACAAATCTGGACTGGCTGAGGAGCAGTTAATTGCGGAGTGTCTTTATGGGCTTGTGAATTGTTTGTTAGAGCTTTTACAAGGTCATAGGTCTCCCATCTCCCCACCTTCCACATGAGTCTCCACTGACATTCATCCTAGTGTGACCCACTGCACATGCCAGAACTGCCCTAATCTGAAGCACAGGGCAGCTGCAAGTACAAGTTCCACTGCTGTCACAGCTTTAATGAATGAGCAGAAAAAATGAATGAGTAGGAAAGTGATGTATGAGAGTCTGTCAGGAGCTTTTTCTGTACAGGACCAAAAACTGCTCAGGCTCATTAAAACCTACAAGGTCTCATTTTGTGAAGAAACCCACTGGAGACATCTCTGTGACTTATAGGATGATGAAGGCAGTAGTTTTTGAAATGCTGCAGCAGGAAATGGTGCACATTTTCAGGCTGGCAGATGAGCTACTTTGCACTTTGCCTAATTATTAGTTTCACTTTGATCTGATGATGGTTTGAGGAAGCCTGTAGGCCAGGATACATGCATGCCAGCACAGATGTACACACACAGAATCCCTCTGTGTTTCAGACACATGTGCACAGACTATCAGCCGCTATGGTGAGTGAATGAGAGGCGGCTGACCCAGTTCTGCTCTCTAAGCCAGCTCCCTGACAGTGGAGGCTCCCTCTGGGTGTGAACAATCAATCCGAACAACACATATAAACAAAGTATTATTTTCATTATTGTTATTTTTGATGAACTGTTTGATTTATAAAGTAGTGTAAAATGGCAAATCTTACAATGCCAGAGCCCAACGTGATGTCTTCAAATTGTGTGTTTTGTCCAAACAATAGTGCAGAAACATGAAGTATTCAATCTATGCTTAGAAAACAGAGAAAAGCAGCAAATTCTTACATTTGAGAGGCTGGAAAAAACTATGTATGGCAGGTTGTAGCCTTGCTAGAATGGATGGCACTTGTATTGGCCCCTCTTGTGGTTACAGTCTTCTTGTTTCTTAACCAGTCGTCCTCTGTGTAACGAAATGACGTCATTACTTCAGAATATTTCCATTATCATAATTAGAACTTTTTTTCATATTAAAAATTACATTATTGTAAACAACATGATATGCCACACTTGTAATGTGAGGACATGTAGGCAGCTTGCTCAGTTTACTAGTTACTGACGGACTGTGTGTGTGTGTGTATTTTCACTTCCACATCTCACCACAGATGATGAGAAAGGAGTCCAAATATGAAACAGAGAAATTATTCCTCTGAAGAGGGATTCATGATGCACAAAATGAAATGAAAACTAGAAGAAAGATGATTCCTCCTTTGCTGTGTTCTGTGCTCTGTGTGAAGACTTTGTGAGGAAGTAAAAGAGATACTTTTTGTAATGCACGAGAAACCACTTGGCGCCAATTGTCACGTCTTTTTGCTCAGACATTTTCCAAATTTGGGCGTGAATCTCTTCATATGTTATCTCCTGTCTCCTCTTCTCTGTGCAGAGAGTGTGAGGGATGCAGTGGGGAGGAAGGTGAAGCTGTCGCTGAGGAAGAGAGTCAAACTGGAGATCAAAGGAGACAAGACGGAGAACAGAGTCTTGGTGAGTCAACTCCTGCTGCTTTCAAGCTACGTCTTCATTAAGGGGAGAGAAGTCTTTGTCTTCTTGTCCCACTTTTCCCTGCTCTTGAAATGCACAGCTCTCATTTGAGAACATCAAAACTCCACACGTGAAAGGCATTCGTTATTTCAACCTTCACAGTGAGCAGCACTTCACTGCATTTTAAGTCCACTAGTCAACGTTTGATTGTGAGAACATCAGCCTGAACATCTCCTGTTTCAGTTAGTCTGGGGGCCATTTGAAGGGGTCAGCAGTGAAGCAATGTCATAATGGGAAAATGTCAAAACTTTTTCCAAAAAAGCGTCATTATCTTTCAGTCTCGCTGGTCACACTCACTTTAAGTAGAACCAGCATCATCTCGGATGCACTTGAATCTTTGTTCATTAATAAGCAGATTTTCATAAATGCCACTATGCTTCCTGGTATCTGCGTTGTGTGATTTTCTCTGTAGGGCATAAATGTGTGCCTGTGTTTTAAGACTCCCCTGCAAATTGCGCAAGAAAGTGTTGCATGAGATCTTAATGACAAATGGTTTGTGGGAACCGTGTGCTACGGCTTTAACCCTGATGTTTTTTTAGCCTATATTTGTTTACATTTCGTCAAATTGACACCATTAAAACTATGCAGAATTAACTCATCACTTCATGTTTGCAGTGTACCCATGAACGTACAGACAACTATCACTGGACTACTTTCATTCTGAAGAAAATGAAGAAAGAAAAACGTGGTCATTCTCGGGCAGGTTCTTGAATCCAGAAATATGCCTGTCATGTCTCTGTGTTCAAAATTTGACTGAGGATGACAATGTTGACACTAATTGCAGAATTGGGTACAAAGGTTTTTAAGTACCTTAATGGCCTGCATGAGCTGGGCGTCACTGTTGGTGCTGCTGACTCTGCTGACGGACCGAACTACAATAACTGAACTTCCTGTTGTTTTCAGGATATTGCCGTACACCTGTCCCTTTCACTGCCTCACATCTCTCCTCTCAGATCTCCCCTGAAACTCTCCTGCTTCTTGTCACATTTGAAAACTTTAAAAACTCATTGAAAAATCACGCTAAAACAATAAAAGCAGCAGTTGAAGTTAAACACATCGGTCAAATGTAATGAAGTAATTCAATCATCCAGTCACGCCTCTGACTGATGGACATCAGTCAGTCCTTATTTTGTTCATTGGTCAGGTGGAAATAGCAGCTCAGACCATTAACTGCTGGCCACGGTGCAGTAAATCCCCTGAATGCTGAATAATTAATACTCGGTAGATCATTAAAAATGCATATTGACTCTTTCTGGGCTTAAAATGGGTAAGGACAGACAGAACAGTTCCTTCAGTAAATCAGAGTCTGAGCAGGGTCCATAAAGTTGGTTCACTCAGCTTTCAGTTACTGTAAATGAACGTTTAATATGTGTGACTCTCTGTGGACTGAGAAGCTTTTAGTTATACAGCTCTGTGTGGAATACGCAAAAGAAATTAGGTAGGAGGGAAAGTTCAAAAAGCTTTGTGAAGAGGCCGGCACAGCCGAGTTGTCTGCTCTGGGATGTGATGTTGTGTGACATTAACAGAACAATCAGCCGGTCCCCCAGGCGTGTTTTACATCAATACATTTGTCGCTACTGCAGAAACTTCCGTATGTCATCAGTGGACGTAAGCAGAGGGAGAGGTGAGAGACAGACACAGTGAGCTTCACCTTAAGTCTGCTGTACTCGCTAAATGATCAGGGAGCACGCCAAGGTGGGAAGCAGCAGGAGACGGCGAGTCCTGTCAGTTGCTGTAATGTAATCATTAATTGGAGACACATCATTACTGCCTGAACCGGGCGAGGAGTCTGGGCAATGGAATATGGAGGTCTACATTCATGTGAAGCTGTATGTGATGTTTTAGTTTACTCTGATATAAAGTAACACAGCATTAATCTGGAAAATTCCAGTATTTTAAATAAGCTTAAAGTAGTAAATAAGCTTCACCTAAAGTGAAACAGACTGCAGTTGTAAATTCAGACACCTCTGTCGAGCAGTAACATATTGATATCCATCACAGAAATCAGGAAGTTGGTTCGCTAATCATTCTTGTTGTAAGATGCATAGTGCAGCAATGATTTCGTTTTTGAAATTGTCACCAAACTGCTGCCGTAGAATCCGAGCCCGTCAAGTGCGCCGTTAACTCTCTTGACGTGGTCATGACAACAATGTGACCTTGTGGGAGCTGGACACAGAGGCGTGTAGTGCGCACATACGCACAAAACAATGCAAATAAGTGGGAGTCGGTACTGAGAAATGAGGAATTCCAGTGGAGTTGTTCTGGCATTTCATCCAGATGCAGAGACGCAGAGCATGAGAATGACTCGGCGAGTCTGGATCAACGCTCTGCTTGAGCGGACTGAACAAATAAACCACTGTTTGTTGTTCTGCAGAAAAACAGAGTTTGAGAAGGCCATTATGCAGGAAGTGGCTCGGCGAGAACGCAAACAGGGCGTGGACTTGTAGACTGTGAGTGTTACACTGAAAGAACAATATACTTTCAGGTTGTTTTGAGATCAAATCAAATAAGTTTTGGCTGTCTGAAGTGTTTCTGAGAAGTATGATGCAGCAAAATGTTAAAGCACCACTCAGCTGATTTCACTCGTGAGGATCACTTCATTGTGAACACAGTTGTAAAATCTCTTCTGTGACTTTGGATGGAGCTTTTCAAATTCAAACAATAACGTAATTAGCCCAGATATTTATTTATTCTTTGTTTATTTAGCAGGGACGGTGCTCTTTAATAAACATTGCTGACTGTCGATTTTTTTATATATATATATCTGTAGTCCTGGATAGATTTTAGAGTCACCATAAAAACAACAATATAGTTAAAATTACATATACATTGCTTCTTTATTTTTTCTTTAGATTGTTTTGTGCTCTTGAATTCACTTGACTAAGCCAGTGCAAACTAATGTGTCTCAATGAAATGTGCACAGGGATCAGTGGTAGAAGAACAGCAAAAGAACAGGGTAACTGAAAATAAAAACATTACAAAACTGTCATTATACAGGAAATGAAATTGCAGCTGAGTGTGGTAATGAGTCAGAGAGAGTAATACAGGATATAAGCATGTGCTTGTACATGTTGGAGAGGAGAGAACAAGGCAGGAGAGAGGACAAAATGTGTGTCAGATCTTTATGCACAGATGATGATGTCCAGTAAGTCAAAGCAGCAGATCTGTGTGACTGAGGTAAAAAAGTGACTGAATTTAATTGACTGACTGATTTTGCTGCCTGCCTCTTGGGGCTGAGAGTGTAACACAAACCTGTGGGTGTGATGCCTCAGACAGTATCAGTGTACCGAGAATCACTGCCTTTCCGTCTTTTTTGCCTGTTCCATCATAGCCAGTTTTTCGTTGGTGTCTTCAGTCTCCAGTGTGACATTATATTGTCCTCCATGAGAATGCTTGTAAATGTATATCACCTCAAATGTCAAACAGCCCATCTGTTTCCTCTTGTTATTTACAGTCCTGGCTTGATGTCTTTGTTGACATTTATTGGACTTCAGCTCACTTTATTGGCTGTATTGACTATGTTGGCTTGTCAGCTCACTGCAGCCACGTACAGTCATGAGATTGATTTACATCAGACAGTGCTGCTCATCTATCTTCAGTGTACTATACACATAATAAAGAAAGGAATATGGTTATTTCCACTATCAGTTTGCTTGTCTGTAAAATACACACAAGTCTTTCCCCCTTTTTCCCGCCAAGCTTTTCTCAGACTGGGAGTGGAGCACTACAGTGCCCGAGGCGTCTCTTAAGCACACTAAAGCCTGATAGATACAGTCATCTCCCTCCTTTGAAGATGGAGGGATGAAGGAGGTAGAGATAATAACATCAGTCCATCAAACACACCCCAGGGAAGAGGAGACGGCCAGAGGAGGGAGGATGGGAGAAGGAGGGAGAGGAAAACGGGCATTGAGGCATACTGTGCAGGGCAGAGAGGACGGAGGGAGGAAAGGGAGAAGAATCGTGAAGAAAAAACAGCTGGACTGTAAAACACATGCAGTGTGTGCCACAGAAATCAAGAGTGATGTATATACGTATATAAACCTATACTATGAAAGGAAAACAGTTTTACTCCACTGAGTTTGTCAGATGTACAGTTTGCATTGCCCTGCTATTAGTCCGTGTTAGACAGTCACTCTTCCTTGGTTCCCATTTAAAACTATGATAAGAGGTTGGCGTGGTGTCCAACTTCCTCCTGAACTCTTGTTGTGAGTAATTGAAAGTGTATGGGTGTGTGTTTGTCTGGGCAGAGACTGTCTACAATAGTGAGCTGCTTTATTGCATCTCATTGTTTGCTTTGTGTGTGGGAGTGGCCCTGACACAGCACAGATGACACAGTGTGAACTTTACTTTGACTGTGCCATGACCCCGCCGTTATATCAGTCAGTGAAGTTACAGGATCTTCTTCATTTGACACTTTCAAGATGATGAAGCAGGTGGTTTCACTGACTCTTAAAGCTGCTCGTTGTAAATCGGAGTGTGCCCAAACGTATCCCTAAATGACTGGTTTCACTACCGAAACTTTACGTCACTTTTGACATTACACTCAAGAGAATAATCTGTTATGCAAATTACGGCCTCACAGATTGTTTTTGTGTCACAGATAGGTGATACAACATGACAACACACGCTTCTACTCCTTCCTTCCAGTCACTTGTGCGCTGTTTTGAAGAAACAGCTAACTGGCTGGAGAAATGGCGCTCCGCAGCATTACAGTAGCTCTCTGTGTTTCTGTGTCTTTGTCCTGAGGTGTGGTTTCAGCTTTTAAACCACAATGAACCAGTCTTTGCCTCAGTCCCTCCACATGTTACATCTGTACTTTACTCCACTTCTCTCGCTCAGTTTGTCTTGATTTTGACCTTGAATCTTTTGCTATGTTTGTAAAGTGTAAATTTAGGACAACACAGAACAACTCTTCTGTATTTTTCTCTGTCAGATTCATCAAACTTACAGCAAAATTGACTCTGCTGATTACAGCTGTGAAGAAAAAAGGGGTCTTAGTGCGCCAACAGAAAGCCTGGCCAGTAACAAAATGATGGGAACCGAGCAGTTCAGAGAGAGCCATAACGCCTGAATAGTTGTATTTCTCTGCAGCTTTGTTGCAGCATTTGTAGCGTGTTGGACCTCAGTGAGAACAAATGCACTGAAAGAGTTTCTCAAAGTGAAAAATGCTAATATCTGAGAACAAACCAAAGCCTAGAATTTTGTGCACCTTGTCTTTCCCGCCACCCTTCACCCCTCTTCTTAAACCCTGAGGTCTGTCATTAGGGCCAGTGAGAAAATGGAAGTGACCCAGTTCTCTGCTCCCTGATGATCACCTGTAATGTCCTCTCATGGGAACCGGCACTAGTATCTTTTGTTAGCAGTACTAACACCTCTTCCTTGAGGGCTGCAGAACAAGTATCCTTCATATTTTAAATTCCCTTTGATAACAGACTGTCCAGTCTTTGCTGTACGCTGTTGAAGTTTTTCTTGTGGTGTGGCTGCTTTCCCTGTAGAAGGGTTATAAAAATAGCTGTGAATTTATTGCTAGGTTTACATTTTAGGTATTGTTAGATCTGACTGGTTGGTCACGATACATTTTCCTGTGCATTTAAACATGTTTAAATGAACCATGGAAAACCATTTTGATTCTGTTCTGTCTGTTCTTTGTTTCTACAAGTCATTCAGTGGGTGTTATTTTCAGATTTGTAGTGATCTTACAGGAGTCTTCCCTGCTTTAATGAGTCTATTTATAGCTTTAAGGTTGTGAGACATTTTGTATCCCAGCATGTGTTTGAGCCTTTGCTCGGTTGAGTGGACACAACCATAGAAATACTGTACCTTGTCCTTTAACCGAGGTTCAGCCTGAGTTCAGACAGTCCTAATCTTGTTTGGCATATTATCATTGTGTCTATTAAACAGTTAACTCTGCTTCAGAGTCCTCTGTGATTTCCACCATAATGCTGTGGTGATTATTAACATAATTGGGGTGACACACAGAACTAACCGAGCAGAAAAAATGTGTCACACAGGTCACCAGTTTCCTGCTGAGTATATACAGAACTACAGTGACTGTGTAGTCCACTGTAGTGTTGCCTTTAATGATTTGTGTTCTGTCAAATGCACTAGATTAGACTCTGGCATTTATACTTAACATTTGCAATTTTT
Organism: Chaetodon auriga; assembly: GCF_051107435.1. Classification (NCBI taxonomy): domain Eukaryota; kingdom Metazoa; phylum Chordata; class Actinopteri; order Chaetodontiformes; family Chaetodontidae; genus Chaetodon; species Chaetodon auriga. The sequence continues at coordinate 12,990,197 of NC_135081.1, forward strand.
AAGTGATGTTTTACTCAACAATGCTGAAGAAGTTAAAACACAAAATGAATGACTTTTGATTTTAAAATGGCTGGTGTTACCCCTTCAAGCAAAAGATCGAAGATTTCTGTTTAAGTATTTTTGCATGCGATTTGTGCGTCACTCATTAATTCCCAGTTCCCTTTCTCGCGTCCTGCGAGGGGAAACATACAAACAGCATCACAGAGCGGTCTCAGCTGTGCCTGGTGACGACTGGATTCACCTTGTTGCTGGGAGGGAACAGTGTCAAGCATAGTTCAGTCCAGCTGTGAGATGTCACTGGTGACTTGATTCCTCCCTCACACGATCAAAATATGGATATATTTAAACATTCGGTGTTCTCAGTCTGAAATAATCTCATTTGGTACACTTCTCTGCTGCTGCGCCAACAGAGCAGTGTGTTGTCTCCTCATGCATTTAAATAGGATAGAGGAACCCAAAAAAACGCTCCACAGTGAGTCCTCTCAACTTGAGGCTGATTTGCTGTGTCACCCTGTGACCAAATCAACCAGAGCTGTCTTTCAGTATAGGCTGAATGCAGATGCTAGTTTAGGTTAGTCAAGGAGTCTAATTTTAGCACACTGTGCATCCACAACATGCTATCAGACAGTTTCTGTCTGGCCTTTTCTGAGTGGTTTGGTTTCTGTAAAGTGCTCACACAGACTCAGTTGAGCGAGCCGCTTAATTAGGAGGAATTTGGTGTGGAGTTGAATCTCAGAGTGTGTGTGTGTGTGTGTGTGTGTGTGTGTGTGTGTGTGTGTGTGTGTAATTGTGTTGCCTTGTGTTGTGAAGTGGACAGGGACCACACTTCCTGGGCCTGTTTTTCAGCTCTTTACTGCAAAGCAGCAGGCATGGTACCAGCCAAACCTCCCTGCAGTTGCAGAGAAGTAAACCCTTCACAGTCTCTTTGCATCTACGCTCTCTGTGCCTTCACTCAAGAGACCATAAGGCAAAGTAGAAAAAGATACATTTATCACAAGAATAAGCACAAGATAAATAATAAAAATATTTACCAAAATGTAGAAAATGCTCCACATTCGACAACATGGTCTCAACAGTACGCTGCAGCATCAGTAGGAAAACGGTAGCCTCAGACACACAACTTCTCTTATAATTAGCACATTTTTAGTGCTAAAAAGTAAAAATCTCAATACATTCACTTCACACTTGTTTAATATAACTTAAAAACACCCAAAAGTAAGAAGATGCATACCTTACCAGTGAATGTCCAGAATGAAAAGATTACTTCCACAAAAATATATGAATAGCATTTAAGAAACCTAGAAAGTAATGTAATGTAAATAATATGACACCGAAGTGTTGGAAGCGTACCTTTCAAAATAAAAGTCTTAGGTTTTTTTTTAATTTAATTTGTCTTGTTCATTATTTGGCAAAACATACAGTATACGCTCGTACATTAGTTCACAACAGAGTACAGCTTTATTTCTTTTGTATGTTCCCTCTTTCAGTGGTGGTATTTACGCACTGAGTAATTTCTTGTCCATTCCCAGTGTGGCCTTTCAGAATAAGCTTGAAGATGCTCATTATGTCCAAAAGTCTGCTCACTCCTTGTCACACTTTAGAGGCTGAGTATCTATCACTCTCACTTTGTCTTGTATTACTTTACATCAGTCCGAATAGGTTTTTTTTTTTTTTTGTAGCAAGGAAGCAAGCAAAGCTTAACTTGTTTTCCAGCCCACAATGCCCTACAAAAGTCTCCCTGGGGAGATATTAACCAGCAGCATAGCCTGGATGCATGCAAGCCCCACCCACAGTCATTCATCTTCATTATCTCATAGGTCAGGGTCATTGTCACTAAGACAGTCATAGTAATATAATTGACTCTGCCTCAGGTCGTTGGCTTGATAGGCTTGGTTTTATAATCTCATAGTACTGACCTCCAATATGTCTGGTTTCAACCATGAGATCACATGAGGCAAACAAGGTCTTGTTACTTAATGGAGCTCCTATAAACCTCTTTCCTGTTTTGAATCTGCACATTTTTTGCCACATGTGAACATGCTGAACTGGTCTTATTGGTCCTGTTTGGTCTTACTGTGGGGAAAATTGGCTGTTGGGTGCTACAGTGCAATGGCCCGATTGGTACAGTGTCAGTCTGCTCTCATTGGATGTAATTGAATGGGGTTTATAGGTCACAGCAACAGTCAGCATTGATTGGACGATAATGACATTTGTGCGCACCATGTCATAGTAAACAGCCACAGAAACAATCGGGTCCAATCAATGTGACGTTTCCTGTCAAAACAAAGAAGCCTGAGTGATGGAAGACGAAGACGACCTGCATGATGTGTCTCTTCCACAGAGGCTTGCCTGTCATTTAAGTTGCCCATATGAGGAGAATTTGTCTCTAAACCCATATTTTAATCTGGAGGATTATTCAGATCGTGAGCTTTTAACCAGATCAATACAGATCAGAGGCGAGTGGAAGCATGTGTATGGTGTCGGACAGTTTGTCTCTGCCTTCAAGGACTCTGTCACAGACATTTGCTGGTACACGTGCAGCTATTTCTCAGAAAAACGACCGCACCGACTCCTCGACCAGGGCTGTCGTATGCTTTTGCCACATGGTTGGCTTTTATTGCGTCCTTGTAGTTGATGTTGCATTACTGCTTCTATTGTTTCCTTCTGCTAACTGCTAACTGCTAACCTTTTCTCTCCATTGTTCTGTTTGATTTGATTTCATTTTACTGTTTGCTGGTACACACTACATGATATTTTTATCATTATTACACGTAGCATACAGAGCAGATAGCGAGTTCACATCCCTTACAGCAGACATTGTGAAGGAAATACCCTCCCTGGGTTCTGCACTCTGGGTCTCTGTGGTCAGTCATGTGTGTCCATGCTTCCATGTGAGGATTTTAACAGATCAGCGATATGCTGAACAGGGTATTGATTCATGAAAGTTGCACAAAAGCAGTGCCTTCCTTTCCTATGTTTTTTGGAAGTTATTCTTCCAAATATTCCTTATTTGCAGGAGCTTCACTGATTGTCACCCTCTGCACTTAATTGGGGACAAATCTTTCCTCCTTAAATCATCAGTTTTTCCTGTCACCCATGTTCCACCCAACCAAAGGATTTTCCCCATTCTAAGCTTTTCTGTTTCCTGATTCATTTGAAATGCTTTTAGTCCCATTAGAGTCGTTACAGGAAACCCAGTATTGGTTTTACATCATGTGTGTCTTCCTTTGATCATGTTTACTGTGATTATATAAATCGAATCATGAGCGGACCTTTGTTTAACTTTAGGGGAAATATCATTCCTGATCTAAACCGCACTAACTGTGTTTTTATCACTGAAATCAGTGTTCAGCGCTGTGTGTTTGTGTGTGTGTATTAGTGCTGCCTGATGTTATCTACCCACTCCAGAGGGAAACCATGGGTAATGCCAACACCAGCCCAGACCGAAATCCCCTCCCTCCCTCCCCCTCCCCGCTCTGCCTTTGTCTCTGTCTTTCCTTTCTTCTTCCTCTCTCTCTCTCTCTCTCTCTCTCTCTCTCTCTCCCTCCTCTTCTCCCTGTCATACCTGCGCATGTCTCTCCCTCCTTCAGTTCGAGGAGCTTTTCCACTTGGGTTTTCTTTGTTACTTTCATTGTAAAAATAATGATCTCTCTGTTTCTGTCTCTCTGGTTTTCTGTGCTTCACTCTTTTCATCCCTGTGGTCTGAAGCGATATCCTATTTACCCAGAAACCTTGGCTCACCATCACATAGCTACACACCCACACACACACAAACCTCCTCCCCATTGTGTCTGGCTGGCATGCTGATGAATGAATGAACCCTTGTGATTATTCCTTATCTCTGTAACCTAAACACACACAGGGCTCTGAGAGGACGCCCTGCAGGCTGACTCTGTTCTAAGAGGAACCCCGTCTATCACTCCCACCAGAGTCCAGGTTCTAAAAACCTTTCCAGTGTTAGAGGGTGTCCCGCCAACCTGGACTGTAATCTTAATCTGAAAGCACAATCATTTAATCCCTGTGCGCAGCCATTTGATGTTGTCAGCCTCAGCTTTGCTGTGTAAGGCGTGTTAGGGAGGTTGACTGGATATTTCATGCTTGTTAGTGAGGCAATGAAACACAGGCAGCATGCAGAGGTCATTTATATGGTAACATGCATTAAATTACTGTTATTTGATTGTGTGTCATTCAACAAAAATAGATTTTGTTCTCACTCAGAAGAGAAATTGCCAGCCGCTGAAAGCAAATTTTATTGCCTCAGAAGTGTTTCCATCAGTTTCACTCCTCAAGCTTACATCGTATAGGTCTCATTTATTATTGAACACATTGTGCATATTCACTGAGACTTTGTGTTCTCACCCACAACAAATCAAGCAACAGCAGCAATAAAAAAAAAAAAATTCAAGTAAACCATGAAATATAACAGACATAATCAGACACCACCTTTATTCATGGTTCAGCTCGCTGCAGCTGTGGTCTGATGAGACCAGCCAATCAAATCTTTTCAGGAAGTACCACCGTCAGCCGCCTTTGTTCCTCACCACGCTCATCTCCTCGGCAGTAAAACACATAATGATGAGCAGGGCAGTGATAAAAGAAAATTGATGTCTCTCTCCGAATGCTCTCCTTGGCTGCTGGTGCACTGTGCGGAGGGTACAGTCTGCACTGCAGAGTGGGTTGGCTCCAAAAATGGGATATCCATGATTTGGGGGGGAAAAAAAGGTGGCATGTGTCCTGACAAACTGATTAGCAGCTTGGCTATCTGGAGACTCTTTTTTTGGAGAAATGTTACATTATTAAGCATTTGTGCTGCTTAAGCAATGAGGGATTTTTACCCCAGATGCTTTTATTTTGTATTTTTGCAGTGATCCTCTGAACCATGCTATAAATATTCAAGGTGATATTTTCAGTTGCCATATAAGGATGCTGCAGACCGCCCACCACTCTGTCTGGTGGCTGTTGTGTTGGATGGTGTTGTACTGTTTAGTAGAACAGTTCAGACAGTCATATCTTGATTTTTGTCTGGTCCAAGACTGCTGAGAGAAGACCAGACTTCCTGTTCGCTGTTCTATCACTGAACATGCTGTATGCTATGAAAGAATTCTCCGCACTGACATTTTGCTGTGGTTTTGGCGCAGTGTGAGTCTGCAGACATTACAGGACTAGACCTCAGCTGCACTGTCAGCAGCTTGTCTTGGCAGCGGAGGATCAATGTATTGTAAAACAAATGATTTCTCTGCCTTAGTTTACAGCGGTTAGGAGGTTTTTTTCTGGAGCCAGATTATGTTAAAGTGGCCTTTAAAGTGGATCCCATCTTGGTGATCTCTCCTGTATGAGTCAGACTGAGGGTCTTTCTCAGTTTTCCCCACTCTGTCATCATAGATAAGTGGTTATTTTTGGCTTAAGAGCCAATTGCCACTTCAGGCGTATGGCAAGAAAACAATAGTGTGCTTCCTCTGCATCTGAAGGGATTAACAGTTTAAAATTTTGTCTAGGGTCATTTTTTTGGATGTTTTGATAGATTAGATGTCTCTTGTGAATACAGTTCTGAGATTCCAAGAGGTTAGCTCAGACTGACTTAATATAAATGTGTTTATATTAAACTCACTTGTGCATATCTGGACTAACTAAAAGGACTAATTTGCATACAGGACTCCTGTTTGTAACTTAAAGTCTTATTTTCACCTTCTATGCCAACAATAACATGAGGGAGATGGATGGAAGATATGATTTTCCAACCCCTGTTCAGTCCGGACCTGGATGGTCCCGTGGAAGAGCTCAGAAAACCGACTGTGCGCTGCTCTGTAATGGATGTGGGGCAGTTAACCAGTCGTACATTTGCAAAACCAGCGAGTTACTTCTCATCTTTAAAGTCTTTTCTCCTGCAAAACCAAAAGTATAGTTTGAAAACACTTCTGATAAAACATTAATTTCACCTTTGTGTCGCTTGTCAAACTTTGTTTGTGAGTGTGGAATGGGCTCATTGTCGCCTCTTGTGGCCGTTAAGGAAAAACATCCTGACCGTCCAGCTTCAGTAAAGAGCTCATTATGGTTTGGTGCACAGAGTGAGACGCTCTGCCATAAACTTAACTGAAGTGCATTTTTTAAAAAGCATTGCTAACGAACAGGGCAAATTATTTTATAACCAGTTTCTCTGTAAAACAAATTCCCAAAAATGATTATTTTTAACTGCCATTTCAGTAAAAATAATCCTAAAACACTGATCTAAGACATACCCAAAACAAAATTGATAGCTGTTCTTGAACCATTTGGAGTACATGCGTGGTTTTGGTCTCTAAGTGCTGTTGGCATTGAGTAATAGATGTTTGAACACATTGAAGTAGAAGGTTTGTTTTTCTGCATGAAGATTTTTTCTATTTCTTTTACTATACTCAGGTTGCAGGTCCAGCCTTCGTTCCCTCGAGCTTTGTGGACCTCTGAACATTTCAAGCATGCAAGGAGTGCTGTACACTATTTTTGCCTTGTATAATTGCTGCTGTATGTTAGCCTGTTGAACAGCAGCCTGGAGAGTCTTCCTCTTCTTACGCTGCGTTACACCATCCCTGATTATTCAAAGATAAAAGCGGAGCGGTGTGTGTCTGTGTGTCTGTGTGGGCTCCTACTGCTCTGTTGTCTCAATGTATGCCTCCTCTTTGCACCACACACACATGCAGCACATGCATATTCATATGTACCGTATATATATGAAAACAATAACAGGAAGATGGCACGGAAGGAAACACTCCAAAAAAGACATGAGAGAAAAACTATTCCAGGTTTCACTTCACAGTCTGTTAGTATGATGTATGATGACTGTACTTCATGTACAGTATATATTGTATATACAATATAGTTCTTCATGGTTCGGTCCACCTGGCATCCAATTTGAGATAAGGAAGAAAGAGAGGGCACGAATGCAGGGGAAGAAAAAAAACAGCTTTCTCCGAATGGATTTTTCTGTGCAGTGATGGCTCGATTATCCAGTAGTATGTTCCACAGCATAAAGCCTATAGATTGCATGAAATGGGCAACGTGGCCATTTTCTACCATTGGCGACCCTGCAATCATAGTGTAAGTGTGTTTTTAGGCAGTATGGGGGACAGGCGGAAGAAGGATGAGAACATTAAGAAATTAAGGAGAAAAGGAGAGAAAAGGAGAGGCAGAGACATGCAGGATAAGAGGAGGATGGAAATCCACTGCGTTGGAGTGAGGGTGAGCTGATTGATTTACGCTAAGATGGGGTCATCCCTGCAGCACTGGTTTTAACAGAGATGAAGCGGCTTTTTAACACTTCCCTTCATTAAATATCTTCCCCTCTGATTGGATTTAAATCTTGGCTCCTTATCAGCAAAACAGCACTTAGAATCTATTAAGTCATTTCACTTTGTTTTGACCTTCTGTCTCCTCTCCTTCGCTCACTGTCTCACTCTCTGCCTCTCTGGTGTCCACTGTGTTTGACTCAATGGCTGATCTCTCTCTCTCTCTCTCTCTCTCTCTCTCTCTCTCTCTCTCTCTCTCTCTCTCTCTCTCTCCCCCCCCCCCTTTCTCCTTTGGTCTGTTTCTCTCTCTTTTTCTGCATAGCCCTAAAAATACTCTTGTTCCACTGTGCTGCGTTGACAGTTTCAGTTTGCAGCCCACACATCATGACTCATTAATGTTATACACAAACACACATGCACATGAAGGACACACTGGCTTTAGTTATGCAATAAAGAGTCTGTGTCAGCAGCAGTGTGGGGATGAATGTAATTGCAGCTGTGTGTTTTCCCCCTTTGAGCCATTAGTATTAGTGATGCAACAGATGATTGTATTCTTCATATATATGTATGTATGTATATATATATATATATATGTGTGTGTGTGTGTGTATGTATATATATGCTTTTTTTTTTTTTCAAGGCTGTAGTCCAGCACATATCGCCCCATTAAACCAGTGTTTGTCATTTTCACAGTTTGGTTTTTTAATGACTGATTTATGTGTTAAGCTTCAGAGTTGCTGGGAGGTAGATTTGGTTACCTTTGGACAGAGCCAGGCTAGCTGTTTCCCTCCGTTTCCATTCTTCATGCTAAACTAACCATCTCCAGGCTTCATATTTGACTGGCAGACATGAGAGTGCTGTGAATGTTCTCGTTTTCATATGAAGAAAACAAATAAGTTTATTCCCCATCATGTCATGCTCTTTCTTCAAGGACAGAGTAAAAGACAATCAAGAGTGCTGGAAGTGGGAGAGGAGAGACGTAAGAGGAGACTGATGAGACTCTGGCACGAAACTTGTTTATTAATGGTTAAATTTCCAGTAAGATGAATCGAGCATTCCTCAGGGTGGTCAAATGCGCCAAAGCACTTGTAGCTGAATTTTTTAAAGATGTTTTTTGGTTTGCCTCACCCAAACAAAACCCAAATTAAAGGAATAGATGTGAAATAACATGATAGATGGATGTAATAGAGCGTGAATGCACCCCAGGATATGATGGATGAATCCAAGTATTTTTGGTGGGGGTAGGTTTCCTGAGTGCTGCCTCAGATGAAATACTGCTCTGTATTGCTTCACTTCCTACAGAGATTCAGCTTAACTGTAGGCCAGCGTGAGTGTTGTTTAGGGGGGTGAGAACTCATTGACATTCTCAAGCGAGACTTGGCACTGCAGCGTGCTACTTTCATGTGTGAGGGAGTGTCTATCTGTGTATTCACAAATGTGTGTGCAGTATGGGCTAGCTGTTGCCATAGTAACTCATAGTAACTGTGTGTGTGTGTGTGTGTGTGTGTGTGTGTGTGTGTGTCTGCGTGTCTGTGTGCGCGCGCATGTGTGTGTAAATGTGCACATGTGGGTTTGGTCAATTGGAGGGGGGTAGGTGGGGTTGACAGTTTGACAGAAAAAAAGATAATCTGGGAATGGTAAGACAGTGAATGGATTACATGGCGTGCGCACACACACAGACACACACACACACACACACACACACACACACACACACACTTTTCAGATTTGTGTGTCTATTGCTGACCCTTTAATGGGATTTGAGACTTTCATTCATTGTGTGATTTGAGTGTGTGTGTGTGTGTGTGTGTGTGTGAAAGAGAGAGGCAGAAATTATGAGTAGTGTGTGTCATGCATTCTGTTAAGAAGCTACTAAACATGATATTTATCCATGTGAAATAACAGAAAATTGTATCAAAGAAATCTGTCAGGTTTTCATAATAGAATGATTTTGGCATTCTGTGTGTGTGTGTGTGTGTGTGTGTGTGTGTGTGTGTGTGTGTGCGCGTGTGTGTGTGTGTGTGTGTGTGCGTGCGCACGCGCACACGTGTGTGTGGGTGGGTGGGTGTGTGGGGCGTGTGTGTGGCATGTGTGACAGGCCAAGGAGACAAATGGTGCTTCAGAGCCTGTGGCAGTTATCTTGCATGTGAGCCCCCAGTTTGTGTGTGTGTGTGTGTGTGTGTGTGTGTGTGTGTGTGTGTGTGTGTGTGTGTGTGTGTGTGTGTGTGTTTGTGTGTGTGTGTGTGTGTGTTACAGAGAGAGAGAGAGCGATAGCAGATGCTCTCTCTGGTCTTGTAGACATGCTCCAATGCTGCTGCCATCTGGTTGGCTGAGTGGAGCTGAAGGCGGGATGGTGGTTGCTCTGAAATCATTGGCTGATGGGAAGGCTCAAGGCTTTAAGTCCACTTAAGACACAGTGAGAAGGGGGGGCAGTTACAGAGAGGAGGGGTCATAAAACAGTGGGGTGTTATGGCATTGTCCACTGAAGAGGGCAGATGGAGGGAGCAGTGAGTGCAGAGGGGCAGTCATGCATTGACTGGAGGAGGATGAACAACCAAAGGAAACTCCAGGAGGCGGGGGCACCATGAATCAGAGCATGTTTCAAACGGTTTGAACAAGTTAGAAAGTGCACTGAATTCATTTTGGCATGTGTCCTTGGAGGTACTGAATGATCTACTCTCCGTCTGTGTTGTATGACTGGACAGAAAAGATGAAGCGTCGGCGGTCAGTTGGTGCCTCCCCTACACTCAGACTCAGCAGGTCCTGGGTCGTCACTGGGTGTGACTGCAGCTGAAACTGTTCAGCTCCCACACTGATGTGCACTGTGCTGTTAAGAACTAACATCATGACTTCATGCTGTCAGACACACACAACCAGAGCCTCCACATGATGAAAAGAAGGAAGCTTTCTTACGTCTTAAATACTGTACTGGGGATGTACAGACACCATCTTTTTACATACTTAATGACCACTGTTTGGCTCTGTAAAGAATACCATAAAATGTGTCTGAAAGGTAATTCCAGTTTATTACAACTTGGAATTATTATTTTCAAATGTTTGACAACTGTTTCTCGAGGCTCTAATGCATTTTTCTCACCAAAGTGATCGCTGAGGTCTGGGAACAGGGCGGCATTACTAAAAACAAGCCTTTAAGGAAGTTTTAAAAGGCCACTCCAGAAAGTTGGGTGAGTCGAAAACAAAACACAAAAACAAACCTCAGGCCGAGATATTTTGACTTTTAATCTTTGGTATGAGTCCAAAATAAAAAAAGATGACATCGTCAGGGTTACTCTCAAACATTGGAAAGTCCCTTCAGAGCCACAGCAGACTTTACGCAGGGGTTTTCACAGGCTAAATGCTTCTTGTGATGAGTAAACTGAACTTTAAGTGTGAAGTCAGTGGAGCGCCCCTTTAACAAACGCCCAGCTGAGTCCAACTTGGAGGAGAAGACAGGGCTGAGTGGTAATATTATTACCAAACCTGCTGTTCACCGATTGATTTTCTGGTTGAACCCTGTGCAGTGGAGAGTTATTAGCAGCGTTTCGAGCATGCTTGCTTTCTGTCTTACCTCCACATAAAGCGGGAGATAATCGGACTGAACAGAAAGCCAGACTGAGACCAGGAGAGAGGGAGCTCTGAGCACAGCAGTGGTGACTGGTGCTCTTTAGGGGAGGTTATCTTTGGTCGCACAGGCCTGCCTGTCTGCCTCCATCACGTCAAACCACACACACCCTGCCTGTGGAGCTGAGCCACAGAGGGCTGGGAGACACTGTCATCCATTTTTACCCCCCGTCTCTCATCCCTCTGTTTTTTTTTTTCCACGTCTTTCAAAAAGATAGTGACATTCCTTAATCTTGTTTCCTCATGTGTTCTCTCTTCACCTCTTTTTCTGCTTTCCTTCCCTCTCTGCCCCTCATGCCACTCATTGTTTATCTTGGACTTGTTATTAATGCTGTGCTATCCCTCTCCCCTTCCCTCCTTTGTACAACTTTTATTTACTCTTCTGCTTTCAAACCGTCTCTCCGGGTTTGTCTCGCCTCTGATCAATCTCTCTGCTCCCTCTCATCAGTTTCTCATTTCCCTTCTTGCCCCTACACGCTTCTTTTTGCATGTTTGGTCTGCTCTAAAGCCAGCTCTTATTCCTTTCATCCCTGTTTCATCCTTTGGCATTTTCTCTTCCTTTGTGGCTGTTACTCATTTGGAAACCAGCAGGCCTGAGTCGCTTATCTGTGTAAGATGGTGTTTAGGTAGCTTTTTAACATTTGTGACATGCAGTTTGATTTCAGCATGCTGTCAGTGCAGAGTGAAAGGAAACACAAAGGCGATGGCTCGCTGCAGGGTCATGAGTTTTCAGCTGTGATGAAGAGGCACATAGTATACGCCTTTGCTTACCAACCAGGGTGTTTTTCACCAAGAAGGTACATGCCAGCGTCCCTTTAATTGTTGTAAAGGTCAGGCTTGGTTGTGTTGCGATGTTATTTGACAGGAGAAAATCCAGCGTCATGGCACATGAAGGTGAAGGTAGCACACTGTACAGCCTGCACGGCTAAAATGAAATAATGTCCTGCACAGGGTCAGACTTTTTCATCCTGTTGACCTCTGTTCTTCTTCACTGTGAAATTGTTACCACATCATTTTACATTGTCATGCTAATGTACAACCATGTAGCAAAGCTGGCATACCGTTTACAGTATCACATACTTTGGCAGCCTTCTCAATACAGCAGCTTGAGTGGCGCTTGAACGCTGCTCATCTGGAGAGGAAAGTCAAGTTTTTGCATTCCTGTTATGCCTCCTCAAGCCTTGACTTAACACAAGCGTGCTTATTCCTCACCATGTGCTCTAATAAACTGTGGCAGTCGGTGTCCAGTTTGCTCTGCAGGCAGAAACAACACAAATAATGAATCAAGAAAAAACGCAGTGACCTTCGACGGCCTCTCTCAGACAGGGGGTGCTCCAATAAAAACAAAGGCGTTCTGTAATAAGCGTGTCGGTGGTTGTGCTGCTTAAGTCCAGGCGCTTCTGGAAATGTCACTTTGTGTTTATATGTTTGTTTTCAAGTGGAGAGGAATCTTTCTCCTCATTGTCATACCTCTTTTCCCCTCTCTTTTCATTCTGACTGAGATGGTCACAAGCCTTTTCATCTGAATGAGTCAACAAGCGAGCTCTCCGTGTTCTTTGTCATTTCCTTGTTCATGTTGCTCAGAGTGTATATTTAAAGCTACGTGCTCATTATTCCCTCTGTTCTCTCTCTGTCTCAGGCCCTTGCATCTCACCGAGCCTACCTCTTGACGGCACGCATTCCCACCAAGGTAAGAGCAGCAGCCACTCAGAGGAGTTCAACATTTTTTCCAGAAAGGAAAACCTGTATACCATAGCAAGAAATATCTAGATTAGGTTATTGAATAGTGTTATGTATTTATTTGCTTTTATCTGTAAATTCATCACTTATTGCATTGTCAGAAAGTACTTTAGAATAGCTTTGGGATCACTTCCTGCAGTCCCAACTCAGTCTTTGATTGACAGCAGAGTTGTGTTGCATGTCATCTCCTCACCCTGTCGGTGTCAAAGGAAATCTTTTCTGAAGCCATTTCTCCTGATTGTCACAGACTTACCGCCGTGGTTGAATCCCCTCTGAAGTCAGGGCTCATTCTTTAAGCTTGATTCTTTAAAACTCTCCAACTTGGCACTTTTGCTACCCCTGTTAGCTTGTGTGAATGCCTGTTGTGATAGAAAGAGCAGGTTAAGGCTGAAGTAGTAGCGCTGTGTGTGCCTGCTTAGATTGCAGCTGTGCAGATGTTTGTTTTTTTCTCTTTTAACATGGAACATTGGTGCCATAATGTAGCGCAGATGGCAAATGTTAGCACCATCACTGGCAGTGAAACATCTGTCATCATCTTTACCAGCATCACCACTACCACATAAAGACCAGCTCTGCAGTAATACAGTGCAGATGTCCACGAAAACTTCCAGATGCACCAGTTCAGCAACTGTTACTGTGTCTACTGCCAATATTTAACTTCACGTCAGACTTAAGCTGCTGTCTGGTGAGTCTGGCCTGCTGGCTTTTAAAAACAGGCCTGCTCAAGTGGAAATGAGTTTCTAAACTTTGATTATGAGTTCTGACACTGAATGGTGTCACATGTTCGTTTGTGGGCATCTCTATACATGTAGTTGGTATCTTTTGCTTTAAGTATAATTGTACTGTATTGTTGAAAGAGGACCTCATTAGCATTTCTTAAACGTAGTAGAGCTTTTGATCATTTTGCTTGATCTTCATCAGTGTGTGAATTTTGTCCAGTTGTGAAACTACAGATGTTCAAATTTCTCTTTTTTCTGAGCATTTTAGAGACTTTAAAAGTTAGTTTCAAAGTTAATTATTGGCCTTGAAAGCAGCAATTGGCCAAAGAAATCTTGCCTCATAGTCCATTTAGTAGTTGTACTGGAGCTTTCAGTCATATCACATGATCTTCACCAGCAGATGGAACTTTTAAGCAACGATTTGAGGGCAAGAAGTCCTCAAAGTGCTCAGGAGAAAACACTGAGCACACTGAGCAACCTCCATCTGATGGCAAATATCATGTGAAATGATTTACACTAATGTGCATCATAATGTTTGGAACGTGCAAAGAACAAACGTCACAACCAGGCAGCTTCATGTGAGTGAAATCAGTGGCAACTGTTCAAGTCTGAACTATGACAAGGTTGCATTTTATAGCCCTAGTTTGATTTTAATCCTACGTTTGAGTTTTTCAATAATATGCTTAATTTGTGTGTTCAGCAGTAGTTATAGAAAATGTTGCAAATCATCCACTGGACTGACAATCACTTCACAGTATTCTCCCAAAGTCATGAGAACATGTCATCACATCTTGAACCCGGTCCAGGAAGTAGTTCACGGTTGCTCTTTAAATAGCTGTATGCTTTCCAGTCAATAAGATGCCTCAGTGGACAGTTTAGGTGATTGATTGGTCACTTGAAAATTGATTTATTGGTTTCCCGTGGTCGAAGAGGTCATAAAGAACATTCAATCTGACCCGGTTTCACTTGATGTTATATGTTCAGCGTTCTGAGCTGCAGGTCCAGGATCTGCTTATTTAGCTGGCTCTGCCTCTGTTTTCTATCAGTGTGCCCTCTTCTGACCTGGAGGGATTAGACACCTGCTTTATGGAAAGTGACCCCCCTCAACAACCCTCCTCTCCTCTCATATGTTCCCCTCTATCTCTGCCTCTTTTTTCCAGTTTGGCTTTTTCTTGGTCTCCTTCTCTAAACTTCTTCACACCGCTCTGTTGCACTTAATCTTGTTACTTTCTTGTTGCAATTTTTCAGAGTAGAAATTTCTGAAGGTGCATCTTATGATTTTGATTTTGTGGAAACAAGAGTCTCTTGTAAAGTCTCCTATTTTACACATGAGGTGATGAATCATGAAGTATGTCCGAGTCGGTCTTGTTTTTCCACACAGGGAGCATAATCCCTCCTCCGTTGGCTTTCAAATCTTTCTATTGTAGTAAACCTCTCTCGCCTTCTCCTCCTGCTCTGCTTAGCTCAGATAACCACAGATCACCTTTGCTCTCCTCTCCTTCTTTGCTTCAAGCCATTTGTTCAGCTTTCTCACTCTCATCCTCCCCTGCTTTTTCAACGATCCAGATTACTTCCTCCGTTCTTCACCCCTGTCTCTTCCCCTTTATCTATCTGTTTCTCCTCCCCCACTCACCACTGTGCCAAAGGTCAGCAGGGATATCCTACACTGTCTTCAATCCAATTAAGTATAATGTATTTTATCTTAAAAGTAACCAGTGTTTTGGTTTTCTCTTGGATTATTTCTGTTAACAGTTCCTCTGCAGACATTCAGTCAGTTAAAGGGCCGGTGTGTGAGATTCAAGGGGATCTATTGGTGGAATATAGCAAACCTGGAATGTAATAGTCATAGTTACATTTTCATTATTGCATAAAATAAGAATCATTGTGTTTTTGTTACCTGAGCGTGAGGCTCTTTATGTCCACACACAGATGTGGACCTCCATTGAGTCCGCCATGTTGCACCGTCATGTTTCTACAGCAGCCCACAACAGACCACTGTAAGTTCTCCGACATGCTTTGAAGTGGAGGCTTATGCAGTTGGTTGCAGTCTGTAACCTCACAGCTGACTGGCAATAAATCCTGTGCACTGGTCCTTTAAATGTCAGAACATTATGAAAAATTCCCACCACAAATTCCTGGAATTAAAAATCGTGTCTTGAATATCTTGTTTTATGCAGGAAATTCAGTTGACAGTGATATTTAAATCACATATGAGAAGCTGGAACCTGTGAACCATTTTCACTTCTTCAGGGATGAATCGATTATTACAACTGTATTTTACATTGAACTCTTCATTTAAGGCATGCAAAAAATGTCTAATCAGTTCAATCCAAGTTAAAGGTGTAATCAGATTTTTAAAAATTGATAAATGATATACTTCCTGCCCACTTAATGGAAAATCTATACGAATAAGGAATTTTTTCATTAATCTTTCACAGTAGTAGAGGGTTCTTGCTGCATACTGTCATTGTTAAAAGATGAAGCTTGCCAGCATCTGTAAGAATAGCTGATAGTTACAGA
The DNA here is from genome assembly GCF_051107435.1 of Chaetodon auriga. NCBI lineage: Eukaryota > Metazoa > Chordata > Actinopteri > Chaetodontiformes > Chaetodontidae > Chaetodon > Chaetodon auriga. The sequence continues at coordinate 13,006,056 of NC_135081.1, forward strand.
ATTTCTCACTGTATTGATTTTTTTTTTTTTTTTTTTTTTTTTTTTGCTGGGAAATCTATATTACAGTGGAGATGAGTCAACTGCAAATGAAGATTAGCCTTTGCTCGCTGTTCCAGCACATGAGCTATCGACTGCATACATCCTCTGTAGTTTCAGTTTTCTGTTTTTCTGCAAAAATCGACTTTGGTTGAATCAAAGATTGTTTTTGTCGGCTGTTGATTTATGCTTCTGGCCCTTTGAATGTTTTGTGCTGTGTTTGATATATCATATCATATCTTTGTCTGGAATCGCAGAGATGCATCTAAAACAAACAAGAGAACAATCGGCAGGTGGGGAATTCGTTAGTAATGCTCTTCTGACGGGAGCCCAAGGCCTTAATACTGAAGTAAATGTGTTGTAGTGGCAGTTAACCCTTAGTTAAACACTTTACTGTGTATCTCTCTTCTCTCAGTTGTAGCTGAAATCACCCTCTAGCTCTCTCATCCACTTCTCAGTGGGTTTCTCTCTCTCTCTCTCTCTCTCTCTCTCTCTTTTTTCTGTGTGTGTGTGTGTGTGTGTGTGTGTGTGTGTGTGTGTGTGTGTGTGTGTGTCTCAGATTGATGGTTTGGCTCCTCTTGAGAAGCTGCAGGGCCTTACAGTCTGTCAGTGTCTCCCTCCCAACATGCACACATGCTCACACACACAAACACTCCTTTACTCGTCACTCCCTCCTTTTACCTCTTTTTTTCTGTCGTCTCTCGTTGCTGTATGTTTAACATACCTGTGCGCTCTGTCTTTATCTCTTTGCTGTCTGCATTATGCTCAGAATTCTAGGAAGAAACACCCACACAGCAGTTTCCAAAAAGTTGGGATGCTGTGTTAAATCTGAATAAAACAGAATGTTTTCTAACCCTTTTATGACATATACTCAATTGAAAATAACACAAAGACAATATATTTAATGTTTGACCTCATCAGCTTCACTGATTTTGTAAATATCTGCTTATTCTGAATTTGATTCAGCAACACATTTCCAACAAGTTGGGACAGGAGCAACTAAAGACTGGGAAAGAGGTGGAATGCTCCGAAAACACCTGTTTGGAACATTCCACAGGTAAACAGGTTCATTGGTAAAAGGTGATAGTATCATGATTGGGTATGAAAGGGGCATCCTGGAAAGGCTCGGTCATTCACAAGCAAGGATTTAAAAAAAAAAAAAAAAAAAAAATTATAATTGTACAGAGCATCCCAACTTTTTTGGGATCAGGGTTGTACAAGGAAAAGAAAAGCAGTTAAAGTGACAGACGGACAGTTAATGAATGAGTGAACGATGCAATTACTCAGACATTTGGTTCCTCCCTGCATCTCTCAGCATGATGCCTTGGCATTGGCTAGAGCTCACATTAAGCAGCATGCTTGCTTCTCATTGGCTATGCTATCGTACCATTTACTGGCTGTTTGCAATGGACTGATTGACCCAGTTCATGGTAGATTGGACACTGTTAATGCATACTGTAACATATTGTAAATAGTTTGCAATACGCAGTATGTACTGTAGACTTCTGTGTAGCTTGAACTACAGTACGCTGTACTTGTAGCACTGCACGCCGTTGGCTCAGGAGATAGAGTGGTTGTCCACCTATCAGAAGGACGCTCGTTCACTCCCTCAGCAGTCTGCATGTCGAAGTATTCTTCACTGCAAATGTGTGTGAATGGCTAATGCTAGTAATGAGCAGATGGCTTAGTCTGCTTTGAGTGGTGGGCAGACTATTAAAGTGCTATAAATACAGTTCATCTATCATTTACCAGCCTTTATGCCAGAGCTAAGGGTTTGCCAGTGATGGAGGAAGTATTGAGATCCTTTCCTTAAGTAAGAGTACAAGTACCACACTGGGAAAATACTCTGCTACAAGTGAAACTCCTGCCCTGAAACTGTTACCTAATTACTCAATGCAGAGAAATGGTTACTGTGATATTAGTATGTCATTAGATTAATGTATAATAAAAGCAGGATTTCACTGTAGTTGGTTGAGGTGGAGCTAATAATTAGTTGCAACAAAAAATGTTAAAAAATATTTTTAACATTTTTTTTGCAGGTTAATTGATTGTTTAGTATGTAAAAATTCAGAAAAAGTGAGAAATGCTGAGCCAATTACCCAGAGCCCAGACACCTTCACAGTGCTTGTTTGGTCCAACCAATAGTCCAAACCTCAACATTATTATTTGTACTAATAATAATAATGATAATAGTATTCATAATAGTCATGATATGATGCTACCAATATTAATAAGTTGGAACTATTAAGAGTTTTTCAGTGAAAAATGACAAACAACTATCAGTTAATTTCTAGCTGTTAATTGACTGATTGTTTCAGCTATACATGCATCATATTTTCTAAGATCCTCATATGTTTTGTATGCAGAAATCTTTAAAAAAAAAAAAAAAGTACAGTACAGTTTCCTGAGTTGAAGTGACCAAAATAATTCAGTAAAGTCAGTTATAGGGTAGCCTCTACACAAGGTTTGCTGACATTAGCCACCATATTACTGGTCATACCAGTTAAGTGAGTTGCATAAAGCAAGGCTGTGTTTTATTGTTTATGAATCAACTTTTCCTTTTTAAGCAAAGAAATCTGAATTCTTCTTTCAACAGTCTGCTAAAAAAAACAATACCCAATCTTGGCTTGTTTCTGCTTTTTGCTGCTAATAGCTAATTATGTCTGTTTCTTTGTTTTATCAGAGGATTTTGATTAACTGAGCTTTAATATCTTCTTCACGGTGTTATTTCCTTACATTCATTTCCTCTTGAATAATCAGTCCACACAATTGGATTATTGAATGGAAAGTATGGTGCTTGTGTGTGTACGTGTGTGTGTGTTTATACTACCATAAATAGACAAATTGCTATTGTGGGATTGTTTCTAGCTTGTAGACTGAATGAGTGAGTAACCACAGGCAGTGCTGAAATAAACACACACACACACACACACACACACACACGCTGGCTGCAGACAGACTGTAGACAGACAGTCTGCTTATCCACTCCCTCCTCTCATCTGTGAGCCAAGCCTCAGGAACACAGCGCCCACCTGGAATAGTCTGGCCTCGCTCCTTGGCCTGCCCTCAGGCGCTCCACTGTAAGTCTGTGTGTGAGAGAGAGAGAGAGAGAGGGGAGGAAAGAAAGATTGAAAGTGAGGGAGTGAAGGAAAACTGTGTGCTCCGTCTGCAGTAGTAGGCATTTGTATTCGCAGGTTCCCCCCTCACACAAAAGGATGTGTTTTTCTGTCCTTTTTAGGTATGGAAAGGCAGACTACTGCTTCTCTTTGTCCTGAAATGCTCTCTTGAAACAGAAATAGAGGATGTGGATGTAAGACTGCTCTGTTTGTCTTTAGCCTGACTTGTTTGGAATAGGCTGTCTTTTGGATGCGAGTAGTCCTTTTTATTAATTTTTATTTCCATTTTCTGTCAAAGGTTAAATTCACTCCTTCTCAATTCAAACAATTCAGGAGACGAATTATAAACAGTTTGTTTCAAATGAGCAAGGAGACGACCGGCGTATCCAAGCGTGGTTGCATCTTAAATGGTTTCAGCTGGTGGAGATTAAATACTGGGAGAAGTGGGAGAAAAGAGCTGATTTAGTTCAACAATTAAATGACTGTATTTCATCTTTCAGTCTAGTTTTCATTTGAACCTACAGATGGGTCTAATGCAGCTTTGCCAAAACCATGTAAATGTATGAGTGAGTGATGACGTCGTCTGAACGGAGGCTGACAAAGAAAAAAGAAATGACTGCATCCCTACCTATTAATTATGGAGCAGACGTATTTTTACACAGCATTCCTCAGACGGGCCGTCACTGGACTCCACTGTTGTTATTAGGCAGGACTGCTGTCACAGAAACAGTGTACATACTGTACGCTCTCACACAAGCACAAGAAGGCCACACTTAAACATTCATTCATTCAAATACTTGCATCCACATGCACACCCACATACAACCAGAGCTTGCCTTTCTCTGATAGTCTAGTTATGTTATAAAAATCATGCATGTCACCAATTGATTAAATGTGCACTTTTTAATTTTCGTGTTTTTCTGAATATTTTTCTGTCTTTTGTTCAGCAGTTTATTTCCTGTAATACTGCTTTCATTGTCCTTGTTCTGTCTTTTAGGATGTTCTGAGACCCGATGATGCTTATGTACTGTATGGTAATTTAATGGGGATTTCTGTGCTCTATTTTAGGTGGAGCACTCCTTTAATTATCTGGAGATCCAGGGGATTGCTTGTAACAAGCCTACACAGGTACAGAAGTCATCAGAAGTATTGCTTTAAATTGTACTTTATTGGTTAAAGCAGGATTATATGTTGTTGTGTTATTGTAAAATAATTAGCACTTACACAATATAGACTTACATGTCTGCTGGTTTGCCCTACCGGTAAACATAAATAAACATTAAATTTTACAATAAATAAACTGTAATGATGTGTTACAATTTATTTTTGATTTCATTTCATTCAATCGTTATTTTTTAGCAGTGAAGGTTTGAAGTTTGCTGATGTTAAGTACCAACAATGAACTTATTTACAGACACACAAAGAAGAACAGGAAGCTCATGCCAGTGTTGTGTGTGTGAAAAGACAACAGGAGCCCAGCAGAGAAACATAAAGCAGATGCTATAACCGTATCAGCTCAAACAGCGCACAGTGCACTATAATGTGTGCTACATTCCCCTGATATCCTCAATACAACTGTTATGCTATGAATTTTACACGAGGACCAAAAATGTTGCTGCAGGGAAACTTCTTTTATTCATCTCTTGTCTCCGGTGAGGTCAAAGGTCAGCATCATCTATTTGGAAGAAGCTTCGACTTGAGTGTTTTGCTCAGGGACACTTGAGCATGATGGATGTGGATGGATGATGTGGGTACTTGAACTGAACTTCTCCGGTTTAAGGACAGCACCTGTGATCACAACAGATGGGTGGACTAAACTGGACTAAACGATGGGAAGCAAAATACCTTGAATGCTGGTATAATCCTTTAAGAATAAGCTATAGGGAAGAGAATAGAGGGAAGGGACTAGAGCTCGAGGGAAGTTGTGTCGGGATGAGCTTCCATTTGGCTTTTTTCCCAGCCGGCTAGCTGTCAGTTAGCAGGATCCAGCTACAAAATATTAATCCATCTCTAACCACCCTGTTCCTGCAGCTGAGCCTCTCTGCCGCTCATCTCAAGAGATGTCAGTCCTCTTAAGATCCTAACTGATGGTCTCCCGGGTTTAATGAGTATCAGCTAAGATTATGTTAATTTTGGCCGATAGAGACGGCCTGTATCGCCTTACATCAGCCCCTGCATAATTGCTATGAACGCTGAAATGGTTAGCCAGTCTGGGTAAATGTCATTAAATCTTTATTTTTATTTAATACAAAATGCAGATGTGGTTGAGTGGAGAGATGGATGTGTCAATTATGTTACTGCTGGGTACATTCAGTGGATAGATGGGTGGAAAAGTGGAATGTAAAATGGAAAAGAAGGTGAAAACGTATGAATATAGAGACACAATTTCACTGTCAATAAAGTGTCCTTACATGGTTGGTGTGTTCAGAATGACTTGGTGGATGGAATAAAGACAGACAGGCGACTGACTCTCTTTTATCATCTAAATAAATATGGCTGTGCTTGAAGCAGGTGTCAGTGAAAGCATGCCTGCTGGTGTGGATCACTAATCACTGATGTCCTTTTAGCTGTTCGTAGAGTACGAGCGCGGCTCCTTCTCTCTGAAGCTGCTCTCTACTGACGAGGTCAACGAGGTGGTCGCTCACATAGGAAACTATCTGCTGAGGATATGTCCTGGTCTACCACCGAGGTCAGTTCCACCTCTGTGTGTGTGTGTGTGTGTGTGTGTGTGCATGATTGTGTGCATGATTGTGTTTGGTTTTTGGTTTGACATTCGTGACATTTATTTATTTACGTGGATTTATTGCTGTTTAAATCCACCAGTCATGTTCACAGATTTGAATCAATCCTATTAAAGATGCAGTTAAACTCATTTTTGTGCTTATTTACATTACATTTCATTTGAAATTACTGGAGCACTCCTTCCTGCCTGGAAAATGTCCATTGACGAGTAAGACAGTGAGAAAGTAGCCCGGAGCTTCTTGTTTCAAAACCTTTTAAAGTGAAGATGCGCATTAGAGAATTTCACCAGCTGCAGTATTTGACAAATGTTGAAATGGGATGATTAAATTCAGTTTTAATCTGTCTTTTCTTCTCAGTAAAGTGATGAAGAAGCTGTGCATGGAGCCTCCAGACAGGCTGACCTCTCTGCAGACTCTGTGGGAGAACAACAAGCCTGCTGAACCGGGACCCTGTGGTAAGAATCTGTGACGCTACAATAATTTCTCTGTGCTTCTTCATCCCATCGCTGAAGTGACATATGGTTGAATATCATACATGCATTCTTGCACAATCCACCTTCCATGGACAGTCTTATTTGTGTTGTGTTCTCTCTCTCTCTCTCTGCCTAGGTGGGTTTTCTCAGATGTACAGATGTGTTTGTGACTGGTTGGGGCTGCCTTACAAAGAAGAAGTGCAGTGGGTCAGTGTTATTTACATTCTTTTGTGCAGTCCTGGTTCAGCTATGCTTCAGTGCCTTTGGCTGGATGACATTAAACTGCATACAGCCCTTTGAAAAAGCCATGGCATTATTGAATATAGCACCCATGTCCCTCATATGAATTTTATTTTTCATGCTCATTCCCGTCCAGAGTGGAAAGACTGTTTCTCTGCTGTATTTGTTTCATCTGCTCTGTGCAATTACTTGTTAGCTTGCATTGCTTGACTCATCAAGGTCCAGCAGATGTTTCTTTTTTTGTTTTTTTTGATAACAGACATGTTTGTTTCCTTTGTTTCCTTTCCAGGATGTGGACACCATCTATTTGACACAAGACACCAGAGATCTCAACCTGCAGGACTTCAGCCATCTGGAGAACAGGTGAGTGTTTGAAGTAGCAGATAAATATATAACCGGAGCACACCGACATAATGTGAACAGTGGAAAAAAAAAACACGATAGCTGCACACAGATGAGGCCATGGGGCTGAAAACATTTATCTGAGTAAGAGAAGCACAAAACTAAAAGATAAGAGAGGTTTTGTTGGTATGACATGATTTATTTTTAATCTAAAAATTTGCTGAAGTCAGCACCAACCTAAAGTGGTGCTGATCCATAAAATATGTGAAATATATATAGTTGCAGCTATGACCTTTTCTCTCCTGCCTGTCTGCTCCTCCTCAGGGATCTGGTGGCTATAATAGCAGTCCTGGAGTTTAATCAGTGGTTCACCAAGCTCTCCACCAAGGACTACAAACTGGTTAGTGCATGTTTTATCAAACCCTCCTCTTGTTTGCTCACTAATCAATCTGCTCAGCTTGAGGAACTCGAAAAGACAGTCATTGCAGTGTTCTGATAGCTATCCATTAAGGACCATGAACTACAGGATCCGCGGTCATGTTTGTTGAGTTGCACTAATGTGTGTTTCAGCTCGGCAAAGATGGCAGGGAGGCAGTTCAGGCCAGATGCTCAGTGTTTGGTTGTGTTTTTTGTAGTGTATTCTGAGCTCCATGCTTGGGCCGTCATGCTATCCTCTTCTGGTCACTGACTGCTTCCATTTAAACTAGAATAATTATGATCAGTTGCCAGTTATTTGGTCAGTCAAGCTGAAGTTGATGCAGTCTAATACAACAGTCCTGCAGTGGAGGATTGTAATTAAGTACATGTATTCAAGTACTGTACTTAAGCACAAGTTTAAGGTACTTGAATTTCCATTTGTTTGTAATAATTGCATACTTTTACTTAAGTATGTTTTGAATTGAATTTTGCTTCACTTACATATCAATAAGTGTGGAGTATTACCTCGTTAATCTCTCACCCCATGTTTTCATGTATCACTGTACATTATGTTGGATAAACAGTATAATAGTGTTAGTCTGATAATCCAGATTTAATCCCATCTCAGAGTAAATACTGTGAAAAATCACAATGTAAGACGAATGTTCATAAAGGTTCTGCTTCTCACTTCCTCACTGCTCTACTGCTTCACTGCTGCAGTGGTTTCTGCTTCGCCTGTTACTATTTGTTGGTTCTTTTCCCCATGGAATAAAAAGTGGCATGAGGGCTTGGACGGGGCTGTGTCTCTCTGTCCGTCCATCTGTGCAATACCATATCTCAAGTGACAGGCTGTCACAGACACCAGCTGATTTGGCCAAAATATGGAGAATCACTGCATAAACAAGACAAAGAGTCTAAAGCCATGCTAGCGGCTTTTTGAGGCTCTACTCAGACACACGCTTTGAGCTAAATGCTAACGTCATTCAGCATGCTAACAAGTGCACAATAGTGCTGACAGCTCATGTTGAGCAGGAGCTGTATGTTGCTCATTGCCCACCGTGTTCATCATGTTAGTTGAGCTTATTAACAAACCAAAGTACTGGACGAATGGAAGTTTTCAGCCTGGACCAAAATTTGATGAGTCAAATGAGAGGGTTACTGTGTCACATGGTAATTTGCGCACTGTAATCCAGATCCTGATGAAGAGCAGAAGCTTGAATGTTATTCCAGTGTTTTGGCCTCCCAAGTAAAGGTCAATGATCCTGAATTTAAAAGGCCACACAGGTCTAGATTTGAGGTAACTTGCTTATCATTCTTGTTATTTCTGTCTTTTCCTGACTCCTATATTTACAACATACGTCCCCTCTCTGTCTGCGTTCACTACAGCACGTCTCTCCCTCCACCTTTGCCTATCTATAGCTGTATGTATCTGCCTGTACAGAATTTTCCCCCTTTGTTTCCTCCATCCTCCCCTCCTGTCTGTTGACTGAGGATCAGTCCAATGTTCTCGTGTGATAAGACTCCTAATCCTAACGAGACAAAGGGGCTCAATGTCTCAGGCAGTTGCCCCCCTGCAGCACTCCATTACTGACTCTCCGTCTCAAGGCTTCGCTCAGTCTCACCAATTACCACACGCAGCTTCCTCGGTCCAAACAATTATCTCACGCCTCCGTCACAGACAGTTCCTTTTGTACAGAATTTTGAAATCCTGTCCGTCACCATGCCATGTGCATATTTAGGTTCAAATACTCAAATGGGCACATGTGCAACGTGTGTCCTTTCTGTCCCAGATCAGTGTGTTATTGTGATGGACCCTAAGGCTTTTGTGTTATGGAGGTTTCTTATTCAAATATGATTTATAGTGTGTTACTTGAGTGTCTTTTTGCGCTGCTAGCCATAGCTACCACTTCTTTTGTTTCGGACAGTGCTTATGTTGTGTTTGATGTGCAAAGAGGCAGATTTTCTCTTTGGTTACTGTTCAATCCAGCAGAACTTTTTTTCTCTCCGTGTGCCTGTTTGTACGGTGAAAATGGAAAAGATGGGGGGTGCAAGTGTGCGCTCTGGAGCGTGAGTTTGAATGGTTTTTGATCCCGTGCCAGTGGAAACAATAATAAGTTAGAAAGAAGAATAGGAGGGGAACAGAGAGTGGAAGGGAGAAAGTGATGGCAGCAAAAAGGGCAGCGAGACAGAAAGATAAAGGTCAGTGGAGGGGTCAGTAAACAGAGTGTTAGGGAGATATGCCAGATGGATAAGGAAATGAGTCAAACGTATCAGGAAAGAGAGATCAGAAACTAGTCTTGACTTTCTAGCCATAAGTCAGTTGATGTTCCAGCCAAATCTATTGACATGCAAAAGTTCAACTCAAGGTTAACACTGCCCATCAGCCTGAACTGTTGTATCTGTGCAGCTGTGTACAGATACATTAAGAATATCTAAAAGACATCGTCTGTGGATCCCAAAGCAGGAAGAAAAAGAAAACTGCAGTCTAACCAACTCAGTCAAACAGATAAGGAATCTCTCAGAGCAGTGGACTGAATAATATAACACACATGTAAGCACAAGAACTCCCTCTCTCTCACACACACACACACACACACACACACACACAGCCGGCTATCACAGCAGGGGCTTACACTGCTCATCCTCACTTCAATCAGACAGTTTGTCTTGTGGTCTAATCAAGACGCTGAGCTGCTAAATGAGAAAGGAGGAGAAGAACAGGCGAGGACAGCAGCGATAAGAGGACGTGCCTTCTGATCACCTCATGATGGCACAGTATGTGTGTGTGTAAACACGTGTGAGAGTGTGTGATATTTCAGCAGGACGTAGGGTCAGAACAGCACAGCGTGACGAGGCTCTTATTTAATGAATGGTAAATGGTGCAGAGCGCATGCTGACAGTGTCTCTGTGCCGTCCCCAACAGTTTTATTGTGACTCTCCATCATACAGGCTTCTTTGTATGCCCCCTCTCTCTCTGCTTTGGCATTACTGACTCGTCTCTCCCATCTTTTTCTCGATTTCAGCCCTCACTACCCTCATACCTCCCTTTTCTGTATTATGTGTCATCCCTCGCTGCCCTCCATCACTCTTATTCCTCTTCTGTAATACTCACAGTTTCACAGAGTGAACACGTGAACAACAGTCCCTTTCTTCAATCTCGCCCTCTCGTTGTCTCTCTTTCTCTCTCGCCATTATCCCTCCTCTCCTTGCCCCCCCTGCCCTCTCTCTCCCCCTCACTGTAGATAACAGTGTGGGACAATGTCTCCAGTGTTTTGGCCACACTGAGGCTGCAGGCTGAGAGAAACAGGAATGTCAATTAACAAGAATAACTCAAAACAATGGGGCAGTAAAAGTTCTGTATTGTGTTGGAAAATGTTTGTGTTATGAGTCAGGGCAGATAATTTGTGTAGGAAAAATTGAATGGCTGTAAACTGCACCAAGGCCAACAAGGATGTGCGTTTGTCTGTGTGTGAATATGACGCAACACACAGTGAACTGGGTCAGTGTACATCATCTAGGTGGGGCATGAACGTCCAACTGTTGAATTTTTAATTTTGCCCGAATATGAGTGCTCTTTCTCCCCCGAATCCGTCTCCTGTGGTGTTGAGACCACAGAGGCGAGCCAACTTTTCTCCCTCTAAAGTGTCTAAAGTCTGCTGTCCCCAGTCTCTCCATGTCACGCATAAATGGCCTTTAAGCCAAAGAGTCAGAATTCACTCATGCTGTTTTCTTTTTCTTTTTTTTTTTTACATTCTGCACTGCAGCTTTAATTAGCATAAATGAACAGAGTGCTTCACCACAATTTGCACAACACTCGCAGGAATCATGTGACCCAAAAGTAAATTTCTGTGTTATTCCTGTGACCTTGGATGGTTCAGCTCAAGCTTTGCTGTTCTAGATAAAAGTGCCCTTTAAGCCTCTGAGCTGGTTCAGTTAATTAGTATATTTTTTATGCTTTTGATGAGCAAATGAGTGAGCTAAGATCTACTTGTTCTGCTGTGAGTGTGAGACTCATAACATTATATCTCTTTGACATCTTTTTCACATCACTATCCACTGTTTTACAGAGCACTAACACAAAACCTCTCATAACTTAAGAGATCTTTTTCTGTCTCGTTTAAATAATATAATACCACCTGCAGAATTATGCACAACAGCAGAGGTTCTTCCTGACGTGTGCTGTCAATGTGTGTGTTCAGTCTGCAGATGTGTGCGAGCAGATCCTTCGGGTGGTGTCTCGCTCTAGTCGCCTGGAAGAGTTGGTTCTGGACAACGCGGGACTCAAAACGTGAGAATAACTGACTATTAAAGGAACACTCAACCAATTTTACATGTCACTGTCAATTACTACTCAGCCTGTGAAAACATGCCTAGCGTGTTTAGTAACAGTCAATAACTCTTTTTCATAGCACACAGTTGTCATATTAGGAAAAGTACAGGTGTCCTAAATAACATTAGCATTAGCTCCCTTCTACTCAAGGGTCCTAGTGGCCATGACTGTGTGACAATAAACCAGCATGCACAGTATCAGGACTTCTATAATGCTCTGCATTTCTGCTGTAGCAAGAAAATGATATTTATGTTGCCAAAGCTTTTTAAAAGGTCGCACACGTGCCGGAAGTCAGCCATACGCACATAATGGATACCCTCTTTGACACCCTACAGTGATTTTGCCCAGAAGCTAGCTGCTGCCCTGGCCCATAACCCCAGCTCAGGACTCACCACCATTAATCTTGCCAACAACCCACTGGAGGACAGAGGTATGATATCTGCTCTAATCTAGTTTAATGTGCTCATCTCTGCTCTGTTATGCCCTCTGCTGTACTCTGGTCTGAACAGCTCTGTTCTAGATCAGGTGTGAAAGTGAACTCGCCTACCAGTGAAAAATTGAATGCATTAAACATTCAATAGTCATTTAGCAGTCAGATTTCTCTTGTCATCTTGTAAATGTGCAACATTCATTCATTGTACGACCACTACACATACCATAGCCTGCCGCGGGGTTTGAGTGTGATAATATTGACAGTTTAGGTTAACTTGTTACAGGACAGTGAACGCAACAAGTTTAATATTTCATCACCTCTATCTACAGTCTCTCAGTGTAACCAGGACACATGAATTAAAGATTCCACCCAATATTAAGGCAGTGGCATGAAGACATACGACAATTTTCCCAAGCTCACCAATCTCAGGCTTATTTGTTCTCATGTAAAATTTATTCTTATTCTTTGCCATATTCTTTGGTGATGTGTGGCTTGATAGACATTTAGTGCTTTTATGCATTTGTATAAAATTATTTTTTTTGTCTGTCTACTCACTGTGATGACAAATTACTTCCTACAGATATGAACACAGATATATCCAGAACTGACATAAGAGTTCAGCCTAATTGTTGTTTCCCTTTGAGAATTGCTTGCATTATTGTCCTCTTTCATTTCAAGCAGAGTTTGGTTTCAGATCTGTAAGATAGAGAGGCTGGATTTTACTATAGCAGAAAGAAGAAGACATACACTGTTGCAGAGAAGCTACATCTGTCAAGTTTTGAATAAAGGTTGCATGCTGGAGAGGAGGAGAATCATTGACACTCTCTTGCTGCAGGTATCTCCTCTCTGGGTGCTCAGTTTGCCAAACTTCGTATGGGGCTCAAGCATTTAAACTTCTCCAGAACCTCACTATCACCCAAAGGTATGTGCTGTCCTCACTTTGCTTTCGTACACAGCTCCTGAAACTAATATGAATATTGCGCTGTGATCAGCTGGCTTTGAGTTTTAATTTACACGATCCACTATGGTGAGATCTTCATCTGATCTACTCTTACCTACCTCTGAGATGCTTATGACACTTAATCATGAACATTTAACTGTGAGTGGGAGAGGGAGGGGCAAGAAAAGGATGTGTGCGTGTGCACAGACAGTCTGTTAACACTGTGCATGTTTTCATTTACATAAATGAAGCTCACCAGACCACTTTCCTTCAGTCAGCAGAGCTGTAACCTCTTGACATGATTGAAAAATGTTTCTGCAGTAATGGCCTTTAATGACATGCTATGAAGGGGCTGATTGTGCCGAGGCTTTAATGCCAAAAACTGCAGGGGATTTGTAATCGTTCTTGTCTTAATTTCTAAATGTGGCTGCTTGAAGGTAAAATTTCTTCTTGGTTCTCACCCAAAGTAAATGCTCCAGCACCAGGCACCGTCTTTTGGGACTCGCTGTAAACATGCTCTGCTCTCAGGCAATCAATAAAGAGCTCTCATATTTCACAGTGTCGGGTTAGTGGGAGGGCTGCGGAGCTTTAACTGAGCCTCGCTCATCTAGCTAAAGGTCCAATCCATAACCCAAACCCCGGAAGCTCTGAGGGAAAGAAGAGGATTGAGGACATGTTTTTCTGCCTTTCCTGTCTTTTTTAACACAGTTTTTATTTGATGTAATAAAAACTTATTCTCTCTCGATGATCTGCAATATTTTGGTGTATTTCCCTCGTTTTCATTTATCACACTCCTCCTCATCTCTTCTTATCTGTCAGATCATTCACTTGACAGTCACGCCTTGATTTCCTGGCAGAGTCAGGACTTTGTAAAAGTGTTAGTTCAGTGTGTCAGTCATGTGGCAGACGTGTCATGGGTCAGTGATTGTATGCACAATATGTCAGTATGACGCACACACTGTGCAGCAGAAATCCATGCGTGCAAAGACATGCAGACACACACATTCTCTGTCTCTCAAATAAGGCTGAATCATTTGAACGATTGTAGCACTTCGTGAGGATATTTAGAGCTTGATGCTCGATAATTCGATTATTTTGATATATTTTCTTACGACATATGAAGAAGAGGAGAATGCTTCACTGACAGAGGCGTAGCGTTACATCTACCTAACCATGAGAAAGCATACTCTTTTCACTTCCCAAGCATTCACTCGACATTCTGATCCTGTTCTTTCCTGTCTTCACCCACTGCTCATTTCCTCTGCTATTTCCTTCAATATGCTGTCAAAACATCAAGTGGAGATTTGAGGGTTGTGATACTGCTGACACCGTGTGTGTGTGTGTGTGTGTGTGTGTGTGTGTGTGTGTGTGTGTGTGTGTGTGTGTGTGTGTGTGTGTGTGTGTGTGTGTATGTGTATGTGTGTGTTTTAGGGGTGAACAGCCTTTGCCAGTCACTGAGTGCCAACCCGTCCATCCCCAGCAGCCTGGTCCATCTGGACCTCTCAGGGAATGTCCTCCGAGGAGACGACATGCAGGTACAAACACACACACACACACACACTGAGTTTCGAGTGCATTTTAGAGCTACTATCAATAACACTTAATTGATTGAACCAGGTCAGTGCTGCAGTTGTGTGAGGGCCTTTTCAGGCCATTATAAATCAGTTAACATGTCTGTCTGTTGGGGAGTATCGACTCGGGACATTTGACATCTGTTCAGAGCGCAGATACATCAGAATCTACTGTAACAGACACAATCACACCCGTCACAGTGATATACTGTAATTGTAGCTGGACGACAGACACAGAATTAACAGGAGTCTCCGCTGGTTGTCTGGCAACAAAGAGGCTCCAGGAAATTACTGTGCCCGGCCAAGAAGTAGTCCTGCACATGACCACAATCACAGTGATATTTTGAGATCAGCATCCAACAACTGATAGGATAGATAAGGTCATAAATGAAATATTGAATGATCGAAGTCAGGAATGATGGAAAATTCCGAATGGAAATGAACTGCTTTTCATCACTGTGGTCAACAACACAGCAGTCTAGTAACATGTCCTCCAGAAGACATCGTCTTCTCCTTTGTAACAGAGTGTGCTTTATTTTGCTTTCCATGTAGCATTTCTACCACTTCCTGGGTCAACCCAACAGCCTGGCAACCCTTGACCTCTCCAACACTGACTGCTCATTGGACCAGGTGAGTCGGGAGGCACGCTGATACGATACCCTGCCTGGAGCTCGTAGCAAAAAAGAGCTAAATTACAAGATAACTGGGTGCAGAGATATATGATAATGGAGAACAGGTTTTTAATAAACAGGCCCTAGAAAATCAGAGCATTACAAATAAACAAAGCAACATGCAATTAGAGTTGTATCTCATTATACTGTAATGTAAGATGAAGTGCTAACAATTAATATTAGTGTTACAGGGAGTGTAATCCAGTTTTATGCACCCGTTCAGTCTATGTTGCTGTTTGCTGCCTGCCAAGTGTTCTGAATACTGTATGTGATGTATTGATGTGGCTCTGAGAGCCAAATACAGCTTATTGATTAGCCTGAGATGTAGCCAGCTGTCAGTCTGTCACTGAAGATATTGATTAGCCCCTAAATCATATTGTGTGTCTCTCACATACAGCCAGATATAAAAACATTTACACACTTGTAGACACACTTTCTTCCTCTCTCTTTCTGTCTGTCACAAAGAATGGCAGCATTTTGTGCTCAGAACTCATTGATTATTTCAGTTATTACATTTTGGTGATATGCTCTGTGTATTTTCAAGGTTTGCTCAGCTCTGCTGCGAGGCTCAGTCCAACACCTCTCTGTTCTTAACGTGTCAAAGAGTGTCTTCCCCCACAGGTAAGAGCCTATCTGATTGTGCTAACTGTTACCTGAGAGTGAAGAAAGGAAACTCATTTATCGCGCTGCAGTAGCTTGTATGAAGAGTGCATTTGCAAGATTTCCCAAATACCAGTGAAAGTACAGAACCTGTTACAATTGAGGACAGACAGCTGCACAATAGAGGATTAACAATGAAAAAAGGCTGATATGATTAAAAAGATAATGTAACATAAGAATAGACAGAAATGCAAGGCTGTAATTATAACTGTGTTATTTAAAGAAGAGATTTTAGAAATGACAGCATCATCATTCATTTCAGTGAAAGTAAATCACTGCAAACGCAAACTTCTTTATTTTCATTTTCAACAAGAAATGTGAATCTTGGTTCCTCAGAGTTAAAGTTTGCTCACAGATATTAAAAAGTTCATCACACAGAAAGATTTATCTACAACAAACAAATGCAGTAGCATATCTTTTTGAAGCTAAAACCAAGCAGCGCCTCAACTTTTTGTTCTGCACTTGTCCATCAGTCTGCACCAAGGCTGAGAAGTTTGATAATCGCAGTCAAATGATGTGCAGAATTATCCACAACTGCCACCTGTGTGTTTTTGTGAAATCAGGGCCTGAATGTAATATGGATATTGAGCTGCATCGCAGACCTGTTGTAATGTGACATAGCTCTGGGATCTCCTGTACATCATCCATCATGTACTTACTGGAAAAAGGGATTCAGCCCACTGAGGCTTCCCTGTGATGTTAATTCCCATCTAACTATAACACTTTCTTCATCAGTTTCTGATGACAGAGGCATCACAGTAGTTTTCTTTGGCCAACAATGTATATTTGTGTGTGACACCTGCTGGTGACAAACTGCCATTGCAGACAAAATGAACTACATGATGAGGCAAGAGTCTGCTTGGGTTTGTGAAGAAGCATGGTTCCAATGTGTATGTGCAGATTTTGTGTGTAACAGATGGGTGGTGGGTGGAGTTTTCTTCCTGTTATTATCTCTCTTTCCAGCATGCCTCTAGGGAGCTGAGGGCGTTGTCAAGGGAGGGGCGGGGGTGGGATGAGTTAGGGTTATACCTGGGACTTTCAGTGAATCTTCTTTGTGAAAATCCCCTCTGAATCCTTTGTTTTGTGGTGCTCAAACAGTTTCTTAGACAGTAGATAAAAACTAAAATGGGTCACAGGCTTTTAGGACATGGCAAGAGCACTAAAAGCTTAATGTTGGCCTCTGATTTCAGGTCAACGAACAGAACTGCATCACTGAGCCTTATGTGGTGTTGGATCAAAAGAGCTTTGAAAAACTGTCTGAAAAGTTGTAGTAAAATGTTGTACTTCGAGTCATCGCTGTATCCGTCTGGCATTATTTTATTTCCTGCTCTCTTGTAGGAAAGGCAAAGAGGTGCCTCCGTCATTCAAGCACTTCTTCAGCAGTGCCATGTCTCTCAGCTCCATCAACGTGTCAGGGACCAAGCTGCCGCCAGAGGCCCTCAAGTGAGAGAAGGATTCATTCACATTTAATGTGTCTGAGGAGCAGCTCCTTCTGTCCCACATTCTCTCTGACTGTACATTTTGTTCCTCGTCTTCTTTTATCACCTGTAGCCCCTTTAAAACCAGTCAGATTAAACTCATCTTGTCAGCCTGTATCACAGTGAGGAGCTGCGTTAGAGGACAAGAGCTGCAGCTTTGGCCCGCTGCACTTTCAAAAGTGATGTTATTATTAGTTTTGGTGTTAAGACGCTGCAGTGGCCAAACATATGAGATCATAAATAGAGACAAATTGAACCAAATGGAGCAAAATGTAATGAACACTTTTAAAAAAATCTTTCATTATTTGAATCTTTATTATTTTTTAAATTCTTGTTTTTTAACCATGTATGATAATGTTGTTTTAGAGCTCTCCTGCTTGGCCTGGCCAGTAATCTCAATCTGAAGGACGTGTCTCTAGACCTCAGCTGTTGTGAGGTAAGACGGGATGCATGCATGTCAAGGTGTGTGCAGGGGAAGCAGGAAACTGGGAACTTTTTTAAAAATTCAAATCAAATCATGTGAATATTTACTAACACACTTGTGAGAACTGTAGAGTTGGAGCCCCTAACATTCTGCAGAGACCTGCATCCCACAACTGTAATTAAATTTAATGCTGATGATAATGCAAGTAGATCTGTTTAGTAGGAAGCACAGTTTGAACACAGTGGTGCAAAATACAGTGTAAGCTATCTTGGGTAATCAAAAGACTACACTCACTGGATTTTAGGGGCGGCACTGGTGTTGTTTTCCTGATTTTATCCATTTATTCTCCATGTTTCTAGTATTGGTAACATTTGTATAAGTGCCCTTGTCAGCTCAGGTTTGGTGAGTGAGGGTTTTAATAGTTTGGAGGTAATACTGTTCCAATGCAATCAGCTTTTTAGGATCCACTCCAAAACCATTTGACAGGCCAGTGACACAGTTAAGAGGCTGTATAATGGAATACTTGGCAGACAGCAGGTGGGGGTGGAGGGGGAGAGCTGTACAGAGGGGTGAGGGTGGGGGTGGGGGTTGGGTTTAGTTTCCATCTCTAATTGTTTCATCTCAACTCTCATGCACAGACGCACACACACACCAGCTTCCTCGCCTTCATCTCCTCCCCTGCTTGAACAGAAAACACAGCTTGCTGCAGATTGAATGGGATTGCTAAAGATAACACATGAATACAAATTACACAGGAAATCCAATTCCACATTCCCATAGAGATCTTCCCAAACTGAAGCTGTGGGGGGAAATGATGCGTTCCATCCTTTTTTGAAGTCTTAATGAACCGTTTGGCGGAGGCAGCCCAAAACTCAGAGTGGGCTGACAGCGTGCAAAATAAGGACTGCGCACATGACCCCTGTCAAGACTGTTTGTGCAAATGTGTGTGTGTTTGAACAGAAGTATGATCATTAAGCATCTGTGTGTTTTGTTGCTGGTAATTGTTGGCGTGGCTCTGACATGCTGTTCTCTCCCCGTAATGCCTCTGTAAGCTTGGCCATTGTGTAAGTACCAGTGTGCTCACTCTTAATAATTAGCATCTCATCCCGCCTCCTTTTTATTTGCACGTCTGTTTTGGAAGATATTGTAAAATTCTGCTGATCCTATTCTTCTCTGGGTCCATTTTTCTCTCAACATAGCACATGAAATGAAAAGATTTAACTAGGAGCAACGTCCCGCTGCAATTGCTGCAATTACTATTTGTCTTGACACGTCTGTCCTGCATGCTTCCATTATTAGTTGTCTGTGCTTAGAAATTGAATGCATGTTTCATTAAGGATTCATACACAGATGTTTTCGTATAAAGCATTAGCTTTGGCGAACCTGAATCTCATATTGTTGAATTTGTGCAAACATTTGCAGGTCTTTGTGGAAGCACTGTGACATTTATGTTTGTCATTTTTTGATAGTGCAAAAAATGAGTCATAGTGCAAGATTCTGCAAAAGCTGCCTCATTCCAGTTGTAGTGCAGTGTTAGAAGCTCTACGTACCTGCTGTATGTGTGTGTGGCTTTGTGTTTAAAACTTGCTCTCCTGTCTTTCCAGTTGCGGTCAGGAGGTTCTCAGATCCTTGAAGGTTGCATTGCCGAGATCCCAAACATCTCCAGCTTGGATATCTCTGATAATGGTGAGGTGGCAGTGTCCATGCATGCTGTGCCATGTATTAACTCAACTTCTTGCCCTCAGCATGCATCTACCAAAGTCAGTTATGATTAGTAAGCTTTACTGTCATTTCTAAGATATTTCTGTACCTCCAGGCCTGGACTCAGACCTGTCCACTCTGCTGGTGTGGTTAGCCAAGAACCGATCCATCAGACACCTCTCTCTGGGCAAGAACTTCAACAACATCAAGTCCAAGTAAGAGTCGAGTACAGTACAAGAGTGGAGAGGTTGCTCTCAGCTGATGTGTACAGGATGAGACAAACAGTGGTTAGGTTTGGGTTTGGTTGTGGCTTCATGTGAATAATGTATTTTTTCTGTACTTCACTGTGCTCTCTCAGCGGATTATCCTGTTCATGATGTATATTTTCTTCCTGTCTTTCTTCTGCCTGATTTAGAAACCTTGCTCCAGTGTTGGACAGCCTGGTCCATATGATTCAAGAGGAGGAGTCAGTGAGTTTTTAATTTCATTCTCAGTCACTGAATCTCCAACAGCTGCTGTGCAACTCACCTCTGACCTCTCCAATGGAGGGTGGTGTGAACATAATGTCCCTTCAGTGATCAATAAAGCCTCACATTCGGCTGAATTCATGTGGTTTATGAGAGCTGTACTCAAATATTCATGCTATTTCACTCATGTTGGATCTGTTGGATCAACACTTTTTCTTAAATTTAATGTGGGCGTTACTTAATTAGTTTTGAAATAGGAGAAGTGAGTGGTGGGAGAATTATTGCACTACAAAGGCAAACCACCAACATACGGCACAAGAAGGAAATGACTCAAGTGTTTAAACGGACAAGGACCATAGGTTTTTATCACCTAACGTATTACTGTGCGCTGATGATCACCATTTCTGCTGAGAACTCAAAAATTACCCAGAGTTGATAGCTTAGCTTCTAAACTCCTTCAAGCCATTGGACTTTCCCTCCCTGTGTGTATCAGTGACTACAGGGGGATGTTTTTAAGATATTACAAGATACCAGTTAAGCTATCATTCTCTTCAATTGCTATGGAAACCTGCTGTGACATCTAGAGATTTTTTCCCATCTGCTCGCTATCTTCCTGTCCTTCAATCTATCTCACTCATTTTATCTCTCTCTCCATCATGGGAGCTGTAACAAATTTTGCCCCAGTGCCTGCCCTTTTTTTGTCTCCCACAGTGGAGGATGTGCTAGATTGATGGTCCTATTGAGCTGTTCTGTGCTCGATAGGCCTCTAGATACATAGTCTGTGTGTGTGTGTGTGTGTGTGTGTGTGTGTGTGTGTGTGTGTGTGTGTGTGTGTGTATGAGAAGACTGTGCGTGTGTATGAGCTGGTTATCTGGCTTTGCAGGTTAGATACAAAGGAGAGAAGGAAAGGAGGAACACGTGTAATGAATGGGTCCTGAAAAAGTGGTTGAAAGAGGTTAAAGGTGGCAGGTCCAAGGATGATCAGTAAGGGTGGATTGTTAGGAATAAAAAGGTGGAAGTAGGTCGGGAAGGTGGCAGAGAATCAGGGTTTTTTTTGCATATATGGGACAGCTGATCCCAGAAAAGGGCTTGTTGTTAAAAGGAGCTGTGATGCACGGATTTGTTTGGACCAGGGATGAAAGTGGACTTTATAACCAGAGCTGACATGCAAACACAGATAGCTGAAGGCCTGTAGAGATAACAAAGCCCTCTCCCAAATACCCTTTTAGGCTCCACCCCTAGATTTGGAGTGCCCTCAACTGGGTAGTGACCTCCACAACGGAGCTACATTAACAAAGTAGACTCTGTCAGAAAATGCACTGACTCCAGTTATTTTTGTTGCTGCAGTCTATGTGAGACAATCAATAGTTAGCCAAATAATAATTTTCACTGGTTTACCACATTAACACACATGCTCACTGCAACTGAAATAAAAAATAAGGCACTTATTAAGGCAAGTAAAGCAGGCAGGCCTTTGGAGCTAATGACCTAAAACACCTGAGTACTTCACCTGCTTGTGCAAGCCATAGAAGTATACATAGAGGCCACGTTGGTACGTCGAAGCTGGCCTAATAATGTATTTAAGTCTATCAAGGCAGGAAGTCTGTCCATTATAAAAATCTTCGTAACTTGCTAAAATTTCAAGCAGTTTGGTTTGTTACAAATGCAAGATGTATTTAGGATAAATGATACTCGTTACGAACAAAACAGCAACAGTTTAAAGGACATCTATGGAGTGACGTTGGATAATCTGTAATAAACAAAGTTATCCAAATAACATATGATATCTAAATCTGCCATGATGCTTGTGAATGTTTGGTTGGGAAATGGTAGAAAGAAGTCATCAACAACCTAAATCTCAGTACAAAGTTAGAGGAGAAGATGCAGAACAGGTGGAGAGTGTGTGAAGAGTCAGAGGAATGATGAAGAACTGTTCAACCCCAATTTCTCCTGCGTAACAATGTTAATCCTTAAGTGTTTGGATAAGAATAATCAGTAAGAGCACCATATTCCCCTCCACCAGGGGATTGTGAACTGTAGTGAAGAGACAGGATGTTATATTGCTGAACACACACTGCAGGACAAATGAGTTTCATCCGAATATTAAACACAGTTCATCATTTTATGGACATGCATTAAACAGATTAATTTGTCTCTGGTTTAAGGTCACTTTTATTTGCGTGTCTGGGGTTACAATTTCTCATTTCTTGGTTTTATTAAACATGGCGCGTACAAATACCCTGAGCAATGATTTCATCATTTTAGTGCTTTACACGGACTGAGAATTGAACTCCTGGAGCTGCTGAAGCTTGTGTGTTTCATGGGATGTGTAATTACTGTCGGCACAACGTACAGATGTTGCCATTGTAGGCTTCCCTCCTTCTACATTCACTGCTACAACTAGATATAATTGGTGCACTGGTTATATGTGCTAATAGGACATGTTTAGATCTTGTTCAGGTGTTAGAAACAGTGCTGGATCCAGTGATCGGGATCTTGTTTCTTCATTGTATCACTGGAGAATGACCATGGCTACAAGTCCATAAACTTGTACCTATTTAAATGTGCATGTTTAATGTCTGCTCCATGGCCCAGACGAGCACACGCAGGCAGTTAATAATTCTCTCTGTATCCGCAGACAAGGCATAAAAAAATAATTTCCCTGCCTTAAGAACCATGCCGGTGTTATTCCTCCACACCCCCATCACTACACTTTCTATAAAATCCACCCTCACATTCTCACTCACCTTCAAAGACATAGCACACAAACCCATGAACTCTAATTTTAACGGTCTAGTGTTTTGCATTCAGCCCCTGCCATGTTTCTACAGTAGCCCAGAGTGGACAAACCAAAAACTGGCTCTAGAGAGCACCTTTCGCATTTTTTGGTGAGGGTTATGGGTGGTGGTGGTGGTGGTGGTGAGGTTGCAGTCTGCAACCTCACCACTAGATGCCACTAAATTTTGCATACCGGTCCTTGATTTCTTTTCCTTCTGTCTCTGACCAGTCAGGCGATGAGCTAATAAAACCACTGAGCTAACAGACTTTACTGGGAGTGTTTCCTGCGCTGCTGTATGCTTTTGCTTACTGCTCGAGGTGTTAATGCATGCGGAGGAGGAATCATATTTGGATTTGGTCCTGTTGGAGATGCTACACAGGAAGCCCGGTTGGCACATGTACCAAACATATGTAGTCTCTTCTCTATTTGCCGTGCGGTTCATGGATTGAATGTAACGGTGATGGAAAGTAGAGCCCTAAAATTAGGAAATATTTTTAGGAGGTTCTCCTAACTCAGGCAGTCACAGTGACTTTTAGCCTCAGCACATGTTTGTGAGGGCGGTTTCCAGGAGTCTCCAGCTGTGGAAATGGCATGCATCATAGAGAAGCTCAACTCTGGTGAACAGACGGACGCTGCTGGATGTTTGTAAACCTTTGCATCACTCTCACATCACAAAGAAATCCACTTGATCCTGTGCTGAATTTTTCATTTGCCCTCTTGGAGTTTTGAATGATAATGCCTTTGACATTTTAGAGAAGTCTTTTGCGAGTCCACTTGATCCTCTGATAAATGTTTGATTGAGGTTTGCCTTTCTGAGTCACCAGCCCCTGCAGGAACGTAGGGTTTTCTCAGTAAAGCTGCATTTGCAGAAGAGAAAGTTGGACAACAGGCCATTTTGAAAAATGAGATTCAGAGCAAAATGTGTCGATAGTTAAAGCTGTAGGCAGTAAATGGATCTTGACAGTTTTTGAATGTGGAAAAATGATGCTTTTTGTTGTTTTCTTTGAATTTGAAAAGCGTCAGAGACTTTTGTTATGGTGTCAAAGTTGCTGGGAGCTCTGACAGTCATGTCCGCCTGCATGCTTGCACTTTCTCTAAGGAAGTGCCAAAGATCACAGGGTGGGCGAGGGAAACAAACAGAGTCAGCATTAAGCCACAGAAAGAGAAGACGCAGGGAAACCAAACATCCATGGACAAGTAAATAAATTCAAGGACTCATGGAGGAGAAAACAAGCTGGCACTGCCTAAAAGAATATTAATGCTCTCAGTGACATAAATTACAATAGCTTTTGTTGGAGTTGGCAGTGATATACAGCAAGGGCAAGGAAAGCTCATTTTAAATGCTTGCTGTTGACGCCAAAGCTGAATTAAAACAGAGAAATGGAGGGCAGCTCATCAATTCTGACTCTACTGAATAGCCTGCAGGTGGCAGATAAAGCAATGACTCTTAGTTTCTATTGCACTGCCAAATACACACCAGATGTAGCAGTCATAATAAGAATGTGTTTTACCCCTTGATGTCATAATATGAACCCTCTCTTAACACCTTTTCTCCTCCTCCCACCCCACATGTGCTCTTCTTTCTCCCTCAAATCATCCCTCCCAGCCCCTCACCTCCCTGTCTCTAGCAGACTCCAGACTGAAGAGTGATCTGACCATCGTACTGAACGCACTCGGCAGCAACTCCTCACTCACCAGGTTAGACATCAGCGGAAACGCCATGGGGGACATGGGGGCCAAGATGCTGGCCAAGGCGCTTCAGATCAACTCCAAACTCAGGTGAGCTCTGCATTTGTTCAGGGGTCAAACGATGGGGAAATAAAAATAACAATGAAGAATGAATAAATCCCGCTAGATCACAAGTTGACCTTCTACGAGCCTCTTCATAAACTTTATTTGTTTGGCACCTTTAGCACACAAAGACAGTTCAAAGAGCTTTACATTTTGGTGAAGAAGTGCACTACAACAATATTTAAAAACACAATGAAATGCAAAGAAAAAGAATTTTAGAATAGAAGTGGAAATTTTTTTTCTTTGCGTCCTTATGTAGCAATTATAAGCGTTACATAAACATTTAATAAAATGTTTGTAACACACTAAACTGTCCTATGAAGACGTATTTTATATTATTACAACTGCATTTTAGTGTTCTGTCCTTACTTACCGTTTAAACACCAGCCCACAGAGTGTTAAAGTTACTGACCATAGTGTTAAGAAATGTTTATATCTACTTAAAACACCCACAGTGTGTTTAAACCATGTGTTTAATTATGCAATGTCTATAAATGCTAAATAAGGGAGGTTAAATAAAGAACTGACCAATAAAATGAGTATGAGTGGAGAAAAACAGTAACCAGAAATAGAGTTATAGTGCAGCTACATACATGTTGCTTGGTTGTTTGTGTCACATTGTGTGTTTCTCTGTGCAGGACTGTGATCTGGGATAAGAACAACACCAGCCCTCAGGGTCTTCAGGATGTAGCCGCCGCTCTGGAGAAGTACGTCGCTCTGTCTGTATCTGTGTAACACTGAGTCTGTGCGTGTCTAGAACTGCGTGCTCATGGCACCTCTGTTATTATACAGTGTGCATGCATGCATCATTGTGCTGGAAACCTCTGATGGGTGTGGGTGTGTGGTTAGCTGTTGAAGCCCAGATGTCATTTGTGAGGAAACCTTAAGGTGTGCTTAGACAGGAAGAGAGGGAGTGGATGAGGATGAGAGGAAGGAAACCAGAGAGTGACAAACACAAGGAATACAACAACAAAGAAACAAAGGCGGAAGAAAAGATGCTGAGGAAGGGAAAGGAAGAGAGAGACAAAAAGTTCGAGTTGAGACGGAATAAATCAGATTTCTTTGTCTAGCGCCTCGTCTGTCTGTGGACCTGAACGTTCAATATTCTGCGCGGGTTTGAAATGACATGTGCATCTCACTAAATTTGCTTCTGGGACACATCTGTACATCCACCTCTCTCCCGTCTCTCATCTTCTCTCTCTGTTTATCATATCCTCCCAGCAGCACATCTACCCATTTCCCCTCTGAGTCTCTGTATTGCATTATTGAAATAACAATTTTCTCTTCTTTTTTTTTTTTCCTGCTGCTGTTCTCTATTCTGCGGTGCAGTGGTGCCTGTGTGTGTATGTGTTCCCTTCAGGCAATTTCCTCATATCTCATGTGTTCTTTTTTTTTGTTAGAAAATGTTTCATAATGCTTGATGTTATAGTCTTCAGCAGCTCCCCTAAGACTTTAAGTACTGTTAAATATTATATGCAAGTCAGTATATTCACCTGCCATGAACGTTACAGAATGGATGCTTTTCAACCATCACTGACATATTTCAAGGGCCAATCAGGACCTCTTTCAAGGCTCAAATATGATAAAGGCACATGCATGTCGTGGATCAGTGGAAGACATTCCAAGTAGAGCTGAAACAAAAGGTCAGTTAATTTAATAATAGCTGAAAAAAATAGCCATTTGATCAGTTAATTGGGAAAAAAATCAGTCCATCAATGAGTAATAAAAATCATAAAGTACAGCAATTCAGGCATGTTTTATATTCTCAACATAAGCCGTTGCAAACATTAAAAAAACGGCACATCAGCTTCTCTGGCTGTCTCTTTTCTTATTCTGTTTCAACTCACATCGAAACAGAATTTTCGCTGCAGTCAAAAAATGAGTGATGGGGAATCCTGTTTAAAGGGTGGTGATGGAGGCAGGAGAAGAGATGAGGGAAGAGAACAGACGGGTTCACACAGAAGTCATATCTTCATTAGTACTGGCACCATGCTGCCTGCTGCGTTGCTTCACTGTGTGTGTGTGTGTGTGTGTGTGTGTGTGTGTGTGTGTGTGTGTGTGTGTGTGTGTGTGTGTGTGTGTTTACAGTGAAACCAGGTGTATCTGAGTAAAGATGAATCCGTTTACCTTTGAGGTTGATAACCATCAGAATCTGACTAACACTCGTTCCTTTACCTCCGAAGGCCTCATTTTCATCTCTCTGTGGTCTCTGCTTTCCCCTCTCCTCCATCATTCTGTGAATATTAATGCTGAGTGCTGACCTCTATTTCAAGATCAGTAACCTCTCTAACGGTGCCAGTTCATTGCTCTGTAATAGACCAGTGTCAGACCACACACGCAGAGCAATCAAGGGTTAATTTAGTCACATTTCCTAAATATTGCCAGTTTTTTTCCGGTGGGGTTACAGTGTTACTGATTCATTCACACTCAGATATAAACATACCATCTATAAATTATTATGCCATGACATATGATTACTTTATATGTCATGGTTCAGTAGAAATCATGGCAAGTTCTCCTTGAAATGAATGACATGCAGATTGAGTTTTTGCATTAGGAATAAATTTATCAAGAAATACCACAAGTGGAATCATTTCCCTCTGTTTCCTATCGTACAGCACAGAGTGAAAGTACAGACTCTGAACTGTCCGTTCTTTTATTATGCTGCAGTATATGTGTGTTCAAACGCAGCAGTTTCCTTCCTGTTTATTGAAATAATTGTGTTTGCCTTATCTGTACACTCTCTCTGTCTGGAATAATGTCCTCTGGCTGTGTGTCCATTAGGAACTTCACCATTCGTTTCATGCCCATCCCCATCATCGATGCCTCCCAGGCTCTGAAGGCCAGCCCTGAGAAGACAGAGGATGCTTTGCTAAAGGTATACAAAGAATTCTCATTGGTCCATCCGGCCTCCGGCGCTTCTAATAATACTATAAGAGGATTTTTATAGTGTGGCAACCATATTATATGCAACAGCTTCAGGGAAATCATTTATTTACATCATTATCACTTTGGTTCATTATCGTGACAGTGTTTTTTATGTTTATCCCCCCAGATTGAGAATTATCTGTACAGGAACCATGAAACCAGAAAATACCTACAGGAACAGGCCTATCGGCTGCAGCAGGGGATCGTCACCACAACCACACAACAAGTGTGTAAACAAACTGATGCAGTTACACACAAAATGATTATTATTGAGTTCAAATGCCCTATAATCAATGCAGTGCACTGTTTAGGTAAATCAGTATCCCTCTACAGCATCTCACAGAAAATGACCATTAAATATTTACATTAGGTACTAACTAGTATCATGTTTAACCCTTGAAATTTCAAACACAAACATACACATCTTATGTTCGTCTTCCAGATGATTGACAGGATCTGTGTGAAGGTGCAGGACCACCTGAACTCTCTGAGGAACTCGGAGACAGATGCCATCTTGGAGGATGTCAGAGCAGCAGAGAGCCTCATCAAAGATGCCAGGAACTCTAAAACAGTGAGAATGGACAAACAATGGAAACATGGACCTTTCTGGTGCACGTAAATTGAATAGTCCAGTAGTTTCCTGCATCCTTTTTTTGATTCCTATATCCATCCTATGTCCTCCTCTCTGTGTCTCCACCAGCTGCTCCCTAAACTCTACCACTTAGGATCCGCTGCCAGAGAGGAGGTGAACAGCTCGTCAGTGGGACCCATCCAAGAGAAACTGGAGTCTATGGCTGGGGAGGTGACAACTGTCATGGACCAGCAGCTGCAGGTAACTTTCACTCCAGAGATGACAGAAAAGGTGTCAGTGAAAACATTGACACCATAAATAAGAAAGCACATCATATACACATCATGTCACACATCAGGTATTTGTGGTTTACAGGGTCCGTTTGTGATAAATGGTGGGAAAATTAGAAAATAGGCGCCACCTACAGGCGATGAAAGGGAGAAATTTTAAGGAACTTCTTGGTTATTATTATTAATAATAATAATAATAATATTACTCATAATAATAATCTCTATTTATAGAGCATTTGGTTGCAAAATAAGAAAATCTAACTATTTATGGTAAAACAGCTACTGCCAATTTCAGCAATGTGGGATAAAAGAAATAAATGATAACAAAGTAGGAGCATAGCTAATCTCTGGGATTTTAGAAACAGAAATATCAAAGCAATGAGCAGCTGACATGAAAGATGCAACCAGACCAAAGAGTCAATTAAATATATGAAAGTTAAGTTCAATCACGATGTAAACTCATCAGCTCTTTCTTCACTTCTCCCAGGCTCTGTTGGAGTCGATGGTGGATGCAGCAGAGTCTCTGTGCCCTCACGTGATGAAGAGGAGTAATCTTCGTCCTGAGCTTATGAAAGCCAGCTCAACCAAGATGATTGTACCCAAAAGCTTTGTCACCAAAACCCTCCTGGAGCAGTCTGGGGTGGATATTATCAACAAAATCAGGTGTGTGTCTATGTGTGGATTTCAAAGTCAAACCACTGAGATCCTCCTGTGGTTGTGTTTGGGTCTGTTGTTCTGCTAATGACCATCACTCTCTTCTTCTCCCTCCCTGTCAGTGAGGTGAAGCTGAGTCTAGCGTCCTTCCTGTCTGATCGCATTGTTGATGAGATTCTCGAGGCCCTCTCCACTTCCCAACTCACTCTGGTAAGATTGAAGTCAGCAGAAGTCTCAGCTGGCTCATTGATTCATTCACTTAACTAAAGCCCTCTCAATTGTTTCAGCTAAATCAACTTTCATATAACCTCAAACTTCCTCTGTGCACTCATATCTTCTTCTCTCAACACCTCTGCTCCCTGTTTCCTCCCCTCTCTCGTCCTCCCAGGCAGATCATCTGGTGCGGCGAGGTCGTCCTTTGGTGCAGCAGGAGTCGGTGGATCTGGACGTCCCAGAGGAGAAGGTTCCTAAACGGGCATCAACCGAGATACTGGAGGCTGAGCGGCTGGAGGACCTAGAGGCGTGCATGGTAGGTGACACCCAGTTAGTTTAAACCGGCCATGATTTTTATTTACATATGAAGAATCAACACAAGTAGAAGAGTGAAGAGTGGCTCAGTTTTATGATTCTTTATCTAGGTCTCATATTTTGGCTTATTTACAGTGAAATTAATTATTAAAGTACAGCTTCTTGATTCTGCCCTGCCACCCAAGTTAAATGCCCAGTTATTTTTCGTTGTATTACACAAACACAGGTAATTACACCTGGTTTAATATTACCGTCTAATGGGGAAAAGAACTTGAGGATCGATTTTGCTATGAAAGAACTGTCTTGATGTTCAGTTAATGCTAAAAGCAGCTGATGTTGCTCTTATAGGTGACTGCTCAGGCTGGCTTATATGCATATACTGCACGAGGGCTGGTATGGTTAATAGTTGTGATAAAGATGAAATTAGAAAAAAATGTTTACTTTGAATGTTTATTTGACCTTTGTGAACATTTACTGGGTCTTGAGATGTGGAATGGTGTCTTCAATCCACTTTTTTTTAAGAAAAGGAGCATTGATAGAGCCCCTTCATGCGACCTGTGATGTACAGTAAATGCAGGCTGCAGTCCACAGGAAGCTGCATGTTCTCTTGTCTCTGGTCCTGTCTGTCTCTCTGATGTCTCACCCCTCTTTTCATCTTCTCTCTCCTGTTTTACATGAACGGTCCCAGCTTTCTCTTTCATTTTTGTCTTCACTTGGGTTTGCTGTGTGTTGTCTTTCTTCCTCTTCAATCTTCTTTTCCTCTGTTCTTCCTTCTCTCTCCACCTTTGCTCCGTGGAGACTCTGTGCTGCACCAGCGTAAGTACTTCTGCTCTGTCCCTCTACACTCTCCTTTCAGCCCACTTTCTTTTCGTCTTACTGTTTGTGTGTCTCCTCACTGTGCCTGCCTGCGACACAGTCCCTGTGCTGTAGCTTTTTCTGTAGCTCAAACGGCCTCCTGTATTTAAATATGTGGTTCCTATAATTTATTTTCAAGATAGTGTAGAAAAACTACAGTACAAGTATCGTAGGACACATTAACCTCTCACTTCTTCACTCACTCTTCAAATTCTATTTTAAACTGTTGAATACTGATAATTTAAAATGTGAGTAATTTTCTTAATGCATCCAGCCATGTTGCACTCCTCCACTCCTCTTAATGTGTGTCATCACCACCTTCTAAATGTGGATCACAGTGCAATATAAAATGCAGTGTGTGTATCCTTGTATGAAGGATCAGTTAAATGTTCCTCCATAACACCAACAACTGCACTGATTCCCTCACTTTACATTTTAAAGAAAGAGATACTTAATGTAGAAAACAATTAGCCGGTGTTAACCTTTTTAACCTTGTTTAAACATAAGAGGTTCCTGTCTGTATGAAGGTCAAGATGTCTGTGTTATTCTACCGTACATACATAAGTGTGTGATAGAGAAAATCAACACAGATACTTTAATTGTATCTACAGTTTGTTAATGATTGGCAGACTATGGCAAACTTCGGCAAAGGGGCAGACTATGAAACATACTGTAGCTACAAGCAAACTGTAGACCAAATCCTGAATAAGAAACCAGGGTCCAACAGCCACAGCGAGCTTGTTGCTGATAGAAACGATTTCTGACCATATTGCTTGTCCATTTGTTCTCCCAGGATATTTTATTTTTGAAGAACAAACATGGATTATCAAACTTGAAGCTCAGTCAGTCTTTAATGTTTTTGTTAACAGTTACCGCCGTTTGTATCTGATTACCTGCTCCTCTTTCAGATGACTCCAAAATCCAAGAGGAAGAGCATCCACAGCAGAATGCTTCGACCAGTGTCTCGTGCCTTTGGTGAGAAGTTTATCACATTTTACTGGTTTGTGTCTATGATATTGAGCTGTACTGGAGTGAAATAGTACATTATTCTTCTGCTTTATACTATATAAAGCTTACTTACTGGGTTAGGGCAGCTGGTATGAATCATTCAACATATATGAATCCAGTACTACTTAGACCTGATGACCGGTCAGCGTACTCTCGAACATTCAATGTATATCTAATTACAAACCTCTAAATGACTTTCAAACCTACAGAGATGGAGTTTGACCTGGACAAGGCCCTGGAAGATGTCCCTGTCCATGTGGAGGACACTTCATCTCGAACTCCTCCAACTCCATCTCAGGTGATGCCAAAACTGGAGCATCGTTCGCCAGGAGGGATGGTGGAGCTGCCGTCTGAGGAGGAAAAAAAGCTGCAGCACTTCACCAAACTACGACCCCGCCGCAACAAGAAAACACACTCCAGCAAAGTACCTGTGAGTCAAGCTCTGCTGGCAGAGCACATTTCAAGTTTAGTTGAGTTAGCCCAAACAAGGCTCTCCTTTCATTTACTTAAAGACCAAAGTAACCAGAAAAGAGTGACACTGAACATGAGTGGACCATATAACCAATCACTCACATGCACAGAAACCGTAGATTTACTGTGTGTCAGATGGTCCAGACATGGTATCTGATTTTTCAACCTCCTTTTTCAGCAAATCAGCAGTGCTCCATCTCAGGATGGGGAGCAGAATGGCCTCATGGGAAGGGTGGATGAGGGTGTGGACGAGTTCTTCTCTACAAAAGTCACAAAGATCGACTCAAAGTAAGAATTACGCTCTATTTGAATACTTTTCCAATGTATGTATGTATATATGTGTGTGTATGTGTGTGTGTGTGTGTGTGTGTGTGTGTGTGTGTACGTTCTAATATTAAGTTTCACATACATTAAACATGTTGAGTCTTTAGTCTTTCTGTCACGTTGTCTCTCGTTCCATCTCCTCCCAGACGTTCCCTGAAGAGTTCAGAATCTCAAGATGGAGAGAAGAAGAAGAGCAAAGGAGGATTCCTCAACCTCATCAAACGTTCCTCCAAATCAGATAAAACCGATAAATCGGACAAATCCGATAAGTCTGAGAAAAACCAGGCGACGTCTGCAGCCTCTGGAGCCTCAACAGCAGCTTCCACAATCCCAGAGGAGCCCTCCTCACCAAAAGTGTCAGTGAAGAGCCCAGCACCTGAGACAAAGTCCAGGTATAGATTATCAGAAATGTTTTCTGTGAATTACTCACGAACCAGGTCGGTCCCAATGTGCTAATAATCCCTGTCTGTACTGCAGAGACGCCTCCAGCCGCTCGCAGCCCGCAGACTACAGCAGCAGCTCAGACCGCTCAGAGGAGCTGAGGACGCCAGACTCCATAGACGAGCCTTGGGAGGGTTCGGACGGCAGGGGCAGCCCTCAGGGAGGCAGGCGGTACCCGGGGTTACAGATGATGGGCAGTGGTCTCCTGGCAGAGATGAAGGCCAAGCAGGAGAGGAGGGCACACAAGGTGAGGTGGTTTAAAAAGTCAGCGGCGGGGTTACGAGTAAGAAAGGAGACTAAGGGAGAGATGGGAGACACGTGGCAAACAGCTTGTGTCTGATATAAACCTCAAAGGACCAGATGATTCTGTTGACTCCCCACATTAAGCACAGTATGTCCTGCAGCAACATTTGTGTTGTGGTCCTAAATGCAAGGCCTTTTCCAGACGGAGACAAAGTGAGCGTGACAGTTCCTTCTTAGCATTACAAACAGCAAATCAAGGTTATTTGCTTCTTTTTACCAGATCACATGGTCACATCACATGGTCCTTTATGTCAGCTTTTACATCAGCATGGATGAGACACTAGAGGTGCTGAGAGTCATGGAAAGTTTTAACACCCACAACCCCAAAGTACAAGCCCAGTTCTGAAAACTGTGTGAAACATAATAAAACAGCACGTGATGCTTTGCTAATCATTTTATACGCAATTTAAAAACAGTACAAAGAAAACATATTTAACTTGTGAGGTGAGATTGTTTCGTCAGTCACAAATTGCTTTTCTTTTCACACAGAACAAAACATTGCAAATACAAATACAGCAAGCAGGACATGAAAGAAATTTTAAGGAAAACCAACTGTAATGTGATAAAATAAAGATAATAATAGATTTCAAACACAGTTTTTGGATACCTTGCAGAAGTTTATTGATCACCTTTGGATCTTTTAGTAAAATGGAAGATCTGCATTTCATTGTGTAACCTGCATTTAAGCCATTTATTAGTTTAATGATAATTAAGACGAGCTGTTTTCTCATAATTAACGTCAAAATCAGTTAAATCAGTCAAAAGTTAAACTACAAAAATAAAGTATGGTTTTTATGATGGTAGCACTGCAGTCAGAAACGGAGAAACGCTTATTTATATAAAAATGAATTTGATGTTGTTCTGGGGACAAAATGCTGTAGGTGCTCAGGCTCCACTTGTCAAGGCTGTTTTGTTCAGCACTCGCTAACTGTGAATCCCAGCTGGGAGAAGACACAAAATAAGAAGCATCCACACGCACACAATCACACACACACACACACACACACACACACATGCTGATGCTGAGACTTGTGTATATCTTCAGGCTAGTCATTGCGCCTGTCAACATGTTGACATGAAAACACAAACAACCCCGATTTTCTGCCAGACGACAAAGTGAGAGGAGGAGGAAGGAAGTGCAGAGAGGAAGAGATGGAGGCATGAACATCAAGTGGACAGAACGAAGACAAGAAAGACGACTGATAAGCAAATTCTCTGTCGTGACGCACCGCAGGGCGTAAACGTCGTGGGAATATTTCACCTACTTTAAATTCACTCAAAGGCTTTAAACTGAAAGCGCTGTCTGTTCCTTCACCTCCTTTGCTCTCTTTTCTATATTCACTTGTTCATTTCCTCAAAAGCACAAAAAAAGAGACTGCTTTTAAATTTGAGGTAAATCCTTGTGTGATTCAGGTGGAACAGAATTAGCCAGATAACACACACGGGCAATAACTGTATGTTTTGTGTACTATTTGTGTGTATCTGTGAGCTGGTGTTGGCACCTGTGTGTGTTCACTAGATGTATCACTGGTCCCTGTGTAGTAAGAGGTTTATGGTGTTTGGAGTATTAGGGGTTTTTTCTGACCTTGTGTCAGTGGCTCTAAAGCCTCTCCTGCCATCTGCTTGTCCTGGCTGGCTTCCAGGTGTGTGTGTGTGCGTGCGTGCATTGGCGTGCGTGTGTCTTTATGTATGCAGGTAAAATGGAGAGAGAGATTTTCAGGCGGATCATTAATACAAAGCTTGGGTGTGTGAGTTGCGTTTGCTAACACAAAAGCGCCCCCTTCTGTTAAAAAGCTGCTCTGCAGTCTTAATGCACATTCAGTATGGCAGCGCTGCGCTTTTCCAGTTTCACTGTTAAAATGAAAGCTTAAAACTGAAAATATACAGTATACATAATGTGTAACACACATACCAGACTCAGAAGGACAGTCTTGTCATTTTGTGCAGTTCTTCTACACACCAGGACTCGTAAATCATTTGTCATAAATCTGACAAATGTGAAAAAAAGATCTATTTTTACCGTTCTGCTTTCATTCATATGGTGATCCAGAATTTTGTCTTTGTGTCTCCTCCAGTCTTCCAGCCCTGACAGGCCTGACAGCAATGCAACAGGTAAGCTGTTTTATCAGTTGAGATAAACATGGAAAAAAAATGAGAGAGAGGAGTAACTTTAACATTTGTGAAAAAGGCTTTCAAGGTAAACTTGAATGATTCATGCAGACCTGCAGTTGGTTTTAGTGTTTGGATTATTTTCAGGGTCCTTTCTGAGTTTCGCAGCCTAAAAAGTGCAGGGAGACACATTTGGTTCTGAATTGCTTCTTTGGCTGTTGGGGTCTGGGACCGTGCATTACAGTACATACTGAAAAAATCATAGTGCGCATTATTTTTATTTATTTTGTGTATGTGTCAGCAGCCAAGCCCCAGCCCACCGTTTCAGAGAGCAGGTCTCCCAGTGGCTCCATTAATAAATCAGACCCTGGTTCTCCGGAGAAGACCCCTCCTCGTGCTGAGACCAAGCCTGAACCGGCACCTCGTCTCAGGGCTACATCCTCCTCGAGTTCCCCTGGAGGTCCGGTGAGCCCCAAACCGCCGGTGCCACAGGGAGCGAAGCCTGCGCTGGGTGCCCGTCCCACCATCCCACAGAAGCCGAGGACCAACAGCAGCAGCAGGAGCATAGGTACAGACAGAGGACTGGATCTGAGTCAGGTTTTATCCTCCTGAACCTCATCTTTGTACGACGTTTTCTTGATGTTGAGTGCAGAATGATTTCAGGTGATATAGGTAGAAATTCTTTGTTTGCGTTGTACTTGGAAAGACAATATTTTTTGAAGGCTGATAACATTTGTTTTCTGCTGATTTCCTGACAGATGAGAGCTCAGATTCCCCCACCAGTGGAGGTGTGTCTCCTAAGATCATAGCTCTTCCTCCCACGGTGAAGAGGATGCTGTCGGAGAAGGACAAAGAGGGCCAGAGCGGTCTGCAGTCTGGAGGCTCTGCCAACAAAACCACTCAGGATGGTGGGTCACTAACCTGTCTGTCACTTCGCCAATTCAAATGAAAAAACTGATTTTAAACTCTCTCCTTCACCGATCACCTGTCCTTTAGTTGCATCAGATTTCCAGTAGATGTCAGGATGTGACTCTCATGTATTTGCAGTGTTCCTGCTGAGGCTGACACGCGGATAGATTCGGGTCACAACTGTCACTCAGTCCCTTTCATGTATTACCTTTCGCTGTATGTGACAGACAGCCAGGCAGCTCGGTGATCTTTTTTTTAGCTTGTCTTCTCTCTGATGTTTTTGTTTCTTTGTTTTTCTTGCCTTGTGTCTCCTTTGGTCTCCCCTTCCTCTCTTCCCTTTTTTTTACTGTATGTTATCAGTGACACCCTCTGGTGCCTGTCAGAGGTACACACATCTGATTCATGTTGATGAGCACAATTCTTGCTCTCAGGCAAATGAGAGTTTATTTTGAAGCTGCTGGCCAGCTGGTTTGTTGCTCCTTTGTTTTGTTGCTCCTCAGATTTTTTATTATGCATGTTGAATGATTCCAGAGAGACTTGGGGAGGAGTTTCTGTCTGCAGCCAGCGCAATCTCACAACCTCTGCACCATTAGAGGCAATCTTTTTTTACCCAGAAGACAATCCTCATAATTTCAGATGTAATCATTAACATTAAACTTCATACATTAATGTGCGTGCGTGCGTGCGTGCGTGCGTGCGTGCGTGCGTGCGTGCGTGCGTGCGTGCGTGCGTGCGTGCGCGTGTGTGCGTGTACACACCCTGCTGGTATCAGAAGGCAGTTGTTTAGCTTTGTAGTGCTGCTCTTTGGATCTTAGTGCTGTGACTTTCCTAAAAATACACGATAAAGTGGGACCAAGGTGCTTTACATCACTTCTGTTTTAGGTCATGTATTCCAACTGGCCCTGAGGCTGACACTGGAACATGGCCAGTTGCCGCAACATACTTAACAGTTGCATGTGCCAAAAAAAACGCTTATCACTGCATTTTAAAATGGTTCATAATTACCTGTTTTCCTCTCTTCTTCACCTCTCTGCTCTCCTCCCCCTGCTCTAAGCATGGTCAACACTTAATGTCATTTTTATTTCCTCTCTCTCTCTCTCTGTCTCTCTCTCTCTCTCTCTCGTTGCAGCGAGGGCAGGGTCTGTGTCAGACTCTGTTCAGCGGCTCAGCCCTCTCCGTACCAACTCTGAGGATCACGGCTCCTTCAAGGCCAAGGAGCAATCTCCAAATCCAGACAAGACGGCAGGCAAGAAGTCATCAGACTCTGGGGAGGAGGCAGACAAAGACTTTATTTTAATATGAGTGAGACAAATGTTGACAAGCCTCACATGTTTTCCGTTAGAAAATCAACTATGGGAGAATCTCATCGATATATTTTCACTTATATCAGAGGTTGTACCTGCAGGTCCTGTCTGACCGCACAGTACAAATCATGTTTGGTTCGCAGGAAGACCTGCTGTCGTATCAGGTAATACACAGTCTGAAATTAATTTAATTTGGTTGTCTATGATTAAGTCTAAGTCTCCTAAGAGTTTGCTTCTCTTAAACCTTTTTTTTTGTTTCAACTCTCGGCTGTCAGCTGAAAATCTCATGTCTCAACTCTCAGCTTTTCAAGATTTGAGGAAATGCTTTCTGGGTTGATCATTGAAACCTGAAGTTTGTAAACCACTAAATAACAGGCACGATGCATTCAAGAAACAGCAGAATATTTGTGCAAAAGACAGCGAGAGAGACTGTGAAACAATGAGTGTACATCTAAAATCTCTTTCTTTTACTAATAATCCGACGTCTTGTTTCTATTTGTTGCAGTAGCTTGTTTCCCAGGGACCAAACACAAATGTAACAATAATACCAGGATCACTGTACTGTACTTGAACTTAAACACACGACCAGACCAGGACCCAATGGCATTTTTTTCCTTCAATATATTTGTATAGATTTTTCTATATGCTATTTTCAGTACGCGCAAGTTACTCTTCTCTGGACTTCAGAAGTGACTGAGTCCATTATGCAATTCATCTTTTTTTTTCTTTGCAGGAAAATACAGGTTCAGCTTGAGAATCTCAGCTCACCATAAATCAGAAATACGCATTTGATGCAGCTGCCAGTAAAACTATAAGTCACTCAGAGGAGACTGACTGGACTCGTCACTGAATGAGTGGAGGATAGCTATAGACGATATCAAACACCCCAACTGGACTCAAGTTTGTCTCTGTGTGAGAGAGTTGGAGTGACCATATGAAGTGTTGCTTTGAGAGGACTGTGGTACACTTTAACTTCACTGCTAACTAATCAATAAGGCTTCAGCACTGTTAACTAACACTGTTTGCTGTGTTTAGACACGACGGAAAAAACATTTCTCTTATGATACCTTTAAACTGCGCTGTTTATGGAGGAGTGGAGTTTGTGTCTGTCATTAAAATGCAATACAGAGTGCCGTCATAAACATAGTCTCAACGGCTTAATTTCTAGCTCACACTCCTCAGAACAAATGAGACTATCGAGCA
Source organism: Chaetodon auriga (assembly GCF_051107435.1). NCBI lineage: Eukaryota > Metazoa > Chordata > Actinopteri > Chaetodontiformes > Chaetodontidae > Chaetodon > Chaetodon auriga. The sequence continues at coordinate 13,044,564 of NC_135081.1, forward strand.
GGAAACTGTGTGGTATGTTTGTCACAGTCATTCAGACTCTGAATTGTTCCTAAACACAGATGGATCCTCACTTATTATAACACACTTGCGTTTATTAATACTCCCCTGGTGTGCTGATGGTCCTGTGAAAGCAAAGAACTTGCTCAAAGAGAGGAATGTCATAGATAATCAATTTGAAGGTAACACGGGAGAAAATGTAATTTGCTACCCTTTTCAGTATTTTGACAATAACCTCTTCAGTCTGATCTTTGTGTAAAAGCGGGACACCGAGGGAACTCCAGCCCTCAAACACTCAGCATCTCCTACAGACTTGACCTTCAGGGCTTTCAAATTCAGCTCACTTTCACTTCAAGACAAGCCATTTCTTTGAAGTTGGTGATCATATCGCCTTTGTTAAGAAAAAATTGAGAATGCCGGTGCTTATGTGAACGTGAGCTGAGGGTAGCTGCGTTTTGACCACGTCGACCTCTAGGTTACTCTGTGTGTAGCATGTTCAGGACCTGAATGCTACACGACAACAACAATAACACAGGTCTCAGGCCGATTCCTCTTATCTTTGTCTTGTAAAAGCAAGAAATGCCCTTTTCACACTGGTACACAGTCAGCAAACAGATTCTTAAAGTGATCTTGTGTTCATTCATCTCATCATTCGTTGTTAAAAGTTAAAAAAAAACTCATACCTCTATTTACAGTTTGTACTCTAAGCACTGGATTATTTTCAGTTTTACTAATATTGCACAGATTGGGACAGATTGGGACAGAAATGTCATTTCATTAGATGCTGCATTCATGCCATACTGGAATTATCAGTTTTCATCGTATGAATGCCATCAGCATCCAAGTAATAACTATGACTGGGAAACAAAGAAAATAAACCCAAATTTAATCAATATAGTCAATGTGTGACACTGTCAGTGCACCATATTTTCAACCCTCATACAACCATCTTCAGTTGTCTGATGATGCTGCATTAACCCCCAGACACCTGTATGTGAGATCCAAGTAATATTTAATTATACTGACATTAACTACTGTGGACTCACTTTATCGTTTGGCTGTCTAGTTGATTAAAATGTGCTAAAACAGTCATTTTCAATGTGCACTAGATCTCATTCTCTATGCGCAGTGTGAAAGGGGCACAGCTCATGTTTTATTGTACTGTATAAGAGTAATTCAAGTCCGGACCAAAGGTCTTTCTGGTGCACCTTTTCCTATGGTGTCTATTGATGTCTTTTTGTAGGATCATGATAAGATTACTAATCATGTCTTGGAAATAACACTGCTCTGCTGTATATAGCCAATCTGTCCTCTGATGTCGGTTACTGCTTTGATTCAGTCTCAAAACATCACTTTTCGTTTGAGAGGTGTTCCAGGACACTGAAAAAAAAAAAAAAAAACACTACTCTTCAGTCTGTTTAAGGTGAAGACACGTTGCTGTGTGCTGTATTCTGTTGACGTTTTCCTGACGCGAGGAATCGATATGGACACCCTCTTCTTCTTTGGCTCTTCTGTGTGGGATTTCAGAAGCAGCTGGCTGTGTTTCTGTCATGACTTCCTGTTCAATCCTGAAAAATGAGCTTCCACTACTTTCTGAGTGGAGAAAGTGAAAAGAACCAGTAGCATTGAGTTCAGACTGCCGAGTCTACGTGTGTGTGACTGCATGATGTGGCTGTGAGTTGTACTGTATGTATATATGTGTTTTCATACATGTAGGAGTGTGTGTATATATGTATGTGTAATATACACACATGTAATATACACACTGTGATATATTCACACGCCTACGTGAACACAGCAAATCCCATACTGTTTTGGTACTAAGTACACTACTACACTAGGGGTTTGTTTGTAACTTATTTGGAATAAAAATGCAAACAGCGGCCGGTGATGTCTCGATCCTTTTGTTGTTTTTCCTCTCACTTGTACATTGTGTTCATAAATGTAGAAATTAATTCTTTGTATGTATTACTTTGTTGTTACATGTAATCAATTTAATGTTACTTTCATCATGATTCAAAAAAAAAGAAATGATGCAAAACAATGACAACAATGTTTTCCTTGAGCTGGAAAAGAAATGCAGAAATGCAGAAATACAAATTACAGTTACAGTTTGCTCATTATCAGTCCATTTGTTCCATTTTGTCGTGGATCAGTATGTTTCACGAAGTCATTCTGCTGGTGTTGGACATTTCTTCATGCAAATATTAATATTGATTAAAATAATTTTACAGGCTTCAAACTCTCTTTGTTTTTTCTGTAACTTTTGTTGATGATCAGCTTTGCAGTGAAACAGTTCAGCCACCAGGTGGCAAATACAAAGCTACAGTATGCTCTCTCTCTCTCTCTCGCTCTCGCTCTCTCGCTCTCTCTCTCTCTCTCTCTCTCTCACACACACACACACACACACACACACACATGCACAGTGGAGGTGTGGTTTCTACTAAGTCTTGGTTGACATATGCTCTACATGTCGACCAAGCGGGAGGCTGAACGGTGCAACAGTTTGTCATCCTTGTTTTTGGGTGTTAAAGTTGACAGCTTACTTTGCTTTCTCCATTAAAATGGACACTGCTTTTGACAACCTGGATGCAGCTGGTTTCCTGGAAATCTGGCAACACTTTGATGCAGATGGTGAGGACAGTAAATGATATTTAATTTTTTTTCTCCTCTCTAATATACCTAAAACAGCACAGTAGTAATAAGTTCTTATGTTTAAAATGTTAAATATTCTAGTCATTGTCAATAAAAATGTTGACTATTTGTGTGTCTGAAGGCAGCAAAGTCCTACACCTAAATTTATTTATTTTTCAAAAGTACAATTTCACATGTATGCCATGTCTGAAAGGGGTTTGATACAGATGGGAGAGTGGCCAACAATAATGAGCAGCAAGGCTTTACACAGGTCAAAAGCTCAAAATGTGAAAATAATTTTGTCATGATAGAGTCACTTTGTGACTTCAGGGTAAAATCTTGCTCAGTCTTTGAATTTTGTGAGAAAATTCAAACTTCCTCCACTGGATTTACAAGCCAAGGACTGACACAACTTGCTCTTTATTTGACAGATAATGGCTACATTGAGGGTAAAGAGCTGGATGAGTTTTTCCGTCACATGATGAAGAGACTGGGTCCACAGGTAAATCAACTTTATCTGGATGAATTCATCCATGCTTTGTGATGACAGCAGTTCAATGCAGTGAAGGTGAACAGCAGCTGAACAGACACAAAGCCACAGATTGCAACATGATGTTCCATCTGATACTAGTAGACGCATATGATACTACTATACTGTCAATCTATATGCCACATCAATGACAATACTAGATTATTCTATATGTATGTTTCTTATTTTATGTTCTTTATTCTGTTATACATGTTCTGCAAGAAGAACTGTTTTGAAGTTTCTCTAAATGCAATGTTTGGCATACAATGGTAATTCACTTTCTCTTGTTTTGGTTAATTATTTCATGTAAGACACAGTTTGTCAAAATGGCATCTTAAACCAGCCTCTGGGATGTACATTTGGTTCTGGACACAGACTTTGCAGCACTTGTGATCTCCGCTGTGTGGGCAGATGAGCCTCTATGCAGTTATCTGGATGGGTGGGGTGTAAGGATGTTAGACACAACACAATTAAAGAGCTCTGGCCACTGTCAAAAGAACATCCTTTACTGGTCTGTGAGGCGTCTCCCCGACCGGTTAAAATGGAAAACAAAATGAGCATACAACTATTAGTTTATCTTCTGGTGTGTGCATCTGTGTGATTGACCTTAGATAATGACGGGGTACTAAAACAAACAGACCACCGACCACATGTCACTGATGTTTGCTCTCCATCATTAATGCCCCCAGGATACGTACTGTCAGTGTATTTCTCTCAAGCTATAAAAACATGGTGCAGTCGTTCGATTATATTCTATTCAGCTGTTGAAACATTGCGTGGCGCATTTCCTCTGGTGCAACACGTCCAGTATGTAGAGTTTTCCTTCATGACCTAACATGTTTTTAGTCAATAGCTCATATGCAACTTACTGAATTAGCATGTGACCCACTGTGAGTTTAATATATCAGTGAAACCAAGAGGAAACATGGGTTTGTTATGCAGCGTGCAGAGTGTCAATAGTGTAAAAACTTGTGCTTAGCAACAGGAGATTACTGGCGCCAGATAGGACTGTCTGACGGAAGGGTGATGCAGAAGATGAATGATTGTCTCTCTGTGATGAGCAATGCTCCGGCACCTTAAAGTCTGCAGACTGTGTGCTCTTGACTTCAAGAAACAATTATTCAGACTTGAGCACCGTATATCAGCAGGTTTCTATAGTCTATACCTGGCTGAGGAAGAACCTGTTCGACACAAGAAGAGAAAAAAAAGGGATTCTTACCTCAGATAAGCATGCATCGTAATCTTTGTTCTGTTTATCATAAAGAATGTGTAGGCCAGAGACATCTGGAGTGAGCTACATAAAGGCTTTACAATCAATCCTGGGTTGAGAAAGCAGAGAAAAAATGTGAGACCAAAGGAGTATCCATGGTGACATTTCTCAAAATAACCATGAGTCAGCCAGTGCAGTATTTGTCCTTCAACATCAAGATTTTCTACATTTTTCAAACATACTTGTATCTTGATTTATTACAATTTCCTGTAGATACCACCGTTTTTCCCTGCCATGTACCTTATCATCATGATATCTGTGTCCAGTTTAATACACACAGTAAATTTCTGATGGTGGATTTGGGGCAAGACAATCAATTTTGTCTTAATCTGTTGCATCTGTACAGGAGAAAGTGACTGAAGAGAGGGTCCAGAGACTGAAGCAAAGGTTTATGTCCGCCTATGATGCCACAGCTGATGGAAAACTACAGATTCAGGAGGTACTACATGATTTCTGTGTCTAAAATCACTCCATCATTCACTTCACTGTTACTTCCTTCATATTAACGGTAGAGTTCTCCACAGTGAGTAAAGGTGAAACACTGATTTAAAAAATTATTTTAGCAAAATGTGGGACACAGCTTCTATTCATGTGTGTGAAACACCTTTAAATACCTGTCCTGGAGAATCTGAATTCACTTCAATGCACTCATCCCTTCATCTACCAATAATTAGAAAATGTGGGATTTTGTACTACGATGCGTCTTCCTCCTCTCTGTCCTCTCTCTCAGACTCATCTGTTCCACTCACCTCTCCCTCTCCTTCTTCCCCTACATCTCCTCTTCATCTTTTATTTATCTCACGTATCCATGACAATTAGGATACAGCTCACACCGTGCTCAAGTGGAATGAAAGCTCATTTCCGGGACTGCCAAGGGTCCCGCTATATATAATATATATATATATATATATATATATGTGTGTGTGTGTTTGTGTGTGTGTGTGTGTGTGTGTGTGCCTGTTTACACAGTATGCACTATATATTTAACACTATGTAGTGTAAATAAAAAGCTAATCTGACTAGGACTGGGATCTAATTGATCCTTTTGGTTGACTCTCAAAAATCTCAAACAAATTGCTTGTAACTAATGAAGGTTGTTTCCCGAATGGCTTTTTGATTGAGACAGTTCATTGAATTACATCAAACTTCAAATCAAACAAATGAGCAGGCTGCGGCTGTTTCCCAGAAATTTAAAGCCATATTTCGATGACATTGCTTTCTCAGTCTCCACTCTGTGTAATTGATGCATTTCCTGGCACAGCGGCGGTGCTTCATGTGAACAATCACATGCAAGAAACATGGCCATTAGCCATTCAGCAGGTCAATCTCCTAATGCATCACACCCACAGACCCCGAAGACTTCAAGATTTACTCATGAAGCGAAAAAAAAAAGAAAAAAAAAATCAATACATGTCTGCCATAAGTGGCCTGTAGAAGACGTTGATTTACTGTGGCTGATGCAGGAACAGTGCGGTCAGACCCTTTTGTGCAGTAGCTTCTTTTGAAGCTGCGCACCCTGCTGGCTTGGGATGCTCCCATCAGACCTTTTCTTTCTGGTGCCGGTTCAGTTTATTCCTAATTTAAAATCTGTACTTAATGAAAGTAGCTGGTAGCAGAGCCACTGTCACTCTTAATGACAATGACAAAGATACTGTGTTACATACAGTAAGTGTGGATTGGTCATATCTTGTTAATACCTGGTCCACTTAATGAGGTCACTACCTGACCGGGTATCAATCCAGTCAACCAGATTGGTTCATCCCTACTGCACATATATGCTAAATATGTATTGACTGACCAATTTTTTAATTCAGAGTACTGTAAAGTTTTCCCCTGTATGGTACACTGTTGCTTCTGCTTTGTGGATGTCATTAGCAAGGAAGTTACCAAGCCTATCAAAAGCCACAGTTTCCTGTGAGATAGCTGCATGAAATGCAGTTACCCCTTCAGTTCAGTGACATATGACCGGTCTGTTGGGCACAATGTTCACTTACTATCAGACAACAGCATGTTTTCCAGTGTTTTCTTGGTAGCCTGCAAGTCTTGGTTTCCATTCCAAGATCTTCACTAGGAAGGCAGTAATGAAAGGAACACCAACAATCAATCATCAGTCATTGATTCCTCAAGTAACCAATCATTTGCTGGCTCCACCTTCTGAAATGTGAGAATGTGGTGTTTGCACTGTAGATTAAATAACTTTGGACTTTGTACTTCTGGTGTGATGAAAGAAGCAGTTTGCTGTGAAATTGTACCAACCTTTTGTAGATGTAGATAAACAACTATTCAAAAAAAAAAAAAAAAAAAGATCAACAGATAATGAGACAGTAAATTAGCCCTACTTTTTATTCTTGCTGGAGACACACAACCATGGCATGACTTTTTAAGTGTGTTGATCAGCGTGTCTGTGCTGAGCCTGTGGCTCTTCTGGAGTTGGCATCACTGTTGGTGCATTGCGCTTGTTCTGACTGTAAGTTGTTTTTCAACTTTGTGCTCGAAGTGCCCGCAATATGGTATTTTAATCAGATTGATGATGGGGCAAGGCTAATCTGCTAATGGAGCACTGATACTATTAAAGGACATACGAGAGAAGAGCAGCATGAACTGGAGAGGAGCCAGGTGGAGCTGATATAGAAAGTGAAACAAACGCTCACACATCCCTCGTTACATTGTGCCATGCAGGCAGTTTCAGTCTGCAGAGGTTTTGAGAAGTCTGCCAGTGAGAATTCTGCTGCCACCAATACAAAAAAGCTGTAAGAAAATGTTGTTTTAAAAACAGATGTCTCTTTTTATATACAGTGCCTCAGTTCATTAAGATAACACACAGACATCCCTGTCAATAAATTCATTGGATCCATTTCTTCAGTAGAAAATCTAATGAGAACTGACCCCTGATCAGATCAAGATCCCAAGACTGGGCCTAAAACTTGCTGGTAACTGTTATTCTCTTCAATGGTAAATTGGAAAAGACTGACAGAAATGTTTTCGTGTTTTCTAGTTGGCCAACATGATCCTCCCCGAAGATGAGAACTTCCTGTTAGTTTTCCGCAGAGAAGCTCTTCTGGACAACAGCGTTGACTTCATGAAGGTGAGGGCACAGACTACGCCAGACATTATTATGACAAGACGGCATGAGACGAGCCACATCCACCAAAACTATTAGGAATATGTCAACTATAACGTGCCATTGAAAGGTTTTAAGAACAGTGAATATTATACAGTAGCATAAAAACCCACAAAAACTGCACGTGACAGGTAAAGAACCAGAGAGATCAGATTATTACACTTCAAAGCTAAAAAACTGTTTAATTGATTTTGAATCTGTAGCACAAACTAGAAACTGGATGAAAAGACAAATTCTAAGAAAATGTTAATGGAAGGAAAATTTGGTAAAACCAGATCAGCCAGCGACAGGCCATGAGAGCAGAGGAGAGCGTACCTTTGATTTGGGGCTGCAACACATGCAAATATGAGGAAGTGTTCAAATAACATAACAGGAAGCAATGCACAGCAATTCATGCTGTTCAAGTTCAAGTTTATATCAAAACACAACTTAATCCACCTCTTGCTACGATGACACTTGTCATCATACTAAGTTAACTGCAACTGATTAAAATTCGTCAAAAATGGCTGTACACTGCGCGTAAGCACTGATCGGTTTGTTCTCCACTGCCCACTGTAGATATGGAGGAATTACGATGTCGACTGCAGCGGCTACATATCAGCTCAGGAGCTCAAGGTGAGGTTGCCATCGCAAACTAAAATGCACAACAGAGCCAATTACACATCTGTCTGTTCAAGGAGCAACCTTCAGTGGCTGCATTAACACAAAGTGACTGTAACCTTCAGCCATTATTTGTTGCTGGATGTTTGTCCATTTTCAGCTTCTCACAACGCATTTTTCTTGAGTGGAGATTCTTATTACCAAAAATAAATACCAAGGGGATGAATAATTCGAATTCTGTTGTCACATCCTCTTCTTTTAGAATGAGCTCTTCCTCGCTACACAATACATTGTGCACTCATCATGTAGTCATTTTTTTCCCCACAGAATTTGTTTTACAGTAATTGTGTAACATTCACTGGATTTGATCAGTTTGTTGTCTGATTATGTGATAAAACCTTTTGTCTCTCAGGCTTTCCTGAAAGACCTGTTTCAACAGCATCATAAGGAAGTGTCATCTGACAAGCTGGAGGAGTACACAGACACAATGGTAGTCATACAACCCACTCTCTCACACACAAACACTCCATAGTAAAACACAGTATGCACAAGATCATGCAGGTATCTGTTGTGTAAGTGTCAGACACGGCTGACAGCTTAAAAACAGTTAGAGCTGGCGTTTCAACTGACTTACTATCATCACCATGTTGACAGATGAGTTTATGTTAAACCTTCCCCTTTGTGGACTTGGCGTGCAGCTGGAGTCACTGGTCACTTCACTGTGGTTGACTGTGGGCAGGAGGCTTGCACAACAACTGTCTTGTTTATTTTCACAAAAGCTGTAATAGACTGAAAAAAAGATTCAAGCAGCTGAAACAAACTACTCTGCCAAACAACAGCCAACTGAAACTATTGTTCTGAAGAAGAAAACCAATAATTGTTCAGAGGGACTTTTCATTCATGATACTATTTTCTTGAGGTTTTGGTGTTGCTGCAGCTGTCAAAAGACAGTTACACAGCTTTTATATTTACTGACTGTCTCCCTGAGTTGTTTCAGTGGAAGCCCAGAGACTCAGATACCTGTTAGGAGTGGATTATAGATTTCAATTTGGCCGAGTTTGGTTCAGCTCAAAGTCAGATTGAACGATGACTTCAGAGTCGCAGGTGGTGTGAGGAAATAACCAGCAAGAGGACGGACAGAGAGACTCGCAGTGGCTCAGTGTTATTTTCATGCTTCTCCGTCCATCCTCTTTTTCTTGCAGATGAAAATCTTCGACAAAAACAAGGATGGCTGTTTGGATTTGAACGACTTGGCCAGGTACTTTTCAAAGAACAGGACAATGCATGGACTGCATGTCAGAGGGTTGGATAGCCATGAAAGAGAGATTTGATCAAATTTTTGCAGAAAATGTCCCAACCTGTTGCAGAAACGTACATGAAAACATGGCTGTGCATTTATTTAAGGTGTTATACTGTATCTTAAATCTCCCACAAGGGAAAGAAGATGACAATTCCACCACAAGAGATATTTTTCTCTTTGATAACTCGAATACTCATTAAATCCTGCATGTATTTCTTTCCAATTAGGATCTTGGCTTTAGAAGAGAATTTCCTGCTTCAGTTCCAGATGGATGTGAGTGTCTTCTTTATCTTGTTTATGTGACCGATGGAACCATGAGGCTAAATCGTGGTGCAACAATTATCTTCCAGTATTCTGATCTAATTTCTCTCCTGCTATATCCTCCATTTTTACCTCCTCGCTCCTCTTCCCAAGGCCTGCAGCAAAGAAGAGAGAAAGAGAGACTTTGACAAGATCTTTGCCCATTATGATGTTGTAAGTACAAAAATGCACCACACAAATGATGGCTTCTATTTCTTAATTGAGCAGCAAGTCCTGCAGGAAACTATGTGAAAATGTGGACTGTAGGCATTTTGGCTTAATGACCAACCTCTGAAGTATGATAATCCAGTTTCTAGTCTGCTTCACTGAACTATTTTACAGCACTTTGTTGTGCTTCGTCTGTAATATGGGTGATAAAGGCAGGTTGCAGGTCTGAATTGTCAGCCAGCCTGGAGAAGGAGGACAGCAAACAATCGCCCTGAACATCTTCCTTTAGAGAAAACAGCACGATCGGTGCTGGACAGTGATAGCAGTTTCACAGTAAAAGCAGATAGCAGTGCTATTAAACATTTTTCAGTCCCAATTAATAACACCCTCAGATGTTCATAATGAGTGCAGAGGAGGACTTGGTACAGCAACAGTGACTCCAATTAGCTCCCTTACCTCAGCAATGAAAGATAATGAAATTAAGCACCCATTACCCTGTCAAGTCACTCTCTGGGATGATGAGTTAACTCGGTCAGACTCATTCACAGCACAGCTCCAGACAGGATCAAGAGTCACTGATAAGCTTCCTCTATTCTTTAAAATCATATTTATGACTGTCTAAGTGGTGTATAAACTACTGGCTCATTTGGAAGCTTTTTATTCTGCCTGCATTTACTTTAATGGTCAGAGAAGCTTTGTGAGAAGTGTCCTGTGGTTACGGTCAGATATCAACAACAGACATCTGAGGCTTCTCAGCTACAATGCAACAAGTACATACTTCGGCATGTGGACTGCTGAGGCCAGGGATCGAACCACCTCCTGAGTCACAGCCACCCCCCGTAGCATTGTAGAGAGAATCGGGGGGAGACATTCCCCTTTATTTGTCACACACATGCACGCACTGCACACGAGGTGAAATTTGTTCTCCGCATTTCACCCATCCTGGTCATCCCTCCTCCGCGGCAGACCAGGAGCGGTGGGTAGCCAGACCGGCGCCCGGGGACCCATCTTTGCCGTCACCATTGGTCAGGTGGTGATCTTCTTGCATGTTTTTAGTGGGGGTATATATTTTTATGGAGGATACCCCAGGTGAACACAGGGAGAACATTCAAACTCCACACAGAAAAGCCCTCTTTTTTTGCAGCAGCTAATAATTGTAGCTAATAATGATGTGTAATCAATATTTCTGAAGTATCATTTTTGTCCATCTTTAATGCATAGTACTGCACTTTTGCTCTGACTGGAGACTCAACACTATTGAAACATTGTGATCCATAGTGAAAATAGTGTGAATTAGCAGCACAGCAAGTGGCACCTTTTTCAGGTTTTCCAAACACTGTTTTTAAGTTAACAACAGGGCTTCATGCAACATCTCTTGAACCTGGAGAAGGTGAAAATTTGCAGAAAGTTACAGATGTCAGCTTGAAAGAGTCTCGGGCTCGTGGCAATAGTATATCATTCTCATTTGAAAGTATCACTATCAAGAAGCATTTGTGTGCTTATGCTTCAAATCATGATGCATGAAGCCTGGAGATGGATATTTGAAAGATGTGTGATCAGTGATATGATTAACAGGCAAACACTCCATGGTGCTTACTATGGATAAACATCCCTGCATGCTGGAATGTGTTCCAGAGCCAGCAGTGACCTCAGGAGTCCACCCAGAAAAGGATGACTAATAATGACTGAGTAAAGCGAGTAGGAGATTTGAAGATGTAATCTGCCCTCTTCTCTCTGTCTTTTCACTTTCTCCCGTCAACTCTTTTTCCTCTTTCCTTCATCTCCCTTTCTGTCTTTCCTTTTGTTGTTCAGAGCAAGACAGGAGCGCTGGAGGGTCCTGAGGTGGACGGTTTCGTCAAAGACATGATGGGGCTGGTCAGGGTGAGACACGATGCTGTTACTGTATTTTTTTGCAAATATTCTTTCTGCCATTTACATATTAGAGTACAATTGTTGCAACATATGGATAAATCTATGTATGTGCCAAACATTTCTGATTATATTCCATCTCCATTTCCTGATTACCCATGATGAGTGTGTCAGGTAGTCGGCCACCAGAGACTTGTCGGCATCGGTCAGAGTCTTGGTGGCTGTCTCAAAGACTCGCCGTGCCTTTCTAAATAGCCATAACTTGCTCAATTTTCAACTGACCTTCTGTCCTCTCCAGCCCAACATCTCAGGTCCTGAGCTGGACAAGCTGCGAGCCGTGCTGCTGCGTCACTGTGACGTCAACAAGGACGGGAAGATCCAGAGAAACGAGCTAGCTCTGTATCTGGGAGTTAGACCTAAACCTTAGAGAGAGATGTACCATGAAACACTGAATCTGTATTTGCTGTATGGTCAGTAATGGTAGAATGCTGTTTGATTCAGATCCATCTGATTAATGGGTTACTTAAAGGTCAGTTCTCATAAAGAGTTATTTGATCCAGAATATGATAGAAACGCAATTTGATGCTGTGTTATGAAAAACAAAATTAGATGACTGTGTGGTCTATGACTTTAAATGACAGTGTTTCTTGTGCATGTTGTGAGCCAAAGAAAAGTATGAGCTGTGAATGTTTTTTTGGCTGAAAAGACCGTGCTGTAAGACTTGTACCACGTTAATCACTTTGTTAGTCGTCCAACACGTTAGTGTAGATTTTGAAAACATAAGATGTTTTTAATTGCAGTATGTGACTTTTAGTTTGGTGCTGGAATACATTTGGCCATGACCAATGTTTGGTCATTTGCATGTTTCTCGGCCAAAGGACGCTACAGTACAGTCTGCTGTTGTGATTTTAATATAATGTGCAGTTGAGGAATAAAAGTATGATGACAAGTGATGAGACTATTAATTTGTTTTTTCTTCTCTTTGCTACTGTAAAGAAATGTAACAGCTCCTTTAAGCACAAACAAATGAAACTTGCAAACTAAGCAGTCAAAATTTGAACTTATTAATTCAATTAGTTTACAACTTACCTACTGAGGAGAGTAACATTTAGCTCTGATGAAATAATAGAAATATGCATATAAGAGGATTTAGTATTACAAATTACAAATCATAACGAGATAATGAACTACTATTTACACAGTGCAAGTGTATGACTGCTGACAAGCTGTTGCACTACTTGGCATTTACTGTGTCGTCCATTACTACAGAGCAGAGATGAAATGTGGAATAGTTATGGAAATGTTTCCAAACTAAAAAGCGATGACTTTTGAATGCTTGTACTCACTCATATTCATCACACTGTGCTGTACGGGATGTTTAGTCTAATGCAAGGATTCGACAGGATTGTTCCCTGAATTTCATGTCCTTCATACAGTGATTCATTTAATACATCCTCCAAATACGTTTACTGTACGCAGATAATTTTATTTTAAGAGACTGAGTCAACAGCAGTGATGGAGAGCATCCTTTGTATGGGGGATAAACAGTATAATGTAATATGAGTTTGCTGACTGAAAATGACCAGAGATTAATCAGAAAATATAACATTTCATACAAAAAACAATGCTTCTGGTCATGTGAGATATTCTGTAAAGTGTACACCAGTGTAGCTTTATAGATGTGGAGGTTAGCGTCGGTCTGAACATATGAACTGAACAGTTTCATCTCCACCAGATGAACTGTGTCCAGGTCACAGCGACTTGTCTCCTCCGAGATGCAACGAGCTGACAGGCGAGTCCCTGTTTGTTAAGTAGAAGCCAGAGAATGAGAGCAAACACAGTTAAGTAAATGGAAACCCCTCTGGCCACTAAAAGGAACTTAATGGTTCAGACCTAAAAGCTTTATTTTGCCTCAGACCAGCTGATCTTCCTTTGAGTCCCCACAAAGCTGCAGTGTGGTTTGATATTGTCAGTATCTCTGTCTGTGTGTGTTCATTAAATAGAAACAACTTCAAACATAAAAAAGAGCCTTTACATGCTGTTTATGTACAGTAAATAGATAAACTTGGGTGAGTGTTTGCATGTGTGTACTGTGCTGTACAGAGAAGGGCTTCTGGTTGCGTGTTTGTGTGGACAGAGCAGCTGCTACACAGCTGCTACAAAACAAACAGTTTCCCATTTAGGCTGAAAGCTTCCCTCCCCGCCATATCACAGGCCTCATTTACACTGGATGTTTAACAATTAGCAAGAATAGCAGTAAAATGCTGTCTGATAATTGCCTGGAAGCACTCACTCACTCCTTTGCTGAATGCAGAATCCATTGTATATTTTCTTTCGATTGCAAAGTAATACTTATTTCTATTATCTAAGTGAAAAGTGACAGTAAGATGAGAGGAGCTGCTTTTTTCTGCTTTTATTCTGTTCTCTTTAAGGTTGAATGAAGCTCCATTCTAGATGAATAACAGGCAGCATGTGGACTGCAAATGAATTTCCTCATATCTGCTATGATAACGTCTTGATTGAAAGTCCACCAAGAAGATTTCTTTGGCCATACACATGACTCCTGGCCTTTGAGTCTGTCCCTTTAGCCCTGCTGAGCTCTGTCATTAAAGAAAATAAACTCAGCCAATTCTAATGTATACACAGAAGCTTCTGGTCATGTAAAAAATATTTTAAAAATAAAAGAGAGAGAGAGAGAGAGAGAGAGAGAGAGAGAGAGAGAGAGAGAGAGACATCACCCCTCCCTTTCATACAGAACATCCTTTCAGGTTCACATAGTTTAATGCTTCCCTCTAGTGGTCAGACTGAAGTGTTGCAGTCCTTGATAGTTCGGTATGTAGGCTAACATTTGCAGTGGGCAGGTTCACTTTTATCCACAGAAAGTGGTATTACACCCTGTAATGATCTATTAGTGCTGACCAGACCTGTTGCAAAAAAGAGTTGCTACAAACTTTGATCTTGCAGTTGCATGATCACATGGTTCATGTAGCACGCAACAGTTCCAACAGAGCTATGAATAATATTAAATATTAATGCATCAGAACTCACTGTTCACTACAATGACTGTTTTTCACTTTTTCAGTGTTTGATTTTGGAGGGATGGGGCACTGTTCTCACAACATACAATAGATTAAATGTATTTATGCATTCATATTTTCTCATGCATCTATGTTCACAGTTTGTCTGTCCTCCTGTGTTTCCCATCACATGTGTCTTGGTCTTTGTCTGAGCTGAGCTGGGTGTGGTTACCTGCTCCTCCTGTGTCCAACCCACCTGCACACCTGTGGCTCATCACTAATCACCCGCATGGTACAAAAACCCAGTCATTCACTCCAGTCTTTGGCAGATCGTCAGTTCTCCTCAGTGATATTTTTCTTGGCTGTCTTTTGAAACTGGTTTGTGATTTTGCTCCATGCTCCCTACAAGCGCTCTCACTCTTGTGCCTTCTTTTGTTCTGAATTTTGCCTGTCGTTCTGCTTTTGGGTTCAGCTCAAACTCTCCATTACGACAGCACAAGTGAATATCAGCAACTGCTCAATTTAGTGCAAGCCAAGAAAAAAGTTTGGTCAATAGGGCAAAATATACAAGGCACACAGCTGCAGTCAGCCAGACATTTTATTATGGTGCATCCAGGGAGAGGGTCAGTAAGTCTTTCCTTGAATGGGCAGTCTTCAAAGAAATGGACCTCCAACAGGCAACGAAAGAAGACAGAAAGCAGGCCAGGAAGGGCATACATGTGTTTGAAACCGCCATTCAGTCCTTCCACTGGCTGCTTTCACAACAAGTCCCTTTTCATCGGGATACTATGCTAATAGGCAAGATCAGGAGAGAAACCTGGCCGTGGACGAGGTATTTACATGTCACCTCTGCAGCTGAACATTCATGTCCAGTCTTTTCCCCCAACCATGGTTTTCCACTGTTGATGCTAGCACTGGATCTGGATAACTAGGTGTTATCTCATAAATGTTAACTAAAGCTGGCTACATAAAGGTCAACAAATGCATTGAAATATCAACAGATAGTTTGCACATGTCACTTGTATTGACCAGGCACCGCCATTACTTTAGTTAAACAGCTTCCAGCCATTAATAAATATCTGGCTTTCTGCATGAGGCTGGTATGTGTGTGTCTGTGCTTAGTTAAATTAAAGAGCAGTTAAATTTATAAAGGCCACAGCACCAGGCTCCTCACAGGGACAGGTGACTGACCCCAGTGCCTTTTCCATTCCTTTTCCTTCTTCTTTTCTTCTCTGGCTCCAGGCCATTCTCACTAAGTAAACAACAAATAAGAAAGGTGCTGTAAATTGTAACCCTTAAAAGTCTCCCACTGCCCTTCTTTAAGGCTGCGTTTCTGTGCCTCTCCTAGGTGAAACCTAACATTCCCATTCCCAAAACGCCAGTGATAAATGCAGTTCACGGGACCCATAAGCTGAAATGTAAACATAATTCACAATGTATGGATCTGTCAGGTCACCGGTTGCCACGGTGTCAGCTGAGCACGTCAACAACCTTTCCAACAGAAGGTCAGTCAGAGATAAAACACGTTTTGGCAGAAGAACTCGTTGAAATTTGTGCCTGCAATTTCAATTATCTTAGGTCAAGTATAATTAACATACAGTATATAGACAGTTGTGAAAGTGAGATAGGAAAGAGGAGAGTGGGACTATAACCAAGAGCTGCTTCTCTGTGCAAATTCACTTACCCTGCACTGGATTATAATGGATCAGGTTTGAGGAAGCTGTTAGTGGGTAACTGTCAGACATATACTGCATATTCCCAGTGCTTTTTAGCAGCCAACAATAAATTAAATGTAAAATTTACTGTATTACTTTTGTAATCCTGATATCTTGACAGCATTTTTTGATGAATGGAGCCAAATCTTGTGTTAGGAAAAGCTTTACACTCCCAGAAAGCAGTAACAACCAAAGAGAGAATGAGGGCTACAGCTGCTAACAATACATTTTTAACACTCACAATCAAAGTGCATGTACGTCACAAAGCACTCCCTGTGTAAAGGGAACCTGTATTTAAAATGGTGTTTGGTAATGGTAAATGGTAAATAATGCTAAATGTGTGGCCATGGTGTTTTATTGTGTGTGACGCAAGTCTTTTAACTTGCGTCACTTTCTAGACAAATGTGGTTGACAAACACTGTAGATTTACTTCCACTGCCCGAAATAAAGGTGGGACTCAATGACCCAAACCATCTGACAGATGAAATACTGTGCTTTTATGGCAAACTTTTGAAATTTGCTACAACAGCTGAGCAACTATTTCAAACAAGTTTATTTTAAAAAAGCAATTTCCAACAGACTATTAAATATGACATTTATAGTAAAGCTTTTCTTTAAGGGTCTCATATGTATGAATTAACAGGCCAAGCTAAATACTGTGATAATCGTTAATCTTCAACTTCAAGCTGTGAGCTGATCCTCCATCCAGGATGAAATATTTGTGTTTAATCTCCCCTGTCATGCCTCCCTGGGTTCGTTCTGTTTTCGGCGCTCTGTGCACAGCTAAAAATAATACCTGTAAAACTGTGGCCATAAATTAGAATATTTTTATTTGTTTTCTTATGAGATCTCCCTCAAGTGGCAGCAATGTGTTGAGTTCTTCAGGAGAAGTTAAAACAAACATCGCTGTGGCACAGATGTGTGGCAAACTGTGGACACTCCGCAGGGTGTCCTGTCAGAGAAGCTAAGAGGAGCTTGAGTGGCGATAAATGCCATGAGTATAATTCGTCTGATGGCCAGGGGCCATCTCTCTGAAGACAGAATGTCACGAACCAACTGGACAAGTTGAGACTGAGCTGGGAGACAGTTTCTAAAGCAACAGAGCCGGCCACTTTTCTCAAGGGCACAGTGGAGGTTCAGAAGTGGACAACTATAATTCATAAGACTTCAGGACACCCTGCACAGGCATTAAGCATCTTAGTCTAAAACTAACCTGACAGAGGTTTGCAACAGCCTGCAAAACTAGAATGAACACAAAGAGGACACAATCTTGTAAACATTTTATTTGAACAGCAGTTTAATTTTTGTCTGCATGTGGACATGAATCATCAAAATACATTTTCGATAAGAATCCCCTGAATATGTTTTTCAGCAGAGGCAGGAGGTTTTACATTTGGAAAAAAAAACAAAAAAACATTGTGTCTCTTCATGTTATTCCTTGGCCAACACAAAAACTTACATATCTGCAATAAGTGAATATCACAAGATGTAACATTAGCTGATTTATTAGTTTAGCTCTAACATATGTGACGTTTGTTTTTCCCATTCTTTTAACTGGGTGGTTCTTGAGCAAATATTGAAATGTATGGTCTGAATCCTCTTAAGTAGTTTCTGGATTTGCAACTACATAGATCCAAAACTGCACAAACAAATTTGCCAGATAGATGGAGGGGAGCAAAGTCATAACCATTTTACTGGAGTTAATGCTGCAGTCCAGCAATGATCAGTTTCCATTACAATGTAAAAACTGTACAACAGCACCACAAACTGTAGGGTTGAATCCACACCATCATGATTCTCTATCATCCCACTCACTGCCTCCTCTTCCACACAGGCCGCCATCGGGACATTTTTCCATTGTACATGTTTTATTAGTGGAAACTGCATATTGTATTCATCCACCACCACCCACCATAAGACGCATCTGCCTCCGTCCCGGTGTCTCAGCTCATGTATAGTGGCGTACAGCAAATAAACCCTGAGTGAGAGATTTGCGGTGGCCTCCCAAGCTGTTAAACCCACTGACTGCCACTCGGCAAGCAAATTGACATTATGCAAAGTGTGAATCTGTGGAGGAAGTAATGTAAACTGACGACAAGTGTGCAGGAGAAAGCAGGGTAAACAGATGAGTTAGAGGGTGAAATAAGCCTGTTAGACAATGGCATAGTACACCACACATACACACCTCTTCCCTCCACCTACAGTGTGCTGTCCAGAGTAAATAACAAGCAGTAACTTCTTTCAGGACCTGTCAACTCTCCCTGAACCCAACCAGAGCCTGAGGTGAACTACAAGTCAAAAACAAACAATCCCTGCAGCAACATCTGCAATGCTTTAACTCACTGGTTCTATATCCCATTTCCATTTTGTGTCCAACAACACGGACAGATCAACAGTGATTAAAATTCCTTTCAGTCGATGTCAAATGTACTGTAAGCCAGTAATAGTGTGCTACATGCCTACAAGACTGGAAGCCAATGTTTAATGATCTGGAAAAATAAAGCAATATTTGGACTAAAAGAAATGCTGTTTTAGCCATGTGGAATTATTCAAGCTATTTGTCCGAGTTTCCTTTGGAAGAGCATTGATCAAATACACTCTGATCCCTGGTGCTTAAACCCTTTGATTTACTCCACCCGTGATTCAGCAGTGAACACAGCGCGGAAGATGAAGGAGCACTAAAACACACATCGTGGAAACATTCAGTTAAATCGTCTGTGGTATGCATGAAAACACATACCGCAGAGAGGACTCACCCAAACTGGAGTCTGTATGTTCAGTTTGATCTTTTTAATGAAACAACAACCTGTGCTGGAATTAAGACTGGAGAAACCCAAAAAAGCTGAATACGGAGCATGAGCTAAAAATCAAAAGTGTTCTTCAACATCGGCACATAACTCAGGTCAACACAATAGAACCTGATCCTATTTTACGATGATGAATCCTCCACCCACCGAGCCACACAGACTGTTGACCACACATGTTACTGAAAGAGTAGCAAAAGCATTAATGATGTTGGACTGTCTTTACTGTGTAAACTGTGAGCCAATCATGGTGAAGCTCTCAGTGGCGGCATCGACTGTGTGGCCTGACCACTTGATGCCCTACAGCAGAGTCCAACACCAACAGCTAGCAGGCCGACAGGGCGGCTGTTAGCTGTGTGACCTGCCTTTGTTTAGAGAAGACTGCGTCAAACCTCAATTTAAAATGGTACTGAAACATTTCCTACCATGGGAGGATGAAGTGCATTTTGGGGGTAAACAAAAGATGAGTGTGATAATAACATAAGGTATGAAATCTCACAGACCCCCTCTGGACAAAGGAAACACACAAACTGAACGTCCTCGCCACAGAGTCCACTGCCTCCTCCATCTTTCTCTGTTTGAGGCCTGATTTGCGCTCATTCCTTCATCTCTGTCCTCCTGTCTGTCTTCTCCCATATGTTCCTCTCTCCTCTCGAATGCAGAGTGGAAATATTTCACAGATAGTATGAATGTGCGTATGCAGACTTCCCACCTCATTCCTGGGATATATCACAGTTTGCCACACGGTGCCAAGCTGTCACACAATAAATAAGCCCGATGTTTTCCAGGATGTATATTTGCATTTTAGGCTTTTCGCTAAATTTTATCATTACTAACTGTCAGATCAGGTATTCTGTGAGAAATATAGATGAAATGTATGAATGAAAGAGCGGTTTTGTGTCGTACTGGTTGATGCCAGTGAGTGAACAGGCCTTACTGTGAGAAGGAGCCTCCTATGCTGAAGACTGAAGCAGGCAGAATAAAGCTGAAGACAGATGAGGAGAAAAGCATTGTTTTCAGGGATTGCAATCAAAAGATTCAGACATATTTCAAAATGAAAAAACACATGAGAGGGAAAGACGGAAACTGAATGAGGAGATAAATCAAATGTTTTATGTTTCCCTCAGCCAATGAACAGGCCCTGCTTTTAGAAAATAACAGGCAGCTGCTTTGAGCGAGGAGATGGGGCCGACCTGACAGACACGCAGTGCAGCATGAGAAATTCACTTAATTCATCTAATTATGAAAAGGTCAAAGTCGTTAGAGGAACAATAATGTGTAGAAAAAAGAGTCAGTGGAAGTCTCAAAATGAAAGACTGTTGACACGTTTGATAACAGCATCTCAGGAGGGATGGTCGGAGCTGATTCACAGGATTGATATTTTGAGTTCAGCTATAAAACCCCATCCACAATGTGATGCCTGGTTTATTGTGAGGACAGCAGCTGTGAAAAACATCCATGGTACAACGGCAGAATAGAGACAGAATGTCCTTGAAAAGGACTAGAGTAGAAGCAGTAAAGGAGCAGAAATCCACAGGGTCGGCAAACACAACCATCTTGTGACGTTTGACATTCTTCAACTTCCACTGACAAAGTGTTTGAACAGCACTGAATCAAGATTTTGGCAGAGCTATTCAAAGCTCGGTGGAATCACACGTCATTTAGAAAGCACTTCTTAGTCTTTCTCTTTTTCACTAACTGTGTGATGGAGTCTGGAGATACTCTGGATGGACAAAAGGTCCAGACCAAGAAGTCTTTGAGGTGTTTGGAGGTGAGATCTGTCACTGATGAGGGAAGAAAGATGGGAAGAATGTAACGCCTTGTCCACATGTACAAAGGGTATTTAAAAGAAATCATAATTTTCTCCTTTGTTCTCAAAAAAAAAAAAAAAAAAAAAAAAAGCCATCCACACAAACTGTTCACCTCTGTTCCTCAATTAAAGTGGAAAAGAAACTACACTGCTGTTACTGACTGGGCAAAAGCTGGAACAGCTGGCTCAATGTGCTAATCAATAACAGCTTCTGGGTCAAATATTTAACTTTGTTGAGAACAAGATATTGCTTTAGCAGCAGACAGCAGCTGCTATAATAAATTAAATTGAGGTAACTAAATGGTACATGTCAAATATCAAGAATATAAAACTCCTTCAACATATTATCTTCTGAAAGCCTGTTTTTCTTTTCAGGTACCAGATCAATTTCGTGCTAGTGTTCTGAGTTTCTACGACATTATACGGTAATCTTTTCTTTAAGGTGCTATGCGTCCTGGCTAAACCCCTGCAGGTGTCTATTTATTTTGGCAAATTGAACCTCTTGTGCATGTCACTCAGCTTGAAGCTGAGCAGCTGGTCTAATCAGTCTGAAGAAGTGAAAACACCTGTGGTGGTGAGCAGAGACCTCAACAAGGTTGGAGCTCTTCTACCTGAAAAATACAAGAAAATAAAAAGTGCTGTAATGTAACAGTATATCATAGGTTTATGTCGTGCTAACATGAAATGTGAATACACTCACTTGTAAGACATAAATGTACATTAAGACTCACTCACATACACCCCTTACCCCCCACCCTCTATAAACGCACGTCCGTACACACTTAGCTTCTGCCCCTGCTTCTATTCAGGGATCCAGTCAGTGTCACCCCCAAACCCAACCACATGCCTCTGCTCCGAAGAAACCATAACACATCTCTGACCAGATGTGTCGACCGCAGTGTCAACCCCCCACTGATCCGAGCTACTGATGAAGCAAAGTTTCCACTGTGTGGCTATTTTAGGAAGCGGTAGCAATCCTACAGGGGATATGAGGGTTTTCCACTCTGACCTCCCTGGTGGGGTTCAGCGAGAGAGGTCAAAGGGTCGCCACCCACTGTCAGTGGGACCAGAGCGAGGGAAGCCCCAGGCCCCATGTAATAACATGAACATCCTGGACTGCAAAGGGAATCCCCAATAAGGATGGTTCAGTAGGAAAAAGTGAAGTGTGTGTAAACAGACAAGTTAAAGATTAACTAATTGACAAATGTACATGAATATAATTCCCAGTGATTGATTAGAGATTGGACACCATGTAGATTAAAAACCACAGCTGGTCAACTATTTTTTAGAGAATGTTAAAGTGTAAAGGCTGAAACCTCTCTGTGTTGATTGTATAGTATCTCTGAAAGGATCTCACAACAAAATGTGACTCGTCTTCCTCCAACACTCTGAGCGATCGGTCCAACATTCCTTCCTGTTTGTCGTCATGGTGCCAGCTGGACAGCTCCCCTATATAAGGTCCTCCTCTGCTGAGTCCTGAGCCAGAGCGACAAAGAGATCACAACCTTCTGCTACACCACAACCAGAGAGGAGGCAAGATTCAGCCCTGAACCAAAGGACTCAAATCAGCTCCAATTAAGACGAGTGAACACGTTTTAGACCGCAGATACTTTTGATTCTTCTACTACGGGGAAAGATGACCAATCTGTCAGAGAGAGCTCTTCTTTTCTTCTTCTTCACAGCACAGGTAGGCAGTACAACAGATTTATGATGATGTGTTTTCATTTAGAAAGCATGTTATATTGTAGCACCAGGCATTCTTGGCTTTAAGATAATGACAATATTTTATTTTAAAAACTTATCTTTGTATTCTGGAAAAACTCTTAGATTATTTGTCGGAATACATGAAGACACCAAAAAGAACCTTAAAGAATGCTTAAATTGAATAATTTTGATTTTTTTACCCACATTAAACATCAGTGTCACTGAGCCAATAATTATTGTTAAGTTATTAAGTGTGCTGAAGTCGGTGTCTGCTAATGCCAACTTCTTTCACAAGAGATGTAAAATTAGCCGAAGCTACAAAAACAGCTGATATTTAGTCCCAAGTGTCAAAAACTACTTGTATTGACTGATTTAGAAAGAAAGAGACTTTGAACAACATTTTCTCTTCCACCCAGGTGTTTACACTGGCATGGTCCCAGGTGTGTCCTCGCAGATGCCAGTGCCCTGCCAAGCCCCCCATGTGTCTCCCCGGGGTGCCCCTGATCCTGGACGACTGCGCCTGCTGCCTGGTGTGTGCCCGTCAGAAAGGACAGGCCTGCTCTGAAATGAACCCCTGTGACACGCGTAAAGGGCTGCAGTGTGAATACACGACCGACATCCACAAGAGGACTGGGATCTGTGCCGGTGAGTTTTCACCAAGCACTGCATGCAGCATGTGCAGTCTATGGGAGATGCTCTGTTAGACAAAGGTGGATCCTGATGTCAGTTATTTGTCAGTACTTCTTGTGAATGAGGGACTTTTTATTTGTTCAAAAAACACGCTAAAACCACTCTGCCACTTTTTCCTGTTTTGTCTCTTTCCTCTAGCTCATGGGGGAGATGTGTGTGTTTTGGATGGGTCTGTCTATCAGAACGGCCAAACCTTCTTCCCCACCTGCAAGTACCAGTGTATGTGCCGCAATGGGCAGATCGCCTGTGTGCCACGCTGCAACGTGGACGTGATGCTGCCCGGGCCGGACTGCCCCATGCCCCGAAGGGTCCAGGTGCCTGGGGAGTGCTGCGAGAAGTGGGTGTGTGAGCCCCAGGCTGAGGCCAGCTCCCTGGGCGGCTTCGCCATGGCGGGTGGGTACACTGGAAGTAGGGTGAGATGGGAATAGATGGACCATATATACATTCCTCTTTGACGTTAGTGTCACTGCAGTGTGAGACACAGAGTTGAAAGGTTATGTACATTTCTCTGACCTGATCAGGGTATAGGAGCACGAACCAGTGGAGGAAGGAAAGAGGAAGATAGAGTAAGGGTTGGGAAAGGAGGAGGAAACACACAGGAAAGAGGCAGGGGTGTCACTTCAGTCTGGAATGTGAAACAGTGAAGCGATACATCACTCTGCAGTCAGTCGGAGAAAAATCAAGGATCATGTCGTCTACAAGTTTTCTCAGAATATACTTTTAAACTTTTATTTAAAGAGGGTTTGCTAACCACGTACAAATATGGCCTCACAATATGGTTTCATGCGTGTGTTCAATTTCACTGAATATAATATTATTATTCATCATTCAACTAAACAGCTGAGTCTACTTTTTAAATCGTGTGAAATCTTCACTGGATAATAGGATGGTTTCTTTGTCCGCTCTAAGCTTCTGTCCATCTGTTCCGTTAGCCTATCGTCAGGAGGAAACAGTGAGGTTTGACGGTTGGGACCCCAGCCTGAACTGCATTGAGCAGACCACGGAGTGGGGCGCCTGCTCTCAAACCTGTGGCATGGGGCTGTCCACCAGGGTCACCAATAAGAACCGTCGCTGTGAGATGGTGAAGCAGAGCCGGCTGTGCATGATCAGACCCTGTGACGACCAGCAGGACCAGATGCAGCTGACACAGTTAGCACCAAAGGTACTTTTTGGGGTAGTTCTTCCTCTCTCTTTGAGTGTCTGCATTTGCTTGAGGTAATTAAAATACCAGTGGTATATGAATGAATGCATAAGCTACTGCACTATTTTTTTGAAGTAACTGGATTATCGTTTCATAAAAAGCACATTCTTTCCTAGAGAGAAACGGTACACATTCATTCAGTGAACGGCTCTTTCTCTCAATGCAGAGAGGCAGTAAGTGCCAGAGGATGGTGAGGAGTGACACAGCCGTCCACCTCTCCTACAAGAACTGCACCAGCGTCCAGGCCTACAGGCCTCGCTACTGCGGCTCCTGCACAGACGGCCGCTGCTGTACCCCCCACAGAACCAAGACCGCCCTGCTGGAGTTCCAGTGTGCCAACGGCAGAACCACCAGGAGGCCGGTCATGGTGATCCTGACCTGTGCCTGCCACGGCAACTGCCCCCGAGACAACGCCGTGTGGCAGCCATCAGAGCTGGGATACAGCGGCATGAGGTTATAGGTCATACCGTCACTCTGAGATAATAATGAGGTTATAATGAACAGTAAGCCGAGATTTTAGCTGAGGAGAAAAAAAGATTATATCTGCTTATTATGGTCAGAAACATACTTGTATTCATAATATGAGAATCCTCTTATGAGGTTGAGAATTAAATAGCTCTGTATCTCTCTCCTGGAGAGGGATTTAATAGTGTAACATCCTGTGGACAAGTAAGTGTCATCTTCTCTATTGTTAAGTAGAATCAAAGCACTTAAACCTTGTGATGTATTGATTCTCTCCACTTGTGGAGATCAGGTAGCAAACACTACATGTCACTCACAACAGGCTGCATTTAGACAGCTAATGGGTGCTCTTTCGTACATGGAGGAGATTGTGAAGGTTAACTTAAAACAGCCTCTATTCAAGAGGTCAGATAGGACGAAGGTGTACAGTGACACGGTCACGCAGACATACAGGAGTGTCGTGGTTGCTTGAAGCCTTCCAACCAGATGGTTTGATTGACAGTTGGGTTGGCCAATCAGGCATGATTTAGAGTATTTTAGACAGAGAACATGAAACCACAGTGTTTTGTTCAGCCTAAATTTAAACTAAACTCACTGTACTGTGACATCTCGACACCTTAATATATGCATATAAATAAAAAAAACTATAATAAGAATGCTGTAAGACCCTTTGCCACAGATAAAATAGAAGGAGCAGCAGAGGGAAATAAAGGATTATAGGGTGAGCTGTTACCTTTTCCTGACACTTCCATGGCAATTTTTCAACTACAGAACACATTTTTGAAATAACGGGACAGTATGCTTTGACCTGGTCCAAACGAAGGGCTCAACCTATGAAAGAGAGGTCGCTGTGATGACTTAGTGTCATTTCTAACGTCTGCCTGAAGTCTTATCCGTTGTAAAATGCATAACGTCTATGTTCCCTTCCATAAATGCAAATGTATGTTAAGTAGTGCACATAAACAAAAGCTATTCTTATAGTGACAAAAGTTTTGTAAATACTTGCTGTATAGCTCGTTTGACTGAGTGTGTATCGAATACACAGCATTAATTCAGAGCAATGTAAAGATGATTTGTATATACTGGTATGTGGTATCGTTTTGCTTCCTACTTGAATTGTACTTCACACTGCTTGTTGCTGTATCTGTCTGAAGAATACTGAAAAACTCAACATTTGAAAATAAATGTGTATTTTTTTGGTATCAAAGTTTTGATCCCTTACTATACTCGATACTAAAATCATGCTGTGGTGGAAAAGGAGCATCAGGAAGTACGTGTTACATGTTACAGCACGTGCGATTAATTAAGAGGGAGAAAGTAATAAACTTTGCATAAAGCATGTGGTGTCTCCTACAATCTGATGTCTGACAGATTACTGCCCGACAGCACACTGTTATACTCTTTTCATGGATGTGTTATGTAGATGTATGTAGGTCAGGTCAGTCAAATCTATGTCAAGAATTACCTAGCACTAGTACTGTAGACTTAACACCTAATATAAAAGTAAAATGATATAAAAGATCACAATGCCAGTTAACCACATATGAAATAAATACTGATTACCCTCTCACATAGTCTTTGCACCATAATCTGTTTCTCTAGAAATGAACACACATCTTTAAAGTTTTCACACATGCATTTAGGGTAGACCTCTGCCTCTGGATTCCCTTTTAACAGTCCAGGATGTTCATGTTATCACATGGGACCCAGAAGTGCGAGCCCCTCTGACAGTGGGTGGTGACCCTTTGCCTCCCCCACTCCGTGACCACGAAGGTCACAATGGAAAACCCTTTTATCCTCTGTGGGATTGCTACTGCTTCCTAAAATACCTCCTGAGTGGAAACTTTAGCTCATCGGTAGCATGGATCAGCGCACGACTGACACTGTGGTCGACACATCTGGTTGCAGCTTTGTTATGGTGTGTGCAGAACAGAGGTGTGTGGTGACGTTAGGTTGGTTATGGTTGTGGATTTTGAGCTTGCTTTAGTTCTGAATTCACTTTCCATACAATACACTAAGACTAAAGAGCAAGCTACAATAAACAATTGATGCATAAAAAGACGAACCAAAAACAGACGGCTGTCAGTTTCTTTTCATTGGCCATGTTAGCATGACTCTTGGGATGGTAATGTCTGTCTGTCTGTCTGTCCACCACTGAAATACCTCATCAACTATTACATGCTATTTCCATAAAATTTTGTATAGACATTAATGGTCCTCATAGGATTAATCCGACTTTTGTGACTTTTTCTCTGATGCCACCATGAGGCTGACAGTTGTGGTTTTAAGAAATGAAATGTCTCTGCTGGATAACTATTAGATAGATTGCCATTCTATCTGGTATGAAAGTTGCTCAGACAGAACCACACAACACTTCAGCAACAGGTGACGTTGGTGCCCATGCACAGGACAAGGGGAAGGGGAGGGGAATATAGGGGGAGCGTGCTGGCATGCTAACGTGATCACATGTGATTACATGAGAAATTGCAGTATCAACAGTCTTCCTCCAGAATGACTCAGCCCACCTTTAATCCTGAGGGGAACATGAGGGTTTGTAACAACATTCATGGCAACCCATCCAAGATAAATCTCTTCTCTTACACTTAAGACAGTTTATTATCAGACATGTGTAATTATACAGTATGTAATTCTGCTGCAGGAGTATATAATGTGTTAAGCATATAGACAGACTACTTAAAAAAATGAAATGTGGTGGCTCTGTGGCTCAAATACAATATTTCCTCTGTCGAAACTGACATTTTTTCACATCTTAACTGAATGAGGAGTGTGAGCAACTTTTCCTATGAAGGGTGAGTAGATTGCGCTCTCTAGTGGTGTATTTGAATAAGGCTTTCACATTAAGATCACTACAGTGAGCTTAATGGGAAACACTCCAGTCAACTCTGTAAGGAGAACTGATATCAGCTCAGCAGGATGACTTATTGTACATACTTCACTATGTTTAGAATTTTGATTACTTTTTTTGCATCTGAGTGACAGATGAGTTTTTGACTGGAAGGAGATACTAGTCTTAACCCTCCCTGCCTCTGCAAGTACATCCACTCCTCTAGCAAGAACCTATTTAAAAGGCTTTTGTTGAATGCAAATGATCAGAGTAAGTACAAAAATACATGCAAATATATGGATTAAAAAATAAAAATCTGCAACTTCATCTCCAACAATTATCAAACAGCCTTTAAGGAGGAAGAAAGTCATTATTTCCAGTTAAACTGAGCTTAATCTAGAGATCTGTTGAGATGTACACATGGCTCCGTTTTCCAAAATATCCAGGAGGTGGGTTTCACATTATCAGATTTGCTGGATTCAGGTTTCATCAGAATCTTTTTCAACTGCACCCTCATGAATGAGTTGATGCAATGCTTAATTTTGCCATATAAAAATCAGGTAAAATAAAATCCAGCCTAATATGATTTCTCCTAGTGATGACCATGCTTTCATCTTCTGAACCTTTTTTCGCAGCTTCTGTGCCCAGCTGACATCCTCTCTAGGACAGTAGTAAAGGAAAATTCTCCCAGTGAATTTGCAGCCAGTGAAAGTGCAGATCATGATCTCAGTGTCAGCATCACAGAAGGACACCAATCCATTGTCATAGTCCACAAACACCAGGACTCTCTCAGGTTTGCTTATCAAGAAGAGGTGGACAGGGACATCAAGTAGAGCCTTGCAGGTGGTTTTATTCTCCAACCTTATGATCCAGTTTCCATTCCTGGGGTTAGGTGTGAATGTCCTATTCCGAAGAATCGACTCTCTCACTACTCCTAAATCCCAGCCGGTCCTCCCTTTGGCATCAACCTCATAGTAGAATCTCCCTTCAGAAAAACCCATGTTTCCAGGAAGATAGAAATAGCTGCTGAATAGGTATGGGCATCCAATGGGAAACCACCAAATGTGAGAATCTTGCATTTGATTAGACTCCACATTGTTTTCTACCGCTTTAGCTTTGCCTTTCCTATTGGTCTGCTGTGCCACTTTCATCTTTTTAGCCTTTTTGCCAGGCTTGGGTTTAATTTCCTGTACTTCCACCTTTTTCTTACCCATCTGAGCCCTCTTGTCAACATATGTTTCCTCTAAAGGGACTGTATCATGAGCACTATGTTCTGTGCACAGGACACAAACACGTGTCAGGTCGTCCCTGCAGAGCAGCTCTAACATCCTGTTGTGTTTCTTGCATATTTTGTCATCCAAATTATGCACAGGATTAATCAGTTTGTGTCTCTTTAAGGCAGCAACTCTCTGATGAGGCTCTAGATGTGTCTCGCAGTATGAAGTCAAACACACCAAACAAGTTTTTGTGGCTTTGAATTTGTTGCCAAGGCAGCAGTCACATGGCACCTGGCCTGGTTTGACTAAGGAACCATTGTCACAATGTTTCTTGAAATTCTCCACAACCTCCCTGAATTCAGTATTGACACGAAGTTTGAGGCCCTTGCTGAACTTCTCGTTGCACAGTGGACACTGACAATGCTCTTTGCCTTCCCAGTGCCTGTCGATACAGGCCTTGCAGAAGTTGTGTCCACATGGAACAGAAACAGGCTCGGTGAAGACATCCAGGCAGATGGAGCACAGGAACTGATCCTCAGAGAGGAAAGAGCTGGCTGTGGCCATACCTGACATAACAACAAAGAACACAGCAGCGGTCAGAGTAGATACTCTGCACAGAAAGTGACTGACATGACTCTCTATGAAACATCAGTGTGCAGCGTGCAAACTGCAGTATCATAAAAACGCCTCAGAAAAAAGCTCTAATTAATCACCTAATAATTAACTGCGACCAGTCATCCCTACAACTGCTTTTATGCACTAAAGGTGTCATCTTCATCACATGTAATCTCTAGCTACGGATGTTCTACAGTATCAGAATATAATCATATACGTACTGTATATATAGTTGAACTTCACCTTCCTGGATATGAATGCTTTGCTTGCTCTCTCGTTGTATGCACACAGACGGAACTGTTGTGACCACAATGTTTAGTTTCCCTTTTCTGTAAATGATGCAATGGTGCTCCTCCTCCCCTGATTCATACTCCACCCATCTGCTCCTCCTACATGACATTAAACCCTTCACAGCGAAGCCCCATCAAACAATGAATGCAATGAAACATGATTTGGGGAATGATTTCTGACAGTAAAGAACCCTTAATTTTGATTTCCTGGTGTCACCTTAGGCAGTGTTGTGTGTCACAGTGTAATTGCAGATTCACTCAACTGAAACAGCACTGACTCAAACCACAATAAACATCTGTGCTAACACCCAAAGGAAATCCGTCTCTGAATCAAGTCAGCTCGTGTGAAATGATTTGTAAAGTCTCCACTTTTAAAGGGTTTACTTGAAAGGAGTGATAGTTCAGTGTGTTTGCCACTGAAGCGAAATGAATCACGCCACAAATATTTCCTCTTCAGCAAAACAGATGTTTAGTTTCTGTGTTATTTCCTTGCAGACAGAGTGAAATATGAATGTGACTAACTCCACTCTTAATAATTTTAATTACAGTAATTTTTAATGTTGAGTATGTAGAGATTAGAGATTACATATTAAAACTGCTCTTCACTTAATGAATCAATAATGTAAACTGATTATTTTTGCTAATGTGTTGCCTAATATAGATGATGAAGTTGAAGCTATGCACTGTTTCAACCATTTCTTTCTTTAGTGCTGCCACCATGATTTCAGATGGTGGTGATGTTCGTGCTTTTAATTTCAGTGTCAAATACCATTTATCCACAATACACTATTTAAAGGAACACACAGAAATGGAAACTCATTCAGGAAGTCTAATGATGCCAGTAGCAGCAGCCATAACCAAGGAGCTGCCAAACCAGTGGAGGTGGAGTGTGATATCTGCTGAAGTCCTGCAGTTTGGCTCCTTACTGTGACACTCACTGAGTGCCAAAATACTGAAAGATAGTGTAAATATTGCTTCGCATTTTTTCTGAATATGATGGGTGAAAGATTGTAGTGTCTCATGTCAAACACAAACCTTTGCATGCCTGTCGCAGTCAGTCATTTCAGCATGACGGAGATTATAGATTTTCTTTAGCTGTATTTAAACGTGGGGGTCAAAACTAGTCACATTTTTGTTTGATGAATTGTTACCTTTTTGGTCATACTTTGATGTGATTTGTAACATTAACAGATGGATGGATGGGTCGTACCTGAAGGGAAAGGTGGAAAATTAGAAAAGGAAAAGATGGGAATATGAGGGAAAGAAGACAGAGGGATAGAAAAAAGAATAAAGGGAAGATAGATGAATGACAGGGGGATGAAGGGATATGGGGCAAAGTAAATTTCCTGGAACGGAAAATAATATGTTTGTGCACATGCATGAGGATGCAAATGCATGAGAGGAAGCACACAGATGTTGCTGTAAACTTTTGTGACACTGGGTTCATGCTAGAAAGTGAAAGTGCAAGTGAAGAACTTGCAAATTATCCTTAAGAGGAAGGAACTGCACTCAGCACGTCTATCTTATCTTTGAAAACTGACATCTCCTAAATCTGTCAGTGGCAAATATACACATGTTTTCTTTGTAGTGGACTTAGTGCACCTTGTGCCAGTAAAAGAAAAAAAAAATGTTAGAAGTGTTCTTCAGTAACAAGGTGAGGGAGAGAGCAAGTAAGCACTGAAGAATGAAAAAACAAGAAGAGCTAAAAGAAGCAAGAAAAGAAGGAAATGAGGAGCCGTGGAGGCAGAAAAAGAAACCAAAAATGTGCCAAACCTAGAGTAAGGGGGAGGATGAAGGTGGAGAGCAGTGGATGGAGTAAAGAGGGAAGAAAATCAGGAGGGGAAAGCACATCCTTTGAGAGGAAAGTAATCAAGTTCTGCAGTATGTCTTTCTATGAGCAGAAAGAAACTGGATCACAACGTTTAAATTAACCATTCCCATAGTTTAAGCTTGAATCTCCTCTTGCAACACAAAAACTGCTGCAGTGCTCCAGGGCATGGCACCTCGCTCTCGTAATGAAGCCAGTTCACAGACCAGCAACGAAAACCCCATGTGTGACTGTGTGTCAGTATGTAAACCACCTCTGCAGCTGCTCCCCGTTGCAATGAAAAAAACTGTGTGTAGTCAAGGTACGAGGGCAGACTGAGGATTAAAAAAAGATTAATTAACAGCCTTTAAATACCATCACCTTTAATAAGATTGCATTCTCTGTTTGTTTGTTTGTTTGTTTTGAAGGTCATTACCACAACAAAGACTGAACATTACATCTGATAGCTCATTTCCATATAAAAGTAAAAATCAATTGTAGCTCCTATGCCTCATTAAGCAAATATATTATTAGTATTTCTGTTCCAGTCTCTTAAAATAAACTAATCCCCTCATTGGTGCAGTTCAGTAGTAATGATTCAATGTAGTTTAGAGGGCGGGCAAGCGAGAAAGCTTTGGCACCTACATGCCTGTACTATATATATCTGTGATTACATAATTTGATTAATTATGACACATAGACTGAAATATATTAAATCATAATACAATACAAAGCCTTTATGTCTCCTAACATTTGCATATATCCTTTAATATATGTTAAAATCTACAGACATGGTTGTTTTCGATCTTTTTCATTTAAATTAACTTTAGAAAACTAATAATAATTAAACTAACTACGGAGTTTATAGAGCACAGAAAGTATTGGTCAGAGAAAAAACATGAGTAATGTTCTGAATGCTCTTTGAAATACCTTAACCTGAGCACCTTTATAAGAAAAAAGACACAAGATGGGTTGGAATAGAACAGAGCAGAAGCATACTTATTGCACCAGGGCAAGGAATTT
This sequence comes from Chaetodon auriga, assembly GCF_051107435.1. Lineage (NCBI taxonomy): Eukaryota > Metazoa > Chordata > Actinopteri > Chaetodontiformes > Chaetodontidae > Chaetodon > Chaetodon auriga. The sequence continues at coordinate 13,077,552 of NC_135081.1, forward strand.
GCCTTACAACACAATAAAAATGACACATCTCCCAAATCTTCCTCAATGTGAGTGCAAAAGTTGATACAACTAAATTAAAATCTCCCAGCATGAAGATATTTTAATGCTGTTTGTTCATAATTTGGATTGCGTTTTTACAAATGATTCCTTGTGCATGTTTGTCATTACCAGAGGGGGCTTCCTGTGGTTTCACTGTTAATGCAGGCAAACATCAATTTAAAGTGTCACCAGTAGGTGTCGTAGCTACATTGCTTATAAATCGGTAGGTTTCCCTCAGCCGTTTGTCGCTGCAGGCAGGATGCCATGCTTCAGAGTGACAGCTGTTGCAAGAAAGTGCATATTTGTGTATCTAAGTGATGTTACTGGCAGAAAGCTGAAACTTCTATGCACCTGAAGCCCACGCTGAAGTCACAGCAGCTGCTTGGTTACTTCTCTCATCTCATCATGTCCTGGTGGCTGGCTGAGGGTGCCTCTCCTCTCTCTGCATCCCTGTCAGTCACTCACAGGGCTTGAACCTGGGTCACCCCTGTGAAGGTCGAGACGCCCAGCGGCTCCAGTCATTATACAGATGCCACCGGTTGCACCCTCACTGTCTGAGTTCACTTATTTGAACTATCACGAGCCTGGAGTGATTGACAGGACATGGGGATGTCCTTTGGAATAATAATAATAGAGATGGAGAGCAAAGCCTCAGAGGGGGGTCTTTCCATGTCAAAGCTTCCTGACAAAACTCTCTCTCTCTCTCTCTCTCTCTCTCTCTCTCTCTCTCTCTCTCTCTCTCTCTCTCTCTCTTTGAAACATCAAAACAGGCACAGGCGCATTCCTGTACGCGCGTAACCGCTCTCACGTCTGCAGCGTGAACGCGGTTGAGGCACTCACTGGACATGTGAAGAGTGGAAACTCAGTTCTAGTTAGATTTTAGATCAGTCTGTGTATTTAAACATTTTTTAAATAGCTCTCATTAAGGAAATGTCCAGTGTTCTGTCACTTCCTCAGCTCCGACTCACAGAATCCAATTATGGTTTTATTCACGATACAGACGCTAATTTCCTTTTAAGCAGGTAAATAAATCAATATGTTTATACATCACAGGATATGTGATTATAATATTATCAGCATGACACCGGCAACATGGGTAAATAAATGGATTTTGCGGATATGTTATTTATGCTTGTTTAACCCTGTATGAGCTGTCACGTCTCAAACCATGTGGGGAAATGATGGAACAAATTTTGTGCATGCAGGATCTGGAGATGGGATCGACTGACGGCGGGGGGAGCAAACTCCACCCAGTAGATAGGATCTCGGGCAGGCGGAGCGGAGGGCAGCTTGTGCCGAAAGGGCTCAGGCTGGTTGGTCGGGACGCCTGACAAGTCCCGCAGGAAACTTCAGAGGGGCAAAGTCCAGCCTGAGCGTGAGGGAGACAGGGTTCATGTGTGAGAGCGTTCCGGGCACACAATCACATGTCAATTTAAAGAAATGCTCCAAAGATGGCGGTGGTAATCGCGTCGGGAGTTTCAGGTGCCTCCGGAGTGCAAAAAAGTGGCTTTGTGGAGGTTTTGGTGCGGGAGCGGTGGCACAAAGTTTTGGCCAACTTGAACGAGGAAGCGCTCACGTTAAGCTGCGAGGAGAGCGGCGTTAACGACAACGCCGGCGACAGTGTCAACTCAAACGGCGTTACCAACGGATCTTACCTGGATAACAACAACACCAACTCCAACAACGGCCCCCAAACTGTGCGCACCGCCTTCACGGACCTCCCGGAGCGAGTGCCCGAAGCGATCGCCAACAGAAAGCGGTGCGTCAAGGTGACCAAGCAGGAGATCGGGGGACTTGGGATCAGCATCAAAGGTGGGAAGGAGAATAAAATGCCCATACTCATCAGCAAGATATTCAAGGGGCTCGCAGCGGACCAGACCCAGGCTCTGTACGTCGGGGACGCCATCCTGTCCGTGAACGGCATGAACCTGCGTGACGCGACCCACGACGAGGCTGTGCAGGCGCTGAAACGGGCCGGGAAAGAGGTGACACTGGAAGGTAGGCAGCCTGGACACACCGTACCTGAGAGGAATGACACAGAGAAAGGGGACCCAGGGGAGAAGAAGAGTGTATGGGGCCAGGGGATCCCAAACTTCCTTCACCCCTCATGCATGCCTCAGTTCATTTTCTGAACTCCCTCGAGACACGGTCTTATTTATGAAAGCCCACACGTGCGTGTTTGTGCGTATCTTTTAGTGAAGGATTGTACAGCATATCTGAGGTGACAAGAGCTAGATTTCAGTTTATTCAAGGTCATTCTGTGTTTGGAAGACATATCAGAATCGTTGATGAATGTCAGCCTCATTTTTATGGAGACTAATATAACCTCAGTCAGAGAGCCCTGAGGGAACCTTAACATGCATGGGAACATCAGCCTGTAGGGAGGGAAACATGTAGGGTTTCTCAGTCCACACGGCTGCCTGTTTCCTACACTGGCGTTGAGCTGTTGGATGCATATCATCCATTAGGTCAGTGGTCCTCAGGACACCAAGTGTTGCACGCTTTTTATTCTACCTGCCAGTTGATTGCATTCACTCAGCCTCCCAGGTATAAATCACTCGCTGATTAGACGAACAGAATGAGAAGCAGCAGGGCTCTGAGTGTTGATGTCTGGGATTGAAAACCTCTGCTGTAGGATGTGATTTATTTTCCATTACAGAAAGGAGGTACTAGTTAATGACAGGAGCTAAGACAGAAGAGGTGATGGTATTTTTATTGCATCGGCCTGTATTATTCATATCTCAGTTCATCAAGTCTGTTTTTTCATTCATTTACAAAGTCAGCTGTACAGTCTCTCCCAGGGTAAGCCACTGAGTGGAACTTTTTTCTCCTTAAATGTATTTAATTGACCGCAGAAGAAGGGAGGAGACTTAACTTAATTGCGTATGTAGTGCAACTTTGCCATCATGACAGTTTATTCCACAGTTGTGAAACTAGGTGACTGACTGTCTGCGTAAGAGAACACTTCAGATTTCTAAGGAAAGTTATTATGCAAGCAGAGGTGTCATGGGAGAATCATGCAAGGTCAAACTCATACAGTCTCTCTTCCCTTCATGCTCTTCTCTAAGCAAGGCCACTCAAACAAATCTAGCTCTACATTTCCTTAAGTGTCTCACACACACACTCATTCATATAGACATTGTGTAAAGGTGCACATGCTTACTTTTAACTCACTCACGCGAGCAGAGTAGCCAGGTTGGTATTCTGCAGTTGTTTTTAGCCAAAAGTGAAGATGAAAATGAGGCTGATGACAAGCAGATTTTACTCTGAAGGATGAGCATCATTTTACCCCTTCACACTCACTCACAAACACAAACACACACACATGTGCAGGCACAGATAAACACACATTCACACACCAGAAAATGTTGTACAGAAGTGCCCACATCTGAGTTTTTCATCCCTGTTTCTGTGAGGACTCTTGAGCCCAAGATAGTAAGAACAAAGTCTCTCTCTCTCTCTCTCTCTCTCTCTCTCTCTCTCTCTCTCTCTCTCTCTCACACACACACACACAGTCATATACACACACATTCAAACATGGTGATGATCCTTCCCAGGGGGACACACGGGGCTATACTGCAGAGAAATAAGCAAGTCCCAGCTGAAAACTTACCAAGATAAGAAAGAAGGAGAGGGGGAATGGAGCAGGCAAGGGGGAAGAGAAAGAGAGATGGGAAAGAGTGGAGCTGAGATGTGAATTTAAAGGGGAAAGTGTTGAGAGGGAGAGAGATAGGATGAGACTGAACAGAAGGAGAGCTAATGAGGGAGGCTAAGAGGCTGACATAAAGATGACAGCTAGGGTTAACTTAAGGGTAACAGAGAGACGGAAGTTCACCGGAACTGCAATTTAACAGAGATGATTTGCATTTGGAAAAGCAGCGAAACATAGAGGGATGGTACAAAGTGACAAAGTGTGTTTTCAATGGGTTCCCTGGATCTTTGGGGGAAGTGAAAGGTGCTTAACATGCAACCAGGCATGTAAACTTTCATTTCAAATAAAAAGATGTGAGCAGTGATACATAAAGTCTAAAAATGAGTGATACTTTCCCTTGTTTATTCCAGTGTGTAGGCTACCTTCTAAGATGAGAGAGAAGAAGAGAGTGTTACATGAGGAGGAAAGAGATCAGGAGGAAAGATCTGATTCAACTGTTAGGAGAGATAGTACGTCTCATGGGAAAGGAGTGTGCGTCAGCGTGTGTGTGTGTGTGTGTGTGTGTGTGTGTGTGTGTGTGTGTGTGTGTGTGTGTGTGTGTGTGTGTGTTAGGCACACTGAATTTTTGTGCATTTTGTGTGAGTTTGTGTATGGAGGAGAGCTTGTACGTGCATGTCTGTGTATTTCACTGACAAGCCATTTTGGAAACTCATTAGGAAGACGGAGAACAAATTCAGCTAAAATAAGCAGCGACCGCTTACGCCTGCCAGATGCAGGCTGTAGGAGGGCAGCAGAGTGACCTGGTGGTCAAAAACTGCTCTGCAGCCAAGAGGACCACAGTTCAAGCCTACATGTCAGAGAGCATGTGCTTTATGAAAGCGTCCCCTGAGCGAGATGTTGACTCTCTGCAGGCTCTGCTCTGTGGCTCAGCATGCAGTCTAATAAGCTAAAAGTGAATGGGGATCAGTCAGTGTTCTGCACCTGTGTCACAAAGGTCCTATCAACCACATTATGTAGTTCCAGTGAAGAATTGGTTATGCACAAATAATGTCTTCAATTGCTTACTGCTGCTGCACTTGGAGCATTACCTAATCAGGTCATCTTTAATTATCCACTTTGCAATAAAAAGGCCACACTTGGACAGTTTGCTGTGTGTTTGAGGGAGGCATGTAGACATGTCATAGCAGGAATAGCGCAGATGCAAATAATAAAAGTAGTAGTTGGCTGAATTCCATTTAGCTGCTTCAGTTTTAGGGTCCCGGTATTGTGCATGCTGGTTCACTGTCATGAATTTTGGGGACACGTGAATGCAACAGAGCCATCGTTGATGCTGTTAGCAACACCTGTTTTTTTGTAAGCCAAATGTCCGCTGTGAAAAAAGGCCTGTGACACACGCCACCGATAGGAGGTTATGTGACAAATTGTCAGCACAACCTGGTCCTGCAGCAGAACAGCGGCAGGTCACGCAGAACTGCTGTTGTCTAAGTGCCTCAGTGTGCTCCAAACAAAGTGCTTGCTGAATTGTCTAACAGTGTCTGAACACCCTCTCCTCACATATTCTGAGGGGGTTTGCGTCCGATGAGTTTGCATCATGCAGCATTCACAGCTGGCATTTGACTTGTCATAGTAGGAAAAGCACAAGTGTTACTAATAAGAGTAATGATGATGTGCTAATCAAGTGTCCCAGTAAGACATCACAGTGAACCAGTATGCTCAATACCAGGACCCTGAATGTGCAGCAGCCAGAAGGAACTCAGCCATCATTAATGAGCTTCCACTGAGACAAACCAAAACGTCTCCAGTGAAAAACGTCTAATGGCCAGATTCTCTCTCAAGCTTTCCTTTTCATTCTACACACAACTACTTGCTTTTTTGTGTGTGCAGCTGAGAGGAACATGAACACCTCTGAAGAGAAACTCTCCAAAAGTGTGTGTTGTTGTTGTTGTTGTTGTTGTACAGTTCCATTCATAAAGACACACCAAAGACACAGCTTTGAGATGCCTTGGATGGATACATCAGGAGACCTCTTTACCTGCCAGTGGTAAACAACTTCATAAGTCCCTGGAGCAGGAATGAGAGGACTTTACAGGTGCAGGCCTGGCTGCAAGAGACGATCACAAAAGGATAACTGCCATTAATGTTCACAGCTGTCCCGGTTCCGTCCCTGTTGTGCTGTTTTGGCTTCCTCCTATTGTTTTCATTTTTGCATTGCATGAGTATGAAATGATGATTGAAAATCCAGTCCAGCCACGGAGGCTCTGAGGATATTTTCCCCTAAGCATAAAGAGCAATTTGGTTAGGATAAAAAGAGATGAGAACAAGTCCACTGGAGAATTGCATAGTTCAATCCACTTAAAAAAAATAGTCTAACATGTAAAAATTTAGATTGCAAAAATTTACAGCCAGGTAGAGGTTTAGATAACGATTACCTCACACAAGGACAGGTCAGATTATGTTAACTATCTATATTCAGGATGCAAAATTAACTTTTTGTCCACCGGCCAAATGGCCAGTGAATGTTCAGCCTGTTGATAAGATTACCATTGCTCATGGCTGGAGAGTGAAGCAACTCTACCTTCCATTTGCATATTTTACCAGCATTTGACTGGTGGCTGGTGCAAATTTTAAGCCCTGCCTTTGTGATCATTCGTCAAGTGAAGTTGAGACTGAAGGAAGCATTCCCAAGTTCGGTTTGTTGCTAAGAGGCTAAATTGATTTTCACTGACCTCAGAGTTGTACAGGTTGCCTTGGTAACCTGTGCTGTTGAGAATACATGATACATGCCCGATTCCAAAAAACACAAGTACAACAGAATGTGGTCGCTTGCGAATACTTTTTTGACATATACTCAATTGAAAACAGTACAACGACATTATGTTTAATGTTTTACCTCATCAAATTCACTGATTTTTGTCAATATATGTTTATTGATGCCAGCAACCATCAGAGTGCTAAAAAAACACCTGTTTGGATCATTCCACAGGTAAACAGGTTCATTGGTAACAGGTGATAGCATCATGATTGGGTATGAAAGGGGCATCCTGGAAAGACTCAGTCGATCACAAGCAAAGATGGAGCGAGGGTCACCACTTTGTGAGCACATGATCGTATAAAGGATATAAGTACATGAGCTCAGGGACACTTTGTAAAACCAGGCGGTAAACACAGTACCGCCTGGTTTTACAGTGCAAATGTTATGATTAGTTTTTATTGGTCTACATGAAGTAATGTCCCATGTACTGACAGCTGAAGCACAACCCTCGAGTTGATAGAACTGACACTTTATAGCACATGTGCATTTTACAATGTAGCAGTGGTAGAGTTACCATCAAATTCTTTTAACAATGCGCCCTTGATTTTGGACAGAGGTAGACTAAAGCAGGTTCATTTCTAACTTTTGCCGGCAGATTTTATTAGCTGTAGATCGCAAATTATGCCAAGGTTGCCTGGAGCAATGCCCATTAATTTGATTGACAGACAGAGGCAGCGCAGTTTCAAGCAAGAGAACCAATCAAAAACAACACTCAAAATTTGAGCACATGCTCACTGCCCAATGAATGGAGCCTGTCTCATCGTAGAGAGAGGTCCTTGTAAGCCGTCCTACCCTGTTGCATTCAAATTTGTGCAGTGGCTTTGCTGACTGTATCTCTGTATTGTCTGGAACTATTCCAGATGAAGGCGTTCCTGCGTGGTGAAATGATGCAAAACAACAGAATGAAATGAACTGAGATTTATGTAAATATTTTTTCTGAGTAACAGATTGCAATTACATGTACTTCAGAATTTAATTATGTAACATCATTACATGTAAATCATCACTCCCCAGCACTGAACCTCAAGTACATCTAATGTGGAGAAATCCAAAGGGACAGTTGCTAAGCTCCATTATGATTAGACTGTTTCTGTTTGGATGAGGCGTTCAGCAGACACTCAAGATGTGTCACCTAGAGGACAGTTATATTCAAATAATGGAGATAGTTTTGATCCGAATGGATTAAAATGATGGGAAATGTTGGGAGGAAACGCTCCAGGCTGAAACTGTCACTTTTAAAAGAAACACACCAGGTGTATTTCAGCGCATGCACACAGCGTCAGACGGCATGAAGTCAAGTCCAAAAAGCTTACACATGAAAGAAGAGGAAATCAAGAACTAAGAGTCAGAATACAATGAAGAACATCTGCCACACTTCAGCAGGCAGGAAATGAGTCAGTGTCCTGTAAGCTCCTCTGTTGATCCCATAACAAGCCGTACCTGTCATCGCCAGACATCTGGATGTGTATGAGTGTGTGCATGTGCTGCTGTCAGCGGGATGATGCAGAGTGTGTGTGTGTGTGTGTCTGTCAGCATGCGCCTACTTGTGTATATGCACGTGTGTCATCAAGTTCAGTCTGCAGTGTAGTGCAGGCAAGGCTGATGCTATAGTGTGTGTGTGTGTGTGTGTGTGTGTGTGTGTGTGTGTGTGTGTGTGTGTGTGTGTGTGTGAGAGAGAGAAAGAGTCGATGTGTCTACCAGCTGACTGTTTATGTCATTAGAGGAACTATCATCTCCTCCGCTACTGTTTGTGGAGTCTGACTCAGAGCGGATGATGGTGATGATAATAACAACAACAGTGGCGTTGCAGTAGTGACTGTTGTGGCGAAGATAATAGATTGAATCATTCATTCCTCTCCTCTGTGAATGTTTATACCGCCAAAACAAAAGCAGACACTCATCTGTTATTCCTGTTTTGTTTGAAGAAGACAAAAAAAACCCCTTTCCCCTCCAGGTGTAATCATTGTGTTTGCTCTGTCCTCATTTTCTCATGACGGTCATCGTACGACTGAGCTGTTCCACATTGGCTAATTGCTTCATGTTAATGCTTAAATTGAGAATTTGAAAAGGATTTAACAGGGTGACCAAACATGACCCATAATAATAAGTATGTTAGACTGTTGTGCAGCTTCGCTGACTGTGCCGCTGCAGATGAGTCAGCTGCCATCTGCTCACACTTTCTGTGGTTGTGGTTTTGAGTGAGGATGGTGGTTTGTGTTGCCATTCATGGAAATAATGGAACATGTAGCACACAGCTCTGTGGTGTAAAGGCTGGTGATAATGGAGATAATGTGCTGTACATGTCACTTTTTCCACTTTTTTTTAAAGCAGATTAAGTTACTGTACGCTAGCATCCGTTTGTCATTAGGAAACATTGAGCAACTGATAGATTTGTGTCTGTTTTAAATATGGATGCGGGGGACAGCAGAATACATGCAAAATGTTGGTTATGAGGATGATGCACTTACATTTTTTGAAGACATGCACAGCAGCTCTTGTACTACACTGGTTAGCTGTTTGATAATCGCTGTTAAGCTTTTCTGTTTCACATATGTGTATATCCTTTTTACAATGATAATATCGGCAGATTTTTGGTTCAGTATTCTTGATAATTTTTAAACAATATGTCCCTGATTTCTGACAGAAGCAGAATTGTTATTTTTCTTAAATCTACTGGTCCCAAAATGGTGTTTCTCTTCAATCCAATGTCACCAGCAGCATGTTGAAGTGATATATCAAAAAGAGAAAGTGTCTTCAAGCTCTTCATGACACATTACATGTTAGCAAACATCTTCATCAGTGTCTTCTTTCTTACTCATTCTCCTGCTTTTCTTGCCAGAAGTTAGGAGCTTGCTTGAGTTAGTAACTGTTTGACATAAAGTTCAAAGTTTACTGTCAATGAGTAATTTTACCCACGCACATTTCATATTCCTTCGATGAAATGGACGCCTGCCTTCGTTACTGTTCATTGTTCACTTAAGGCGATATTTGAAATCTTTGAGATTGGTCTAAATCTTACAAAAAGATGCCTTGAGGGTGGATTTGTAAGGACCTTTTGTGCTGCTGTAGTATCCAGCTACCAGCTCAGTGCCTTGAAGGAGGAAAAGCCTTCATTCTGCTATCAGAGGACCCTTTTTTCTTCTTTCTTACCTCTTTGCCCTGGTCTGTTCTCTTTCCAGCTTCTGCCAGTGTTACACCTTCTACCCTCTCTCCCACAGGCCTAATGAGAGGGTTTCTTTTTTCCTGTGGTACATTTTCTCACCAAATAAAACACCCCATCTGAAGCATATGGTAGAAAGTCCAATGGCTTCAGACCTCATTAAATACTGTTAAGGACCATTAAGTGAAACACACACAATGAGATAGATATAGTAATTACACCTGATGTTATAGAGCAGAGAGTGTGTCTCTGTACTTGTATTTGATACATAGTGAGGAACACGACAAGTTTTTAACCAACAGAGTGGGGACATTTTTGGAAAGTGAAGACATTCTGGACCATCCTCACAACTTCAAAGGGCTGTTTAAGGGTTCAGACTTTGTTTTAAGGGTCAGGTTAGAATTAGGTTTTAGTGCATTTATTCGTGATGTTAAGGATTGCGGCACAAACACACACGCTGAGGAACGTGACTGAACACGTGTGTGTGTGGGCATTGTGATTGTCTCAACTGATGTCCAAGGACTCTTGACTCCACACAACAAGATGCAATACTTCTGAAGAAGTGAATTGCCTAATTGTGGAAAATGTGAAAGTGAATGGCGTTGAGTACAGTTAGAATATCACCAGTGGAAGTGAAAGGCACTTTCAGTGTCGAGTTGAACAGCTGGTCTTTGGTGATACTTAGCCATTCAGACATCTGCATCGCGACTGATGTCAGACCAAGGTTGTGTTTCTGGATGAAGTGGAGAGTAGCAGTCACACTGAGAAAGATTTCGCTGCGCCTGTATATGAATGCTCTCACTCGTCTCAAGCACAAGGTGGAAAAATGGGAAATAAAATCAGACAGATGGTGGAGGGCAGCCCCTCATTTGGATCCTTTGGTTTGACTTATGCAACAGCAAACCAGCTGCTTTCAAATGAAGGCTCAAGTTCTTATCGTGCTATTGAGGTTATTATGCGGAGTTGGTCGTGTAATGGAATAGAAACACGACCCAAGGGAGTCCACACACATTTACACACTTCCAGCGTAACGATCACATGGACTCCACCCCATTTATTTTCCCCGCCGCTGGAAACACTTACAGCTCTATTTCTGGGCACAGTAACGCGGGTCAATGAGTTTACATTCCCTCCTCAGACTCTCTTAGTAAATGTTAACAGAGAACAAATCACCCACTAAATATTATGTTTGCCTAATAGCTGTATTTGATTGTTTTTCAATTAAGTCGGTTTGAAAAGTGGACTGTAAATTCATAACCCGAGACATGAGAACATGGGGAATTACCTGTCTGGCCACATAATTGTAGAATCATTTGAAATTCATGGTGTTCAAACTGCTGCATTCCCAGCAATTGCAACCAATGATCATCTTCCCAGAGAGTTTTGATTTCCAATAATATGAAGCACAGAAAAGCAGAAAATCCTCACATTGTAAACTGTGAACGCAGAGAGTTTTTGGCATTTTCTCTTGATAAATTACTTAAACAACTAATCAGTTAGAGAAATTGTCATCAGTTAAACTGTCACACGCTGTATCACAGTATTGTAAGCAAAGCCCTGTAAAGTCTGAAGACAGATTTATGGTCGATGCAAGAGGTTAATGGGAGTCCAGGGGAGTCGTAGGCTTTGATTTATAATTCAGCATCAGGTTTCGCCCACTAAACCGATGTGTTGTCCCGATAAGGTTGTACCATGCTTTAATTATACTCCCAATAATAACTGTGTTGATATTCTTTCATTAACTTTGTGATACTAAATGATAGAAAGTCCAACTTGGCACACACACATGCACACACATTTTGAGGACCTAAGGTAAAGCACGATGAAGCTTTACAGCTTCATCATACTTTGAAGCACAGTATTTGAGGAAGACTGTGTGTTAGTGTGTGTGTATCTTTGTACTTGCATAAGTCTGTGTCAAATTTTAAAACCGTGCAGCTTTTTCCTTTCTAAATTTAAATCCGGCATCTTTTCAGTCCATTGAATCCACTTGCGCTGCAGCCTGTTATGATGCATTTAACAAACAGATCGGCCGTTTTTCAGTCCTTTAATCTGATCTGACTGTGTGGGATATTCTACTGTGCAGTTGGATCACGTTGTCACCATAGGTCCGTTGAGGACACTCTCGCATCACCCCCGTCTTCTCCTCTGTGTTATGTGTCAGCTTGTCATCTCTCCTCTACAGGTTGGTGGTTAGGCTTGTTACACAGTCTCATACGGGTCTATAGTGCTTCTCCCAAGAATAGTTCACAGGCTGGATTACAAATGCCACCAGCCATATGCCAATTATACGCAGCTCGTACAGTGGGATATGCCAATTAAACATCCAGCGCGTACCAACGATTCAGAACATTCAGGACATAGAGCGCGTACTGAGCACCCACTTTATCTCTGCCCCTGTCTGTCTGTCTCTCTCTGAAACATATGTCCTGTCTTCTCTCTTCTTCTCCCCTTCTCAAAAGTAAAAACATGAGGAGTTAAAAATGGTTATCAAGCCTCCAGTGATTCAGAGTTTGACATTTACAAGTGTTTCCTTTCTGCTTCCTGTCCTGTCTGGAAATATTGGAGGCTGTGTGCGTCGGTTCAGTGTTTTCGGGACCATAACTCTCTTGATACTGCCTGCCTGTAGCAGCAGAGCAAGGTGTGAATCATCAGCGCAGTTTAGAGCATGGAAGGCGTATGTTCTAAGAAATTAATTGAGAAGGAGAAGTCATCTGAGTCTGTTTTGGCTATGGGCATTTTGACATTTGCTGTTATCGTTTCAAATTGACAGCAGAGAGCTCATTGTGGTAGGAAGACGAAAGGTAATCAGCCGATCAGCTGAGCTTCCTGCTGTCTGTGCAACAAACATGAACTCCTATATTTGCCTACGCTTCAATGATAGAATAACATTTTAACATGTAACTTACTGACGTGGGTCTGCTTTAAAATCCATTCACCCTGTCATGCAGCTCTGAACCAGTGGACCATAGGAGGATACAGTTATTGAACAGACTCACAGTCATAACTGTTGTTACTAAAGACAAAACTATCAAAACGAAAAGTTTCCAGACCACCCACGCACCTTTGTGGGCCTTTGTGCCAGAGCTGAAGCATCATTAATGCACAGAGAAATTGCTGAGAATTACCTTTCTATCTGCTGCCCCTTGACTTACTAAGTCTACTTACTGAATAGCTCGGCGGTATCATAATTAAATAGTTTCTGTTTCTGCTGTGTGTGTAAACATCTGTGGCATCCCCACATCCTTCCTTTGACCTGTTATGGAGACAAACTACTGTACCTTCAAAGGAGTGAAACAACTGCAAAGTACCGATTGTTTATTGCATCTGAAAAGCTCCCAATATGAGTTATCCATCAAAACATGGCTCCGAGCTCAGACATACAGGAGATCCTACTCGGGTTTTAATTGGCCTCTGTGTTGATGTCAATGATGTCAAAACAATGTTAATGCCAAGAGACTTCAGTGTTCAGTGCAGTTGGCCTTGATGCACTTTAAGTTCTATGAATGCGATTTTAGAAATGTAAGTAGGAATACATAATCAAGCATATATTTTCCTTGCTTGCAAAAAAAGTATTCCATTCATTAAGCATTTAATAAAATAAAGTCTACAGCATACAGTTCAGAGTAAATACTAGGAAATGATTTGCAGATTTGTGTGCCGCTCACCCAAAAATTAAACCAGAAGCTGCCTCAGGAATCTACTGAGGGAAGGATTTTACACACCCATAACTATGGGATGTTTAGTTTTCCACTTAATGTGCTGAAATTAACCTCCCACCCTGACCAAAAATATCCCCAGAACATTTAAATCTCCAAATGTGCTACTGCATGTCCCAGTTCAACCTCCTTTACCGTGTCTTACTGGAAATCTGTCTCTTCCTTCTCTGCCCAGTGAAGTACATGCGCGAAGCCACACCGTATGTCAAGAAGGGCTCCCCCGTGTCGGAGATCGGCTGGGAAACCCCTCCTCCGGAGTCCCCCCGCCTCGGCAGCCCTCCCATCAGCTCATTATCTGACCCTCCGAGCCCTCCTACCCAGCCGTCCCTGTCTCTGCAGGGCGACAGGAGGTGCATACCATTGAAGATGTGTTATGTAACCCGAGCCATGACCACCCCAGACCCTGAGAACAGGTAAGTGACACACACGCATACCATGCAAAATACCTGTATCCTCATTCTTGAGCAGAAGGCAGTTCTTTGGATATGTTGCCATGCTCCTCTGGTGCTTTTCATTCACAGACTAATGATGAGCTCATTGATTAATTGACATACTTCAGTCAGCCTACTCACATGTAGAAGTTTTCAAAGATTTACATCCTTAGTAGGAAGAAATGGCTGTGGGGCTGAGTGCCACAGAGCGGGTTGGGAAGCTTGAAAGTACTGACAGACCGACCAACAGGTTGTTTGATTTGGTATTTTCATGGGATTTAAGGACAATAGAAGAAAATACAGAATATTGCCAGCCTCATCTTTTTAAATATACCTAGAATTAAAATTATTTTTTCCATAGAAATGAGTATTTATGCAAGCACTGTGTTAAATAACATAAATGAAGGGTAACGTCTAGAGAGAATTGCTGACATTAGCAGGGTAGGCTAACTAGCATTAGCTTTTCAATGGGAATCCAAACTTAACAGCATGATGGGATCTTTCCAAATGTTAAATGCTGCACAGGGACAAACATAGCCAGCGCTCTGTGGACTTATTGTAGTCACCGAAAATTCATCAGTATACTTATGCTGCAGGGTTACAACATGGCTCTGTCTGTGACACACCACAGAAGTTGATGGCGTGTCTTCTTGCAACACAGTGTCAGATTCCAGGCAGCCACTGCCTAGAGGCTTGAAGCCTAAGCACAGTCTGCACAAATATGTCCAAAAACTGTTTTATGCTCTTAAAAAATGCAAGACTATACACAACAGCATTATAATTCATATTGCCTTACACACAAAAGTGAGAGCTCACATTTCAGTTTGACGTGGAGGGAAGGGAGCATTGGCTGCGGCAGCAGGCAGAAAAGTTTGAGTGTAGCTCGAGTCGAGCGGCCAAACTAGCTGACAGGCTTTGCTTCAGTGGCGTCACTGGCGAACGCTTCAAAGTTCAACTCTGAAACAACCAAAAGATGGTTACTTTAATTAACCGAAGGTTAACCAATTCTTCTGTGATCCCCAGCTCAACACTGTGAAAGCGAGCGTGGCTTGTGTCTGCGGCCTTTTTCTGCTACCCTGAAGGGATTACCCAATAGTGTTGTTTCATCATTTTTTAGGCCATTTTCAGTTTTTCTTAAAGACAGGCGTTTGAAGTCACACACAGATAACTCTCAGTCAGCGGGGGGCGGTCTGTTAGGAGGTGCTGTCAAGTTAATTGGTTGGTAATATGACAATGGCCCAATCAAACAGCATGGGGGCAAAAAGCGATTTACTGTTTCAACTTTTTCGGTGTCACCGTCTGTGAATGTGTGCTCTCTGTCCCAGTTGTCTCCCCCCTCTGATTCTCTCTCACCATGTTGTTTTCCTTCTCACTTGTTTTTTTTTTCCTCTCTTCCTCCTGTCTAGTGTTTTTCACTCTTCCTTACTTGCTTGTGTTTTCCTGCCCCTTTTATCTTCTGCTGTCCTCTGTCTTTCCTTTCTTTCTTTCATGATCTCTCTCTCTCTGTTCCCAGCTTTCTCTGTCTCTATATCTGAATCAGTTCTCTCCTACTGGCTGCCGTTATTGTCTCCCTCTTGTTTTATCTCCCACTACAACTTTCAGTGTCTGTCCATCATTCTGTCCCTCCATCCATGTGCGTCCCCCTCTGCATATTTATGATTTTAGAAGTGTGAGATAGTTGAACCTCACTAAACTTCAAAGCTTCAGACGATGAGGCGACATCAAAGTCAAGTGGTAACAGTAAGCGGTGACTTCAAAGTTCCTCTGTCTGTACAGATGCTGTTAGCTGGCTCAACGCTGGAACTGTAAAATGTAACATGCACAAACAATCACTATAGCAAGCACTTGTCAACAAAATGAAAAATAAGAACATCAGCCATGGACAGAACAGAGCAGATGGTTCTCTGTTGGCTGGCTCTTTTGTATGATAAAACTTTTATTTCCCACAAAATAATAATAAAAAAAAAAACATTTCAAACAAGTGCATTATTCTTGGGAGAGGGAAATGCAGTTGTCAATTTTGTGTCCATGAGCCGTTCTCTGCACTTTGCCTGTGGCAGTATGAGCACCGTCGCGACTCCTCAGGTCAGAGCTGCTGGTTTGAAAACGGTATCTGAGGCCTTGCTCACACTATATACTGATCATTTTTAAGAAAACGTCTTTTTGCCCAGCTACTGGCAGGATCTGAGGGTGTGATCGCATAGATGTACTGTAAAGTCTCACTGCTTTGGACTTGTCTTCATCAGAAATATGGCGCAACAAGTGTGAGTCACAAGCATGGCCCAGTTTACCTGTTGGGGTGCCCCCGGGCAAAAACCTGCCCCTTCCCTCCCTCTCTGTGAGAAATGAAACTGTATTCCTCTGCTAGAGTGTATGACCTCAGGCTTGCTGTGGGATTATTTAATACCAAGTAATTGGGGATTTTGGCACCATATCAGCTGAAATAATGAAGGTCTTAAAGGAACAGTTTTCTCTTTTAGCAAATGGCTTATTTTCTTGCTTGCAGAGAATTCGATAAGAGAATCGAAATGACTCATCTGTGTGTGGAGCTGGAGCTGGGAGTAATTAGCCTAGCTTAGCATAAAGACTAGAAACAAGGGGAAACTGTTAGCTCGGCTCTGAATCTGACAGCAAGCGCCTTTTACAGCTGGACTGTTTCTTTAAAGCTACATTTCGACGAGCTTGAAGACAGGATGTCACCATCAGGTGATAAAGAAGGGCCCACCTTAAGACCCTCATCATGTCAGTTGACATTGTGCTTTGATAATGCATGTTTCCAAGAAATGGTGCTATCCCATCCACCAGTCTACCAGTCCTCAGAGTGAACAATGCGTCCATCAAGTTGCCTGGTCTTTAAATGTCTCCTCCTGATGATGGCTTCTTCTCCCCATCATCAAATACGTCTTTACTTGAAAAATCCCTGAAAGCCTCTTGGTGGAAAGAGCTCGTAGAAAGTGATCTGAAAGGGCCAGTTTGAACAGAGACGTTTGATATGTAGGAGCTTTTATCAGTTTGCAGACATAAGTGAGGACATAGTTGAACAAAATGCTGTGGTTGGCCGGTTGTTCCTTGATACGAATCTGTGTAACAAGCAGCTTTTCTGTAATCGGGAACATGTGTTAAATAGATTTTACCTTAAAAAAAGGAATTTGAAGATAAATTTCAAAATTCCCAAAGACTGTGTGGTGAAACTTTCCGTTGCGCTGCCATGAATCGTGGTCAAAGTGTTTAGTTAAGAGCACAGTACAGTTGAACATTCACTTTATTGGTTTTAACTTTGACTTTATTGGTCAGCCAGTTATACAAGGATTTGGGGTCAATATCTCATCTAGTGACAAAGTGAGTTTTTGTTTTACACAGATAAGACAGTGTTTTGTGGTTTGATAGAGCTGGAGGGCAGATTCACAGGCACAGATAAAATCCTCAGCCAAATTTACCTTGACCAGCATGTTTTTTTATGACATTCTTTCCTTATCCTCACAGCCAGGACAAACTCCCTGTTGACTCACCAGTAAATGTTGAGTAAATGTTTAAATTGGAGGACAACCAAGTTGAAATGGTTTATGCTTAATCCATGAAACTCATTTATACTGGAAAGTTGAATACTCACCATCAAGGTGTTCAAGGTGCATCAATTAAAGATAGCATCGAAAGGCTGAACCAACCCTGTATTTTTCTTATTTTGAATCCAAAGCTGAAAAGGTTTAAGAGGCTTTATGTTAAGTGACAGGGAAATCTGGCTTATCTTTTTTTTTTTTTGTGGTTTGTTTTTTTTTTGACTCAGTGCAGTGTTGCATCCCTCTGAGGGTTTCTCTCCTCATTTCAGCAGATGTTGTTTAAACTGTGTGTAAGCCTTAGAGAACAGACAGGGGGATATGAGGAAGGGCGTGGCTCGTACAGTGATGAGAAGAGATGATAAAAGACAAAGAGAGAGAAGTGAGGGAGTAGAGTAAGGAGAAGAAAAACTTGATTTATCTTTATTTTAACACGTTTTCCTCACCTTACTACAACATGCACACTGTTTAAGGACAGAAAGTCTAGCTTTTTTTAACATTGATAATTAAATAAGAAAATTACAGGATTACACTCTAATCATATATAGTGTGGATTACAATGTTATGAGAGGGTGTGGAGATATTAGATAAGAGGCTGTGAGGTGGGGGAGAAAAAGGAAAGAAATTGAGAAAGAACAGGATATGTACAGATGAGGCAAAGATAAAGAAAAGCAGACGAGAGATATGCAAAGAGGCGAGAGGAGAAAAGGAATTAGCACCTAAAATGGATGAGATCTACCTCTTCTTTCCTTTCACTATTAATCTGTGTCATTACTGAGGCAACATATTTGAAAAACCTGTGGTGTGAATGGGTGAGACTGGGATTTCCACAGAAAACGTGCACAGCGGTGTGAAAGGAGGACATGACTCCTGGCAGAAGCAGCATGGTTTCTCACAGTGTGACAGTTTCTACAGTACCTCAGTTTAACCTTGACAAGTTTCTAAAAGGATATAAAGACTTACACTCTCCAAATCTCAACTTTCCCCACAGAGGTCAGCATGCATATTATGATATAATAACCCGTCTGGTAACTGGAATATAACCTCCTGCTTTGGTATCTTTTGCTGTAACGTGTGCTGCACCCCTTCAGTTGTCTCCGGCATAATTGGATTAATGTGGAGCACTTGTTTGTATTCCACTTTGTGGCCCTGCGACTGTGATCCAAGATTTACACACTGTGAAGTAATAATGATTTAGGACATAATGTAGAAACATGACAGCATGAGACTTGGACCTTTAAAATTCAGGGTCTGTTTCTTGTGAAAAATAACTTGATGGATCCATAGAAGTGTGTGTATGGATGCCTACTGTATGTCTCCACATCTTCTCCGATTACTTTTCATGCTGAAATGGCATTTTACAATTCAGCTGTGTGGCAAAATATTACTGAGATAACGTGAAAGAAAGGGCACACAACATCTGCAGAGGTAAACTAGTTTATGCAACTGACTTTGCAAGAAGTGGCTTAATAAAACATTCACACCATTCAGAATCAGAGCAGGAGGGCTGATTTAAGAGCCGCATTCATGGAGCGCTGAGTGCAGAAGATCACTTGAGCGTTATGTTTGAATGTCCAAGAACAACACTGCCATCCCTCAAACCACTAAAATAACAGGCCAAAATGTTATGGATGTCCTTCCCTGCCACTGCACACACTAATTACCTCAGGACAGAACTGCAAATATGGTCGAATACTTCTTTTTAACCACTCAGACATAAAACTAGTGAGAGGATGTGTGGAGAGGAGTTGTTGTCCTCGTCCTAAAAATGAAAAAGCATAATCCCAATCCTTCAAATCTCAGGAATCCCAGGAAATGAGGAATACTTTTCTAGTCATCTTTAATTCTACTAGAGACTGCCTAAAGACTTGACTTGGGACTTGAAAGTAAAAACATTCAAGTGTCTTTTGCACTGGTTAAATTCCAAAACTGCAAAGTAAATTAATTAATAATACAGCGACAGCACATGACCATTCATCCTAAATATTCACATCATTAGGGCCAGAAAGAATTTCCATGAACCGTGACTTGAAATATGCTTTGCTACAACTTCCCAAAAACAGCTCTGATCGAAGAGTGTGTGTGCTGCGACAATTATTCCATGTTGAGTCATCATCCTGATATAGGCAGAAGCAGCAGCTGCCAAAACAAACAATTAGATTGATTAATTGTCAAATGAAACCATGTTTCTGCTTCTCAAAGGTCATCTGTGACGCACATTTAATAGCTTAATTCCAATAGGCCAATATTTAGTTTTGTTATAGTATCAAAGTCGGCAGTATTTCAACAATATTTTCATGTGTGATTGCTTTTCAATTGATATTTTGCCATTAAGACACTTCCTTTATGGAACTGTTCATTAATGAGTGTTTAGAAAAAAGAATCTGCATGAATCACATCTGTATGCTGGAACAGACCTGTCAAGCTTGAATTTATATTTTATGTGTAGTGATAATCCTGCGAGAACAACCACCCTTTGATCAAAGGAGGGATTGATCTTCATTCAAGCGGGACCAGACTTACATAATTCCATTCGATAAGTCCATCTACAGGTCATTCTGTCCATGTGCTGCTCTCCCAGTGATTCCCCATGTTAATGCATTGTGTCGCGCATGCAAGAGATGTGTCATTAGCGCCAAAGCCACTGCACGTCTTGACCAGAAAATGGCAGATAAGGCTTCCTCTACCTCAGGTTGCTAAAATACACACCATCCTGAAGGAACCTCTTCCACCAAACAACATCTGGCCCTGGAGTCCCCCCTTCCTCCCCCTCTGCTCTCCCCTGGCCTGTCCTTAATCAACTTGCCTTTTACAAGCAGCAGTTGTATTTTTAACCCAGAGAAACACCTGGAGCTGATCTAGACTGTCTCCCCCTCCTCTGAGGGTTTGATGGAAGAGCAGATTCATCACATTCACTGGGGCTTTTCCAGGCCCCCAGTGTGCACTGTATGAATAAAGAAAGCTGCAAAGAAAGCATGTTTGCAGAGTTGAAACCACCCTGGTTTTGGAGTAGTTTCTATTTTAAACCACTGGGAGCACCTGGACAGTAGAGTGCTGTTAACAGAAATGTGAGGTTGTTTCAGAGTTGGTGGTGAGCTCAATGGATCAAGAATGCATTTCCATTTATGTTGTGAGTTGAAACTGAACCTGTACTCCCAGAAAAATTGCCCCAGGTGCATCCTGCAGCAAATTTAACTCACTGTACTGTTTACCCATTTCATTCACTATACAGCAGTCCAATGTAGACATGCAGAATGAAGTCTCTGTTTTTTGCCTTGCCTTTGAAATTTTCAATTACCACAAATGGTGATTGGGTTATTATAGATCACAGAAGTAAGATAAATTATTTTGAAACTGAGCATGATTCCACTTCAGCTTCAGGTGTATTACTTTGTGCCTTTTCACTATTCAGCCCCCCCCCCCCCCCCCCGACATGGTCAGACCTCAGCATGAGCACACACTGAGGAATCGTTTATCATGCCTTGTCCTCTAAACCTCTGAGTCAGCCATACTTAATTGTTTGTGTGTCAAAGTTAGTTGTAATGTCACTTTGACTTTTTCTTCCTCACAAAAGGACAAGTTTAGCTTTCCTTCAGCGTACCTGTTCAGAGTATTATTACTGCCTGGTGTAACTCCACAGAGATGAGCACTAACTTTATTGATGCTACAATATGAAGCAACAGTGCACTGCTTTATGTACTGTAAAGGCTGCACCGTGTACCTTCTTAAAATTCATGTTCACAGAGCACGCAATCAAAGAGCTGTTCAGTGAGATGGAGAAGCATCCTACAGATGTATTTGTCTCGAGGTCTGAAATACTCCCATACGATATAAGAAGATTAGTTATGGAAATTTAGTGGAAGACAGCATTGTGTCAGCTGGCCCACAGAGGATGCATGAGCAATGCCTGTTTCGTGTTTTGAATTGACTTGAATAAACTCAGATTTTAATGCACTTTATTTCATTGTTCTGACCGAGTGCCCATTTTCAAGTGGATGAGGCAAACCAGCATCTGCTGAAGCTGAACCCTAAATGGATAACATTTGGTTTCTAAAGCCATGAGTTGAGATTGAATTAAGTCAATCTGGGTCTGCCTGATAAGGCTTGCAGTATATTTTCAATATCCAAAAAGGAATTTATTCATCAAGGGTTGTGAACCATAAAAGTTTTAGAACCCGTCCAGTGATAACAGAGAGGTTAAAGCTGTTTTAACTTCTCTATCTCCTCCTCCAGACAACTGGAGCTGCACTCCCCTGACGCCAGGCACACCGTGGTGCTGCGCTGCCCAGACCAGCCATCTGCCCTGTCCTGGTTCTCTTCCATGCACTCTGTCACATCCACCCTGGCACAGGTCTGTCTTTGATTTCATTGATATTAAGGGTAATTCCCATCTGTGTGACCATTAGAATTAGATATTTACATGATCACATACTGCGACAATGATTCAGGTCTTGAGAGCTGTTTTGAATCTAATGCGTCCTGAATGATCATCTGTCCTAAAAACTGTCACGTCCCCACAGCGGGTGCTGGCAGAGGTCATCCAGAACACGGCCAGGACGGGGGTTGCTGGCAGCAAAGAGATACGACACCTGGGATGGCTGGCAGGGAAGGTAGGAGAGTGTGTGTGCGGGAGTGTGTGCGTGACACCCATGCTTCTCGATTTCTCACATTTTAAATGGGGTTCCTTCTCCTTTGTTACCATTTTGTAGCTGTGCTGTGTAGGTGTGTGTGTGCATGTGCATGCTGTTGTTCTATCTGTGAGAACTAGGGCTGCAACTAACGACTGTTTTGATAGTCAATTAATCTGTTGATTATTACTTCAATGAATCAATTATTAAAATGATTATATTGATTATGATAAAAAAGAAATAAGCTAAATTTCATTATTTCCAGCATTTCAAAAAACAAAACCTATTCCTCATCTTATTTTACAATGCTCAAGGCAAGTAGAGACAAGGCCTCTACACTAAAAAAAATGAAGACAGATAAATTGACATTAGGGATGCAGCTATGCACTGAGAATAAAACGAAAGTGTAACTCATATATATTTGATCAGACATTGGCCAAGTTTGTGTTGAGAAGAAATGAAGGATTCACTTTAAACTGTCTCTGACTAATGGCGTGAAATATTCCAAAAACTCCATTAAGTTACGTTATACCCCAGCATGTCCTAATTTCAGCCAATTAGTGTTTGCTAAAGCTGCCGTCTCTGGCAGGTTTGTGTCTGTTTTAACATAACTTACAGAAATACATCCCATCTGTTTTATCTCTCTTTCGTGATGGATCAAGCTTTGTCAGGCGCCGTAGCTTTATCAAGTGTTTGCTTGAAAATATCTATATCAGGGGAGTTAGCTTTATCAAGCATTAGCTTTAAAATAGCTTAACATAACCAGGTGCCCGACAAGGAGAGAAAACAGACGGTATTTCTGTTGTTTGTTATGCTTGTTTTTAATTTGGACTCTGTAATCACGTGTTTCTCTGCTGTATTGTTAGTCTCTACCCCCAGAGACAAAGCACACAGCATCATTTCCTGTAATTAATCACATGAACTATACACGGCACTGCACGGGCTGCCTTACTGTCCCCATGTTAGGAGACGCTGCCACAGTTTGTGCTGTGTACAATAACATGGACCCAACTAATCCATGAAACTTGTTGCCAATTATTTTTTGGTTTAAGTCGATTATATCGAGTAGTTTTTGCAGCCCCAGCAAGAACCAATTTGAGTTTTACACCTTATTACATGATTTTTAAGGTTTTGTTGCCTCTTAAAATATGTCTTCGTGTGTGAAACGGCCACGGCATGCTTGAAACAAGCTACTTGGTACGAAATGTCATCCATTCTAGTGTTTAGCTGTTCCGAACAGCCACACTCCAAAGCGAAGTGTAAGAGAGGGACGCAATATCCTTTAGACATGGGAATAACGGTGCACGCTTTCAGCCATTCTTTCTTCTAAGGTTTTCACAGAGTTGCACACGTTTGAACATAATAAAAGTGACAGAAGTAATTGTGTAACAAATGAAAAATAGGAGATGAGAGAGAAGTTCAAGCGCTACTGACTGACTACGTGATGTGGGTGTGAATGACAGATTGCCAGTTTCAGAAAGTTGCAGAAATGCTCAAATGCAATCCCCCCCCCCCCCCCCCCCCCCCCCAAAAAAAAAAAAAAAAAAAGTCAGAGAGGTGGAGGGGGAGGGGGATTTGAAGCTGTTAAAGCTGCTGTGGAGAATACCGACACCTTTATTCTGACAACTACTGTGACTGTACGTCTTTCATGTGTTGTCTGCTGTGTCCTGTCTGGCTTGTGTCTCTCATTGTGCATCGGCAACAATGTGTGTATGGGTGTGTGTGCGCAGGTATCTGTATTTGCATGCTTATTTTTGTATTGTGCATATCTTCGTACACACTGATGCATACATCTTTGAAATTCATCCAAGCACACACACAAACACAGATTAAAGCTTCGCACACAGACGCACACACCTGTGCAAACACATCCACACACACACACACACACACACACATTCATACCTGTCTAATTTAGCCCTCATGAATTTGCCAATATTTGATCCGTCAAATGCAGTACAATGCTGTTACTTAGCAACATATTCTCATTATGTTAAAAGATTGACCCTTGACCCTCTAAATCCCACGATATGATTGGCTGAGGCAGAACTTCAAAGAGCAGCTTAGGATTCCATGGCAGGGCTGCAGATAAGCTTTCATAATGAGAATAGTTATGGAGCATTGTAAAATGAAATACAGAGTGTGTGTGTGTGTGTGTGTGTGTGTGTGTGTGTGTGTGTGTGTGTGTGTGTGTGTGCGTGCGCGCTCTAAGTTAAGAGATTAACTGTGTGTTCTGAAGGGAAAGCGAAGGGTTTGCTCGTTAGGAGGGATGGCTGGGCGAGAGGACACAGCGCAGCAAATAGGTAGAAAGTGTAGCTGCACCTACACTAGAGCTACCTTTATTTTCAGCTAATTCCCCATTAGGTACATTTTTAAGAATAGTGAATATACATATTTCCAGTGAAAACCAGAACAGCTTTGTAACAGCTCAAATTAGATCACTGTTGGATCACTTTGGAGTGATATATGACAGAGAGACAGATGGAAAGAGTTGAAGTAGACAGTAAGTGAGACGGAAAAACAATGTTTGCGTACCCAGTCTTGGATTAAGTTGAGAGGTGATGACTGGTCGACACTCAGTGCTGAGTACACACTGAGTCTTTTACATTTTAAACACACACACCGTTCCTCTCTCTGACACAACATTCGCCCCATAAAGCAGCTCACTGGCACACAGCCGTCGATATTGCTGATTAAATACCTGCTTTCATCTAAAAACCTGAGGACAATTTCAGTGTCTGTGACAGATTTAAGAGGGGAGAGGTACACCAAATCCTGCAGTATCAGCTTAATCGAGGTTGTGCTTGATTCTAATTCAACATGATTAGGATTGATTAATTGCTTCTCTGATTGACAGAAATAGGTTAGAATCTTAATTATCAAGTTGTTCAGTTAATTTATTAACTAAACTTTTGCGGCTCTGTGAAGATCTGTTGATATTGTTCTAACAATGAATTCTCAATACTTTTTGGGCTGCATTACAAACACCTCCCGCGTTTCGTTGTTTGTCTGTTTGTGGTGCAGACAGAGAGTGAGAAGCAGAGCTGGAAGCCGGTGCTGGTGGTGGTGACAGAGAAAGACCTGCTGCTGTATGACAGTCTACCACGAGGCAAGGAGGCCTGGCAGAACCCTGCACACACTTATCCACTTTTAGCAACACGGTAGGTCCACCCCCATATGCACAGACATCATAAACACACGCAGTATATTTGCACTAACTCCTGTGTTGTCACAGTAATAGGATTTTAAAACCAATATTATATGTGATATACATGTAGAAACTCCCATTTTAGATACTTTGAACTGCTTTGATGGTTGCAAAGCATCTGAACATTATAAATTACAATGCTGATTATGGTAAACATTACCTGCTAAAGCATGTTAGCATGACAACCATTTCCTTACAAACCCCCACCATTTTTGTTATGACTGCTACAACTCCAAGGAGAAGGATCAAAAGCAAACTATAAACTTCAACCTTTATCCATCTTCCAATTTGGTTTTCTTTATAATGAGCTTCACGGCCTCACAAAGCTGTTAGTGTGCTGTGGACCTTTGGCCATCACTGACAGGTGTAGTGTTGCACAGCTGTGATTTTAATCAAATATGAGGTATTGCATTGTGAGATTTTTAACAACTAGAGTAAGAGCGGCTCTTTGAGGCTGCAGTCAGCCACAGTGATGCTTTGGGTTGAATACCAACATCACACTGTAGTTTTGTATTAAATATTACATAAAGCTTTATTGGTGGCCCAGACCGAGGTCATCATAAATGTCTGTACTAAGATTAAAAAAACATAGTTTACATGCCATGCTTTAATCACACTCCTGTGGGAACTCTTTAGGGAATGACAGCATATAGTGCGTACATTTCACAATTCAGTGCAGTAATGCAGTAGGTAACAAATAGGAGTGATGTGGGAGCTTTAGTCTTGTTGCTTTTGAAGTCACTTTTACACAGCTTTTGATATGTCGTTTGTGTATTGCCTTTGTTGAATCAATAAACAGCATATCTGCTCCTTGTTAACAGTTTTGACCCTCATTTTTCATGAAATTTTGTTCAGAGCACAGTGCTTTATCATGACAAGATGCGTGTATGTATTTATCTAGTCTGGTACATTCTGGCCCCGACCGGGGGTCCCCTCATTCTGGCACGGAGCTGTTCTTTGCCACTCGGACTGGCACGCGACTCGGCATCGAGACTCACCTGTTCCGAGCTGAGACCACCAAGGATCTGTCCCTGTGGACCAGACACATAGTCAACGGATGTCACGCCTCAACTGAGATGATCAAAGAAGTCTCTACGAGTGAGTACATAACACATAAACACTCAGATTCAGTAACTCAGAGTACCTTGGAGAAAATGGAGAAAGAAGCATACATACTTAGACGCTTTTAACAGAGACAGCACTTTGCACAAACATGCTGTGGATGGAGTGGAGTGAGCAGCACAGGTCACTGTGCTGGATTCTGGGAATCTTCCTCAGATGTGTTCAGGCATGCTGCAGCAAAACGTATCCACAGAGATTTAAGAGGCTGCAAGGGTAAGTCCTGCCTGAGGTCTTGCAAGCCTAAAATAAAGTCTAAATCCAGTGCATGAAGCAAAATGTATACATACACCCATACAGGCTCCCATGTCCACTCATACACTGAGATAGAAGAGGGTTTGTGATATACTTTGGCAGCCATATGGAAGATGTAGACAAAGCACTTGCTATTTATAGAAAGGAATGCTATTCTAGTGTGTGTGTGTGTGTGTGTGTGTGTGTGTGTGTGTGTGTGTGTGTGTGTGCGCGCGCTGTTTGGCATTAGGTATTGGCTGTCCAGGGAATTCCAGCAAACCCCCCCCCCCCACCACTCCATCTTTGCCTCCCTCTCTCTCCAAGCACAAAATGTCCTGGGAACTGCAGTTCTCCCCTGGGGCTCCCTCCTCTCTCCATCCATGATAACACCATGACAAATTAAGTTTCACTTCAGACTCCGCTCTTACATGGAACAGCGTGCATCTAGCAGCAAGCGATACACGACCCCAACACTCGTTCCTTGTTGTCGGTGTTGTTTCCACATCATTTACCGCCTCCAAATTCTTGTTAAATCTCTCCAAAGTAGTGTGTGTAACCACTGATCCAGGTGTAAATGTTACGCTGTGATTAGCATAGCAAGGCTCGATTCACGTCTTCAGCGTCCGATTTAAATTTAACACTCCAAGATGTTTGATAAAAATCGGATTTTGTAGGTCATGGTTCCTAGCAAGGAAATGTGAACGTTAAAGGACATCTTATTTAATCCCATGACAAAACGCTGTCTAGACTGAAACAAGCTGCTCAGTATCGACTTGCTGTAGCTTAAACTTAGCAGCTTTATCTTTCTTATTGCCGTGCTTACCCTGCTCACCTTCAATCTGAGCAGAGGTCCAGTCAGCCAGGAGAAGTTCAAACACCTTTGCAGGTGTAAAGGACCTTTCTGTATTCATTCATTTTTTTCTTTCGGCCACCAGGGGGAGCAAGAATAAGACGTTAACACTATCACCTTTTAAGTTACCTCTGTTTTCTCATTACCAACACACTGATGCGGAAAGACCTGTGCTAATTTGTGCTAACTTTTGCGCTGTCATTTGCTTCTGGTGAGTTAGCATACAGTTGGTTTTCAGAGCTTTTTGCCAACAAACAGCCTCAGTGTGATATAATGCTAATGCTAAACATAAAGGGCGGCACAGGCAGATGCGAATTAGGCTTACAGGTATTAAGTCATAAAGCAGTGTGTTGTACAAATTGAAGTTTTGACCTGATGATGACCAACTTATTGTGCCATTTTATGAGTAGGCCTTCTGCACCCAACGCACTCTTTGACCCCCAGGACGTTTGTTTGAAAAGCTCTGCAGCCTAAAACCAAGTCAATAATCTTCGCCAATTGGCTGCTTTTGGCTCTGGAATGAAAGCCTGACGTTCAGATTGTGTCCTGTGTGCAGAAGAAACCTCTTCAACATACATATGTTTTTTTCATAAGTGGCTTTGAGGGATTCCTCTTATTTGGTGTGAGATGTATTCAGCCAGCCTTAGAGAGATTGTTGGCAACCAAAAGTGTAAAAATAGCTTATTAGGTTAGATTATTACCAGATTTCATTTTGCATGAGTCTCATGTCAATGCATGAGAACTGGCATCCCTGATGACAACATTACAGTAGATGAAATGTAAGGGGTTCACCAAAGTGATCATCCTGATGAAGACATGAATGATGAAGCATGAGTCGTGGCCTTACCATGTCTGAAAATACAGTTACAGCGGCTTTAATCTCATACTGTAACACTGATTTGTGACAGTGACACCACAGACCAGAAGAATGAGGAAAAATCTGAATGGTTTTGAATATTTAATGCTCACTGTTGCATTTTTGGATGCCATAACTTTTCTGAAGCAGATTGAGGATAGCACCAAGCCCTCATTTTCTTGTTATTGAAGTAGAACAGTAATTTGCACCTCCCTGCGAAGGAGTGTGACAATGCATACAAAGCACATTCGTTCATTTTTCAGCAGTTGCCACCTGAGGAGTCGTTGCACTGACCTTGTCAGCTTTTCATCTGTGTACAATTCGGATAAATCATTGTGATGGTTTATTCACTGTCAAGGCTCGTGATAAACATTTGCTTTGAAGACAGATCAACTATCACTCACTGGGCAGCAGGCCATTCTTAGAGGGATTTTAAAGGGGAAAGTAATTTGTTCAGCTCTGAAATCAAATTTCACAGACACTTGGCCTGCTGTCATTTCTGATATTATGGTGTCCAAGGTGACTTAACATTTTAAGGTTATATTGATATTCCAAGTTATTAGCAGGATATCATATCAGGTAGTCGCAGCGTCTGTGTTTAAACGCTGCTTACGTGTGCCGCATGTCTGCTCTCTTTTAAAACATTCATAACATAGGTTGAGGAAACAATCTCACCAGAGGGTCCATTTAGTAGGTGTTCCAGAGCTTTTGATCATGCCTCATAATATTCATCAGCAGATGGAGTTTGCCAATTGATCATGGTATAGCAGATGTTCATACTTTAATTTGTCTTTTTTTTGTGCACTTTAAGGAAGCAGAAATTTTGGGAAATAAGCATGAATTCACTTTCTTACACAGAGTCGGATGAGAAGATGGATTCCACTTTCATGTCTGTGTGCTAAATATGAAGCTACGGCCAGCTGTCGGTTACCTGAGCTTAGTCACTGTACCTTATGGGGGGGGGCAGTTACCCCAGCACCATCCAAAGGTGACAAAATATGCCTTCCAGCAAGTTGGTGGCAGTATTACAAGGCTTGTGTCCATATTGACAGTCTTTATGATGAACTACATTAACTGGATCCTCAAAAGCCCCAAAACAGATACTAAATGAAATTTATGTTGACATTGTTTTCTCAAGAATCAACATTGAACCACGTTATTTTATGGCCAGCTTCATCCATCCAGATTTGTCCATTAAAAGTTAGTAATCCCTCCTCTCCATGCGCACCCCCAGCCTTCTCGTTAATACTGTTGTCAAAGGTGACAGCTGTAAAACTCGTTAAATTGTCTTAGAGGTCGGCTGGGTCTCCGTAATGAGCAGATAAACAGCTTAATGACTTTAAAAAAGCAATTCTACCTCAGTGATTGTGGATTATTAACCTAGTAACCTGCTGAGACACTTGAAGTTCAGCGCAGTGGGACGCATTTTCAAAATATGAAGTGCTTTACCTGCTGCTAATGTCTGTTGCCAGTTTAAAAGAAATAACAGTGAAAACAGAGTTTCTGTCCTGTAATAACCTTTTAGCCTTTCCACTTGTCCTGAGTCTCACTTTCTCTCTCTCTGTCCCTCATTCATTCAATTCCTCTCTCTGTCTCTCAGTGTTATCACTCTCTGCCCCTCCTGTCTTTTCCACTCACCGTCAAGCAGAAAGAAGGGCTTTTGTTGCTGCCTGAAAAGCCCCTTTCTTTGTGCGTGTGTGTGTATGTGTGTGTGTGTGTATGTGTATTCTGGTGGGAAACCCTGCTTGCGCCACAGATCAAGGCTCTCAGGTAGAGGAGTAGAGTTACAGGTCTAATTTTCACTCCTGAACACAACAAAGACCCCAACCCTCTGCCCCATTTCTAACTGTTACACCATTAGGGAGAGTTTGTCCTGCTCGATTGTTTATACATCATTAGATCGATATTACGCATTATGAGACTCATTTTTCATCATGAATGGAGTGTCTTCATGGTTCCAGGGATATTACATTTTATATTTGACTGGGTGTGTGTGCGCAGTGTCCCTCTTATCAATATTATTTCCTGAAGTTTTAATCACGACACCTTTGTTGTTTCAGTGTGATTCACAGTTGATAAAGAGGAGAAATTACAGCAGCATAGCGCTCTGCTCTAGGTGCCCTGCAGAGTCTCAACACACACCTGAACAATGTGAAGGAGGCCAACACGGCCTCTGTGGTGTCACTGTCTAAAAATATGTGAAAGCTCCATATGAAAGTAGAAACCATACAGACACCGTGTTGCAGGTCATTTTCCTGTTCACACACATAATGGGAGGTTGGACAAAATAAGGTGGACGCTTCACTAAAAGGAAAAAGAACCTAAACCTTCAAGGATACTACATCAGCATTGCAAGCACTTAGACAAAAATGGATTATCAAAGGTCACAAGGTAATTAATAGTATTCTTACAAAGCAACGTTATCTGTGTTTGAGAAATTAAGTCCAGTCAGAGACACTTTGACCTTTTATAGAAAACAGTTAGACGGTGAGATGTGGCGGAAAAGGCTCTGCTCTGTGTGGGAGGTCTCAGAAAATCTGAGCATTAACAAGGATTCTGCTCGAAGAATTAAGGTCAGGGTGAAATCTTCAGTCCAGGGGAGGGGGCTTAGCCTTAGCCTGACTTTCAATACTTGGAAATTATTTTCAGATTAGTATTATTATATCATTAATTATTATCTAAAGCTTCGTATTATGTTCTAGTTATGTGATTGTATTGTCGACATTTCACTTTATCGCAGATCACCTGACTGTCTTATCTCAATACTTCATTCATGGTTCTGATTATTTGTAACGTAGCATTTAACATCCCGCCTCTACCAGTCTAGCTACAGCTAGCAGTGTAAACGGAGACAGATGATAACCAGCTTCATGACAGCGGTTATCCAGGATCACCAGTGTTAGAGGAGCAAGTAGACCAAAGAGAGGCAGAGACATCAGGACAACAGCTGGCCATATGAAGGTTGGCTGCAGGCCAAGTTCTGCAACTTCTGCATCGCCTGGACAAACTCAGAAATAATGACCTTTGATACAGAGCGCCATGCTGCCAACAAAACTGTAATACAATATTTTCTGCCTCTTTTGCCTCTTGTTACCTCGGACTGCTTGAGTATACCAGGGCTCTTAGTGCTCAGCGCTCCATTTAGAGTTTTTGAGACTGCACTGCCTGACATAATGAATAAATCTGCACTTTGACTCCATGTTGGTCGTCTCATGTTGTTTTGTAAACTCCCTTATTAAAGTGCCTCTTTTACAGCTAACAACTGCTGGCAGTCAGCCACCCTTGTAGCAGTGTTTGTAATTGTGAATAAGTTATATCAGAGAGCCGTTTCTTGGAGTGTTTTCCTTATTTTGTCTCACTGCTGAACATAGTGAGAAAAAGCTGTAAGGTTTTTATGAATGCTTAAAATGTGCAGAACACGATGAGATGCCAGAAAACCTTAAAAATAACAGGAGATCAGAGTCTATTTAGCATGCACTTCTGTGACTGGATTCCATTGCCGTGCAGTACAACCCATCCCTCTGCCACTCTGCCACTCTGTGCAGCTCAGCTCACAAGAATTATTTGCGAACTGCGTTTGTGTTGCTGTGTACACATTTGCCAACCTTGGTTTCACAATCACCTTTCGAGCCAAACAAGGGGGGGATTTAGGTGTGTATAGGGTGATTAGCGTGGTTTGACTGCCGACATGGTTAAGTAATCAGAAAATCGGCCTGTTGACAGTCGGACAGAAGAGGCTGAAGCAGGCCACAGTGAGCGGCAGCACACACACACAGACTCTACATATATGTACACACACATATGCATAGGCCCTCTGTAGCCTACAGAGAGGGAAGATACAAACTCATATGCTCTGTGCATCTCCATGTGTGTTTCACGTATGCACACGCCAGCATAGAGACAGTGAGACACACACTCTCACTGTCATATGTACTCACATGCAAACACACTCGCCCCTCCCTGCACATGCACACACATCCTGCTCTGGCTGTCAGCAAACAATGGGGAGTTAACAACTCTCTTCTTGCTCCCTGTGTCACACAAACACGCCGCTCTGTAGATCAGATGTCGTTCAGAGAGAGGAGCTTGTGTTGTAAATGAAGTTTTCAGCATGCAGCCTTCATGTCTGCTGGGGGGGGTGGGGGGGATCCAGAGAACTCTGCTGTCAAGGCACTGAAAAATAAGACTAAACGCAGCTAGATCACACTGTGTGGAGACGAGTCAGGTTTGTCATTACAGCAGAGGAAAGTGATGCCTAAATTGGAAGAACAGATAAAGATAGTGCACTCAGCTTTCAGCCAGACACACGCGGTGAAGAGAGAGGGGAGTGGGAGGGAAAGAAAGCGATGAGAAATGTTGTACAGCAGATAAATTACATCGGGCTTTCAATGGATTGGAGCAGTCTGTCACTGAGATGTGGCAAAGCGTAATGTGTAATAGACACATGAGTTAGAACAGAGTCAGGCTCGTTTTGATAGAGAACGGACGTAGTAACGGGAAAGCAGCTGTCACAGTGCACAACCTGATAGAACTGTACAATGTATTTTAATAAGGAGGGCATAAATCTGTACTTAGTCACTAGTTCAATACTATAGAAGGGGTTTCTCCAATATTTAGTCTGCCCTGATTGATATAAATGGGGTGGACAAAATATTAGAAATACCACTTAGTAAAAGGCAGAACAGTTCTATTAAATAAAAGTCAAACTGAAAACCTCACTTCATATCCTTCATGAAGGAAGGATTTATTGTTTTTATTAGCGTTTCATTAGTTTAACCTAATAGTTTCAACAGTTAGAATGGGGGAAATTTAGGCAAGAATGACATCATGATAGTTAATAACAGAAATGTTGATTTTGATTGTCTTAATTATATTATCAAAACTTGAAGCACTGGTATGGTACAGTATACTCATATTATGGCAAAAGATTCATTATTATTCAATATTATAATAGACATCATATTACTTTACATGTGAGAGGAGCTGCCTCGTGTACAGACCTGAACAGAGAAAGAAGGTTTTGCCGTTGGACCTGCATTTGGTTGTTTTTTATGTGATTTTTTTGTACCTTTTCTAACCACTCGATCACCTGTGTCAGGTGGATTAGCTGAAAAAAAAAACTGTCAGTGTTGTTCATCGTTTGAAGGACTTTGCACAAACATCCGACCTAGCAACGTACCACAGTAATCATACCGAATGGCCCGTCTAATACAAGCCAGCACTTAAGTCATCAGACAACAGAAAATGTATATCCTCACTTAAGGAGAAAAGGTTTTCCAAGGACGGGCATGAAATACTTTTTTGAAGTGCATTTAAAGTACTGCTGCTTACATAAACATCTGTGATTTACCTCTAATTATTATTATTATTATTATTATTATTATTATTATTATTATTATTATTATTATTATTATTATTATTATTATTATATAACACAGGTACTAAACTAATGATGAAATTCTAACTTTGTCATCATGTTATTAATTCAAACAAAGGAATTAGGAATTTGATCACTAGCATATTGTTTGCTAACAATCAAAAATGATCCAATCTCTCGATCTTCCAGGTTGTCTATACCAGGGTCAGGAGTGCCGGCTGGTGATCCACTATGAGCAGGGCTTCTCTGTGCTGGCTGACCCCACACTGGGAGACAGGGAGGACATGGAGGAGAGAGGAGCTTGCACGCCTACCAGGCCCCGGGTGCTCCTCTCCTACCCCTACGAAAAACTAAAGATGTCCTCCGACGACGGAGTCCGCATGCTCTTCCTTGACTTTGGAGGGAAGGAGGGGGAGATTGTGAGTGCTTTCTCTTTTAAAGGGGGCTCAGTTTCAAAACAATCCGAACCATTTGGAAAGCAAACTTGGTGAAAATGTTCTTCTTTGAGCCTTTAGAAAAGTATTAATAACTGTTTTTTAGTTTTTGCTTTCAAATTCATCACTGATGGGGAAAAAAACTATGTTCAATAACAAGCTTACTGTGCTGTCATGTACAGTACAACTCGCAGTAAATAGAACAAGTTCATACCAACTCTCAGGGGGTTTCAGTGGGCCTTGAGGGAGATGAAGCGAAACACAAATTGGAGTACAAGCAGACGATAGACAGACAGAGTGAAAGTGGTGCAGCAGAAAGTAAATTGCAGCACTTCATCACAAAATAACTGCTGAAATAAAATGAACCTCACACATACAGTACGTAGGTCTTACCAGGTAAGAGTGTTCCAGAGTTTCCTTTAAAAAATAGCCTGTCACTCACTGTAAGAGTTTTAATCTGTTTACACCAGTCAGCAGCTCACTGTGTGGAGGTCCAGTTGGCTCCTGTTTCAGGGAGTAATCAGGACCAATTGATGTGTATACCTGAAAACAACCAACAGTACCACTCTCACCACCCAGTGTGTTCATCACTTCTGTTTGAAAAGTTTCAGTTTTTAGCCTCTAGGATCTTATTTGACAATACTGATATGAATATCAATGGCGGTGTCAGGAGGATGAGCTCTGGTAGCTCTTTTATTACCTTCCCTTGGCACTCATACAAACTGTTTTTACCGAGAAAAACAACATTGATATTTCATCATTCATAAAGCTATAGCGCTGTGATTTACTGTACACTGGAAAATAAAGTGACAGTGGACTAAAATATTTACTCTCTTGGCTTACGGGATCCAGAAATTGTAAACTGAGATGTTTTATATCTACCCTCAAACTGTCTGTGTAACAATCCACATACAGCCCCGTATAAAACTTCTGTCAGACACACTCATGTTTGACTGCTCAGATTATGCTGAAGGCAAATAAGCAAAGACTTTGGAGCTTTGATTTAAAAACCCTCTGTTGGCTACCATAGCAGAACAGATTTTGGTGTCTGTAGCTTTTCTGAGTCCCAACACCACTATAGACAAGGCTTTATAAAAATCCCAAGGCACTTGTGGATGTGGCTGATGGCTCATTAGCTCAGCATTTGAAAGTAGAATCAGCTTGGCTTTTTTTCAAAGTGTTGAGTATACTGTCATTAGTTGGCAGGGACTATGTCTAATTTTATCACAGCAATTGACAGTTTATCTCCCCAATACAGAAAATGGATTATGGAGCTTGGACCAAGCCAAACCATTGATTGTGGCTTGGAAAACAGAAATTAAGAGCACTCTGGCACAGTGGCGCTTTGCGCTAAATGCCAAGTAAACGCTTGAGTCAGCATGCTAACATGCTCAGAATGACAAAGCTATTAAATATCCTAATGTTTAGCTGGTCATATGTTCTCCATCTTGGTGTAGCATGTTAGCATGCTGCTTGGTAATTAGCATTAAACACAAAGTACAACCGAGGTTGATGCACATGTCATATATTTGCAGGTATTAGGTCAGAAATATTGGAAAGTAAAGGACAAAATTCTGATGTGATGATAGTGATGGTGATGATGTGAAGTTATTACAAGTCATTCTGAGGGGTCATGGCTGCCTTTACCAAATTTCATGGCAATCCACCCAGTAGTTTTTAAGACATTTTACTTGACAACTATTAACCAAACAACATATACCAACCTGCTGGTGGCATTAGAGGAAACATCAGGGGTTCACCACAGCCATCAGTATATGTCCTTTGGACCCTGTGGACATCTGTTGTACATTTCACACCAATCCATCCAATAGTTTTAATATTTCTGCTGGACCAACTAGCAGACTGTCTGACAATGTCGCTAGCATGGCTAAAAAACATCTATCCCACCTTGTAAACCTTTTGGAAACACACAGTTTTGTGAACCAGTCATGCCACGCTGGTCCACTCATGTTTCATTGCCCTGGGTTTGCTGGACGTGAAACTTCCTCAGCACTAAATCTGACCAACGGAACAGAAGTTTATGTGTGAATTTATAGGTTAAATCTCCCTATAGGCCTGAGGAACAGGATGTGAGTCATAGTAGCAGTGAAATCACCCACTGTTGATTCAGGCTATGAACAGAGCTTTGTTCACAGTGATGTGGTGTTTGTGTGTGTACAGTTCTTAGCTGCAGCTTGGTCTGTCTAATACTTTCCTCATGGGGAGATGTGTTGACTGTGTAGTTAGTATTGAGAAATTTTTTATGGTTTTATGTGCTTTACAAAGTATTTTTCTTTTCCGTCCCACCCTGCCTCTTCCTCTCTCTGTCATCCCATCTGCTTTGAATACTCACATCTTTTAATTATATTCTCTCCTCTGAACCCCGGTAATGTTTTGCATTATTCTGTCCTGCTCTATTTCTTAATGCCATTGTTTTTTTCTTTCCCTCTCCAGCAACTGGACCTCCACTCGTGTCCGAAGCCGATTGTGTTCATCCTACACTCTTTCCTCTCTGCAAAGATCTCCCGTCTGGGTCTGGTGGCCTGACCGCTCTGAAGGGACATTTCATCTCCTTTGAAAACAGAAATCCACCTTGTTTTTCCACCTCTCTGCAGCCCGCATGCAGTACACCCTGTCAAACTCCTTCAGCCAGGGACCCAAGCTGAGTGAATGTAGCCTCTATCTGGAAAATGACTTTTTTTGGGTCTCTGAATCCAAGTTGAAGAAACACTGGACAAACCATTCCAGATTGGTGTTGCCTTGAGTGAAAGATTTCTTTGGGATGAACCCCCCAAATTAAGGGCTGCGTGGACTGACGTGTTGACTGAAGAACCACAGAAGAAAACATGGACTGGACTAGAAACAGAGGGATGATATATATGGACAGAGGGACACATTTAAAGGAGCAGATTGGGCATTACTGTCACGTCCATGTTTGGAAGGACTGGACATATGCAGCAGGGTTGAGATCAGTTCACTTTTAACTCAATCAAAATGTAATGGCAAACTGCCTTCCATTTACCAATTGTATAATTTATTCACCATTAGTTCTGAAAGGACATTCTGAATTTCACTCGGTCATTTTTCTTCACCACTTGACACTGTGGAAAAACTTTGTGCATTTGTCTTTGTTAGCGGTCCCTGAAATGTCTTGTTAGTTGTGTTAGCATTGATCATTGAAACTGAGAGGCACAATTGTCCGCACAGTTTCCCACAGTGTGACAGCTGACTCAAATTCAAAATGTCAAGGTATTCTTTTAAGGCTCTAGGCTGCATGTGGTGATCATCTGGTAGTCAAAAGCATTTCAGTGTTTGACTGATCTGACAGTGATCTAAAGTCACTTCTAGAGTCTACAAATAAGAAAACGCTTCAATTAACAGGAATTATAATATGATCAACCATTCAGACTTTTGGCAATCATATTTAAATTCCAGTTACTATTATTCAGCCAAAAACAGGAAAAACTCATCTCCACCTTATGAAAAAGTAAAATACGTTGTTACTGCAATTTTGTCTGCCACTCCAGGAATCCAGATGGGATTTACTGTTGTGTTTCTGATACATGCAACTTCAGTTTCCACACAAATACCAGTATTACACATGCATGGAGTTTTATGACAAAGATAAAGATGCACATGATTAATATGTCCCTAATTGAACCCTAACCAGATGATGAGGCCATGATCAGAATACTTTGATAAACACATTCTGACAGTGTAGTTTCAAGGATGCCTCTTTGCAGAGAGTTCGGCTAGAAATATACATGCTTTTAGCCACACATTCGTTTGGTCAACTGGCAGAATTGTTCCCGCACTGGCCTATGTACTACATGCGTTAGTGGAGGATACCACTGGAGGGCACACCAGTGAACTCAGACCACATTCATCTTCCAGATTTGCATGATGTAAACACTAAACACAGCAGAAAAGTCAGCAGTGCCATCGTGGATGATATGTGAGACCCCGAAATCAAACACGCTGTGACAATGACAAATGTGTTTCTCTCGCTATGTCAGTGCGAGACACTGATGATGAGAGACACCACCAGTATTTTTGAATGCCGCTGCACAACACACACAGTGAGCCAGCCATTTCAGCAGAGCGGCCTGCTGTCATCCTCAGCTTTCTAGCAACAGGCATCTGCTACCACCCCCTACACTGCCCCTGCTGTTAATGTTCATGACGATGTGCACAATCAATGCTCCAAACAGACGCAGGATACACGATGCAGCCATCATATGCATGCAAATGTATACTTAAAACAAGTATATGTGCATTATGTCCAAATGAAGCTCCAGACAGCAGCCGGTTAGCTTAGCTTTGATTGGCCACAGAGGGAAACAGCTAGCTTGCCTCTGTCCAAAGGTAACAAAATCCACCTACAGGCACCTCTACAGCTCACTAATTAGCATGCTCCATTTAATCTGTGCTGTGCTAATAGGCAAGTTCATTTTCAATCTTGGAACCTGTGCAAGAAATTGTCTGGCACACAACACAACAAGGAGCGTTAGAGCTTCTGGAAGGTGGATTTTGTTACCTTTGGAGAGAGCCAGGTTAGCAGTTTCCCTGTTTCCTGTGTTTATGCTAAGCTAACCTGCTACAGGCTATGGCCTTATATTTAACAGATATTGCAGTTGTATCGATTTGTGCATCAAACTCTTGGCAGGACAGCAAATGTGTATTTCCTGAAATGCTGAACTATTCCTCTAAAGGTCTCTGATCAGCCATGAAGACACTGTTCATACCTTCCATCTTTATTTCAGGATGGACAGTGAACTGTTCATGATCGTAAGGCTGATTTACCCTCAAATCATTCGATTCTCTCTGAAGAACTGATCGTGTTTGCCTGAGTAACTGAACTACACCCATGTTCAAGCCCATTAAGAAAACATCTGCCATGAGTATTTCTAGTATTCTTCTAGTGCCACAGTCACCCGTTCAAGTATTGTTTGTCATTCATTATAGCAAGGTAGCCATCATAGGAGTCTTAAATCCTGCTTTAGTCCTGCAGCAGCCAGTGCAAGTCATTATCTTTTTTGGATGTTATGCAGCAGATCAGATCTGTACACAGCACTGTCTCTCAGCTGCCGGGTCCTTTCCTTGTGCCTTCAGATGACTGAGAAGGAAAATGTTTGGATCATGAAAGAAATGAATCACAGAGATCAAACGAATGAGTGTGGAGCAACAATGTGACTTCTATGGCGGCTACTTTTCTTTCGGTTATGAGTGCAGAAATTTTGTGATTGCTTTCTTCTTTAGATAGAACGCACACATACGCATTTCCAGTAACCACTTACACACACGTAGACACTGAACAATGATTTACACACTGTAATCCTACCACTCTCTAGAAGAATTATCACCTGTTTTGTTGATACTAAATGATAGTGGAGGTATTGTAACACTTGTTCAGACAAGAATCCAGCACTTACTGATAACCTCAAGTGGAGAGAAGCAAAGGCTGCTTTGATATGTAGAATACTCTGATGCCTTCGGCAGCTGCTGTACTGTCACTCAGAATGATAAAGCTTAATTTTTAACCCAAACGGTGCACATAAATCATGTATTTAACAAAAGTGCCATGATGAGTTTGTTTTTATTGCTTGTCATTTATTCATTTCTCATCGACGGCAAATACAGATCAGCGGAAGCAGCTTGGAAAACGAGGGCCTGGGAGGGTTTCGGTTTCACTTCGATCATATTCAAACCTAAATCACAGCTACAACTCGTGTGCTAAAGATCGTGGTTCTGCATTATTTTTGATATGACATTATTAGTGGGATAACCTGTGCAGTGCAACAAAAACAGGCAGTATTTCATTTTGGGAACAGTTTAGCAGAAAGGTGGTGCATTGATTTACTGCGTATTAGTGACACTTCAGCCTGATTTAAGAAGTGTTTTATTCACCAGCTCAGCAGAAAGGATTTATGTGTCTTTAGCTTTAAGAACTTGAGAGCAATTGAGATTTAGGCAGCATTTAACACAACCGTAACTCTTTGACATTGTTTACTTGGCTGCCAGGTAATGAGCTGGCATCCTTTCTCTTTCCTTCACACACACACACACACACACACACACACACACACACACACACACACACACAGATGGATGGACATACTCAAGTTATTGAGGGTAAGGAGTTTAGATCTCAAACACAGTCATAACGCTTGACATTGTTTACTAGTTGACATTGTTTACCTGACGATTTCCCCGCCTCTTTGTGTTTATCATCGTCTCCCTTCTGTTCAGGTCGTTATTGACTGTCAGACTCTCGATGAGACACTAAATGTCTGCAGATAGCAATTGTTGCATCATGTGAACGAAAAGCACAAAGAACCCTCTCCAGGTCGATTTTCCCACTGAGACAGACAGAAAGCTGTTTTTGTGCCAATCTTAAGAACTACCAACACTGTTACTGCTGAAATGTTAACACACACACAACCACACAAACACGCGTGCTCTCTAATAGCCAGCTTTCTCATTGAGAGACGGAGAGGGTCATATTGACGGAGGCTGCCAGCTTTTCATTTTGAGGAGGTGGACAAGAAGCAAGATCAATTAGCAATCAGCCATAAACTGTTTGTTTGTGTGTGTGTGCGTGTGTGTGTCAGAGAGAGAGCGAGAGAGAGTGCTAATAAGAGTTGTGTTCATTTGCACACAGTGGATACTTCTCTCAGTGACATGCAAATACATTCCACTGAGGGTTTTTTGTGTGTATGTGTGTGTGTGTGTGTGTGTGTGTGTGTGTGTGTGTGTGTGTGTGTGTGTATTTGAAAAGGGGCTTTGAGTGAATAGGGGTTTTTTTGTTGTTGTTTTTTGGTCTCTTGGCTTTATTCTCTGGTTGCATTCCTCAGCTGTGGCAGGTCCTCACAGGTTCTGGACTGCCTCTGACTCTGTGTGTGTGTGTGTGTGTGTGTGTGTGTGTGTGTGTGTGTGTGTGTGTGTGTGTGTGTGTGTGGCTGCATACAAGCATGTGGCCTGCAGTTTACATTACATTGTGTAGGTAATGGAGGAGGGGAGGAGGAAAAGCTCCAAAGCCAAAAGCCGAATGAAACCTGGTTGTTTAAACCTAGCGGCTAACTGTCACTCAAAGCGGTCAGGTCTATAATTATGCATAACAAGTGTTAATATAATTAAAATGAGCAAATTATATAAAAATTCATCCCGTATACAGTTATCATAAATAGGGAGAGCAAAACCTTTTTTTGTACCAGGCTGTAAACATTTCTGCTGTGAAGTTGGGTATTTTAATATGGAGGTCTATGGGGATTGACTCACTATGGGAGCCAGCCTCAAGTGGCCATTTGAGGAAGTACAGGAGTTATGCTGTGTTCCAGCGAGCAACGCTTGGCTTCAGTTTGTGGGTGGCTCCTTGTGACATTTCTCTCTAAACCTTTGGAAGAACAAGATTTATCGTGCCGGATGCACAGTGCAGGTGGTCCACACTCTACTCGTCAATCATCACACATCAATCCTCAGACACATCTGAAATATCTTCATCTTCCACATTGTAGTAGAATTAGGAAAGGTTCACTCAAAGTTTTGGGGAGAACAAGAATGATTGACAGACTGTTTGAAGAATCCACCAGGCTCCTTCCCACCAGCACAACCTCAATGAGCTCAGAGTCCATAGTGCATGGACAAGTTCACAAAGTACTTGCATGTACAAAAGTACTAAAAAACAAGCTGACTTAAGGAAACTAAAGGAGAAAGTTCAACCATGAGCACGAGCTGCTGTTAGGCAGGCTACGAATCGTGCGCTGCCATCTTGACAGACTCTTTTGCAGCATTATAATGTGCATAAAACATGCTTGAAGTCTCCTCATGCTGCACAATTAACTAGTTTAACCAACTGTAACTAGCACTTCATTGTAGCGAGGCGACAGCATTTTGACTTAATTCAGAAAAACAGCAATAAGATATTAAAAGAAGTGTTTATTTATTGATTTATTTATTTTCATCACTTGGGAGCAACTGAAGTCCAATATCCACTTCCTTTAGCTCTGTTTTGGTCTCCTCCAACACCCATGGAAATATCTGACCCTGTAGCTGCTAAATGCTCCACTTTATTCACCTGCTAGTTGCTAACTTTGTATACAGTTTGGTGCTGGGCAGCTAGCATACTGTTTATTAGCGACAAAGAAGTAATCCCCTTGGAGATTTCAGTTCAAGCAGAGTAATACTCAGTAGCTACTAATGTAGTTAAACAGAACTACAAGCCCAAATTAGTAATAAGGGAATAAATATAAACGATAAAGCAGCTGACTTATTAATTAGCTGTCCTCTCTGTTTCTCCTGTGGAGCCTCTGTTTTGTTTACAAAAAACATGGCTACATAAGAAACTTGACAAAAGTCTGTGAGTGTGCTCTCAGCAGAGATTATTGTTTATGGACAAAACAACAACAAAGCGGAAGCTGCCTGCTTTTGTCTTTTCTCTACAGCAAATGAGCGAAGCATTCCTCAGTTATTTTGAGGTTACTTGCTGTAATGCTCATAAAATGTCCTTTGAGTGAGACACATTTCAGGCACATATATCTTAAAACAAAGAAATCGTTTCACTGTCCTGAATGTCGTTAAAATGTCATGTTTTGCTGGTTGTAAGAGCAGGCCGACTAATGGGGCGACGGACCCCGCTGTGTGTCACACATGATATCTGAGCTGATAACTCAGACGCAAGTGATCTCTGATGTTAGAAGAGCGTCTGGATGAGAACGTTCACAATGGGTCTGGGAGACAAACACACGCTATGTAGGTACTGCAAGATAAAGAAACTAGGTCAGCTCCTCACTCTGCCCCGGTTATCATCTGTTAATAGACAAGAAGAGGATAAGTAACTGTCGCTGCAACACCCTGTACGCAAACACACGCAGGACGACGCACCGGCTCATACGCCATTAGGGGACAGATGGAGGCATGTTTGCGAGGTGATGTTGCTGCTGTGACCCTCCCACTTAACAAGTACTTCAAGCTCTGTTACTCTCAAAAACAACCACCCACACATAACCTATACACATAAGCAGCCTCAAACTATGTACTCCCACTGACTGTACACAACCTACCCTTTCACTGTCTTTGGCAGTGAGGGAAAGACTCCCCCCCACCCTTTTCTGCTTCTCTCTCACACACGGAAATACAAAGTACCAGTCTCTGGGAACCTGATGATAAAAGAGATGTGGGGTGAGGAAGGGGTGTGTGTGAGGGAGAGAGAGAGAGTGTGAGAGAGAGAGAGAGAGAGAGAGAGAGAGAGAGGGAGAGAAAGGAATGTTTCAGGATGCCACTGCCAAGTCCCTACAGTACCCCTGAATGCACCCCCATCTCTCTCTCACACACACACACACACACACACACAAACACACACACACATGCACACACACATCAAGAGTGCTCTTTGTGCTCACTTCTGTCGCTTGAACCTGTGCACAGAAGCACAGGGATAGATAAATGTGTAATAAGTGTGTGTGTGCTTTGCTTTCTTGCACATGTGAGGGCATCCCATGAGTACAACATGCTGTCGTGAAAATAGTACCAATGGGAGTTTGAAACGGTGATGCTCTGTTTAGTTTAAATACCACGGGAACGTGAAGTTGTTGCAAGATTTTTTTGATCAGAGGAGCCGGATTTCAACTGGACCTGTGTGCTTGTCAGAGGATACCTTCCGTCTGACGAGCAGGGACCAGGACCAGGACCAGGTTTCATGCAAAATACAGGATATTCTCGTGTGAACTGCTCCGAGGCAATGTCTTCTGCTCTATTTTACTCTTTCATGATAAGTATCATAGTCAAAATTTGTATGCTAACGAGAAGTGGGAGGGAGGAAGACATCACACAAGACAAAAAACCTCAAGACGAAACCTCAGAGAGAGCGTATGTGATCTGACACAAACAGAGAGAGAGAGATAGAACACGTACACAGGCGGGAGGAACGGGCCGACGAGATTACAAAGCAAATCATTACACTCTAAGTGTGACAATGACAGGATGCACTGCACTGATATGCTTCACAAGGAGTTTTGGGGGACTTAACAGAAGTTAAATGGAAAAAAACAGAAGAAAGTAGCTTGATTATTTACACAGAAGATATATTAATGATGAAATTAAACCTAACTAATAATTATACTTAGATTAAGAAGGGGATGAAAGCCTGAGTAATGTGGAAAGTGTTTGTAGTGACAGATGCACAGAGAAATATCACCAACTCTGCTGTCACCCTTCAGCTCTACAGAGGGATTTAGTTGCATTTGGCTCATTGTTTTGGTTTTGCAGCATGCAACTTTGATGTCCCCCCGCCCCCCAAAAGCTCTCATCAGTGTGGTTTCTAACCACAGCAGGCCGCTGTTTTCTGCGAAAAGCTCTGATAGACCCACCGTGTGCTACCTGCTGATGAGCACAGAGCACAATGGAGCATTTAGCAGCTAAA
Source organism: Chaetodon auriga (assembly GCF_051107435.1). Classification (NCBI taxonomy): domain Eukaryota; kingdom Metazoa; phylum Chordata; class Actinopteri; order Chaetodontiformes; family Chaetodontidae; genus Chaetodon; species Chaetodon auriga. Next base: position 13,122,042 of record NC_135081.1, read on the forward strand.
GAGTCAACACAACACAAGTCAAATGTGCTGTTCAGCATAATTACTCTAGAATAGGAATTGGTGAAGAGATGATATAGTCCACCTTGTGCAAGAGGGGGAAAAAAAAAGCCTTAACAACCATTATGCAACTTTATACTCCTTCTCCACTAAATTCGAAGGACTTTCACACTACTGCATTTCTTTGAGTGCTGTGCGTCAGAGGCTGGTGACATGCTGCCGTGCCTCGGTCAGGCGGGTCCAGTATCATCACAGAATAAAGTTTGGGCACAGATGGTGTCTGGCTGCGCAGACGAGATGGCAATCATGATTGTAATTTCAACTTAATGGCTCCTTGTTTTCATCAAGTCTTATAAAGCGTTTGTTGATGTGTATTTTTGCATTACTGTCACCAAAATGAGCACTGTCACACACTGATGAACCCGGACAAAATCAGCCACCTACCCGTACTGACACACAAATTCAAACACACGCACACATGCACACTGTGGCTGTCGGACTGGCTTCCTATAGTCTGCTCAGCACTAATTACTGTTCTATAAAATGTACAAGCGCAGCAGTCTGTGTCAGCCCGTTCCAGCTCATTACTGTTCCAGTAAAGCTCTACGGTATCAATCATCACTCTGAAAGTGTTTCTCATATGTGAGGTCAAACGTCAACATAGCTGCCTAAAGACTTCTGCAGGTCCTTCTGATTACAAAGCAGGAAGCGTCAGTGTCCTCCAAGTCTCCTACTGCATCACTGATTGTTGCAATGCACATTAGTATTTTCACTCGATGTCAGTGAAATTATACTCCACCAACCAACACAAAAACATGTGCAAGTAGCAGAGAAGTAGTTACCACGGAGGACACCGACATTACTGGTGAGTTTAGGGGTCTGAATGACTTGAGAATGAGTTACTAAATAATTGAAGATTTGGCTTTTTAAGCAAAACTGAAATTAGAATAAAGGGATTTCGTATTCTCCACCTGAGATACATTACTGACAGTGTGGATAGAGCTCTGTAGGGAGATCAAGTACAGAAAACGGAATTGAAAAGCTAAATGAGAGAATAAGTATTCGAAAAAATGACTTCAAATCAGTGCCAAGGTGCTTATGGTGTGAAATTTGCTGTGAGAAAACTTTGAAAGTTACCCTTGTGTTCAGTCTGAATACAGCGACGGCAGCCACTCTGAAATGTTTAAGGAAGGTTGCTGGGAAATGTATAAATTCATTTTGCCTGGACATTAATTTAGTATAAATGAAGGTAAAAAATAAGCATGAGAGGAAAAGGAAAAATAAATAGGAAGATATTTCATCATGAGCGAGTTCAAGAGCGACACTGAGCTTCTCGAAAATGTTTCGTTTCTTCACTTGTTTTGTCACTTTGAAATTTGTCAAATACAGCATGTTCTGTGTTAGATCACACATAATGTGCTCTTATTTTGAAATCACTGTCATTACTTGATGTTATTCAAAAGCGAGGACATTCATCTAAAAGAGAACAACTGCAAGGCTCAGCAAAGCTTTTCAGGGTCATGTTTGAAAAGTTCCATTATCACCAAACTACTCTGAGTTTATGTGATGGAGTGAAGGGCCATGCAGCAAGATATATAACAGCACAGTGTACCAATCAGCCCTTCAGCACACAACGCTGATCTGAGGAACAACACTGAATTAGCCTTTTACACCAGTTTCCATGAACACAATGTTCTGCCCTTCTCCGCACACAGATGAAATCATTTCCCTGGCAAAGAAGCAGCAGAGCGGCTACTGACTGTAACTGGGCTCAGCCTGTTTCCCCCATCTTTCTTCTTAACGTTCACATTCGCACCCCTCCATCCGTCAAAAGACAAACCTCAAGTCCCTTGAACGAGAACCTCCCACAGCCATCAATAACATTTATTTTACATGTTGCAGCAAGCAGCAGCGACAACAGATGGCCGACTCATCTCGTCGTGGCTGTGTTCATTTAATGGGCCCATGGAACATGCCTGTAAATCATTTAAGGTCGTGGGATTAAAACCAAGAAGCCACATCTATCACAACATGATACATCAGGTGCTGTAATATTTGGTTTTGGATTTGTTATCCCACAGAAATCCTTGAACTCCAGTTTTGTGTTTTTGTGCGCCTCCATACTAGAAGACTAATGCTCGGCTGCTCTTATCACTTTACACCAAGGACTAGTGATAAGTGGCAGCACTTGGTGCCTTCTCCTCTGCACAGCCACGCTGTAGTATTCTCCTTTTCCGGTCATTTTCTACCAAGGATTTGGCGTGTGACGCAGATGTCTGAGATACAATGTAAACTGTATTATCTCTTTTGTTGGTCTACTGCGATACAACCAGCGCATGCAGATAATTCACATTTATTATCTGCACTCACGCTGACTTTCAGCGGTGCTCCCACACACTGACAGAGACACACTCAGTCCATTCCCACAAAAGCATGCACACTGACAATGTCAGGTTATGCAGTTTACATAGCTTTTAATATGCCCAAACTGAGTATCGCTGCTATGAAAAACACAGACGCATGATATTTGGATAGTCAACTGTTGATTCTCAACTATCAGCTGACCACAAAGTAGTCATTTATGTGTTTATTCACATTAGGTAATCACCCTGAGACAACGCATAGGCTGGTTTCCCCTTGAACTCAGTTGACTTTTACTGACACATGACAGTAATTATATAATTTCCCAACAATTTCCAACACAGTTATTAAAATAAACGATGTAATTTGATTCAGTATGTAGGAAAAACGCAGACGGTGTTCGACTGGTACACTTGCAAAGACCCATTTCAGACTAACTGCAGAATAACCCGTCTTTTAGTCAGTGAACGGTGAAAATGGAAAATGTTACATTTTTTGACAGGCAAGCGTACAATTCAACGAATAAAGGAAAGAAAAAAAGTTTCTTATGTAATAAATGAATATTGATTTAGGCTTAAACAGAGCAGGTCTTTCAATGAAATCCCTAGTTTTGCTGTAATTATGACCACACTGCAAATCGCTCTTTCTAGGAAGCATCAGAAGAAATTATTTGGCAGGTCTGTAAAATAAAGTTGCACACGTAATAAAAATGTGATTCTGTGTACAGATTACACATCATAGATCAATACATATAGAACCAAAACATGAGCAAGTTATTCCTGCTTATACAACAGTCCAACAGCTTTTCTCACCATGTCACCTTATTCATCCAGATAACACAATGCAAAGCCATTATAAACCCATCCACTGCTGTGAAACTGAAGCTTTTTGTTATGAACATCACAAAAAAGGAGATCATTTCATGTTATCTTGGCATGGGAGTGAATGTTTTTGCCAGAAACCTGTAGCCAGCTCCTCAAGGAGAAAACAACACGGTGCCAGTAGTGAAGCGACTGGCTGCGAGGGATGTATCTCATCACATGGATCCAGAAATTTAACAGTCCTGATTCCAAAAAAGTTGTGATGCAGTGCAAAGCATAAATAAAACACAATGTGGTAACTTGCTAATTCTTTCTGACAGATACTCAATTGAAAACATAACAAGCACAAAACAATGTCACAACACAGACAATTTAATGTCTGACCTCATCAGCTTCATTGATTTTTGTAAATATTATGCTTATTCTGAATTTGATGCAAATAACACCTAAAAACACCTGTTTGGAACATTCCACAGGTAAACAGGTTCATTGGTATCAGGTGATAGTATCATGATTGGGTATGAAAGGGGCATCCTGGAAAGGCTCAGTCGTTCACAAGCAAGGATGGAGTGAGGTTCACCACGTTGTGAACACATGATTGTATAAATGATATCACTACATGAGCTCAGGAACACTTTGCAAAACTGTTATCAGTAAACACACTTGGTTTGCCAATGTTGCATTCAGTTCTTACCTGTGGAAGTGGGGTTACAGTTGTGTTCTCGATCAGTCTGAACTGACAACAAACAGGACAAATGCGAATGTGATAAGATTCACAAACACTTTATTGTGTTACAAATGGTAAAATGTGAAACACAACGATAAAATATGTACATCCATAAAACCTTAAAATTATTAGTGTGTTTAGAATAAAAAAGGAACAAGTGGGAAAGGATTTAAAATCACGTCTGAAAGCAGTTACAAAGGAAAGACGAGTGGAACCTGAAGCCGACGTGAAGCCCTCGCAGCCTCTCAGTGACTGCAGCCGGAGCAGAGTGTACTTCTGCTGCAAGGCTCAGGAGCAGTGGGAGAGTATCAGGATGGAAAAAACAAAACAAGAGAACAAAAAAAAAAAACAGAACACATCTGAAAAAATGCTGTTGCTTTCTGATTGCCTCAGTGAAAGAATCAGTGAAATTAAACAAAGGATTAAGATCATTAAAAAAGGCTTAATGTAACCGTTTACAACTAATCAGGAAGGCTTAAAAAAACAAAGTCTCTTATAATTATGTGGAAATGTGATGCAACACCACGCTTTCTTTTCTTAAGGTGGAACCCTCCTTTATGCTTTTCCCCACTTCTTCCTCCAGACTGTCTTCACTTCTTCGAGGTCTTCTCCAGCACCCAGTCAATGACCTGCAATGACAGGAAAGAACCTTTAGCCGTTTCAGGCTGAGGAGAGCTGAACCACCTGAGGACCAGCGGCGTTCGGTGGCGTTACCTGTTTGACGTTGTTGCCGGCCGCCTTCTTCATCTCATCGTGGAGACCCCGAGATGTCTTCAGATCCTGGGATCACGCAGCAGAAGAGGAGGATCACAGTAAGATATAATCACATGGGCTTTGTTTCATATGAGTCAAACATTTTAGGTCACAGCAGCTGAGTCGGCAAAAAGTTTACAAAGAAATTAAGGCTTGTTCTGCTCCTTCAATCAAACGCCGAAAAGAAATTATATACAGTCCTGACACTACCCAACAGAACATAAAGTAGATAAATTAGCTTCTTCTCGATCAGCTACAAACATCAAAGTACACTCATGTACTTCAGTAAAATTTTGAAGGCGTGAATTTAATTGTGACAGTACTTTTACGTTGTTGTATTGTTGCTTCAAAGTAAAAGATCTGAATACTTCTGCTGGCAAATCAGGCAGTTTTTCCCCATTGTTTATATTCTATGAAACAAAATTTGGCAGAAATAGCAAAACAGACAAAGGTGTTCCCATTATTGTGCTAATTTGCTGTGAGGATCTATGACAAAACACAACATATGGTCGAACATTTGCGGTACAAGAAGCATACAAATAAAGAAAGGGAGGACAGCGCTGACTGTGTGTGGGCAGTAAAAAGACGAACCTTGAGATAGAATTTTGAGATATCAAACAGTCTTTTGCTGCAGGCCTCAAAGCACTCATGCTCGGCAGTGATCCCGTGCTGTTTGAGTGTTTTAGCGACTACCTCCAGCAGCATCTGAGGACACAGACACACGCACAATTTCATATTAGCACGACTGTCAAAACATTAAATGGAGTTGTGTTTATTCCCTAACCACCTGACGCAGTTCAGAACGACTAATTTTAGCACAACTCCCTTTTTTTTACAAAAAAAAAAAGGAAGGGATGTCAAAATATCTTGACTTTGGGGGACGTCCTTGTGCAGAGTTTACATTCACAGCATGAGCAGGAAGAAACATACAAATATGTTACTGGTAGCGCTGAAAGGGAAAACAACGTTCCTGAAATAAATAGATCTGTCTTTAATCTTGTCACATCGACTGTTCTGATGAAACGCCATAAATTATTGTGAGGAATCATCTGTGCCACGCAGTCTCATGAGGAGTAGAAAGGCAGCTTTTAATCTCTGTCCCGAATAAACCGCTATCATTATTTCTGAACAGGACCAACTGTTCTTTCCTATACTTGGGTTTGGATGATAAGCCTGTTTGCATAGTAATCATAAATCAGAACAAGTCAAGGTTGGGATGCAGATTGCGAGCTGTACGTGGGACAGAGGAAACGGTGTGCAGGTGTGTGTGTGTGTCTGTGTGTGCGTGCGTGCACTCATGCATGTATCCATGTATGTGTTTCTGTCATTGCACACACTGTACAAATGCGTCAAAGATGAGAGTGAAAAGTGTGTTTGTCTGTGGAGGCAGGCGGCGGCTGATGTGATAATGCTATAGTTACAGTAAAGTGCCTTTGCCGTGACATTATAATGCAGCCCACACATTCACAGTGATCGCACGTAAAACGCTGATCTTCACTTGAGCTGTTGCACAACTCGGTCTGTCTGCCACCGTGTCTGTGTGTATGACGCTTACAGTGAGTGGGGGAATTCAACAATTCAGTATTCAGATTTAAGTAGGGAGAGTAAAAGATTTCTTTTGTTTTTCCATTGCTGAAGAGGTGAATATCACAGGAACGGTATATATATTCATGCCTCCAGCCATCGCTTCCATCGACTATTACAACATTTCGCTAAAAATCTGCTAAAAGTAAGAGCAATTTCTATGACTGTTATTACCATTGTTTTCAAAGGGCATCGTGAACACAACACAGCTCTCCTGCCTTCACTGGCAGGTCTTAAAAGTTATGAGGGTTCGTTTTTTTCCCATCAAACAGAGGCAGAGTGACCACAGCAGGCCAGCGAACTAAGCTGTTTATCTGTTTATGGCTCTATATACTGAGGCGACGCTAACATCAGCTTGATGACCTGCTGGAGGCCTGATAGGTGCTGAACTACCTGTGCATTGCTTATCATAATAGACAGAAGGAATGGTTAGAGTTACAAAAATCATAAAATCCAAGTTGTAATAAACCATAGTTTTCTTTTAAGAGCACTTAGCTAACATGGTGAAAAGTTCATACAACACTGTTTCTTGGTATGACCAGTGAAGTATTTTGTTCTCATGGTCAATATCTGCTGCCAAAGTGCTGCCTAGCAAGAAACTTGTACCCACATTAACTTTAACCCCCATTACATACTACTACTAGAAATGCTCAAACAAGTGAGCTTGACAAGCTTTGATAAGGACTTGTTTCCACTGTAACAGTTACATTTATCTCATTTTAATTTATTTGAGACACTCACTCTGTTGTGTTTCTGGGAGCGTGACTCTTTGGCGGTTTTGTCCTCTGTTTGTCCATGATGTGTCTTCTGCTGTTGAGGTTTAGGTTTGTCAGCAGAGGGAAGAGTCACCAAACCTGGGTAGTAACATTAGGAAAATGAACAATAAGATGTTACCATCATGGCAGTACAAAGCTCTATCATACGGACAATGAAGAAGAACAAAAAAATAGCAAATAAAAATAATCTTGATAATATCAATTCGAATAAGTGTGTTTATATAATTTAAACAGCTCAAACGTTGTTTCAGGATCTCCTGTTAAGACTTAAGCATTTTAAGTCAGCAGACATTTACACCTCATAAATTTAAAGGGCTTGCAGTGAAATTGGAATTAGTGAAAAAAATATCCATAAAAACCATTCTTTAAAAAAAAAAAAGGATCTATCTAAAGTATGTTGTTCCAAAATGATGTGGAATAAAGACTGAAATATGGAGATCATTTGCAAATCCTCTCTGATACGAGAGGATTTATAAGAGATAATTGGATAGCTTAACTGGTAGCTTTTTGATGCTATAATCACACACCTCTAAATTTATTTAATAAATATTCTATGAAGATATCCCATAAAAATACAGTTTGTTATTATATATGATGACAGACATTTGTTGTCTTGCTTCCACTTCATACATCCAAAGAAATTAAGTGTGAGGCTTTACTGACTTTTCAATTCATTGTGCACCATTCTATGTTAGTCATACATACATTCAGCTCATGAATTTATTTATCTAGCACTTAACTTCAACAGAGGGAGGGATGTTTCTTAGTGCTGTCACTGATACCATGCACTAATAACAACACTGATTACATTAATGCGTGGAAAATGACCTAATGCAAAGCAGGATCACTGCTTTCGTTGTACCTGAGGACGTGCGTCTTCCTGCTGAAGACGAGAGAGGACTATTGGTCGAGGAGGTCGACTGGGATCTGCTTGGCTGTTGTCGTAGAGACCGAAGGGCAGGGTGTGTCCCACTGCTGCCGCTGCTCTGAGAACAGAGGGAGTCGCTGCTCTCTGACTTCACCAGCCTGACAAACACACAAACATGGTCAACATTCCCAACACTGAAGTGACAACATTCTACATACCACAACCACCACCTCAAGACCCGCCCAGCCATCCATCCATCCATCAATGGTGACCAGGAGCGACATACACCATCAACGTACCGCTTGCGAGGATAACCTCCGATAATGTCTGCGTCCCGCGACCTGCGCTTGAGTCGCGCCACATCAGCGTTCTGCAGAGTCTCTCCGTCAGGCACACTTCCTGGTTCTGACATCACAGCAGGGGAGGGGGCGGGGCTGAGGGCAAAAGGGAGGGCACAGGGCTCCTTGGAGCAGGTGGTTTGGGTCTCGTACCGAATCAGACGGGACTGGAGTTTCACAAAGGCCTGGTCCCGGTCTAAGGACCGCTGATTGTCCAGGCAGAACCTAGACGAACAAATAAAACCAATTAAAATTTCTGTCTGTGCTGCGACTGATAAGAAATGTTTCATAGCTGCCTGCAGCGGATAACAGCAGTTACTGCAGCTGAAGAAACTTACTCTATGCCATGGTAATGTGACGCTGAGGCTTTGTTGAAGGGCATCTGGCTGACTCTCCTGGGAGAGAGGTCTGGTGACAACTGAAACACATTATTACTGAACAGCAAGAGAGGAGGGGGGGAGCGACGGAGGATGAGAGAGGGAGGGAGGAGAAACAAACAGTTTGTCAAAGAAAATTCATCTGCTCCTTCATTAAACTCAATTAAATCAATTAAACTTCATGTCAAGGTGCCACTCAGCATGGAGCCAGAAGAGATGACTGAGCCTACCCTCTGTTGATAGCCAGTGGTTGCAGCTCCCCAGTTGGCAGGCCATCAGATGTGAAGTGTTTTAGAAATTCTCTAGCGTCCAGTAAAGAAGGCAAGCCTTTCTGACTGTCTTTAGGACCCAGCAGACCATCGCTGGAGCCCGGACCTAACAGGCCAAATCTAAGACACATAAAATACACTGTAGATCAAATCCAGTAGATGACGAACACATCGCTGTCATGCGTCTACTTAATTGTCATTTACCTCCTCTTCTGCCGTCTCCTCTGCAGGTTCTCTATATTGTGGAGGACACTCCTCTCAGGCCAGTCAGCTTGCAGCTGGGAAACGGTCTGAAACCCTTCAATGACAAAACAACAAGCGTCTCTCAATGTGAGCCAAACATTTCTGTTGGTCTACATGGCAATGAAAAGTGACTGTTTCCCTTTTCTTCACAGCAGATTGAAGAACAGTTGTTTTCCAGTTGATTTCCACAGAAACTGCAGTCACACAGTGCTTCACGTTACGAAGCAGACACAAAGGTACAGTGAGCTGAATAGAACAGACATTTCACTGTGAATATAAGGCTTCAGTTGTCTGATAAGGACATGTCCAGAAATACCAATAACTGCTCAGCTTTAATGCTGCTTGACACTGCTTGACCTGTGCAGCCGGAGCTCACAGTGGTTTTAAAATGCTGATGGACGAGCATGCACAGCACCTTAAAGGATATAGAGCTGAACGGGAAAAATCAGTAAGACATTATATGGTTGACATTAATTATATTTCAGAACAATGGAGAAACTACCCAGTACAGGCAACATGATATGAGGACCATGTATTGTATAATGGACTACAATGGTGGAATGTAGCTAAGTACATTTATTCAAGGACTGTACTGAAGTTCAAATCTGAGTATTTTCAGTGTGGTCTTGCTACTTAAGGATCTGACTGCTTCTCCCACCACTGATGGATTGCAAGAGTTATCCCTACTCTCATTTCAGCCAGGACACTGAACTCTCAGCAGACAGAAATCCGAACCGATAAAATCACACCATCCAAAATATCATCGCTCTGCAGTCTGCACTTTCCTTGTGTTTGGACAGGAAGATTGTATGTTATCTCAAGGAGGACAGAAATGCGATGAAGCTGTGTACAGCAGGTTCACTGCCGACATGCACAGCGATGGCCTGAGGTGGTAAGTGTGTGTGATATGAAAAGACTGAAGCGCTCCCACACAAAGTCATTCACACCTTCAGGCGATGCAGACACTGGGTTTCGGGAGCTGTTTATTGCTGTCAACGACATTCCCATCTCCAGAGTAGAGGGTGGGCAAGGATTATGGAAAAGAAATATGATCTGTACTACAGATTGTATGTTTCTACATGTTTACACCTATCATCCCTTCTGACTGGCTCGCCTCTTGTGAGGTCCTGAAGAGCTAAATACACGTAAATGGCACAGGACATGAAATCGCGAGGATGCACACAAAGACAAAGCCATTATGTGGACTGTGTTAGACAATTAGACAAGCATTGAATTGCTGGTACAGATGCTGGTCTGTTCCTTTCTATTCGAATACAATAACACGTTAAACATTATGACAATGTTGTGCAGAAATTCCAAGAATAATTGGCAAATAATGTCACAGCATTTATGACATGAAAACTGCTTGAAATGCAGGTCTATTAGCCCCACAGCTACGTTTTTAAAACCAGCAGCACTCTCATTGTACACATTTAGCTCTGGCTACAGGCTGGAACTCCTTTTATTGCTCACAATTTTATTTGTGTATTATTAGCTGGCATTGTTTCCTAAAATCATCATTCTATGAATGTGCGTAAATACTGAAGCACTCATGTCAGAATATGTATTTTGGTGTATGGGTGAACAGACAGACAGTTTCCTATAATGCATGTGTGGATTTTTGCACACAGAACTATGAGATTTCTATTGTACTGTTCACTCTAAGTATATGTATAAATGGCAAAAAATTAGTAAAACAGAGCACTTAATATGACAGGATGATGTAAGAAAAGGTGGTCTGTGGGTGATCTCCATGAGACCACCAGCATACTGACAAATTTCCACTGTGTATGTATCTACTATAGCTTTGAGTGGATGTGTTTTTGGTCTCTTTCTTACTTGAGTTCTTGGCGGCTGTGCTCTCCTGCCTGTCTGTCAGACAGGTGGCAGCAGAGGGCAGAGTGGAGTCAATCATCTTCAGATACTGCTCCCTGGCCACACTCACAATGACCTTCAAGTCATTCACAGGTATTGAGGTCGGGACCGATGCTTCTTCTTTCTGCTCTGGACACACAAGCACAGGCTTGTTTTCATTTTGGCAACAGCTCAGATTTCATTTTTGGCTCACTGGTAAACTTGTTAAACCTGGTGGAGGACTTTGGCTTCAGTGTGCTTGTTGCTTAATGAGTGGGTTGTTGATTCTCCTCCAAAACAGGAGTCTATTCCTTTAATTAGTTTTATTTCAAAGCAGCACTGGGTAATCATACATGCTGGTAGTCCCAAATAACAGCAATGCATATGGCTGGGCAATAAACCAACCAAACCAGACATCCTAAACCTCTCTCTGATGGGGCAATTAAAAAAAGTTCAACATTACATTAGAAATAGTTGAGAGTTTGACATCCAGTGAAACTGAAACCGAGAATAATAATAAATGAAATCATTGGCAAGCACATAGATCAGCTTGCATACTTATCACAGAGTGATTACAGCCTGTACGACAGCACACGCACGCACACACAGACGGACGCACGCATGCATGCGCGCACACACATACGCACACACTTCATATAATGACAAAAACTTCCAACAGTACTTCTAACTTTTGCAACTTATAAGGACATGCTTTTTCCCAATTTAATGCCGAGTCAGAATATATTGCAATGAATTTCATTAAGGCCTCTGGTCTGTCAGGGCTCTTCATCCTGCTCACAGCCTTTTCAAAGAACAGCCCTATTGCTTTTCCTCAAGTTTGAGGAATTTCACTCCACTTCCTTTAATCTGGCTCCACTCCACCGCTGTTACACTATCTTCGCCCGCCAAGGGGACAATATGTGTGTCTGTAAAATAATGATATTTCAACACTCTTTCTATGCAGCAGCCAGTGCTGAGGGCTGGAGAGAGCCGAGAGCTCAAACTGACAACAGTTCAGGAAGCTCAGAGTGGCACCGACAGCTGATACGTCCCTTCTGTCCATTTGGCTTTGTCTCGGTTATGAATACATATCTTACAGACTAACATTTAATCTCAATTGAATTTCGACCCTGAGGACTCCTCACACTGTTTTTTTAAACAGCGGGTGACTGAGGAAAGCCGACATGTATGGCACGGCAGCACACTGTTGGCCCGGCTTTACTTGTTTCAAAGAAATGATTTTTTAATTACTATAATATTACGTACCAGCACTGAGTTATGTTAGAAATGGAAGAGCCAAAAGCAAAGACTATTTTTATTGTTGAATAATTTGCCAGTTTCTTCACAATAGTTTTTAATAGAAAATGTTAGAAAATGTTGAAAAAGGCCTGCTACAATTCCACATCCCACAATGGTATATTCAAACTTCTTGTTTTATAAGCATTTGGCATTTTCATATTCCGCAAAGATGGCGTACCAAAAACCTGGGTGTTCACCTCAACAACAACTGGACTGGACTGACAATACAGCTCAGAAGACTGAGGTCCTTTGGAGCGTGTAGGAGACGGTTAAGACTGTTTTATGACACTGTGGTGGCATCTGCAATTTTCTACACAGTGGTCTGCTGGGGTTGTGGGAGCTCTGAGAGGCACAGAAACCAGCCGGTCAGGAGAGCTGGCTCTGTCCTGGACTGCCCTCCGGACACCATCGAGGAGGTGGGTGAGAGGAGCATCTTAGCTAAGCTGACATCAATCATGGACAACCCCTCTCACCCCCTGCATGAGACGGTGGAGGCATTAAGGAGCTCCTTCAACAACAGACTGCTGCATCCACTGTGTAAGAAGGACCGCTACTGCAGGCTTCTGTCGACTGAATGGTTAATCAACTAATCCTTTCACTCCTAATTACTTTATCAAATGAGATGACTTTTTGAAGAGATGTGCACGTGGTATGATGTATTCTTCCATCATTTACATTGTAAATCATATATCGTGTTTTTTGATCTTCAAACCAGAGAGACTTAGATCTAAATTCAGGCCAGAGTGGATAACATGAAGATGACAACATGCTGAAAAGGCCCAGCTAATGAGGGGTGTGAGCCAGCAGCGTCTTAGGGGTCAAGAAGGGGTTAGCGGTATGAGGCCAACACACCTCTCAAATAATCTCATTTTTTTAAACGACAATATTCCTAATGAGAAGACACACAGCACTTATTAAAATATGTTGTGTTATTTGTGTCTGTGTGTGAAAAATCTGTTCCCATGACACTGAAAATCCATTCTCTCCTCCACTGTTCTGTGAGAGGTCACCTCTCATCCTGCTTGGGGGCACAACATTTTGATTGACATATTCTTAGAGAGCTCAAGGTGCTGTTCGGAGAGCTTGGCTTGATTATTATCATACATTAGCATGCAAGCAAAAAAAAAAGTGTTACAATGGTAAGACTAAATTACAACAAAAACGGTGATGAAATCTGTAGTGTGTAATCATTTTTTGTTGTTTACATAATATCCAACACCTACTTTTCGTTCTTAGAAGTATGTGTATATTCTGAGATGTGTTTTCCACAACAGGAGCTCTTTTAGTGTAGTACTTACTGAGATATTCTTTGAGTGCCAGCGTCTGGACCTGGGTCACCTTCCTCTCTCTCTCCAGCAGGCTGTCTCCCTGGAGACAGGGCAGAGGGCAGAGGATGCTGCCCACCGCGCCTTCTGGTCCAACAAAGAGAAGGAGTGAGAGGAAAAATGAGAGAATGATTAGATCATTTGTAAACATCAATTTGTATTTGTGCTATTTTGGATTCATTGCTTTAACATTCTAAGGATTAGTGTAGTGGTTCCCACCCCTGGGGGTCAGGGCGCCTCTCAGGGGGTCAAAAGATAATCCTCAGGGGTCACAACATGATTTACAGGAAAGGAAAGAAAACAAAATCCGCTTTTGCTGCCAAATAATGTATATTTTTTCTGACATTTCACTCATCTCTCCTGTTACTTGTTCAGGTGCAACAACCCTCAGGTGAGCATTTTAATACTTTCATTTTTTGTGAAAACTGTGCTGTGTTCACGCTGTGTCATTGCAGGAGTTAGGGCACCTTTTATAGTCTTACTCCTCGTTTAAAAGTATTTCAAAAATGTCTCCTGAAGGTTGCATAAAATGTTAACAACAGCAGGAACTCTCAGGAGGAAACACCACAGTAGGTCTCTTGAATATCATATAAAGCCCAAGAACAATGAAGGACTTTCATCAGGAAAGAAGCTTTAAGTTTAGGGAACAAAACAAACAACAGTGTGAGCTTCACATATCTGTCATAACCAGGCAAAGTTTTTGTTCAATCATCCATCCAGTTCAAACCCCACCCATCTGTACATTCACTCGATTCCTCCTCATCACCTTTCCTCCTTCTTTCTCTCTCTCTCTCTCTCTCTCTCTGTCTGTCTGTCTGTGAATCCATCTGCCACTTCAATGCATTTCCCCATTCCTTTCTCCTTTAATTTATTGTTCTTATTTTAGTGATAAAGATGAGGAAATCTTCAACAGAGCAGCAACAACTTTCCACTGCTGTGAGGGAGGGGAGAGGTAGCAAAACAGACACATGCAGCCCTGCTTTTGTAATAGAGGCTGATGGCTGATGGAAAATGACAACCCTTCAGCTTCTGTCAATGAAGCCAGAGGGGCTTCTACTCCAATTAAGCTGAAGAGCAGTTTAAGAGAAACAGGAGCCTTAGAGGGATTTTCTTTAAAAACTGGAGGAAACAAATTACTGCTAGATGTTCCCAAACCTCAAAATGCTTCAAATTTGATTCAGAGATTCTCAAACTGGGAGGTGGAGAGAGAGAAATGAGGCGTCTCTGCGTAAGGTGAGAGGTGGAGTCACTCACCAAGATGGTCAGCAGTGAGCAGTGTTGTGAACACACAACATGATACAAATATCTTTAGATTCGGTGTGACTAACGCCTTCTGAGGATATAATTAACTCCAATGTCCATCCTCCATAAATATCCATAAATCACTCGCAGAAAAAGACGCTCCTTTTAAGTCCAGAACTCGCCTTCTTCATCTTTATGTTTTTAAGTTTTCTTCAGTTTCAAAGTATTCCAGTGACATCTGTGCACAGGGTCCACAAAAAATATAAACACGCTCAAGCCCACAGATAACTCAGGCTACATGTCAACATTTTATTTCCTGTACATCGCCCAAAGCGTGACGGAAACTCTAGTTCCTACATCATTATTATTGTTACCACCAACTAACCCTCACCCACAAAGAATAACAATAAGTTTTGTCTGGGAGGGGGCACACAGAGTGACAGTTCAAAAAACCTTGCAGCATAACTTTGGGATGAAAATTAGCTAAAGTTAGTTGAAGGTTTTTATCAATCATTTGTATTTTTATCTCATTCTCACTCTCTCTCGGACTGTCAGGTCCCAGATGCTGCGTGTTAAGTGGTTTGGTAAATTAAAGTGAAATCTAAACACAGCGACGGTGGGACACGCACAGAAACACACACACACACAAGCTGCTCTGAGAACTTGACAGCGTAATATACCTGATGATGACAGAGACTTCTCTCTCAGCAAACTGGAGATGGTTGCCATGGCAGCCGCTCCATTGATTTGATTGTCAGAGTGCAACATCCTGACCCTGCAGGCCCCACAACCAGTGTCCTCTGAGCCCTGGACCAACAGGAAGTAGTGAGCGCTCTCACCTTTCAACTCCACATCAGGCACTACAGGTAAAAAAAAGGAAAGAGGTTACATTCAATATAATCATACTGTAAAAATAGTTGGTCAAGCGTATTGTACATCTAATCCCTGTGGTCCAGTTCATATCTTATTCATACACTTGTGTCTCATAATTTGTTTCACCAAAATTATTTTTGAAATTCGTTCAGTCCCTCTGACGAGTCCGCTTCCCCAACAGAGAGCTTCATTATCTATATCAATGTAGTCCTAGTTATCAATTTATTTCCCAACAGGAGGAGATACAGCTGCTCTCTGTAGCAACCATCCATTTAACAAGGTCATGAAAAGGACCTGAAAATAAAAATTAAAAATGAAATAAATAATTAAATGAAAAAGGTCTTACTGGGTAAGGACTTTGGTCTCCTGGCAATAGACTCCCTCCAGCGCTGGGAGCTGAGCTGACTGGCTGCAGGCTGGGCAATGGGGGTTATCATACAGGAGAGGCTGAACAACGCTCCAACCTAGAGATAGAAACACAATAAATAAACAGAAACAAACATACACACACACACACACAGTACCTCTGAATCCAATAGGTACTGTGTGTAGATGAATCTCATATACATCATCGACTGTATGTCCACTGCATGTTTGACTGGGGCCGAGCGTAAACAGCAGAGCTCAAAGATTTGATTCAATGAATTTACTTGTTTACTTAATTGGAAATTCCAAACTTCAAAGTAAGACATTTTCCAATACTTCTATGTATAAGAGAGCAGCTTGGGGGCCGGTACCTTTCCACGTAGTGACCTCAGCTGGTCCAACAGAAGTTTAGCTTTCATTGACTTTCCAGACAGGCTGCTGTATGTTGGTGGTGAAGAAAAATACAATATTGAGGAGGAGATGTTACCAACCACCTTTTGAGACAGGAAAATTGCTAGCGGGCTGCTGTAAAAACTGTAGACCTCTAACCTTTATTTTTATTTATTTAGAATCAAGTACTCTCAAGCATATTAAAGTCTATAAGTCGATGCATCTCGACAACGCTGCATGTTGTCAGTGTACTGAACATACAACCTAGCTGTTTCACACAAGTGGGTCCATTTCAATGTGGACTGAGGAAGACCTGATGGTACTATGGTTCCCAGGAAACACACACACACACACGCACACACACACTTCAGAAATGAGGATACAGTTCAAGCTGCGTTCCGGACATCAGAAAGCCGGGCAGGTCCGACAGATTAACCAGCTGGACCAAATCTAAAACTGTTGTGTAGTAATGGAAGACCTGCAAACACAGAAGAGTCAGAGCACAATGGTGAGGGGAGGGAAGAAGCAAGACAGAATAAAAATGAGGAGAAAAAAAACAAGAGAACGGGGTGAAGACAAACAACCGGGTCATCACAAAGAACAGCATTTTAAAGGAAAAAAATCACAGTGGCCTGGGAGGCAACAGCTGGAGGAGTTGGATACCATCCATCAGTTTGAAGACGAAGACGCAACTGAGGTGTCCTTGAGCAAGATACTGAACCCTAATCAGTTAAGGGGTGATACTGTATAACTGAGTCTGAAATCTGATCTTCCTTGTTTGGTTGATCAAATGTCACAGAAAGAGACAAAAGCCAGTCAGCTTGAGGTCTTGACATTACATAAAACAAGAACAGATCCTCACACTGGAGAAACTAGAACCAGGAAATGTTTGGCAGACTGTCTTCAATGAATGACTTAACAGATCATTAAAAACTGTCAATTAACTTTCTGTTGATGAACTAATGGTTTCAACATTACTAAACAACATAACACAAAGCACCTATCACACAGAAGATCTTGTGTTTTCTGTCGGGAGCCCACTTAACACCCTGTAGCTCACATCAAAAAAAGGCTTCACTTCAACAGTCTGCAGCTGTCCTACTTATCTAATGAGCTCATTATGTTAAGAGGAAATCAATAATATATAAATCACTTGTCACATGGAAAAACAGGTCATCTGCATATATGGAAAATTACAAGAATACGAAGGAAACCTTGAAATCTCAATATCATAATTTATTAATCTGGAACGAAGAATGAAGTGGCGACCTATTTCTGATGGACTCTTCCAGATTAAGAGTAGATGAGGACTTTAATGAGCCTGGGACGAACCCACAGTTTCACGAGCAAGCTGGAAAAGTTGATTACTCCCTTGTCCAAACGACTGAAGAGAAACTCGTTTAAAATGATTTTATATATTCAAACATGATTCTGGATTATTCGACATGAGTTCATTCTGACATCTGTGATGTTTTTTCTTGGCAGGAGGAACATATATTTTCCTTACTCATTTTTGTATATAGATTGCTGTAATCTTGTCCCACGTTCTTGTGAAAAGCTGAGCAGTGAGGGTAGTTCATCAGTCCATTGTTGTTACATTCTGACAGTAATCCAGATATAACAGGGTGCTGTGAAGGCAAATCACTGACCAACACCAGCCCTATTTTCACAAACACAACACAAATCTACATAAACTTGTTACACTGTGATGTCAGCCATCAAGTCTTTACAATCACATATCCTGTGGTTATTTGTGAAGGCAGATGTAAGAGAAAAACATGTCTTTTGTGTAGCCTCAACAGATTAGGCATCAACAAGTAGTTGTTTTGATGTTGCTGAGGGAAAAAAGGAGGAAGTTTCCAGCAGTGAAAGACTGACAAATAACTTTTACTGCAGGTTTATGTGCTCGGGAGAGGGGGAAGTGTTTGAATGCAGATATTTGGGAACCGAACCCGAAAGAAAAGTGCAGTGTGACACTCTTCCCCTTCCTTGACAAACAGGGTTGAGGCGCTTTTATAAAGGACAATCCAACAGACTAAATGTCAACATTTGAATATGCTGCAGGGTTGTTATATCTGTGTAGAAGAACGTTCACAATTAATACGAAGTTTTTCTCACATACAGAGAATAAGGTCGGGGGATAAAAAAAGGCAACTCTGACATGATTCAAAGGAATTTCATGCGTACAGCGCGCTTTGAAAAAGTGTACAATGGATGTAGAATTACTTTTTCAGCAACATTTCCTTTACTGTCCATTTTCACTTTTTCACTTGAACTTTAACCATTTAGCAGACAACTATACTACTAGTATGTGATATAAACATGCCTATACTTAATACTGGCCTGCAGTTTATTCCTAATGCGCAGTAGATTTCATAAAAGTCACACTGAACTCACACAGGCTCACACAGTGAGGCCTACCTGCCCGCTGAAGCAGAAGTTTTATGTGTGTGTGTGTGTGCGTGTGTTTTAGTAATTATCACGACAGTTACTCCTGACAGTGAGGAGGCCTAATAGTTTTCATCTTAGCACAGTTTAGATCGTGGATGTGTGTGTGAGAGTAAGTCATTTCACAGTCAGTTATCCCAGCAATGTGAAGATGTGATAGTTTTGTTGTCCTCAGAGTTTTTTTTTTTTCTAATTGTGTGCCAAGACAATCACCACCATCTGCTTCTCTGCAAAGGGATCTGATGAGATCACACACCCACACACACACTCCACAGTCATGTAAATGGGTAGCATGCGCACACACACACACACCTAAACTATTGCGCTCTGTTGTGTTAATGGAATAATGTGCACACACAGAACAACATAAACATGAACTATCTGATGTCAGATTCAAGCACACCAAAGCACACAATGGTCCAGATAAACACAACAACCATATTAAAGTATATAAGACTTACAGAAGTCATTCTGAATCGATACTCTCTCCTGAAGAGATTATTTTCAGTATTTCTTAATGTTTACAACATGCATCCTTTCAAAGTGATTGTCTTTAATGCTTATGCAAGTATGCCATTAAGACCGCCTGTGTGTGTGCGTGTGTGTGCGTGTGCGTGTGCATGCGCGTGCATGCATGCATGTGTGCTATAGACCCCACATCAGGCCGTAACGTCCTGGGCACAGCTCCAGTGTGGTTTTATTGTTGCGGATATTAATCTAAATAAGAAAACTCATTACAGAACTATACCAACTGTTATAAAAGACCTAGTGTCACACAGAGTATACTCTTTATACTAATACACAGCTTTTACGATGCACACAACCACCATCAACACACATACAAATAGAGTGTGAACACTTCATTATCACAATTGCCATCATTATATTAACATTTAGCAATTTAACAACAGAAGTCAAACAGCCAACAGTGTGCAGCCATGTCAGCAGATCTGTGAGGCCCTATTTGGTACAACAGTGTTTTGAGGTCAACATGCTAACATGCCCACAGTGACAATGTTAACATGCTGATGTTTGGCACATAATGTTAACAAGTAATTTCCAATGAAGTTGGTCACTTCGTTTTGCTTGTGAGCATGATTAGTCATGATAAAAACTGGCAGGATAATCGATTGTAAGAGTTTAATTTAATAAGAGCTTAAAGCAGTAGTCTTGACATAAGGTCATATGAGTCGCTGAGACTCAATTTTGTTGATACATTGACATTAACTGAGGCTACACACTCTGTGGATGAAGATATCACAGCGAGCTGACAGCAAGCTCGAGTTTCTCAGAAGCAGCCAGTGACTCATATCACCTCAAGACAAATAACTCCATTAAAAAATGTCAGACGCTAAATCTGACAAAAAAGGAAAAGCTGATGATTGAATGGTGAAAGATGCAACTTGGCAAAAAAAAAAAAAAGTTGATGCCAAATGAAAGTGAGGTTTGCCCTAAAAAGTGTATAAACTCTGGTGAAAGATGAATAGATGAGTGCAGAATCTAAGAAGTAACATATGACTTAGATCAGTTTAACCCTTGGCCATTGGCCCTCCGTGATGAGATGATGAATCTATATTCAAATGCTGTTTTCTGGCTATGAGGTAAACCCAGGTACAAGTGGTCGACACTCATTTGGCAAATAAAATACTGCACATTGGATTTATCTGACTGATCTGAAGGTCCTTCTGTCACAGCTTCCTCAATGTGACTAAAGGACAACCAGGAAGTGACCCTTCTGAACTCCTTCTTTCCCTTCTTTATTCTTCTTTGTTGTATATATTTTGTGTTTGTCTGTATGTTTAAACTGCTGAAGCAACGGGATAATTTACCAAATTGGGATCAATAAAGTAACAGTCTAAGTCTAAGTCTAAGTCCTCTCCTTCTAGCCACCACAAAGATGGGACTGTATGCAGCTCATTCAACCCTTTAGCAAGGAGTTAAGTTGTGGGCTGAACTGGGGTTGAAGGAGCAGTTCTCCCCTAAATGAAAATTCTGTCATTATCTTCTCAACATGCTGTCAATCAAACCCTCTTCTAAAGTTTGTTGGCAACATGGACACACAGACATAATGTCGTCATAGTCCTCTGTCCAGCTGCAGAAATGAACAACCTCAAACATATTACATGTCTCCAAACAAGGTTTCCTCACTGAGACCTTTTGGAACAATTGCAGGGCCTACAGCACTATGGCAGAAGAATCTGTTCACTACTGTGGGGCGACTTCAGACATGTTGGAGAACAAATCTTTGAGAGGAAGAAACAGGAAATAATGAGGCAAGCAGCTTTTGAAAACACAATACAATTGTCTGGCTATAAAAGCCATAAATGTAGCTGCCTGAGGTGTTTGGGAAAGTTAAATGAGATGCAGCTATGAGACACTGCCTGGTTCCAGACCTCTGAATCGCTGCCCTTATTTGTTCAGTGATTCAAACAGATCTGTCGTTGTGCCCACTGACTTGTGTTTCCCAGGTTGGAGAAACATCCCTCCAATCAGATCTTTGTATGAGGGAGAGTGGGGAGACATTCTTCCTACATTTCAGCTAGCTATTAAGCTAAACCGTGAATAATGGTGTGGGAAAATGGTGTGGATGAGAGGGAAGCAGCTGTATGGGTACTTAGAAATAATAACTTGTGATCACCATATTCCTTTGATCATAGCGAAAAACATTTTCTTGTAAACATTGAAAAATGTGTGCAATCTTGAGGTCTAACAAACATGCTGAATGATATTCCTTCTTCAGAAAACATTTGAAAAGCTGATTTTTAAAATATTTCAAATTGTGGCTTGTTGACATCCATGTTTACTTGCTAGCAGTCTTATTCCTCCCTGCCTTTGTTGGCATATTGCTGCGTTTCATATTACCGCCACCAATTGCTTATCAGCTGAATAGCGTGAAACTAGAGGCAGGGTGAGAATCACACACATGCACAATACAAACAAAACATGAACCCACACAGAATTATTTTTCCATTGAGCTACTAGCGGTCAGAGACTCCACGGGGTATCTTCAAGCTATCTGTGCCTAGCATGTGGCAGCCTGCAGAGCTGGAAAATAAAGTCAACACTCACGCTCTAAAAACTACAGTTCCTCAAATGGCCACTTCAGGCTGGCTCCAAGAGCAAGTCAGTCTCCATAGACCTCCACATTTAAATGCCAACTTCACAGCAGAAATAAACATGATTACAGCCTGGTGCTAAAAACAATTTTGGTCTCTGTCACTAATTTTCCTGTGCATGACATCTGTACAAGGGGTGAATTTTCATGTTACTCACTCGTCTGAAATTTCTGCATAATTTTGGCCATGAGACGGAGATGTCACTCTATTGACTGGCTGGGGCAAAACAAAACAAAACACACCCACTCCCAGCGAGAACACACACTGAAACCGATGTCAGGCTGAATGAATTACAAAAAAGGTATTTCAGTCTTAATATCAGGCTAGCTATCACACACATGAGCATTCGGCTGATGACCACGATCTCATTTCAGTTTGAAGGCTTAAATTCAACAAGAAGACAGATTGAGGTTGGAAATTAAGGATGTGACAGGCGGTGAAGACCTCAGGACTCACCTCAGACTGTAGTTTGTGGTCTGTAGTTTTGTAGGGAGCCTGCAAGAGACTGGACCCCGATATCTGCTGCACTGGAGAGCGCAGAGAAAAGCCATCAAAGCGGAGCTCCGACACAGACTGTGGCAGACACACAGACAGGAGAGAAACAGCAAATGATGTTATTTTTTTTTTTTATTAAAGTACACCCAGTCTTTCACAGTCAGTACAACTTTAGCTGGAAATTAGTTGTTGTACTGCATAGAGCATACACAAACCCCCCGGGGTCACACAGATTGCTATGATGCTATAAAATATCATGCAGCAATCAAGTGTTTGCTCTCAAATTAAGTCGTTGTCACATGGCTGCATAGTTAATTGTACACGTGCACATATACACATATATTAGTTGTTAAGCTATGTATAACACAGCTGTAAAGGGGTGGTGGTTGTTCTCAGAGAGGCATTTATTCCTCTGGGAACCCTCCTTTGTTCCACCGCTCTCCAACAGAGAAGCTTTTACCGACTGACTGCTGGAGCCCATTCGCTTCTGAAGGCAGCAACTTAGAAAAGGTCACTTTATTGAAGAAGAAGCTGCCTGCTTGCCTCAGCATACTCACAGCTCAGTAGACACAGCAGAGATGGCTCGAGAAAACGTTTGTCAAGCGTGCAATAGTGTCGCCAGTTGACTAGGATGAACAACTCTTCAGATTATAGTGTGACTAATACTTGATGTAGTCAATAACAGGAGAGATACATGAGAGTTTTTAAAATCTGATACAATATAGAGGCCATGATGTTTTATTAAACATTTTTGATAAAGAGCCTTTAAATGTGCTTATATTTTGAAATATATTTGAAATCTTTGAAGTGTCAAAACTTGACATAAAACCATTTTTTGGCCGGTAACTTAATACAAAAAGTGGAAAAGGTGCCAAGCAAGATTATAAATGGGATGAACCAGCGAGAAGAGAAACGACTCGAGCAGAGGGGAGATCCCGGTGGGACAATTAAAGGATTTCTAATGTTCCTAAAGGAACAGAGGGGCCATCTCTTGTGGAGTTCTTTTGGAGTGAATCTCATGTTTTCACCTCAAGAGAAGGATTTAAGAAACTTTTCCAATCTCTCAGGCTTTAAACCCCTTGAAAAATGAGTGGGTTACATTAAACATGCATTGACATCAAGAAAAAAAGCAAAGATATGCAGTTCTTAAAAGGTTGATATTTAAGAAATACTAGACTTTGACCTGACAGCGACAACACATGCTCATTTGTCATTCTTTGCAAAACCCATTATTTAACATAAAGATGTAACTTCTGAGCTGTTTCTAGATACTTCAGTTGTATATTTTCAGATACAAACTGAAAATGGCAACTGAAAACCTCAGCCAGATTAAAAAACACCAACAGCATGAGACATAAAGGGAAACTTCACAGTGAAACAGATTGTTGCCTCTCCCCAGAGAAACGTGGAGAAAAAAAAAGGCACAAAATTGGCCAACTCTGTCCAGAGACAGAAAACTTCTGCACCTGCCAGAGTTTCCACTTAATGAGAAAGAAGTACAAGTGGGCATGAAGTCGACTCCAGAGTAGCAACAAAAAGTGCTGTCAGCTCACCTCAGCCTATTCACTTTGGCACCAAAAGGACGTGTGTGACGCTATTAGGACATAAAGTACACTGCATGGCCAAAAGTGTGCGGACACCTTAACATTACAAGGATATCTTATTGTTTATTGCTCAGAAATGATGGGTGTTAATATCCTGCAGCAGCAGCCTCCAGACAGAGCAGAGCATTTCTGAGGCACCCTGGTTCATCCTAAAGGCGTTGGATGGGGTTCAGGTCAGGGTTTGGTGCAGGGCAGTCAAGTTCTTCCACAACAAACTAGGAAGATCATTTCTTTATGGACCTGGCTGTGCCTGCTGAAACAGGAAAAGGCCTTCGCCAAACTGTTGCCACGTTGGAATCACATTTTGTAAAACAGTGATCTTCAATGACCAACCGACAATCAATCTCTCTCCTTCTCATCATGTCATCATGACAGGTGTAACATCACAAACACTGAACTTATTTTCACTTAATCCAATGTTAGAACTTTTTTTTATCTTGACTGAATGCACTTGTTTGTTAGAGTCCCCCACCCAGTGGAGTGTGCAGAGCGATTTCTTTCACATTCATCAGCTTAAATTTGCACACACACTGAGAATGGATTTCTCAGGAAACCAGGAGACATCTTGTGTCCAACACATTAGCATTTTCATAGATTCAATGTGGAAAACCCATTCATCAGACAAGAACTGTTATATGTCTGAAAGGGACCTTTTAAAGTAGACTCAGTCCAGTCTTACCCTAAACCCCCACCCACCTAAGGTTGAGTGTTGTTGTTAAAGTTATTATTTTCATCTAAACGTCCTCTTACACTTTATATTCCTGAAAAGGTAACAAAAAAAAAAAAAACACCTTCCAGCACTATACCTGTATCTCAATAACACCAGTGCAGCGCTGCACTTTAAATACAGACAGAAACTGCCGGGAGGTGTTCTTTTTGTCCTTTGCCGAAGCCAATAATCAATTGCAGCAGACTCCTCGGGGAGTGAGGTCAAGTCAGAGTGGGGCCGTGTCTGGCTGGGCTGTGCCGTGTCAGGCTGGGTCAGCTCTGCCAGGGCAATGCCAGCAAGGCAGAGCCATTTCCCATGACCCCTCAGTGACCTCCAGTAATACCACTAGATTCATTCAGCAGTAGAGAAAGACTTATCACCCACTGAGTCAAAAATTCACTCAATTTCAAAGAAAATCTGTGAAATTTTCCCCTATGGCCTTGTGTGCACTGCATGAGTAATTTCTTATGAAAAAGATAAAGGAACAAACACTGAGGCATGAATCAGGTCTCGGAACCACGATTAGACTCAGTAGAGAAGGGTCTTGAGGAAGCACTGTTCTCTGTGCCATCCCTCACTGGGGTCAGCGAGCTGTGTACTCCAGCCTACAGACAACACTGTTCATCAGAAAAGGCTCTGGGCAGGCAAGCAGGTGAGTTCAGGAGGACAGATTTTTCTCATGCTCTCTACAGTAATTGTCCAGAATACATACATACAAAACATTTGTTGACAAGACAAAAGAAGTTCTCTCTTTCTCAACAGCCAGTACCTCACAGACACACCCTTTTCCATCATTGCTGCTTCTAAATAATCAATCACACAGACAGTCCTTCAAAAGCGTATATAGATTTATACAAGCATATACAAAGACTTACAGATAAATCATTACTTTCTCCTCTCTGGCACGCAGAACGGCCGTCACCCGCACACACATTTTTCTAAATCCTTTTTGTTAATGGCAAACAGATTTGTCATACTGCTGAGGCATGCACATATTGTCTTCTTCAGAATCCTTATTCTTCCTCTTCCTAATAAGCCAGCTTCTTTGCCCCCCAGACTCCTGTGTCACCAACACCCTCTATTCTGTGTTTGTAACCATTAAATTGTGCTTTCAAAAAAAACTAACAGTGCTGAGCTGTTCTCCTGCTGTATACTGTATGGCTTCAAGTGAGTTCACGTTTTCTCCACCTCTTCCATCTTTTTACAGTAAAGAAGATAAAAGTGAGATAAATTATGCAAAAAGAACGGCATCCTGTGTGTTTCTTCTGCACACTCATTACGGTTTCTGAGGTGCTTACCTTCTTCTCTCTGATAGCCAGGCCGCCCCTCCACACTTCTCTATGGTCAATACAGCTGTCTTTGTCAGCAGGCTCCACCAGACGAGCACTCAGGTAGGACGCTGCTTTCTGCCACCTGGACAAGTAAAGAAATAGGATCAATCAACATGCAGGACAGGGGAAATTTGGGAACTTTTCTTCCTGATTCCTGTAAATTAAGAAAAAAGTCTTGATTCATGTCAAATTTCATAATTAGGCAAGTGCAGCAGCAATATAATGCTAAGGATTTAATGAAACTGTTATGCTGTTAACTAAAATGAGATCCTCTTTAGGAATGTGGCTCAGATTTCACCCATTACTTTACACGTGCTCATATGTACTATTCTAGCTCCCCCTAGTGGTGACCTGAGTGCATTTCACACATAGTAATATATCTTAAATTCACACAACACTGCTTTATTTCCTGCATTTTACACCCTCAGCCTCTTGTGTTTCGCATAGTATAGTGAACTAATAATTATGTGTGTATTGGCATATGTACACTGACTCCAACTCCTAATGTACAGGTGCACTGTTAATACAATGACTTTAGTTTCTGTTCTCATCTTAGTGTGATTGCATATTAGATGGGATTATTCATCATTTTATTTTGTGCAAATCAAGTGCATGTGTACTTTTGATCTTCTCACCCCGTGATGTGCCGTGTGACTACACTGATCTTTGCAGCATGCCAGCAGGACATATGTTTGAGGGCTCCCAGCAGAGGCAGCAGGTCTTTGATAGCAGGGGACTGCTCTGCACAGCCGAGCACCAGCACATCCAGCAAGGCTTTACCTGAGGAGGAAAAATGGGACAAACCATAGAGAAATTCCTTAGACACTTGTTTTCTTTTCCCCTTTTCTTTTGAATACATTTCTCTACAGGGTTTCATGAGGGGTCAATGAACTGAATTGGTTGCTCCACTGACACCATCTTTTAAAACTTAGGTAGAATTGCCTGTTAAGAAGTAGTCAGAGCAGAGGTATTCCCATCTTCCCAGTGGTGAGTGCATATTTATGAAGTACAGCAGACCACCTATTCTACAAGGCTGCTGCAGGCAGATTGCTTGAAAACCTAATTGCTTGAAATTGGACTGGATCCTTGTCATACAGCTGAGGAGTTTGGCTTCACTAAAGAGGTTTTAATTCCTTGTTACTGGAAGTTTTTGGCAAAGACAAAATTCTCACTTGAGACACAGTCTTGTGAAGTCAATCTACTTCTGAAGAAAATTAGACTATTGCTATTCTCATTGTTAAAGAAAAAAGGGGGAAAGTGGCGGCCTGTGAGGTACTGACAATCATAACACCAAAAAACGATTTCAAAGGTAGTGTGTGAAGCATTTTGGATTATCATGCAGTTCTAATTCATCCAAACCAGATATTTTGAAACATTTACATCCCTACTGGACACACAGTTAACATCTTCACAAATGACAGCTACAGAATGATAAAATGACTCAGTTTATACTGGATGAGGAAAGTGAGCACCATGTACTGGCCAACAATACCTGGAGGTGGCAGCTGGTCTGACAGCAGATGCAGTCCTTCTGCAGCTTCCTCCAACAGCCTGTTCAATAAAGACATTCAGATCAAGACTTGAAGGCCCACTGTCCATTGTTAGAGACACAAATAATATTTTCAACAATCTTGTTTTTTACCTGCAAATTATTTCAAAATCAATCCCCTGACTCAACTGTACAATAAAAAAATCTAATAGAAATTTGTTTCCATCAGTTAACTCATTAGAGTGGCAAATCCAGCACTATCAACAATGAGCTTTAATATGTCCAGACATTATCAACTTATTATGAGCTCATATAGATGTATCAGGCACATACCTGCAATATCAAAAACAAGCATATTTATTTATGTAAAGAACAGAAAATATCATCTCACTCTGACAGTGCTGGCTGGTCAGCCTTTTGGTCAGGTGCCTCCTGATTACTCAAACAATTGAGACATGACTCCACAGCAGAAGACTTCTCCTCCTCACTGTCAGTTTTCTGGTGACCTGTCCCCAGCTCTTCCCAGTCTGAGCTGCAAAACTACATGAATAATAATAACATTAATTAAGAGCTTCACAACAGCTTTACTAAGTGCTCTCAAGCCCATGTGGTGACATCCTTTATACAATCATGCGTTCACAAAGTGGTGAACCTCACTCCATCCTTGCTTGTGAATGACTGAGCCTTTCCAGGATGCCCCTTTCAGACCCAATCATGATACTATCACCTGTTACCAATGACCCTGTTTACCTGTGTAATGTTCCAAACAGGTGTTTTTGGAGCTCAATCTTTAGTTGCTTCTGTCTCAACTTGTGTGAAAAGCGTTGCTGCATCAAATTAGGAATAGGTATAACATCAAACATTAAATACATTGTCTTTGTACAATTTTCCATTGATTGTATTGCCAAAAAGGATGAGCAAACTACCATTTTTTTCCAAGTTTTTCAGAAGCGGGGTTGTAACTATCAGCACAAAATCTTTTTTCCTTCATCCTTAATCGTTTTTGGATGGTCCTTATTTTTTAGGATTGTATGCGACCAAAAAGGTTGCCTTCCATGGGCTCAACTATTATGCAATCATTTTCTATACTCCATTATATTATAACCTACGAGGACACACTTCAGCCTCATATAAGTCAAGCAATAAGAGGATTAAGGGGTTCACTAATCTGTATAACACTTATTTTTCCATGACATGAGCGCTCTTTATAATTAGGACCAGGAAATTACGATGAAAACATGTTCTGCATCACCTTTTAAAAACGGCTGTAGGCACATGAGAGGGTAATTGTTGCCAGTTCTTTGCAACATAAACCATGATTATGGTAAAAGCTGTCCAAATATCTTACCTGTGTTGCACCGTGGCATGCCTGAACAGCAAAGTACCACCTCTGAACTGATGGGCTGCCACTGACAGAACAAGCTGGGAAAACATGCAGGAGGAAAGAGGTAAGGAGAGTTGTAGGAGAATAACAACAGCTTCAGGGTCAAAGATACCCATACAGTGTTGTAAGTTACTGTACCTGGAAACACAGAGATCCCTCTCACTGATTCCTGAGTTGAGAAGTCCACAAGTTTGTCATATATCTGTTTTACTGGCTCCACACCTGAGAACAATGACAACTGAGCTGTCAGCCTTCGTCACAACCAGCTAAAGTTACTGGTTTATTTCGGATTAAAACAAATAAATAGCACCTCCTGTGTTAGTTAATTTAGATCCTGAAGCCTCAAGGAGAAAAGCACTGTAGCTATGCCGCTACGCCCTTAACGTTATATCCCGAAAGTACTATCAATTGCCAACTTTTGTTATTTACATTCTATTTATTTAACCGTTTAGTGGTTTTAATTTAGACGTATAACGTAAAAGCGTATGTGGCAACACTCTGTTGAAACAAATGTTTGCTAAGAAACAATATAGTTAACCTGAATATTAACTGCTCCACCAGAAAGGCCTTAACGTTACAGGTATGTCGTCAACTTATGTGATCGCGTATCCACAAACGTTTTAAACCAATGGCGACTATACTTGAGCCTTAGCAGAGTAGCTAGGTTGTATGAAGTCAAGTTAGCATAGTAACGTTACAGTAGCAGCTTCGTGTATGTTTCGAAGGGAAATCAAAACTTACATTTACAGTCCTCCGCCAGGCTGTTGTCGGTTTGGCAAAATGATATAACCAATGTGTACCGGTCCATGTCGTGTAAAAATTCGTAAATTCCCGGTTAATATTTGCATGGAGTTCAATGCCGGTCAAACATGAACAACAACCTTTTCGCGCACTGTCAAATTTCCCACCGGTTCTTCTTCTTCTGTAATCTATACGTATCGGCAGTTGGCAAGAGAGCCCAAATCGCGCCGCCGCCACCTACTGGACGGAGGCTTAACTACCAGATAGACCCGCTATTGCCACTGAGAAATGCCAAGGCTCTGGCTCTGATCGGACGGCGATACAAACATCAGAATCTCCGCTTAACTTGCATTGATCGCATTTCATTCACTCTACGATAGCACCTGTCTCTCTTCCCCTCCGATACAATACATACGCATTAATATATGCTTTCTTGGCATCAATCCCATCTTAAAATGTCATTCATAGGCTCAAACAAAAATAGATTCATATAAAAAAAAGGTTTCTATGAAAATCTAGTAGATCACATAGCTGTCTAAATTATCTTTCAGTTTTAACAACTTCTCTAAAGGATTTTCTTAGGTTCCATCCTCCTGAGTATGCTTATTAGGAACAACTTCTAATCAACTTCCAGTGTTGTGGAGTTGTCTAAAGTTTTACTTTCACTATGGTATAAGATACATTTGTTTACAAGCAGTGTGTAAATATCATGTATTCATATCAGTACCTTGCACAAAAGGGTATACATATTCCAGATTATTATGTAAACATCAAAAGCACGGTTTGTCTCCATTCTGTGCTGAGAAGACTGTTCATTGATCATCATGGTGGCAACTAACCTTTTTATAGGACTTTTTGCAGTGTATAAAAACCACTATATTTAAATCATAGTGCAAGGTGTCGCTCCTCCGAGATCAACCTCAGATCCGCTTTAAAAGTATTCAGAAGGCTCAGTGCTTTCTGCTGTAGTACTCTTAATTTACTTCCAGCTAAAAAAAAATCTTTTGCAATACTTTGGAGATATATTGCAAATAGTCTGTTATTTTGTCTCATATTTGTTTCATGACAAAACATTTTGATCAACTGAACTCAAATTAGTAAAGCAAGCCACAATATATCAAACAGTGCATGACAGGGATTTTATGTAAATATACTTTGCAGTACAAAACACATCACATAATCACACAATCAAGTATTGCACTTATTGTTTACATAATTATCATGTGACTGAAAAATAAATCTGATGAAGGAATTCTTCACGATGGCAGGGAAACATTCACTAAATCCTGACTTTATTGTTTATCGGTACACTTGACGTAGCTTAACTTTTGTAAACTAATTACTGATACTGACTGATCAGCAGTCTTGTGTTGAAATACTAGCATTAGTTGATTTCTACAGTGTGTTCCTGGACGTAGACGATATAGTGGTGAGCGTTTTCTCCCTGAGTGAGGACTGTCAAAGCCTCCAGGCCGTGCGCCTCCTCCACCACCATCACCTGGTCACCAGTTAGACCCCCCTCTGCGTTCACCACCATCAGCTGGTTGCTGCAGTTACCGACTTCTTGCTCGTCTGCTACCTGCAACTTCAGCCACAACTCGACATCACCATTTTGCTGTGACCCCCCTGCAATTCCCAGAGTAAGTGATGTGATGTTGTTTACCTGTTGGACGACTGTAACTGTGCCTGGAGCCATGGCAATCATGGAGGTGACGGCGTCATGAGTCTCTGAGCTGAATTCAGTAATCTGCTGGATATTAACTGCACACAAAAGACACACATTTACTGTAAAGTGTTAAATAAATAAAGAGGTGTCTGTTGGCTCGTCTGAATAAGTCATCCACTGTTTGTTTAGTTGTTACCGTTGTCCTGCAGGGCTGCTACAGGTGCTTCTGTCAGCTGCTCTTCATCCTCCACAGGAACATACTGGGCTTCTACTGCCTCCCCCACCTAGATATTTATACAAATGGCACAAAGTTGAATTATGCTGAAAACTGGCATTAACATATTAAAATCAGAGTGGATATTCTGGCAGCAGTTTTAAAGTTTCATCATCGGAAATATAATTCTTAATGACAAGCACGTGGCTTGTGAATGGCTGAAAACATTAGAACTCATCCTCTAGGGACCATGAATGTCTGTACCACACTGTGTGTCAATCCATCATCTAGAACTGAAATATTTAATGGAATAAGTGACAACTTTGACACAACGGTGGCGCTACAGGGCAATGTCAGGGGATCACCAAAGTCATTAGAATTTATCCTCATGAATGATTGCACACAATTTTCATATCAATCCATCAGATAATTGTCGACATATTTCAGTCTGCACCAAAGTGGTGGACTGACCAGCAGACAGACATCGCCATTCCTCGAGCTAGCACGGCTAAAAATAACCTAGCGCCTTTGATCACTGTATCTAGCCTATGCATGGGTGTACTGTTTACCTCCCAGGTGCCTTCCACCACTTTCAGGCTGTGTTTGCTCTTCAGGTGCCGGTTCAGCTCCCACTTTGTGCCATAAACAAACTCACATTTAGGACACTTCATACCACCTAAACACAGGGACACACAAAAAGCCACGTTAGGATGTGCTAAAGATCCCACATGGCTTTTTTTTCCTGGCATACTGCTATTACAGTCTGTCAAGCACTTTTAGGAACATGGAAGGTCTAGACGTGGCAGTGCGAGAGCAGAGATCAGACCTTGCTGTTTCAGAGCATCGGGGTTAGGCAGTCCAGGTCCGGCATTGTGATATTTCTGATCTGGGTGTTTGATGTTGTAGTGTCGCTTTAGGGGACCAGCAATGTTACAGGAGTAGTGGCAGTGGGCACAGCGAAATGGCTACAGAGACAGATGGAAACAAACACAAGTTAATGCAAATGAAACATCTGAGAGACAAGACTGCATTTGAAATATTAATGATTTTTAGTAAATGGCTCATTTGTTTTGTTTAAGTTTGGTACAGAAAGCAGCAATACAACAGCAAATGGAAATTACTGTTGTCTAACTTTTAATCTCCAGAGCAATGCACAGTATAAGTCAGACTTAATTATGTAAAGACAGTATGGAGAACTGTAGCATCTGTCTATGACAAAGAACAATTAAAATAATAACTGCATATAATTACAGAATACATTTTAAAATTCCCAAAGGAGATGAATGACATTTTTAGGCAGTTTCTTGTTATTGATATTTTACAATTCACACAGCTATAGTATAGTAAAAGGGTATTTTTACATAGGCAATAAGCTTTGTGTGTATTCTGACCTTAAACTCAGCGTGTTGCTCCATGTGTCGGAGCAAGGAAGGTTTAGAGACTGAGGTGAAGTCACACTCCGAACACTGAAAAGGTTTCCCTGAACAAACACAAAATAATCACTCATGTATTTATCATCACTCTGCATTTCCACAAATTTCTGCAAATTTCTATCAGCACTCTTGTGACAACAGTACATAACAGTGACAACATGGACAGGAATAAATAGGCAAATAAATAAACACACCATATTTCATCAAATAGAAACAGGTAGTCAAATAAAAGTCAAGTGTCTTGTTAAAATATGACCAAAATATGACCAAACAGACGAAATTAGAAATAAAGACCTGCCTCTGATATAAGCCTGCTTCAAGTAAAGGCCTGGTATGTTCTGCAGTTGAGGTAAACTAAGACCACGGCCTCTATTTGATGAAATATGGCGAACAATAAACTACCACTGATAGCAATGACATCACAACAAACATCATCAGCGACAAAGCAGAGTGGACGTACCTTCATCGGTGTGGCTCAGTCTGTGGCTTTTCAGCGTCACTTTAGATTTGAACTTTTTACCACACAGATCACAGAGGTGGCGTCTCTCTGTGTTGTGTCGGTTCATATGGGTCTTCAAGTTACTCTTGCTGCGGCCTGCATAGTCACACATGCTGCAGACGTATGGCTTCAAACCTGCACACGTGGAACATGCAACAACATACAAAAAAAAGACTTTTTTTGTAATTAAATGACATAAAAGCATGAAAAAAGGAGATGATATTTGATTACGAGTGGGATTAGTTGCCTGGTGAATGGCTTATTTGTCTTATTAACATGCACTGTGTTAAATGAAGGTACTTGAGGTAACATTGCCTCAAGAGGACAGGCCTTTTGAAAATAAAAGTTTTAGTTTAGAATAGCAATTATTGAGGGAAGTAAACTAACTATCATAGACAAGGTTGTTGTTAGTCCACAGGGAATCAGCAAGAAAACAAAGCCAGATGAAACTGCTGAAAAACACAATGAGCATATGCATTGCAGGGGTTTTTTGGCTGTATTCACAGAGACCTTCATCAACACCTGTTCTGGATTCATATCTGCCAGCTACTTCAGCCTCAGGACAGATGCAACTTCAAGGTAAACAGTTCATCAAAGTAAGCGAGCGCTACAACAGGGACTGGCGGGAAGAGGAGACGGACTAACAATCCACTTCCTCAAGACAAAACATCGTACATTGTACATGTAGATATGGTTTATGTATTTAGCAGCTTCAGCTGAGCAACCATGCCGTGCAGTGATTTTTCAGTCTGGTCCTTCCTCCTGGAAGACAGCCAGGAGGAGAAACAGATGGAAAACCAGATCACAGGGTAATCAACTAATGAAATGCCATGCGATGGGCCCAGACGTGTCTCCACACACTCCAGTGTTGCATGTATGTGTTTGTCTGTGTTAAATTCTAAAGGAATCTCACACCTTGATGAGCCCAGATGTGCCGCTGAAAGTCACTGCTGTTCTTTAGGAAGTAGGAGTCACAGTAAGGGCACTTCTCTGCGCGCTGCACCATCAGTCCTTTGCCCTGCATGGGTAGTGTGTCTGTCCAACACAATACATGCAAACACAAACACACAACATTCAATCACAGCCACGGAAATACAAAAAAATCCAAATATTTTGTCCAGTAGTTCTAAATATAATAGTTGCTTGGCCATAATATAATATACAGCACATTGTTCTACAATATATCATCACAATGAGACACATAAAATCATAAATAGTAGATATACTGTAAACTTAATAGAAGCATGTCAACTACAAAGCAAGAAAAACTGTAAGTTGTCAGTTTTCTGGTAGATTTTAGCCTAAAGTTTAAATCTGGTAGAATGAACACATACACAAACTGATTTAAAGGACGGGTTGTTTTTAAATAACAAACATTTGAGGTAGTGTCTGTGTGCATTTCGTCTATATCTATAGACATATTTGTGTGTTCTTTACCCGGATGGGATGTTTTGATGTGGTGTTTTAGCCTGTGCTCTGGATAGCTGTGCTGGCAGACGGGACAGGTCACACTCTTCCCCTGTAAACAACAGCGAGACAAAGACAAAAAGACATCTGACAAACATCCCAGAGAGAAAACAAGAGTCGGTGATTTCAAGGAGTTATTTTTCCGGTAGCTGATGGCTGGTTACCTGTTCCTGGTGTGTCTTCAAATGGGCTTGAAGCTTGTATTTGTCAGGTGTGGTGTATTTACAGCCAGGATTTGAACAAGGCAGCAGCAAGCCGCTGTGCTTCTGGATCTGGTGCCGCTTTAAAGAGCTTTTGGTGATGGACGAGTAGCTACACTTTGAACAGTAATGCGAGTGCTCCTTGGTGTGTGTGCGTACATGGACGTTATAGTGGACTTTGTACCAGAACAGTTTACCTGTGCAGCAGAAAAAAAAGCAGAATTTAACAGCCACGAGGAAAGAGGAAAAACTAAATAACAAATAATTGCATGTACTTTAAAGTCCAGGGGGTTTCATCATCTCACCACAGTATTGACATTCCAGGTCTCCGTAAATTTTCCTGAGTCGCTGGAAAGACTCCATATTAAGCCGAGTCTTCTGAAGAGATGAGAAAACCTGCTGGAACGCACTGTGATGCAAAACCTCCAACACCTACCAGCACAAAACAGAGAACAGGTGAGAATGTCTACGTCAGGATGTGATGAAAGGATGAAACTTCTCATTTGAAATTTTTTCTGAAGTTTCATCGTCCAAATGATTCATTGAGAGAATAACAGGCAGATTAATCAATTATAAAAATAACCATTATGTGCAGTCTTAGCTGACACTACTGTCCTTCTCTAATACCTGTAATTAATTTACCCTTTCTGAATGGGGATTTTGTCCATCGTCCCCTGGAGGTGCTGATGACAAATCTGTGTGTACATCTAAATCACACAAGTTTGCATTTCCTGATGATGAAGACATGCGTGTGTTTTTGGCTGCACGTGTGTTCTCATCACTTGGATGTGTGTTCTCTTGAGTCCTATCCTCCAGGAGCGCACTGTGAATGCCCTCTGGTGATAAAAATGTGTGCGTATTGTCTTCAGCTGCAGGGGTGCGTGAGTCTGTTGTGTTGTCCTGTGGCTTCACCTCAGCTGTTGCTTCAGCACCTCCATAAGAGGGAGTTGTAGTCTCTTGATGATGCACTTCTCGGGAACCTTGCTGTGCACCTGTATTTTCTAATTCTCCTTCGTTCCCTGTCACTCCTTCGATCACCTGCCCTTCTTCTGCACTTTCACCCTGAGATTTAGCCTCCGTCCACTGCTCCCCATCTTCGCTGGCTGCTACTTCCAGCTGCTCCCCTTCCCCGTCTCGCCATTCCTCCCCTCCTACACCATTTCTTCTACCCTCCTCTCTCATCCTTTCATCTTCACCCTCCTTCTCCATCCTGCCCTCTTCCTTCATCTCTCCCTCTGTATCTCCCCTCTCCTCGTCCCCCCACACGCCTCCTCCAGGCTGAATCAGATAGTAGCTGTTGTTGATGCAGTCGGTGAAGGCTTGCTCCTGGTCCAGCTCAGTGTGAGACTCTTTCAGGTGACCCTTCAGCCTTTGAGAGCTGACAAACTTCCCCTCACACACGCAGCACAAGTAGAGGAAAAGGTGCTTCCTGACGTGAACAGCTAGGGCGGTCATCTTAGTTGCAGCATGGTCACAGAGGAGGCAGGCGAAGGGACGCTGGGGCCCGTGGACCAACAGGTGGCGTTCCCGCTCGAGCTGGTTCTTGAAGCGTCGGTTACAGGTGGGACAGTGGTAGAGGAGCTGTCTGAGGCCCTGGCGAGTCTTTAACCTGGACAAGATGAGCAGAGTAGAAGGCGAATGTGTCAGATGGTTGTTGGGGTTAAACAGATAGATAGAGCGGTAAAATAATGTGGATCAAACCTGAGTTGTTGGTAACTCTGGTGAACAGCAGGGTCTTTCAAGTTATGTCGTTTCTCCATGTGTTTCAGCAAGTTCTTCACGTCTGAGTACTTCTTCTCACAGAAGCTGCAGTGTTGCTTCACCTTCAAATGGACTCGCTCAATGTGGACCTGCAGTAGCAGAGACACAAAACTACTGTTGGAACAACAAAAAACAGCTGCAGCTACACCCTGAAGACGGAGTCAATCTATCTGGATATGGAAACTACTTGTCAAAGTGGATTAGTACCAACAAAAAGACACAAAAATACAGCTACAACCAAAACAAAAAATTACATGCAGCAAAATAAATCCACTGACAGTCGAGATTACATTGACTGCTGTATTGCAGTATGAAGATAAGTGATAGCTGTGTTCATATTGTATGTTGAAGTTTGCATGTTAATGCTATTTGTACTAAGGATTCAACATTACTACTAATAATATAAATGGACAGTAATGAAGGACCATCAACACCTTGAGGTGTCCTGGGCTGAGGCAGTTGAAAGGACAGTGCTGACAGCTGAACTTCTCTCCCGTGTGCTTCCTCAGGTGAACATTCAGGTTGGCTTTGAAGGGAAAATGAAGGATTTAAGCAGGTTTGTAAGTGAGCAGCTTTTACAGGAGCTTAATAAAGTTTGTAAAGGCACATTTTATAATTTAGGTAAAGACTATAGAAGTCACTCTGGTCCACTGTATGTTTTACAAACACTTACTGTAAAATCACGTTAGTGGGTTTGAACTACTGATATTTCCAAATTTCCTCATGCAGAGCATTAAAGACCTATCCATCTTATTGATTACACTGGTCATAAGCAGTGTCAATCACAAGGGACTTGATTATATATTTAATGGAGTATTTAAGACAAATAAAAAACTGCACTTTTATTGGCATTGCTTCATTTTGCACTAACAAAAACTTGTGCCATCAGAATAATTTGAAACATGCTCATTAAATACTACAAATAGAGACACGTGGTGGTTCAGTTGCATTCCATATAACCTGGAACAATCATACACGCCCCCCTGGTCATGTTTCCTGTCATCACCTCCACAAACTTAAACAATTCTATTCAGTCTCACTTCAATTTTCAGTGTGAAATTTCTGCGTGGACTCGAGCACAGTTTCTCCTGTGAGCCTGGACTTACCTTTGATGGCTGATGCGTAGTCACAGTGTGGACACTGGAACGGTTTCTCCTGGGTGTGTGTCCTGAGGTGGGCAACCAGTGAGTGTCTGAATTTAAAGATCTTATTGCAGAACTCGCAGGCAAAGATCTTCAACTGGCTCTGAAGTAAACTGGGAGACAGAAAGTGACAATATTACATTTACCAGTGAACCAGTAACATTGAGCTGCTATTGTAGCACTGGAGGTTGCTGTTGATGTCGCTAATAAAATAGATTAGCTTCACCAACTGGCTCTAGGCTGCACAGATAACAACATTAAAATAGGAAAAACAAACAAACAAACAAACATGTCTTTTCTGTTAGATTCTTTGATTAGAACCACATTTATTTACTATTTATTATTTATCTGGTAGTATGTGGCTTGTAGAGAACACAAAAGCATTCAGCTCCACTTCACCTCCAACAAAGCTACAACTTTTCTAAAGCAAAATCTATCTTGATACATTTAATAAAAAAAAATATTCACAAAGTACTTAGTAGCATCTTGCTTGATAGAATATTCCTGGAAGCCTCTGCTGGCCACTGTTGTTGTTGTCATGGAGGTCGGGTCAGACCTAGGACAGAAAACGAAGGGATCAGACTGCTGAAAGAGGCTAATATTGACACTGATGTCACATTTTCTATATCAAGCATACTGACAATTCCTTGTTATGACTGTCAATTATGTTTTACATGCAAAGAATAATAGCAGAGATGGACATTTTCCATTATATTACCTTGGCTCTGGATTTGTTTTGCAGTTATTTTCGCTGGCAGTGGCGTCACTTGCAATGTCTTTGGACTGACTCTGGAAGACTGCAGACAGCTGGTGGCCCAGGAAAATTCAATTAATAAAACCATATAACATTGGGATTCACAGATCAAATTAAGTCCATTAAGTATTAGATTATAACAAAAAAAAGACTAGAAAAAACACATGCTGCAACATTTTAGCACATTGTGAGCATCACAGATGAAGTTCTGCACTGCTGTATTTGGATGAGGGTACAGTTCTCAGAGACATCTCACTGGTTGGCCAGAGTAGAAACTACAGGAGGTAAGTGAGAAAATATATTCTACAATTTGGATAAATTGACCTTTTAATGATTCTGTGTATTCCTACACTTACCTGAGGTGGAGCTTGGTTGGCTGCAGACTCTGTTTCTGCTGAAGTGTCCTCTACTGGAACCATTTTAGAAACACCTGTTGAATTAAAGGTTACATAGTTTTAAATACATTTTTTGCAACAGTTTAATGTTTTGTTAGCCAAAATGTAAAAAGCAGCACAAAAACAAGCTATTTAAGGCTAACCTGGAAGTGCTTTATCTTCTGTCAGAACAACACTGATGACTGACTTTTTGTTTCCTGTTGCTGGGCCTCCTTCTTTGGAAGTGCGGCTTCGGTTGGTTCTCAGGGATCTTAAGCCACCAACATCTACAGGCAGAGAACAAAAAAAGGTAATAAAACTAAACCTGAAAAACACTTGAACAAATCCAGCAGTGCTCTCGCGGGGGAGGGTAACACTGATAAGAATTCATTTAAAGAAACCACGTCCTGATATGTAGATGTACCCTTTTCTCTCATGAGTCCTGGTCTCGCTGAGTTTTGCTGCATCTGGTTTGTATCTACACCCCCAGGATCTGAACTCCCAGAACCCTCCACTCCTGCTCCACCGCAGATGCTCCCTGAAAATGATTATGTTTATTAATCAGAATCACCTCAATCACCAAGTAAAATAAACATACCTATTTAACACAGAGGTAATTAATATTCGATCATTACAGTAAGGATAATCCCCAACCTGCTGTTCTGTTTTAAAGCCTCTTTGGCAGATATTAACTTTTCTATTGCTGGTTCATTCCACTCCTCACCATTCTCATCCTCGTCGTCCTCCTCTTCCTCTTCTCTCAGGCAGATGTGTTTGAGGATCTGTCGTCTGTTGCTGAATGAGCGATGACAGACTCGACATTCCAGCCCCAGCATCCCATCATGGCTTTCTCCTGGCAGAAGAAAACAGAACGCTGTCGGTCTGAACGCAGAGCGCAAGAAACACAGTTTGTATAGCAGCTTCACAAAAATCACTGAGAAGTGGAATTACTACCTCGCGCTTGTATGCCAACAAATCAAATCACCAGTTGTGATCACAGTGACCTTGACCTTTGACCCACCAATATCTAATCAGAACATTTGTACCAAATTTGGAGAAATTCCACTCAAGCAGCATGGTGACAAGAATTGAGTAACGGGTATTTATCATGTCTTCTGCAAGTAAAAGAAAGAATTATGGGAAACACCTCAATGGCAACAGTGCTACCTTGTGTCAAGTGACACTGTCTGCCTCCCTCCTCCTTATTCCTTTCTTCATCTTTTTGAACATCATCCTCTGCAGGATGGGTGGAGTCGGCCTTGCCCTCTGTCAAATCTGTGCGCGTCTTCTTCGTAGAGCCTTTCGGTCGTCCCCGTTTTCGCTTCACTGGGCTCTCTGTGGGCCAGCAAGACAGCAGAACAGATAAGAAGATAACATTTGGTTCTTTCAAGATGTTATTTCAATGAACAAATCCCCATAAGAGATCAAAATCAACAGTGAGTTTATCCAACGAACAATTATTTTCTGTAGAGCCAAAGCCTGATATACTATTAGCTTTGCATTTCAATTATACTGTAAATAATCATGTATTTAGAATGCTACACCAAAGTCCTATTCATGCCCAAATTAGTATATGTAGTGATAATTATAGGATTTTTTTTTTCCTTTTCACTTGATTTTGTGATAATAATCCTCCAATGACACACTAATCTGACCTGCCGGTGTCTCCACAGGCTCTCCTACAAGGGGCTGCAGTGCAATGATGATGTCATCAGGAGGCTCCTGCTGGGGGTGCAGCTGGGAGCAATGGGCCAGCAGCTGAGAGCGACTGGGAGAGAAGAGGTTGCACAGCCGACACATAAACACAGACCCAGCTGGAGAGACGGGGAGGAGAAAGGTGGCAGATCAAGGTATGACAGAACTGGTTCAAGTTAAGGTGCCAAACAGACAAAGAAATGTTCAATTAATGTCACTACATTACAATCTTAAAGAAGATGCTTACGTGCTGTTCATTAAAATAATATCATCCGACACTGTTCCCATTGGCCAGTATTCATGTTTACATGTATTCTCTTTTTTGCTCCATAACATGGCAATTCATAGTAAATGAGGTTCAGACCCACAAATGATTAAAGATTAAGTAACAACTTTTTTTTTCATGTGGATGTAATTTACATGGACTCTAATTTATCATACGGGACCATCTACAGTTATCTTTAGCTTGTTGATTTTACTAAAGCAATGTGATGTGTTCATTTTCTTTCTTGTGAACTTGGCCATCATCGTGATTATGGAAAGATCCAATGAAAATCTGACGGTTCGTTGACGTATTTCCTGTTTAAATAGGGCCGATTATCTGTCTTTGACCAGACAATTTGATCGTGTCTCAAATCTTCCATCATTTACAGTGTAACGGTCAGGTCCACTTCATTGAGCTCGAGGGATCGGGTTAAAAGACACTTCAGTGCCTTCACTCCCAAAGACGTCCACCGTGAAACACACTCTCTACGGACTAACTTACTTACACCTTTATTGTAAAACATCGAGTCTGTAAATAGTGTCTACAGCGAGAATAAATAATAAAAGACACCGAAAATGGGCGCAGGCACTGTTCAAAAACTAAACACGTTTGTTTATTTTGATTTGGCCCAAAC
Source organism: Chaetodon auriga (assembly GCF_051107435.1). NCBI lineage: Eukaryota > Metazoa > Chordata > Actinopteri > Chaetodontiformes > Chaetodontidae > Chaetodon > Chaetodon auriga. The sequence continues at coordinate 13,163,926 of NC_135081.1, forward strand.
TAATATGAAGACCCGACAAACATATTCGAGTTGAAAATAGCTAAAATTCTTGCCTGCTTTTTGTCCATCCATCTGTCCAGCGTCTAAACAACAGAAGAACACTAATTCATCGATGGATTTGAGGCATCATGCGACAAAACATAATCCATGAATTTGGATTTAGAGACTAATTTCACATCACGTACGTAGAAATTTCTGTCGAATCTGCCACACAAGTCCTTCCAACCAGCGGAAGCGGAGAGCACCCAGTGATGCTGTAGCCGGCAGAGCAGCGCCCTCTGTGGCGGGAGGACTGTACTGCGGCTGAGAGTTTTCCTCAAAGAGACACATTTAGCAAAGGATTTCTTTTACTGAAATCTTCAATTTGTTATCCATTGTGTCAGCAGGTCTCAACCCTGTTGATGTAGGCTTTTTGTGCAAGTTGTGGGATTGGGCAACTGTTTATCATCAAGTTCATAGGCTGACTTTTAACTATAGAGCTGGTAAAGGTACACTGATCATTCAATTTGCTGTTTTCCACTGGCACATTTTATTTTAATGGCACATTCATCACAGTTTAGCCAATTCCTTCGTTTTGCCTACAGCTTACTGTAAGTTTCTGATTTTATGTTTCATCATTTCCAGGAGAGTGGAGCTTAATAAGGCTGCAAAACTGGGATCCATGTAGGCTGGCAGAGGAATTAATGAACAATTAGGGACAATGACAAAACCTTTATTAAACAATGCAAGAATTTACAGGCATACAGACATTTACAGCATTAGATTTTTTTTTTTTTTTTACATTAAAAAAGTGTCAGCTCAAGCCAGTGCCAATGATTAACAATAGCTATAGACTGCCAAACACACACACATACACCTTAAGCGAACCATATCCAAAATTGCTGATATTTCAGGTAAAGATTGTAGATCTTCCTTCCACTCTGCATCTCTGCTGCTTTTTCGTACTTCATTTTTACACCCACTGCTCTCATCTCCTTCTCACAAATTGTTGTTCCAGATATCATGCTTTTTATAACACAGATGATCGGACAATCATAAGCAACATAATAATTCATAAGAAGTGCAGGCTCAACAAAAAAAAGCATCAATTTTGAATGAAAAATGAATCACAAGTCAGAAGCAGTTGGTTACATGCATCATTCAGCAAGAATACAAATGAATAAGTAAACTCCACCACTCAAGAAAATATGTAGAAGATACTGCGTAAGCTAGTCTGAAGATGTGTTGATGCAGAGCAATATCTATGCTAGGATTAGAGCAATTACTCAATTAATCCATATTTCAGGCCAACATTGGCCTTGGATTAACACTAAAGATTGTGTAACAGACTGGTGAAAAGATGAAGATTCCTCCCTGACACAGGAACATAAAAAATAGATTTGTAATACCTGCAATGATTAGATTTCCTTTGCACATTTTTCGGCATCAATAAAAGGGAGGAGTGGTTCACCCTGACCTCCAGGAGAATGAAAGTGACCAATAGAGATGATATTTTATTTAACATGATTTATAACTAGTTTACATAATCTTTCCTTTTTTATAAAACACAAATGTACTTTAAACCTGGCTTGAGGTCAGCTGCTGCAAACAAAGACGTTTCCTTCGGTGGGTGTCAGTAAACAGAGCATAATATACTGTAATGCGCACACTCATTGTAAACACTTGAGCACGATGTAGTAATATTAAAACAGTGACTGTGACAAACTCAAATGAAGGCATTATGTTTGCCAAATTGTTTCGTCTATCATTTTGGAAAATGAGTTTCATGCTGATTGCAGGCGGATGGCAGAAAATGCTGAGATGAAAATGAGCCCTTGTAACTCCATTTACACTGAGAACAGACACCAACAGGGATAATGTGAAAGAGAGGGTCAACTTGGAGTATTGACACCAATTTATAGTAAAAACTATGAGCTGCTAAGATGATTTTATTCCTGTGTTTCAACATGTTCAGAGTTATTCTACCGAAATTGTTCAAAAAGTGGGCTTTTCATGCCATAAAATCTCAAAAAATACTGCAGTTAATTTATACCAAGACTATGGTGAAATTTATACATATCAAACATCTGTACAAAATAATGAAAATTCAGTGGTATATTTTACAAAATTCCTGATATGATTTGAGGTTTTGAAGGCCAGTAGATCATAACAAATCAGTTCTAGACCAAATCTGTGCAGGTGTCCCCAAACACACATGCTACTGTATGGATTTGTCTTTTTTCAGTGTGATTCATACACCTCACCTGACTCAGTTGTGTCTCTTTCCAGAACTATATAATGAAACAGATATGCCTCAATTAGCTACAAAACATAACTATGTATGTAATTTTCTCTCCCACATCCATCTTTGCTATCGTTCTTCATCGTTCATAAACTATATTATGAAGCAAACATACTGATGAAAGACAAGAAATCATGTCAAACGAGGGAACAAAGGTGGGCTCTTTTACAATTACTGTAAAAACATTCAAAAATTCCCAGGGTACACTTGGGCTAATGAAGCCCATATATTTTAGTGTTTGTGGCACAAGGCTTGTATGGTTGGATTCCTGAGAGCAGTTGTTGAGGGGAACAAGATGTCTGTGTGTGTGCATGTGTGTGTGTGTGTGTGTGTGTGTGTGTGTGTGTGTGTTCACATGGTGCAACACTTGTTCTTGTGTGCGTGAGATTCTTTGAAGCGGAGTCTCTGCTTGGATCGATATTTCTCCAGGTAGGTGAGCTGTTTACTGTTGATGGCTCCCCGACGCTTCCTGAGACACACACAAAGACAAACAAAACAAGGTGGAAGTCAACAGTATTAGAGTTTAAAATGATCTTTTCAGTACTTCTATGCACCTTGACCGTACAAAATATTACAGATATCCTCTTGATATGGATGATGTGGATTGATTGGACTCATTAGGGGGCATGAGGAAATGTATAATACATTTCCTCTTTCCATAATTCATTTCTTGCATATAAGAAGAATCATCCCTAACATTTTGTTCATCCATTGCTCTGAGCATCAGTGTGCATTCCTGTCCGCTACATTGCCACATCTTCTTTGATACCACCAGCAGATGGCACCAGAGAGATGTTTTCCATCTCTACATAGGATGTGTTCAAATGAAAGCAATGAGGAAGAGAGGAGCAAAATATGTACAGTCTCTCTATAAAACACAAATACAAAAGCATAAATTGTGATTGTGGTGTACAGATGTATTCCTAAACCATGTTAAGCATTTTACACATTAAAAAGCTTTAATAAGACAAAGACAAAAAAAAAAAATACTGCACTTTTTAAAATATTCATAAAGTGCGATACTGATCTTTCTGCATGATGAAAATGCAGTAAATAAATGTACTTACTGTCTGATGAGTTGAATGGCATCTTCATACTTCATTCCACTCTCTATCAGAGCCAGAGCAACCAGCACAGGAGCCCTGGTGCAGGAATACACACACACACACACACACACACACACACAGTCACATCTGTTGGGTCTGATGTTGGAGTATAAATAACAACAGTTTGTCTGCATCTTAAAAAAAGGTGTCAAAAATGCTGCTTAGAAATAGAACCATGGGGTTGCAGCTACTGTTTCTGTCTCGTGTTTAGTCACACCAACGAATCTGGATGTGTGGAAATGCCAAAGCCACAAAAACAGCAAGACTGTGGCATCAGTTTGATACCAGAAATATGAAGCCAGTGTATCTGATTTCCTTTATTTCATTACTTTTCAGCTTCCTCTTCAAGTTAATCCCTGCTGCGCATGTGTGTACTGTACTGTTCGTGTGTGCGTCTTCCTCTCTGGGATCCACTGCGTAAGGTGAATGCATTTTCTTCTTTTTGTCTGGTGTCTCTCTCACCTCCCCAGTCCAGCCACGCAATGAACAGCCACACAGCATCCTGGATCCTCCTGAAACTTCTTCTTCAGCAGACTCAACCAATCATCAACCAGCTTACTAGGGGGCGGGGCTCCATCATCAAACGGCCAATCCTGATGGAAAAGCAGAGAAGTTACAACACTTCTGACTGAGGGTAAATGCTGTGCGTGCACGTGTGTTTGGTGTGTGCTCACCACTACATTGATGCCGTCTTTCTCCAACGGTGTTTTATCATAGGTGATATCACACACTCGAACAACTGTGGTCGCACCGTAGTGCTTCAGGTCCTGAAAGGAACAACAGCGGTAGGAGATGATTTTCACAGCTATGCCAAAACATTAGGTAGATCAATTCAGTTCAAATATCTGTTCTTTGTTTCAGTTTACATGTCATCAGCATGGGAAACAACACATTGAGTTTATATACGAGGAACACACATTTCTTACCTCTATGAAGGAGCTGAGTGTGCTGTCTGTGGGGTTGTGTGTGATAAGGAATCTCATGTTCTTGTGGCACAGTTCCACTGGAGCGGGACGGTTCATGGTGGCCGGTGTGACCTTTGAAATCCCAGAATGACCTCTGACCTTCATGTGCGAGCAGTTAGTTGTTAGTCATAAGCTCAATGTCAGCGAGAAATGCACTATATAAAACTACAAACTGAACATGGTTTTAAATGTTTGAGGCACATTTAATGCACCTCCTTACCTCACCTTAGACATTTGGTCATAAAACAAACAAACAAAAATTTACACCACATTAAATTGGAAAAGAGCTGTAACCAGTTACCTTATTTGCTGTTCTCATGCAATTTTCCCAATTTGTCTAGAAAATCTATGGTATCTTTGACACCTACGGAGGAAATTTTGACATGTCAAAGTAGGAACAGCACAGGTGTAAATAATAAAATTAACGATGGCCGAATTCCATTTAGCTGCTTCAGTTTCAGGGCCCAGCAGCTATGCATGCAGGCTCAGTGTCGCCTGGCATGGCTTACTGCGACACTTGAATAGATCAGAGCCATCGTTAATGTTGTCAGTAACACCTGAGCTTTTCCTGCTCTGACTGTGCGCAGCGGGAAAAAAAAAAACAAAAAACCTGCCCCCACAAGCTTGACTGCTCTGGCCTGCATTACTGCACATTTCTAATATTTCTAATACATTTTCAAATGCAACCAAAGCCCATACTTAGAGTGCCTTTATGTATGTTTCACACAATACAGAGTAAAAACAAGCAAATCAAGTTTAAGGGACAGCCGTTACACCCGTTAAGATGTGACAACTCGCACCTCTGTCTTCAACTCCAACTTCAACCTGGTCTAACCAGTCAGAATAACTGAAAACACCTGTGTGAGTTTGCAAAGAGAATTTAAATGATGTAAAACAAAAGTTCAGGTAAATGTAAAGTAAGCCAGTGGCTTGGCTGGTGACTTTGGCCATAACCATCTGACTGAAGGAAACTGCCATAGCCAATAATTCTTATTCACATCACAGTATAGCATGCAGTACAGAAGCTCTGCAGCAACATGTTGACACTTCCCAAGAACACAGAGAGAAGGCGTATCTGTCCACGAGATCTGGTCCTGCAGCAACACTAATTATGATGTTGTATGAACAACGCTAACATGGCAATATCAGCTAAACCATCTGGTTACTCCTCTTCCCAGCAGCATTGGCACTGGCTTTATTACAAACACTGCTTTGACAGTGTGAGCAGGCTTTATTTTCTGATTTCAAAGAAAGAACTAGCACTAAAAATGTGGGCAATGGGGGACATAAAAACAGCCTTGTAAATATCTTACAATCCTGAAAAGGCGACCCAGAAGCTGATTTCAGCTCATTCTGGATAAACTGAAAAAACTACCTCAGAGTCTTGTAATAACCAGCCACATGTGGAACACCAGAGCAAGCCAGTAGAGTGAAAAGTGTTGGTCGATCACTATATTTACCTTTAGCTCCAGCTGTGCCGGTTAGCTGCTGTGTCTTCAACTTATATCAGGTCTCCAGGTGACTCTGGACTTCCTGTGTCTCGTGGAACTTCCTGTTGGCTGACTGTACCGTTTATATACACTTCACAGGTATTTTCTTAATTCTGATGTCTTGGTGTCTTGTATTAGCCCATCAGATGACTGTGTCCTATAGTCCAGGAGGGCACAGAGTGTCAGCTCTCTCTTTGTTTGTCTCTTTGTATTTATCTCTCCGTCCAGTCCTTTTCTTTCTCTTTGTCTCTCAGTAGCTCTCTCTTTCCTTCTCTCTCCAGTTAGCTTTCAGTGTTGAGGCTCCACTTGTTACCCCATGAGCGGGCTGATTCAGAGGGCAAAGGCCAGTGGTCTTTCAGGTTTCAGCGCCACAGGACTGCATGGTGCAGCTTCATCCCCAGGTCTAAATGTGTTGGGCGTGGCAGTAGTCACCACTCTGCCGCATAAACTCCATCAACCAGCAATTCTAAAGTACAAAACACACCAAAAACAGCCTCTTTGAATAACAGTCATTAAAACAAGTACAGTGTACAAAAGGTGCTCCAAACACAGTATCTGCAAAATCAGCCCATAGTGTATGGCAAAATATACCAATGATAGCCTTCATCAGTAATGTGGAGGCTAACAGGAGGGCAGCTGATTGTAGCTGATGTACACAGATAAACACAATAACACACACATTAACATTAAGTGTTATATTAACATTAAATGTTTTTCCATTGAACCCATAAATCAAATATTGAATGAAAGCTACAAACATTTTTGCGTGCAGAAAGGTCAGAAATACAGCCGTCTGTCGCCAAGTGAACTTCAGTGGACTTTTCAGAAATTATTTGGTCGTTGTAATAATTTAGAATGAAATCTTAAATGAACAAGCTTACACATATCCTCAGGGCTGATATTTGCTTCTGACTCATCTGAGAAGTCAGTTGTGTGCATACACATATACACATGTGCATGTACACACAAAGATTATTTTCTCACACACCATTAACATTAACATGAAATCTGTCACACGTGTAAAGTGTCTAAATTGTTAACATTCATTTTATTTGCAGATGACAGTAATTTATGTTAGAGAGAGCCAGTATGAACTCAGGGGTGTAGGCACAGAAGGCTACAAAAACCTACAAAACAACAAACAAATTACTGCTACTACTATGACTAATACTACTACTGCACAAGAGTGAACTATGATCTTAAGAAACTACTGAGCAATGCACAAACGTGTTCCTACTTTCATGGGGAGGTCAAAAAAACTGGGAAACAGATGACAAATGAGGCATGAGCGAGAAAATCTAATACATGAGGTGGCTCATAAAATATGGAAAATTTTATTAGATCAGCCTGCACAATATCAACAAAATTCAATTTGGTCTGAAGAGCAAAAGACACAGAAAGCTGGTGGTCTATTTAATGTGCTCCAGGAGGATTGTAAAGAGTAGTGAGCTGAGGGAAGTTCCCAGGCTTTGGGACAAAAGACCACACACACTGGAGTGCAATACATAAAACAAGTTAGCAGCTAAGTTAGCTCACTGGCTACTTCAAGTAGAGCAGGTCCTTCTGGACTAGGGCTGGAAAAATGTATCCATTTGCCAATTTAATTGACACATATTGGCAAAAAGGGGTTGCTGGCGAGTGTCATCCAGCTCAAGTATAAATTTGGAGCTCTTCGATTGCGCCTTTAATGTATGTCAGATCACGACTTGGTGAAATATATGACAACAGCTATTGACTTTGGCATATTTTGTCACGCGAGCAGTTGCTCTTGATCAGATACACGTCTGCAGTATATGTTTATAGGATGTTCAAATGAATGACTTGCAAAGACAGCCTATTTAGCAAAGATAATCTTGTCATGAAGGTGTGTTTAACAGCTAATTTGCATTTATGCTCTGATGTGAAAGACGTTGGGCTGAACTCCAGCTACAAAGCATGTTTCACTGGCTCAGTCTATTTGTAGAAAATTCATGTCTGATGCATTCTGTGTAGGTAAATATTAAGTATCTCGGTGAAAGGATAAAGGATAACTCTGTCAACAAGTTTAAGACTGTTCTTAATGGGCCAGCAACAATTTCAAAAAAGCGGAAACTTGTCTGATAATCCGATTAAAATCTCACATAAAAGGCCTGCAGTAAACATGACAGAGTTTTACCCACGGCAGGAGCTGAAAAACAAATGCTCATTATCTCTGTGCCTGGTTGAGCTGCTTCACTCTACAGTAAGCACGGTGGTAGCCAACTAAGTGCTGTTATCATGGGAGGTTTTAATGGACAGTATCTGTCTGAAAATGCAAATTAGCAGTGTAACTCCATTATGCTTTGGACGGGGAGGGAAATATGAGGGAAGGTGGTCAAAGATGTAACCCTCCTCTCACTCACATGCCCAAACATTCAGACAAACAACCAGGGAAAGTCCAGAGGTACTCTGGGTAATCTCTGGTCACCTCTTCACCTCAGTTCTGACAACACACACACACACACACACACACTCTCACACTCAGACACACACACATGCACACACATAATCACATGCCGACTTACTCACTAACTCTTCCAGAAGAGTGCAGTCTATTCCAGGTTGTTGACTATCTATAATTAGGAATTTATCCTGTGTTACCGCTAATCAGGACAGAGGTCAATTATTTTCCAACTATTCTATTCCAAGTGTTTTTTCTAAAGCCTAGTATAACACAAACATAATAAACTCATTTCACACAGAGCAACAGGACAGAAGGCGCTGGCACAGACGAGACAAAGGAGTGCATTCACTGAAACTCAGAGACAGACTAGGTGTTTCAAAAAAGCTCAAAACATAAAACAAATTTCAACACTAACTTTTCATAAACACTGCAGTCACTTTACGCATTTAGCTGACTCCTAATGCCGAGTGACTTCATATGATAACAACATGTAGAGGCATAAAGGAGCATGGGGGAAATGGCTAGACAGTAGCAGTAAGTCCAATTAAAACTGTAAAGCCGATCTTCCCTGTTACCTTAGAGCGTAGCTTGGTTCGTAAAAACAGGTGCGTCCCCAGTTGGCCCCCTCGCTGCCTGGCTGTTTTCCTCTCACAGGCTGAGTCAGGACCCAAAGAGGTTAAAAATGGATCTCAATATTATTTTAGAGCTGAGTTAGGTTGCCAAACTTTTCGGCAGTTCCTACAACGTGAGGCTGAATGAAACACAAGTAAGCTTATAGGTTAGTAGTAGCCTCAAATAGGACAAATCCTGTTACACCACATTCACCTCCTCTGCTGTAGAGGAATCTAACAGCTATCTAACAGCTATAGAGCAAGTTTCCTGCAGCAGCTCCAATTACAAGTCACTCTGAAGAGGAAGATGAGCTAAATGCCTAAATCGGGGTTGTTTCTGAAAACCCCCAGTATACAGCCTTCCCTCTTACCTCAGTGGGCAGCCTGGCTGCTGAACTGGGAAATCCACAAACCACTGACTGGCAGTCACACCAGTCCTGCAGAAGCAGCAGCGACAGCAGCAGCCCTGCAGCAGTATGAGCGCTGCTGACAGACAACCAGCTGACTGCCTGTTATAGTAAACCTCTGTAGACACCGAATACCCAGCAGCTGTATTTATAGCTGTATCTATACTAGCGGCTGATTGTATGACACATCACATTTTTGTGGAAACAACAGTCTCCGATGCGAGTCTGCCCTCGCCTCCCTGCTCTCAGCCTGTTCCAGTGAAGAACTGTAATTAGCTAATGGTAACACTATTATGGAAATGAGTTTCTATGGAAATTCTCCATTACTGAATCAACATGTTCTCAAAAGTTACAAAACTTCGTGCAGCCGACCGCCACACTTCTGGCTGCATGTCTGGAATGAGGCAACAAAACAGGTGCACCATCCACTGAGCGTTTGTCCTTACCTGCTCTTAAATGTCATCTCCAACCACAGACTAAACTCCAGTTCCTCTTGCCACAGTAAAGTCCACCCGCTTCTACTTTTTTTTCCTGGTACTAGGAGCTGAAATGTGTGGCAGTCGAGCAGCAGAAAATGAAGTCCCTCTGCAACAACCTGTGGCTCTGCCCCACTATAACACTGAACTATCCACCTCTCCCTGTGCCTCCTGGCCTCAGGGTAGCTACTGCAGTGTAGTGCACATGCCAGATTGTAGCTCTACCTTGCCTGTAGCAGTGCAGTGTGCTGGGCTGAGGATCTGCTGTGAGCTGGTCTAATCAGGCTGAGAAGCCATCTGACCCTGACAGACCTGTCACCACCAGAACACTCCACAGTTAATGCTCTTAGAGAGAGAGAGGAGAAGAGCCTCACTCCCTCCTTCTCCTCCTCCTCTTCCTCTTTTTCTTTCTCCTCTTCATCCACTTGACTCCTTTTTCCCTCCCCTCTTCCAGGGTGAAGAAGAGGTGCTGTCCCCCTCCTCCTGCCCTCTCCTCAGCCTTCCTATAGGCCGATGATTACAAGGTCAGTCAAAGACGTGTGTGGTCTCACATGTAGTCCAGTGCGCAGCAACAAAGTAAAAGCACATCAGTGTTTTCAGTTCATGTGTCGGTCAGATATTACTGCAAGAATTTGTAAAATTGTGGGTCTAATAAGTTTTCCCTGCCATGACACGTCTGTCTGGACCTTCTCTTGTTTTCCTGTCCTCCCTCTCTCCCCGCTTCCCCTCCCTGAACCAACTAAAAATAGTCAGTCCTTTGAGCCACCAGCCAGATTGGACAAGTCAAACCTTTGAGTCTCAGTTCATGGAATTAACTTTCCCCTTAACTGACAATAGTCCCAAGTGTGTTGTTATTATTGTTGTTTTCCTACAGCTAAGTGTGTGTGTGTGTGTGTGTGTGTGTGTGTGTGTGTGTGTGTGTGTATTGTTGCAACTTCACATAAGCTAATGCCTTCATCCAAAAAATCAAATAAAAAGGCAGAAAATTGCAGGATACACTTTCTAAAACCGACATCCATTGAGGCTTTTTTCCGAGACATCCACGCAGCTTTGGATTTGTAATTTTTTAAGGATTCATTTTTAAGTTGTCTGCTTTATGCAATTTGTTTACAAGGTTATGGTAAGGATACGTGAGTCCCCAGAGTCACAAGGCAGTCATAGGCTGCAGACTTTTTAAAGCAGAACAAGCTGGGGCCTCACCTCACTATCAATCACTTCGAGTAGAGGTTAACATGACTGTTCACCCACGAACAGAGCTTTAAAAAGCCCCTTCCTACTGGCTGAAACCAGCTGAAGCACTACTTGAACGCTCTCCAGTTTATTGCTTTGAAATGTGCAGTTGATCATAACTGCTGCAGGCAATTTTCAGTGTGCATGTGTGTTCTCAAAACTGGAGCTACATTTTATGTATTATGGTGACAAATACTCTGCTACTGTATCATGGGCCAGTGGTATCCCTCATCTGATTTTCATTGTAGAGACCTGACACTTATTATATTCCAGATAATGCGTGTAAATATAGTATGGTGCAAACGCAAAATCACAGTTAAAGATGAATACCTCCAGAAAGAAGAAGAAAAAGATGCAATGTCCTTTAATGAAGATTCTGACTGCAAGCAACATCTAAACATAGAAGAGAAGTGAATATGGTGAATATCATTCACATTCTGTGGATTTTACAAGTCTTAAAGCAAAGGTGCCATCAGTTTGTGTGTAAATGCAGTCTAGAGAGGCTGGAAGTTGTGGGGAGAGATAAGGGCATGGCATGCAGAAAAGGTTTGAATGAGGCATTGCAGTGTGTGACTGACCACAGCCAGTTTCTTCAGTCTCAATTTATATTCTCAACAGTTTAGACTATAAACATTATATAACTGTAGTGACAACCACGGCATGAGGCTGACAGACTGTTACATTAACTATCAAACAGGTGGTAGTATATAAGTATGGAAGTATGGAAATAGCCGAGCTGGGTGTCTGTTTTCACTGGCTGGGTGGTAAATACAATGGAAGTTTATGAGGATTACTGTAATGTCAACGTTCAATTCAAGTTTGAACACACATTTGGTGAATTATGATATCTTTCTTTCTACCACTCATTTTACAACGGCCTCAATTTTTCACACATTCCAAATCTTTTTGCACAATTTTATGTCAAACATGTATCAAAATTACAGTCCAAATCGGTTCATATGTTTTGCATTAAAATGCTTTTCATTCAGTTACTTTTGAACTTTTGAATGATAAATACACAAATATACACCTGGGGCTTCCTCCCATTGTCTACTTGTTGGCATCGTTCCTCATAGTCACATACTCTTCCTCTCAAGGCTTCCTCTATCTGACCCTCCTCAGGAACACTCTGCTCCAGTGTGACCATCTGTTTTGATGCTACAAACAGCAGTGCACTGGCCTAAACATGGTTGCTGCAATGGTTTCTGGAAATATGAGCTGACACCTTGTAGGTCAACCCTCAGCTGGCTGTCTTATGCTTTTAAAGTAACGGACACTTTAGGCGCCGGTTGTAGCCTGATGAGAGCAATACGCTGACCTGCTAAGACTTCAGCACAGAATGCTACAAGGAAATGCCAAGGAGGTGCTCGCACCTTATTTTGATAAACCAAACTATGCAGATGGTGATGATCACAGCACTTATGAATCATAGCACTCAGGCACACCTGCCAGAGATAATTTATTACCTTGTTTTCTATCAAACCTTTAAGTCTTAAGTTTAAGTCCACATCTCTTTCCAAGCCAAACTTGTTCTTCAGATCTTGTCAAAGTGTGTGTGTGTTTGTGTCTTTTCATTTAAGATATAATATATTGTGTTTATTGCTCATTAAAATAGAACCATTCATTCATTAAGACTGCTGATAATAAAGAAATTTAGGTGATGGATTAGTATCATTGACACAAAAAGGTAACAACACGTGTGCTTACATAAATACATTTAACACGATGAATATAACCGTATTGTTTTGCATGTTTGTTAGTGAATTATTCCTCATATGTTTGACTAAAGCTTTGTTTCCCTGTCGTTCAACCAGATTCTTCTTGGTAAGCTATTTCTGGCATTATGTAATGATTGGTGCTATTTAAACCTCCTTTCACCTTTATAGAAGAGCACTAATCTGGCTCAGTAGCCTCTTGTCTCACTCTGTTGTATTAGCGTCTGATTAATACAAACTTAGCCTCCAGAAAAAAGAAATGTCTGACCTACAGTGATATAACTAGAACATATAACTGACCGGTCTGTTTAACATTGCTACAGGTGCACAATTACAACTGCTTCCACTGCTACGTCTACAACAACGGCCGCAATACTGATTACGCAATTATTAACAGTACAAACAGTGATGCCTTTTATACGACCAAATAATCTGTTAACTCCCATGTTTATCTGCACTTAAACTTTCATAAGTCCACTTCCTGACTGCACTGATGTCTATATGTTTGTGTCTGTGCCAGTCACTCCTGATGAATGACACAAGTTGGAGCAGAGGCAAACATTCACGCTGATTTAACATGTTGATATATACCATTACACATTACATCCCCTCCCCTGTGCTAGTTTGTAATTCTGCCCCTAAGGCACACTACACATGCAATAGTGTGAAATACTATGTAATTCCCAGGGCATTAGGACGAAACTGGATACGAAAAGGAAACATAGCTACTCTTAGCTGTAATCTTTTATACTGCAAGCCACAATGAGGAATAGTTAATTTGTATACAATCACACAGTGTCTGATTTCATTCATTTATACCTGTGTTTATGGGATGTGATGCAGCAGCAGGTGCATCACTGTGCTGGAAAACCGGGCCCCTCATTGTCCAGTCGTGGATGATCGAGAAGCCTCAGAATGTTGGATCAAATGATATTTCAGGGGCTTCCTGCTCTGAGCCAGGCTAATATTTGGAAATTCAACTAGACTACTTGAGGGAACAAGTGATTAAGTGTGTCAGTGTTACTTACTGCAAATCCGTTTACAGCTGACTGCAGCGCATCATGCTGCAGTTGAAGTAGAGGAGACTCTGACGTATTACAAAGTGGTTTCATCTATATAATACAATGCTGGACAATGTGATGTGATACAGTGCAAAGAGACATATGATCATTTTTATTATTCATTGCAGTGGTTCCCAACCTTGGGGCCGGGTCCCCCAAAGGGTCACAACATAAATCTGAAGGATCGCAAGCAAATTATCAAGATAAACAAGAAAAAAAATTAAATTATATATCAAACATTTTTAAATCTTTGCTTTTTTCACTCATGAAACTAATTCAAAGAAAACAGAAAAAATATCACTTGATCACTTCACCTGGTCACAGCCATTAAATACAGTATAAGGAACTGGTGATGATGGTGACAACTATATACACTGCTTTAAGAGAACTGTGAGTTCTTTGAGACTAGATATTTTTACTTCTTCGAAAAATCCTTTTCTGTTTGCAATATTTTTGCTAAATTTTAATATCATTTCTCATATTTCATTGCTTTTTTCTTGTTTTTGAGGGTTGACTTTTACACACTCTACCCTAACCATACGATACACGGACCTGTGGAAAGTGACTGTGTGTTTTCGCACATAAACACGCACACACCCTCAGAAACATGCTTACAGGACAACTCATACACATGCACATACACTAATTCGCAGAACGAGGTTCAGAGAAAAATCCTACACAATCATACTAACACATAAACACATGTATTATAACAACAAACGCACACACACACACACACACACAGTCAGGCATGTGGCGAGCGGCAGCAGCTGCTGTGTGTATAATTAGAATGTTTTGAAAGCTGAGAGAGGAAGAGGAGGACTTTCACCTGCAGAGCTGTCAGCATGACAATACAGCTTTACTATGTCAAGTACATCATACATGTATAATTACGTGAGCTCTGAAGTGAAGTATGAAAATGAAGAGTGTGGGATCCATACTCTCATGCATCATCAAGCAATAAATGAGACTCCTTCTCATCCACAGCAGGCTGCACATCAATACCTGTAACTCAACAATCACTTGGCCATGTGCTGAGATGTCTGCCTTTCAAAGCTTTCCATCTCACCGTCTGGTCCATCTGTTTTGGAACAGACACACCCACATAGGATTTCAAGACCAAGGGAAAAAAGAAGCGCCATCTCACATCCCAAAATAGCTTGTTGAACACGTTTCTTGCAGAATTATAAGTCAAATTGAAGTAATGTGAGAGCGCATAGCAAAGTGGGAATTAAGCTCATTATTTACCAAAGAATCTGCATAGTTTAGTGCATTATAACAGTTTGTGTGCACATATGAGAAATACATCAACAAACACAACATTTTAACCAAAAGTAACTGTCATTTAAAAAAAAACAAGGTGTAAAACCAAAGCTGTGTGATGACATCCTGACCTTCTTCATGCTGCCGCTTGACAGGCTGCATCCACAAAGCGGGCATGAAGCGCCATCTAGTGGACTCAGCATGTAAAAGACACAAAGGTGCAGAATGTGCTGAGCCACACTGGGAATCTCCAATCCAAGTGAAAGGTTTGTCTTGGATGTGTTTACTGGTTGGAAGCATCAGGAAACAGAAATATTTATACACTCTTTAGATTAACTGCAGGTTTGTAAAACAAAAAAACAAACAAACAAAAAAAAGACAAACTTAACAAATGCTGCAATATTTCATAAAATGTCTTAGCTGGTAATGTCATATATGATGCAGTAGAAGTTCTTGGGTGATGTCCTCTGATGTAGGCGTAAGTGACAAAACCTGCTTAGTATGTTGTATGCCTACATTTAGGTGAACTCTGAGAGTACACCATGGTCATAATAGGTCTATTTCAGACATTTTGATGTTACAGAAGGAAAAGCACAGCTGTAATTATGAAATTAATGATGGCTGAATCCCATTTGGCAGCTTCTGTTTCAGGTATTGTGCGTGCTGACTCACTGTCACGTCATCACTTACTGGGACACTTGAACAGAGTGTGCACTTGAACTAAGAGCTGTGCTTTTACTCCTCTGACAAGCCAAAATATCTGCTGTGAAAAATACCTTTCTGACAAAAAAAAAAAAAAAAAATGTTTTCAATACGTATGGACCACACCACACAAAAAACACAAACACCCAGACATATGTGTTGCACTCTCCTTTAGATTATTTGACCCTTAAATGCCTGCCACATACTGAGGGTTGACAGCATTTAATTCAAAATATGACTCTACAAAGTAAAGAAATGTTGGTTTTGTAGCCATTTCTATCAAATATAACAGTAGCCATAAATTCTTAGGGTTTAAAATTCTTTAACAGCACTTTACTCTGTTCCCAGTTGGGTAAGGTCAATGTGCACGGCTGAATGTGCCTCTTAATCTCTTTCACAAGCTTAATGTGCTGTCTGATCAGGTGGCAGCGTGTCTTCAGTTAAACAGCAGGTGTGATCTTAAAAATTGCTCCTATAAGAGTTGTGTTTTGTTCTGTAAACTGCTACTTTTAAAATTAATGGCAGCACTAGTGTTATTATGCATAAAGTCACTCTAAATCTCAAACACACAGTAGAAAACAACTTAGCTTAGTGTTGTTGCCATTGTTAAATCTCTGTTTACACTCTGTGATACATCACATGCCCCAAAATATGGGCCAGTAGTCAATGGTGAAATAGGCTATCAGGCCAAAGCTTAGTCAGGGTTATGATGTTAAAATGGCTTCAGACTGACGTGAGGCTGAGTAAGACCCATCTGCTGCCCTCTGCTCTTCAGCCACCACTAACTGGATTAGACGTGCTGCACACACAGCTCTCCTCCAGCTCTGTGTGTGTTCGAGGTGGCATTACGTCTTAAAGAAGGTGGACACGGCGCAGTCTGCTGTGTTTCCGCTCTGCCAGCTGTTCCTGTCTGCGGCGTAGCCTACCTGTCTAGACTCTATCGTGTGTTTTAATTGATCAATCTAGAGAATATCATGTTCTTGTATAGTCTGCAGCACGCAGATAGTTGCAGATATTTGCAATAACGTGGATTCAGCGTTTTGCTCAGGGCTACGTAACTTAGAGGAGAACACTCATTCATTCAGCCACTGTGATTTTCTGCAGCGAACCCATAAACCTTTGACCCTCTGCCATCATGAGGGAAACATCATTTCATTTAAGAGCAATTAAATTACCTTGATGTGATTGACTACTCTATGTTCATACACATCAACACAAGCACTAGAGGAAGTAAAAAAAAATCATCAAAACCAGTTAACATCTGACTTTTCACACTTTGTAAGTTTTTTGCACAAATTCAACATTGAGAGAGTTACAGAATATAAATACCTCTACGTTTGAGCAGGTGACAAACTGACATTTGAAATCATACAGACAGTCCTCTCAGCAAAGTTGGACAAAAAAAATTTTTAGATGTAAAAATAGAACTTCAATTAACCCCAATGCCTCATGGGAAGAGGAGTGCTGCTGTCTTTTTCGCCATTATGCTTTCTCTCCTGGATGCTGTTGATCGTTCTAGTCTCAGGTTTATTACTGATGATGTTTATGTATGAAAAGGCTGGGGGGTCTCCTCTGGCTGTGAGATGTCATATGCAATGTATTTGTTCATCTATAAGGACCTTATTTGGGAGTTATCCTATATCACTGCTGTGCTTAACTGGCCCTCTGGATCACATTAAACCTGGTCTAATGACTGGCTTTCACTGCAAGTCTCTTGAGTTTGTACTGAACGATGTGTTTTCTATAGTTTCTGTGTCCCAACTACCTGCAACTCTTTATGAAACTCCCTAAAAATGGGTACTTTGGTACCCCTTGATGAATTTAAATCCATGACCATTCAGCTTCTGTTTGTATTGTTTTTTTAATTGAATTTGCTTTTTTTGTACCTGTATCTTTTATGAGCTGTATTTATATACTTGTTTTGACTAAATGTCTTATTTTGGATATTTTAGTATTTTGGATCTTTTAAAATATCACTCTACGTCATTTTAAATGAGGCCCTCAATGATTTTTTCAATTTGAAATGAAACTGCTTTCTCTC
This sequence comes from Chaetodon auriga, assembly GCF_051107435.1. NCBI lineage: Eukaryota > Metazoa > Chordata > Actinopteri > Chaetodontiformes > Chaetodontidae > Chaetodon > Chaetodon auriga. Next base: position 13,181,696 of record NC_135081.1, read on the forward strand.
TGAAAATCAATTTATTTATTCTTCATTCAATAACTGTTGAAGAATTGCCTCACACTGCCAAATAACGTGATAATTAAATTTATTTGAGAGTTAAATCTCCTCAAACTGCCTTGAAAGGGTCACATGACCTCCATTTCTATTGTTTTGTTTTGTGAAACTATGGAAAGTTTTCACAGAGAAATTTTCATTTATCAATTATTTCATCCACTGCTACATAAAGCACAGGTCCACCTTTGGTGCTTTAAAAACAAACACACAAAGAGAGTTAAAGAGTACGATGGCTTTTTGAAAGATAGACCAGCTGAATGCACCGATGCTTTAAAGGTTTCACCTTTGAAATATCTGAGTTAATTCTATCTGTAGTGCTGAATAAGAGCAGCATGACATACAGAGAGTTCAGAGGAACCAACCAAAGCAAGTTAATACACTGTATTAAGTTAGCAGGAGGGTCAAGGTTACTGAACTGCAGGGAGCTGAGTGCTTCGCTGCGAGGAGCAGATGGCACGCTGAGATTAGACAGCTGAACTCCTCATGGTTTGGCTGAAGGTGTGGTGATTCCCCTGACACCTCATGGCAAAAAATAACAAGCTTTACTTGTGATTTTAATGTAAGTTCCCACTGAGCAAGTTTATGACAGCCCAAATTGATAATTGGTTTCAAAATGTTTATGTTGTTCTGCAAGAAAAATTTAAATACACGATTCAGAGCTGATTTAAAAAGAAAACTTAAGTTTAATAAATGCCTGAAACAAACTTCAGAATCATAACTCAAGTAATCCCAAAGGGAAATCTTAGAATTATCATTACAACTGCATAAAAACATATGCATGAAAACTTTTTTTTTCAGTGAGGATGTTCTGCTTAATTCCCTGGAGAAATCCAGTGCTGTCCCTGTGGCAATGCAGCAGCCTGAGGTCAGATTAAAACAGGAAGGGGCCAGTTGGCCACGTGTGAGCCAGGTCAGAGTTAGGGCTTAGAGACAGATCAGCGCTGGAGGATATATAAACCAGCTCAAACAAACAGTTTGTCACACACACACACCACCAGTGCTCTCAGGTTGTTTCTTTCTGCAGGACTGGCAGCGTAAATACAATTCAATTTGCTTCAATAATTAAGAGGAAGTTAAGAATCAAAGACTTCAAGCGGGACATCTGCTCTGCATCTACTGCACAGCTCCTTCGTGGTCTACTCTGCATCATCAGCCATGGTACTGGAGGACAACGAGTGCGACTCTGTCTTTGAGCCCCAAATCACTGTGAGTATCCCGTCAGAAAGGTCTTAAATTAATCTTGAGGTTTCAGCTGTAATGCAAATATGCAGCTGTAAATTAAGTTACTTATCACAGAGTTTTATTCTGCATCTCTACATTGGGAAAGACTTACAGTTAAAATTGTCTTCTTCTGTTCAACATAATTAAAATAGCCAAATGAAATAAATGAATTTTGGCCAGCAGTTTAATTGCAGCGTGTGTTATTTATCTGAATGTGTGATTGAATGTGTGTGTTTGTTTCAGGAGGAGCACGTAGAGACCCAGTATGGGAACCTTAACTGCATCATGACAGGGACTCCAAGGGCAAACCGCCCCATCATACTGACATTTCATGATGTCGGACTGAACCGTAAGTCCCAGCTTAGTCCCACAGTGGCGCTGTATTTGTTATTTTAATATCCTGTACACACCACATAACACACCAGTATACAAGTGTAAGAAATGTAAACATAGACAAGAAGTAGAACATAAGATGTATAAATACGCTGATATCCAAGTTAAGATTGGTATATCTCAGGTATCTGATTTATTTCTGTAACATCACTTTGTTTACATCTGCTAAGTCATTCCAGCATCCTTTGCTCTATTTTATTTTCCTCTAAACAACTACCTCTTTTACATTTTAATCCAAACTTTTTTGCATATTGAAAAACCATATTCCACACTTTCTAAATTCTCTCTATTCGTATCACCTCTATTAATCACCTCACTTCAAGAAAAATTGAGTTCAGTTTTTGTCTTTTCTTCTTACAGACAAGTCCTGTTTTGCCACACTGTTCAACCATGAGGACATGCAGGAAATCATCAGACGTTTGCCTATTTGTCACGTTGAAGCACCAGGACAACATGAGGGAGCCAAGACTCTGCCAACTGCGTCAGTGCACTGTCTTAATTACTCTCAGTCACCTTTTTTATTGACATTTCATGCTGTATTTCTACCATTCTTTAACGTGAGTTCGATAACTGACACCTGTTGATGGTGATGTTGACCCCTCAGGTATACCTACCCCTCCATGGACCAGCTGTCTGAAGCACTGCCCGCTGTCCTCAAACACTTTGGGTAAGACAGGCAGTTAATGTGATGCTTCACAAACACTTTTCAGTTGTCCTTTCATTGAAGTAAAGGAATATTCAACACACATATTCAACATACTGGGATTTGTGCTTTGCAGGCTGCGTAGTGTGATCGGACTGGGAGTTGGAGCAGGAGCCTACATCCTGGCTAAATTCGCTGTGAGTTCAAATCCCTTCTCTCGATCCCATTGAACTTGAGGCAGACATTAAACAATTTGACATGATATGACACCTATTTTTCCAAACTGTCAAGTTTAATTTTTAAAAGGCATTAAGTAAATCAGATCTACACCAGAGTTAATGATCAGATCAAACTTTCCTATGCAAAGCTACACAGATACAATAACATAAATGTCCCAGAGTCTAGTCAGATGTAGAAACTGATCAAAACCTCTGGGTGTAAAAAAAGAGCAGCAGGACAGTCAACAAAGTAACACTGATTAATTAATTAGACAACTGCTGAAAAACATGTTAATAATTGTTAATGACTTGTTGAAATCATATTATTAACTGGTTTTCTCCTTGTGTGTGTGTGTGTGTGTGTGTGTGTGTGTGTGTGTGTGTGTGTGTGTGTAGCTCAATCACCCTGATCTGGTGGATGGATTAGTTCTGATCAACATCAACCCCAGCGCTGAAGGACTAATGGATAGTGTTGCACACAAGGTCAGCAGTGTGTGTGTGTGTGTGTGTGTGTGTGTGTGTGTGTGTGTGTGTGTGTGTGTGTGTGCGTGTTAGAAAGATATTGGATTGATAATGATACAGTATTTGTCCCAGTTTTACCATGAGAGGTGTAATGAGAGTGTCTGTAATGTAAATACATCATAGGCTACTATCTGAAGGTAGCTGAGTGTGATGGTTGTTTTGTGTGTGTTCCAGATCACTGGATGGACCCACACTCTCCCGGACACAGTCATCGCACACTTGTTTGGAAAGGTAGGCTCAATCTGCAGTGACTGGCTTCAGTAGCCATGACAACAAAGGTGGAAACCTCATCAAAGTTTAAGTAGGATTTACATCTCGAATACAAAAACATCTCAATTCAAACTGTTTTTTCAGGATGAGATCGAGACCAACCACGACCTCATCGCTACGTACCGTCACCACATCACAACGACGATGAACCAGTCCAACGTGAGCCAGTTCCTCCGCTCCTACAACAGCCGCAGCGCTCTGGAGGTGGAGAGGCCTACGCCTGGAGGAAACATCAATGTCAGGACCCTCAAGTTAGTGCAACCTTTGACCTTTAAACAGAGTATATCAGCAGGCTCTTCACAATGAATAGTCTGACGTTTTTCACATATTATAATGCTCCTTGTTCATGATATAAAGCTGAAGTTGGATTGTTTTTGTGAAGATGAATTGTAGTCGGCTTGTGATGACAGCTGAACTTACTTTACACCACGAGGTGACGACATATTCCTGATCCACATAAGAGCAATAATCCCTAATAGTTATTCTGGATCGATGTCTCTGTCATCACAGCATCATTGCAGCAGGTCTTGTCAATCTTAACTATGGCTCTTAGTTTTTCTGCCTATTTCACCAGCCTGTCTGTTGGTTTACAGGTGCTCCACTCTGCTGGTGGTAGGAGATAATTCTCCGGCTGTGGAGGCCGTGGTCGACTGCAACTCCAAACTCGACCCCACCAAGACCACGCTGCTCAAAGTAACAACTGACTGTTTACGAAACAAACAACCTAATAACTTGTTATAAAAAATGATTTCCGTGTACGAATTGGTGTGATTCTAATGTGACAGACTGAAGCCGAGGCCTGACCTTTGCATTTTGCTCCTCTAGATGGCAGATTGTGGAGGGCTTCCTCAGGTGAATCAGGTAGGCTGTGGCATTTCATTGGCTACTCCGCTGACAATAAATAGAGAATCTGCACTCCTGATTGGTTGGAAATTTATCTAATACTTTGCATCTTTCTCTTCACAGCCAGCCAAAGTGACTGAAGCCTTCAAATATTTCATTCAGGGGATGGGATACCGTAAGTCGCTATAACTTAACCCTAAATTAGAACTTTTTCATCTCAGAGTCCTGAATGTCTGTGTCTCTGGAGATGTCACTCTTTGTTCAGTTATAGCAGCTGCTCATGATAACTCAATTTTACTTTATTTCTAACAAGCCACTGCTAAACATCACTGCCTGTAGATAAGAGGATTACTGCAACCCCATATGGGTGTTTAGAACTGAAAATGATAAAGGCATTTATCCCAGTAAGTGGATTTACAGCAGGGTGAATCAATATTGTGCTATATCACTTGGCAAAACATTGATTTATATGAAATCCAAATTGCATAACCATAAAACATCATAAAGTCTTCACTAAACCCTGCAGGCCGTTAAAGGCTCTTCTCTTTCCCCAGTGTCCAGCGCCAGCATGACCAGACTTCGGTCCCGGACGACCTCCAGCTCCAGCATCTCGTCCTTCGATGGCTCTCGGAGCCGCGCGCACACCAACGAGTTGCAGCGCGGCCGAGTGCACTCGCGCGGCGCCGAGGAGAAGCGTGGGCGCTCACACACTGACATCTCCATGGAGAGTATTTCTAGCAGTAACATGGACCAGATCGTCTCAAAGTCCACCGAAGTGGCATGCTAGAGTGCACTCTGTCCCATATCCCATGCACTTACATCCAATCATACCTCATTATATCTAACTCAGATAGCTTCCCTCCTCTTTAATGTCACCTTTCCATCCCAATCACACTAATTCTTCAATCTGTCATGCCCTTTCATCTGCACTACCTCTAGCTGCAAAGTCACAGGTCGTACCTCCATGTGACTCCTCTGTCTCTCCTCATTCCTTCATCGGTTTAACCAGCCTTTTCTGCATCTGCACCTTCCTAGTCAACAACTTCAAACTCAGCCTCCTCCTGTCTGCATACTGTTACTGTACCTCTGCATCCTTCTTCATGTGTTTTTTTCTCCCTGTCCCTGTTCTTGTCCTTGTCTACTTTCCTCTATTTTTTCTTCTTTTTCTCTCCCTTCCGACTCTGATGCTGTACCAGAGATGCTGCTGCAGGCTTCCTCATGCTCTGATATGTATCATGATATACACTGCATGAGGAAATTGTGAAAGCTGAAATGTATTTATTGAAAACTCATCAAGCTATCGTGTGTTTATGTAAAAGATGTGTATTCATGTATAATGAGCATGATTAAGGTACTACTTCCTAGTGTAAAAACTGGTTGTTCATAATGGTAGGAATGTGTATTGATTATATGCAACTGAGACTGCTGCGTGTTATTGACTGCAGGACTGTGTTATGGACATAAAGATTTAGATGACAAAATGTTTTAACTTGGACTTGCTTTGAGATTCATATTATTACAGTAAAGATATGTTACATTCTATTCGATCATTAAAACAAGCGATGTCATGTAAGTGTCTCCGGTGCTGTTGGTGAATAAACATTATGTTGTAAGTAATCATGTTGTCGGCCCTCATTCTTGCCACAAGTTTAAGCTCTCATTGAATCACCATTCTCGAGATAATTTGATTTGTTTTTTTTAAGAAAGAAAAAGTTTGTCCACCCTCACTGCTGTTAGATATAAGTTATATCACTATAGTACAGAATGTCTTGCATGTAAGCACGACACGTAAACATTTTATTTGTGGTACTGTCAGGATAAATCATAGTGCACCTCTCCAATCTGTCCACTAGATGGAGCTCTATGTCCTTCGCTGTGGTGTCAGTCACACTCCACTGTACTGCAAGAAGCGAAATTTAAGATGAAATGGGTTTTTTTTATAAAAAAAAAAAAAACAACAATATTATGTTTGTTTTTTTATCTGACAAGATACATTTTCTTATCAGGCAGTCTTCATATGAGAGTATTTCACTTGTATTAAGCTTTGTTCTTCTTAATTATATTTATAACATACTATAACTTCTTACTGAGATTTTATTACTGGTTATTATGGAGTAACTTTTTTTTTTTTTTTTTTTGAGAGCTAAATTTATGTCCAGCACATGCTCAGCTTTTAATATCACTCCTCTAGCACTTCATCATAGATCATTTTAATATCTCTTAGCCTTGTCCTTTCCCAGAGGGCTGGATTAAAGTGCATTGTGTAATAATTTGTTTCAAATCCCAGTTTAATCCAACCCATGCACACTCATATACCAGGAACGATTGATTCATTCTTTCATTTGTTTGCAATTTCTGATTCTTTTTAAGCTATTTAACTACTTTTCATGGTTTGAAACTCATCCATTTATGTTCCAAACATTTGAAAATCACAGGTCAAGGGAGAGCAAAACATGACATTTGCAAGTCTTTGGCAAAAAAAAAGGTGTGAATGTTGGAAAAATCTATATCCTTGAAAACAGGAATCATTCCAAGTGACTTCTTTCAAATCTGGCAGCTGATTTCAAATTGTTCTGACATATCTGTGCCTCTGTTTGTTTCAAGAGTTTCTAGATGTTTGCCTAAAATATGGTGGCATCTGAATCCTTATTTTTCCTGTGCAAAACAATTTCTTTGGCCTCTGAGGCAGCATCTTGACTGTATTCAAAACTGAATCCAATAAATCTAATCTTGCAAGGCTGCAGCGCCATCAGACACAGTGACGAATATATGTGCGACACTTCATCCTCTATACCTACAGTGAGTGTTGCCGCATACAGTATTGTGTGATCTGCAGCTGGCTCAAGGTTGATTTACCTTTTCCTTTCTCTCCCATACTGTTTAATTACATAGGACAGATTCATTTTCCGCTAACCATAATAGGTTTTTCCCAAAAGCTGCCAAGCTGTGTGACTGCCAAATGTGTAAATGTGGGATCCGCTGGTGGCCCAGCAGATACCATGCAGCTATGACGTCTTGGGTTTTAATCCACCTAAGTGTCACCCACCCTTGCGCCACAATTAGCACAATAAAAATCATCTCTGAATTGACTGTGTGTCTGCATTTGTGTGTGTATGGGTATGAGCTGCAGGCATGAATGTGCTGTACGTGTAGGTGGGACTGTGTGTGTCAGTAGATGGATTGTTTTAGGCTGTGACTGCGAGACAGTGGAGACACACACATCCAAGACAGTATAATGGTGGTCGGCATCAAAGTCACAACAATTGTGTTCGTGTGTGTGCGTGTTTGCATGTGTTTGGGGTGTATCTCTATTTCAAAGCTTCTTTTGTTTGGCTTACATTATGATACTACGATGAATAATGGATGACAGAAATCTCTGAAGATTTCATTTAAACATGAGATATCAGCTCCAGCACGACTCTCGGTTCTTAATGTATCTTCTGTTTCCTATTATTTCACTTGGCTTTGGTGCATTAGGCTGCCCATAAAAACTCTAACTCCTGCACATTTTCATCCACTTCAGTAGAGAATTGTGATTTGTCCTACAAGGTGAATGTGATGGCCGCCCTGCAAGCACTGTGATTACTAGCCCAAAGTGGGGCTGACAAAGTGGAGAGCAATTTAATTTCAGCTTCACTCAGGAACGTATTGCACAGTGAGATAAAGACTATTTTGTTCAAAGACATTAGTGCCCACCCCCCAGCCCCCACTTCTTTTATCTCCTTACCTACAGCGAAGCAGTTTTGTTCACTGACTGCAACTCAGTTTATGCTGTTTATTCAACACCATCAGCGGTGAGGCAAATCTATTTATCTTAGTTTACTGTTATTCTATAGACACTGATACTATCACTTGCTCCGTTAACACAGATTTATTGCTGCATTGCTTTTGTTCTTATGTTACTGTAATGTTTGAGCAACCTCTGGCACAAGACTTTCCTTTGGGAGTAATAAAGTTCTATTTTATCTTATATTTATCATATCTTTTTCAACCAGTGCCATCTTTTAATACATTTTTTATAGAGGATAGAGTTTTATACTGTTGTTATTTATGTTTTGAGTTTTATGGGTATTTGTTTGTATTGATCTGTAATCACCAGTGGTTTATTTGGTTGATTATTATGTGACCACACCAGAATTTTATGGACAAATAAATTAAACACAGATATTACTGGCAATTGGCTCTTTATGTTATTAACCCCTGGAATTGTCAGAATTGATAGCAAAACGCAAACTAAGGTCTTTTGGCATGTTGCAAACAAACAACAAATATTTATACTTTCAGAAATTATTTGAAAATTAAATTGAAAGGTAATTAATTTGGATAAAAGCAGAGTGAATAGCTTTACCTTCCAAGGCATCATGTCATATAAATCATGCCTCGTATATGACAAGACAAACGGAGGATGTTGCGTGCTGTCTTACATAAGGGACCCTTGCAGTGGTGCTGGACACGTAGTGCCCCTCTCCTCCTGTCAGTGAGCCCCGCCAGCTGCAGCCATGTTGGAAAAGCTCAGGCTCCGGCAGCAGCGGCAGCAGCAGCGGTGCTAACAGCTAGCGTCAGTGGACACCGACTACCGGGCACGGCGCTGTTGTGGACAAAAACAGACAGGGAGAGGGACTCAGAAGGGAGAGGACACAGCCACCAAGCCGGCTCTGATATCAGCGGGAATATATATGTAAAATTCAAACTTCCTGGCTGAAAAAGGTGGCCGGTTACGGGGAGTAGTTGCGGCCGGGCTCCGGGGCTAAAGCGGGTGAGTATTGATCCATTTGGGGGGCGGATTAAATGGGAATAGCCCACCGTTAGCCGAGCTAGCTTAGCATTAAAGGGGGTAACACACACAGACAATGGGGTTAACGCAAATGCAATACGCGAGGGGGTGTCTTTAGGAGCTGGTGTTAGGGTTTGTGGCCACATCTCGTGGGCTGAAGGATATTAAATACCGGTCACTTTGACACCGAGAAGTCATTTGTATTCCTAACAGACAGACAGTGGTGCAGTGGCCGAAACCACCCCTCTCTGTGTCTCCGGGTAGGTGCAAAGGTCCAAGGCAAGGAGGATTTCTGTCACGCAGAGCAGCAACGCTGAGGCAAAAACACCGGAGTTTTGATGAATAACGAGCTCCTCAGGCTGAGGCTTATTGTCGGAAAACAGCGGGTTTGAGACAAAAGGGGGCAGCTCGTACTTAACCTGAGCGTCTCATGTGTTTTGGCTTGCTTGCTGCCTTGTCAGCCACAATACTGTACACTTCTCGCTGTGGTAGGCCGAGAGAAATGTGTTAATATTTGAACCAGGCCCGGTTTTAAGAGCAGAAATGCTTCCTTTAGCAGGCTTGATGGCACTAAACTCACATGAAAGGTGTGATGCTGAAATGCACACAGCCTGGTGATGACCAGCAGCCCTGAGGATGTGATTAGTCAGTGTTTCTCAGGGGTTTCAGCGGGGTTGGAGTCAGAGCTGCCCTGTCATGTCTGTTTCCCTGCCTTTTCCCATCTTGCTTCCTGCCTTTATGTTTCTGTCACCCCCGATCACATCCCCGTACAAATCCCTTGGCAGCCAAACTGGAGGATGAGGACCCCAAAGTGCATCCTCAGATGTTTTGACATGCCTGTGGACAAACAGACACGTTTAATATTGAACAACAGCTAGTTGAGAACATGCAGTAGTTGATTAAAAGCTTGACGAGGCTGGTATCAGCTCACTGGACAGTAAATAAACATCAACATGTGATTCAGATTTACTACTAATGGAGCCTCTGCTTGGAGTTAAAGGAAAGGGATCTGACTTTCTTGTGAGTTATCTAGAAATTTCACTTTGCCTTTCATTTCCACGGGGTTGCCTCTATTCCAATAAATTAATCCAAGCTGAAACTTTACAGCCCAGATGCCATTGAAAGTCTAGTTAATGTTTGCTCGATTGCATGTCAGTCATGGCTTTCTGGTGCTGTGTGCAGGTATGCAGACACCTGACTTGCACATTTTTCACCATCTGTTTTAACATGTGTGATTTCAATTATGAAGCAACTCTATTACTAACATTGCATGTGTTGCTAGAAGTCTAAAGAGGAGGGCCTGCGCTCAGCTGTGGCTTTCTTTCGCTGTCTGTCCGTTCTCCTTGCCTCCTCTTCAGTTACCTCCACTAATCTGAAGAGGCAGGGATGGGGAAAGCAACATTGACAATGTTAGATCGATCTGTACACCTGTCTGTTTTCAGTCAGGATAAGATAAAGACGAGGGACAGAGCGCTGGATAAGGTGGCAAGCGAAGGGAGAAGGAGCGGGAAGACGCTGCGAAATGAGAAAAGGAAGCAGCTGTGTGGAAATGAAACTCAGCCCTCAGGTGTGTCAGTCCGAAACAATCAGTGGGCGGGTGTTTTCCTTCTCCTATAAGTGACAGCATACAGTACAACGAGGAAGTGGAGAGACAGCAGGAGCATATACAGGCGTCTGTGATTTAGCGGAGGCTCAGTCCTCCGTCTGCCGGCTGCCAACATGCAGTTCTGGGATTTCCTGGGCTGCACCAATGGAGGTATGAACCTGTGTAGTCATACTGATGGGTCGGGGAATGTGTTCAGCCGCGATCGGACTGGGTGTGTGGGTGCTCTGTGCGAGGCAGGTAGAGAGGGTCTGGCAGGCTGAGGGCTGGAAAGGAATTTGCGCTGCTCACCGCTGTGCAAGCAGTTGCATGTGAAAACCTCGCAGACAGGTAGGAAGGTTGTGGAGCACAAACAAAGCCGCTGAAGGCTCTGATGCAGCGTGAGCCCGCTCTGTTGTCCTTTGATAAACCCGCTTGGTTGCTTCTGACAACAGATTTGACAAATGAATAAATTGGCACATATTGTGTGATCGTGTGTATCTGTCGCCCTGCATGCTGGAGTTTGCCTGCTTGGCTTGCCTCCATGGAACAGAGTGATGTGTGTTGTCCTGTCCATACGGAGCACAGTGTTTTCTTTTTACTTGTTTACCTGCCGTTTTATGTTTCCATCACACGATTGGCGAACTATTTACATTGCCACAAAACTAAAGATGGAATATATCAACCGCTGCTGCCACTACACTTAATACTATTGCTCCAGCTGTTACTGTCATCGCTGTCCTCGCTGTTACTATCGCCGCCACTGCGACTGCACTTCCCAAAAAGTGCTGTCACACCTCAAGACAAAAGATTGACAGCTGTAATTTGTCAGCCTGCTTATTCATTCATCCAGGAGTCGGTTTAACTGTGGGTGGGACGAGCTTTGAATTTATCACCCTCATCGGCTTCTGTTATGGTTTTTTGTGCCCTCATCAGTTCCCACAAGCAAAAAGGGTTTTTTTAACCCTTTTATGTGGCTCACAGCTGATATCTTCCTGCAATACGATCTTCTTGACTTGTTTGAGGCTCTGGTCAGACCTGTACCACAACGAGTTAAACATCAGATTTCTGTTCCTCTATAAATGCAGGTAAACAACCACAGGCCACAGCTAGCAAGTGTCACTTCTCTCGTCCACAGGGTCAGCACAGGTGTGCGACTGACAGCCATGTGGGCAATAGTCAGTACATATAAAAACACACAGACCCTCTCAATGTAAGTGTAAAACCCTGCCTCAGGTTGTGTTGCCTCGTGTCTTGCCTCAATTGTGGTTGCTTTATTGTGCTGTATTGAATTCCAGGACACCTCTACCACCAGCACCCTCCCTGCGCCCCGGGCCATGTTTTCTGCTATTGCGCTAATAGCTATAGCTAAGATACCTGATGAGTTGTGTCATATTCTTTCCACTTGTATAGAAGAATACGTTGTCTGAGCTGCTTAATGCAGTTACATTTTAATAATTTAGCTTCCACCCATTAAACTTTCCTGGAGCAATTAGTTGTCAGATTACAATGAGCTTGAATTTATTTATACCTGTGGAGTCCCTGTTTGTTGGAGCTGTGTTTGTCGTGTTTTGAGACAGTACAGCTGCAGGCTGTCTATCTGTTAAGACCTGCAAAATGACTGGAAACATGTGCTCCTGTTGTGCCATCGTCAGTCTTCCCCTATTTGCATCTGTAGCTCGCTGTTTTGTTTAACTTATTCCAAGTGGTCAGCACTCACTGAAATGACTTGTATTACACCTCTTCACGATATACATTTCTTCAGAGCAGTGGGTTATACCAGACACATTACTGTTAGGCTGGGCAATGTGGAAAAAATACACAGTGCAACATCTGTTTGAGTGTGGAGAATCACCTGTCAGGTTGTGTGGTTGATATTCACCACATTGGACTGCTTGGTAATGGGAAGTCAAACCGAGCATTTCAGTAATCATTATGGGAGAAATCTGACTTCGCAGTCATATCGTGATTCAATTTGGAAACTAAATCCCATAATACAGTCTGCAATGATAGGCAGCCTTTCCCTTGCGTTTTACTTTACTTTGCATTTTATGCAGAAAAGCATCTAAAGGTCTTGATTGGAGCAGCAGCAGAGGAGTGAAGTAGCTGTCAAATATATATTTAGTGTACGGATAAACACGAGCAGCACTGCATTTTTACTATTTGATGAATGTTCCCACTTTTGAGGTTCTTTAAGTATGTTGCTCTTCAAGCATTCTGAAAGTAGGAAAAGAGACATTAATCCATGGCTGGACAGCTCGGCCTGTAAAATGTCATATCACACTTGTTTGAATATTTTCTCTTCTCAGCAGACACATTTTTTCCGAAGTAGCTTACACCGAGAGGAGTAAAAATGTTACAGCAAGATACCAAAAACTTTGGGTGTCTCATAGCAAAATCCTTTATTCTCTGTTCCTGAAAGAATTTAGAGATGTGAAGCTTCTGTGGGACCGCGGAGATGCGGTGGTTCGGATCAATGTATCTGTGAATGTCTGTGTGACGTTAACTGTGGTGCAGTGAACTGCACGCTGAGTTAGAGCCAGAATATGGCTTGTTAAAAAAATAAAAAATAAAAAAGGAAACAAAAAATTGTCAAACTATAAATTTCTGAATTCAGGTAAAAGCAGTGAGAACAGGAGGGCTTAAATGCAGGATCTGAGTGTGCGTGCTGCGGTCGTGCCTTGTAAAACTTTACTTAATATGAACACATTTACTCTTCAAATACTCTCACACAAATGAGTCATTGTGTCGTCGTGTCACATCACTGGTCTGACCGCCTCATAAACAGATAAACTCTGCTTTAACAACTTAATTTACTTGAACAAATGAATCCAAGAATGACTTAAGATAAAAAAAAAAGATAACAGGATTGGAAAACAGATTTGGTAAAATACTTGGATTTGTTACATTTAGTACCTGATGAGTCTTCCCTATTTTCCGTTTGCAAACAGCAATGTGTAATGATTCAGGTAGGAAATTAGATAAATAGCAAGTAACTAATCGATCAGGCTGTTGAATGAATGAATGCTGAGTAGTGAGAGGGAACGTGTGAGTTATAAAACTTTATAAAGGATTTGTACTGTGTACTGCTGGACTCTGATTTGATATGGGTGCACTGCAAAGAGCAGTAGTGCATTATGTTCATTATTGGCACACTAAGCATGCGGAGTCAATTGATTGTGTGTAAACAATGAATCTACATGATGGCCTCTCCTGGGTTATGTACTGCAGCTGGGCTGTGGAGGTTATTAACTGGGATATTTCACATGAAACAGTTTTAGTGACGTCAGCTCATGTAAACACGTCTTCTGCCAAATACAGATGTGAAAAAGGGTGTAAGTAAGACCCTTCTCTGTCTTACTTCCCCATGTCTGCAGTAGTCCCAATACTACAATAATGTTTTTACAGCTGCTACTTACAATGACAGCTACCTCGTTAAAGCGGTAGCTGCTACTGAGGTGACTTTATTCTTCTCTGTGATGTCGCTCTGAGTCCTGCGCCACTCTGCGCCGTTGTACTCCCGTCTGACAGGCTCGTCAGTGCAGAGGAGCTGCAAAAGGCTGTTGTTGTTTTCTTGATGAGAATGGAGTTGTGCAATGCCCTTAGCGTGGTGTCAGCTGTAGCGTAGCCTCTGTGGTTTGCAGCCAGAGGCAATAGTTTTCTACTCTGAGTGGGAGAGACAAAGAAAAAAGGCTGAGAGCGCGAGGGGGAAAATGTGATAGAGTAGGAGGGAGAAGCTCTGAGGAGTGTTTATGCAAGTGAAAAATGTTATAAGCAGTTCCAGTGACAGATGCTTCAGTACTGTTTTAATAAGAGCTTCTACTTGTGGGTAATTAATCTGTGGACGTGAAAGATTAAAGTTGGGTTTAGAGCGAGGTCAGTGCTGGTGACATTGAGGAAATATCCACATCCAACCAGAAACCAGATGTTGTCATGCATCTGTTGGAAATGTAAATCTATATACATTCACACACCTAGTAAATGTATTATGTAAAGGTAGCTGTATAGTACTTTTCATAGTACTTCTTGAGACACATTTCAATACATGCTTCAGCCTTCATTCAAGGCTTAAACGTTACATTTATCACTCGTGATTTCTACACTCAGAGTGGGGGAGAGAGAGTAATGCCAGGATTGGTGTTGTGTTGCTTTTGTTAACAGCATCCTACATGTAGCCAACAATTTGGACACAACTCTGCCAGGAACAAATTGGATTATGTGATTAGAGGAAATTATGTGAAGTAGCAGAACACACACCGAGCAGCAGTGGATCCAACCAAGTGAAACGTCTGAGTTAAAATTATAACCAAACTCTCATAACGTAATATCACTTTGAGTATAAGTGAGAAGTGAGTATACACTACGTAGTACTAGTTCCCATAGTATATTGTGCTTTACTGTAGTATACTGTGTTTTTAAAAAAAAAAAAAATCAACAGACTTAACTGTTTTATTTATTTAAAGGAAATTCTGCATGTACCAATACGACCTCATCAAACTGCCAATTTGAAACATCACTGCGAATTAAGCTTCACACATAGACATCAAAATGTTTAATTATATCACAAACGAGTGCAAACAAACTTGATAAATCACAATATGCAGAAGTAGTACAAACATTAAATAAACAGGAATCAAAATTCATAAACCCATAGAACTGAAACTTTAATAGATGTGCCACATTGTCACTGATACCCGATCCAGCTGTTTGAGTCAGCATTAGACCGATCGAATCAGCGCATCAATAGGAGGTTGGCTGGAAATGGGATCGGCTTTTTATCTTAAATATAAAGTAAGACAAAGCCTCGGCATCCCAGTTGGCACCACAGCCCTGCTTCGTGTCTGTTGCTTGGTAACAGATGTCAGCGAAGCTTCAGTGTTTCATCATATTGCTCATTTTGGTGTCATTTTTTGCATGAGAGTGTTGGAAAGAGTGAGTGAAACGAGGAGGGCAGAGGAGTGATGAGGTGATGAGACAGGTTTGAGATGAATGAGGCCAGAGGGTGAGGTTATAACAGCATGACGGAGCAGAATATATTCTGCCAAGTCATGATTCTCACCCACTCCGACTCTCCAGAATGTGGCTCATATGAAATCCTGCGAGTCCTCACAGCTGCTGCACGGTCACCGGCTGGTCGGTGCTGACACGTAAACCAGCGGAGGTGCTTAGTGTGATTAGAAATTGACTCCTGCCAGTCAAACAAACTGAGCACGGTAATCAATTGGATTGGACATTTGTTCTTTCCAAGTGATGGAAGTCCTCTTTGATGTTGTTGGAGAGCTAAAAGCATTTCATTTGATTTGATTGAGGCTCGTTTTGATAATTGGCTACTCACCAGTATGTTAGTATTTTAATGGCAGTCTTCTTCCTGCGGCTACATTTCTCATCGATTCTGGGATTTGATTCCTTCTCGTTTCCCTCTGCTGTCTTCTTATCAAACTCTTCTGACTTACTCGACCTGTCTTCTTCTCTACCTTTGTCTCTCTTCACATCTTTATTTGTTCTTTTTCTTTTATTTTGTTGCCCTTCGTTTATTCATCTCTCTGTTGTGTTGTGGAGGAATAAGCTCGGGAAACTGGACTACCAAACTTACAAATGGGTACAGTTTATCTGTTGCTGTCAGGTGTTTTTGTATCAGTTTCATGTTACATTCAATGCAGAATGTGCTGAATGTGTTGCTCTCGTTGATGAAGATACTCTGATTGTGAATGATTCATCGTAACACTAAGTCACATACACAAATTTATCAAAGTCTTGTTTTTCTCTCTCCTCCCTCACCCTTTTCTCTTCCAGATATTTCCAGAATATCATACTGCACTGGTGAGTACAAGGTTTTTTTTTATGCAGGCATTTTTTGTGGGGTTGACATACGTCCTGTCCTCATGAACACAGTGTTTCCGGAAAGCCTCGAGGAAATGTCTTCAAATTTGGCACATATGGTCACTTTGTCTCAAGGATGAACTGATTCAATTTTGGTGGTCAAAAGTCCCCGAGATCACACTGAATACATGTTTGACCATAAATTATGATAAAAATGTGAACAAATGTCAGTCTCACTGTGACATCATAATGTTCAGCCAAAACACTTTTGTGGTCATTAGTCAAAAATTGAAAAATGTTCCAAACAGCCCGTGTCAGCTCACCAACCATTGGGGAGTTTGCTACGTTTATTAGTCTAATAAATATACAAATAAACTGACAAAATGCCAAGAAAGGAAATATTCTTCCACCTACTTTCCTTACTAAACAGAAAATATGGAACCGTACATCTTCTGAATTCAAGTTTCTCACTTAATTCAAACTCAGACAAAATAAAACTCACCAAAACTGTTATGGTTCGTCTTTTCACTGCTCCATCACCAACTCTGGTTCAGTCAAAATAAACTCACAGTTAGATGTGAAAATATTCTGGCTCTACGCACTGTTTCTACCACTGTTAGCCTCTTTGAGCTTCTGGATTAGCTCGCTGAACGTGAGTCTCTCGCTGAGCAGCAGCTCTGATCCAGTCTTCGCAGGCAGACCATTAAATTAGCAAAATAAAATGACAAAAATTGTCCAAAAAAAAACTTCAGATTGTTCCATTTCCAAAGAGACTGAAACCATGCGTTTACTCTGAATAGTTCAAGAACAGCTTTCAGTTTACTTTGGGTGTGCCTTGGAAAAGCATTTTTTATTCTTATTTTACAGAATTTCAATGATCATGATTTTATTCTTTCAGCTTGTTTTTTCATGATAATTAAGAGATTCAGCCTTGTTGTCATTTTTCACACGGCGTGATGTTCTGTGGTCTTAGTCTTCACTCAGACTTTAAAGATGGCTGATGATGCTGATGCGATGGATCAAGGTAGAGCTGAATAATTTCATAGATATAGATGAGACGTTTATGGCCCTTAGCTCCAGCCTCTCTCCATGGCTGTTGCTAGGTAACTGTTGATCCTATAGTTTTGAAGGGGGATGTTGTATATTTGGAGCTGAGGACCTGTCGTTCCTGAACAGGAACATCATTTACATTTCTTGACCTTCGCTTTGGCTCCAGTTCTCATTTGGATGCTGTTGCCAAAGTTGAGGTTGGGGTTAAGTGACGCACATAACGAGCTGATGCTGTCTGACTTTGCTGGAAAGTAACAGCAGCGTGGTGCACGCTGTACAGACGAGGTAAACTCAGGCCAATAACTGCCTGGGAAATGCTCTTACTCACAGGTACAGTTTTAATTGGAAGGAATGCGACAGTTTTACATGGTGATGAGGCACAAAACAAAGGAGGAAATCTGGATCCATGGCTCACAATGCGACTGAGGCATTTAAGCTCTTTATGTGGTTAAAAGTGCAGCAAATCAATGAAGACTAAGGCTACGTAACGGATTCAGAAATAGCATATTACAGGATGAATTTCTTGATTTTCTTTAAAAAAAAAAAAAAAAAAACCCTGAAGACGCTCATTCTGTCATTTTACATGAGGACGTACTAAATACTGAAGCCAAGTCATTTGTGTACATGGTGTTTGCTTGTGTACTGGTGCTAAGCCCAGTTCATGGCTCAGCTCAACCCAAAGTGCTTCACAAAGCAAGAATAAAACAGCACACACAGAAAGTAAAAACATGAGTAAAGATTATAATACTTAACATTTCGCAAGACTTCAGAATTACAACACAACAATAAATTGACCACTTTACAAATCACCTCTGAAGAGTAAAAGCGTGCAGGGTATGCTGAAAGTGTCAGAGTCATTACACAGCCTTGTCTGATTAGCATTCATTCATTGTTGATCCCTGATCTCAGAAGTGGGCTGAAAATTTGCTCCACTTTGTATCTGAGAAATAAATCACCAGGGCACGAAGAAGTGGGATTTATCAAAGTCTCTGTAGCTGCTAAAAGAAGCCAGGGATTGTTTTGGTTCTTATTTATTTAGTTATGGAGTTCAGAGGAGTGAGCGTGCCTGGCATTTCCTTATTATATCCTGAAAGGTGCTCACACAAAATATTATGGTAGATGTGGAGTGTACTTTTCCTCCATGTGCACTCAGCTTTTTGACAATTTCTTTTAAGCTTGTCAGCAGTCCCATGTTTCCACAATAGCTTGCGTTTAAAAACAGGTTTTTATGCCTCTGTGCCAGCAGTGTTATATCTTGGGTTGTCCGTACATCTGTCCATCCCATTATATAGATATATGGATATATATGAGTCTTGACAGACAAGGCTGTAAACTGTGACTTGACTGGTTGACAAAGGCAAACAACCACGAGGCTGTAACTCTTGTTTTAGTTTTAATGGTGCAAAGGGTTAATTATTGTCAAAAAAGACCAGTGCGTAAGATTTAGGGGCTCTAGTGACTGTGTTTATATTGGGCTTCCTAGCATTTTAATACGCGTTTCTTGTTGAGACTGAAAAATGACAGTGCAGTTGTTTCAGCAAATGGCCCAAAATGACATGTTTATGTTCAAGTAACAAAGCCCTCTAGGGGTAATTAAGACTTTTTCACATCATGAAACCGATGTATTTAACAGTGAATTGTAACTTTGAAAGACGCTGACAGGTGACCCTCGTGTTGATGGGGCCTTCAGGTCAGAAAATGCCTCTGTGTGTCATTCTGACGGGCATTTACAAACAGCATATTTTGTCCTTAATATTAAAGATTCAGTCATTTTAAATCTAAAATAACTGACCTATACCTACAATGCTCGACACCAGTTTGTGTCCCAAAATAATTGCAGCATGATTGTTTGTAGTGTTTTGCAGCTGGAGGCTTCGATCGTCTAGTTCTGTGGTACATCCGGGGGATTGAATGTCACAAGTGCTTTACTGCCGGTGAAGAACTGGCATGCGGCAGGAGCAGGTGAAATGTGTTTGGGGAGGAGGAGAGACAGAGTGAGGACAGAGGGCAGTAGAGACCAGCTAAGGGCAGCACAGAGAGACAGACGGGGGACGGATAATGAAAAGAAATAGAGGGGAACTGCAGTTGTAATGGGTCAAAGAGTGGAATGTGTGTTTTCAGTGGCTAAGCTTTAATCCTGGGAAAACTTTGTGTGTGTGTGTGTGTGTGTGTGTGTGTGTGTGTGTGTGTGTGTGTTGGCTTTGTGTGTTCATGTGAGGGCTTGTTTATTAAACTTGGAGTGCTGATTAAGGCTGTGGTCCTATTAGCATATTTATAGTAGCATCCAATCAACTTGACTTCTTTCCATTGCATCAAGTCTCAATTACAATATTTCTGTTTCTCCTTCTTCCTCTTCCTGTCTTTCTCCTTCTCTGCCCTCCACACACACACACACACACACACACACACACACACACACACACACACACTCTCTCTCTCTCTCTGTCTCTCCCTCCCTGGTTCTCCCTGTTATTGAGCGGAGCAGCTTTTTTGCAGCATGGTCACATCAGCCTATACAGAAGACAAAGCAGAGGAAAAACACTTGGCACACACATGCACACACTCACTTTGAGAATTTTGCACACACACTCCCTTTGCTTTGCTGACACACACACACACACACACACACACACACACACACACACACACACACACAGTTGCCACACCGCTTAGCCACATGCACTCTTGTATACGTACTCCCTCTCTCTAGCTTCCACACGTACTCTCTCGGTCTCCGGTGCACTCACTTCAACCGCTCAGGCATTGTACTGGATGTACTGCGTCTGTGTGTGTGTTTGGCTGCGGCTGTGTGTGTGTGTGTGTGTGTGCGTGTGTGTGTGCATGCGCGGGCAAGGTTGGGAATGATGTTGTGATCTATTTGCTCTTCCGCTGCTCCAGAGGAAAGCCTTCAGAAGCCAAACTGAACAACACACAGCTGACTGACTTCGCAGCAGATTTACCGCATCAGTTTTTTTCCAGCAGCTCGCTCCTGCAACATCATTTTTTTCTCCACGGTCCGACTCTCATCCTGTCCTGCCTGGCTCCACGTCCCTTGGCTTTTATTGTTCTTGACTTTCAGCTCCACCTTTCCCTTCAGGTCTCTGTCACTTTATGTCTGTGTCTGACATCAGACACCTGCGTTGACCTGATTAACTTGTGCGGGCTCCGAGCATTGTGGGAAAGCTTTGGAGGATGTGAGGCTCAGCTTCTCCTTTGGGTTTCTCTGCTTTTTCTCTTCATCCCACGCTCTGTGTTCTTCCTCTTTCACGTTCTAATTCATTTTGTCCTTTTAATTCTGTCTTTCTTTTTTGGTCATTGTGTTCTTATTCAACTCATTCTTTAGTCTTCTTCTGTTTTCGTCTTTCTTCTTCTTGTCTTTCCCTGTCTTGCTCTGCTTTTTCCCTCCTGCGTCGGTCACTCTCATCCACCTCTCCCTCACTCTGCTCCAATTCTCTACGTCCTGCTTTGCCCTACATTTTCGTCTCATTCTTAACTGATGCTAGTTTCTCTTTTCTTCTTTCTCTCATCCGTCTCGCCATCAACATTGTTGGATTTACGAAACAAAACTACCACCTGACTTGGAAAATGATGCTTTGATGTGATTATATGGAGTCTTACTTTCCCAGCAAAGGATGTCAGTGTCGTTTTGTAACCTGGATGTTTGACATGCGTTGCAAAACCCTGTGACTTAACATTTATGGCTGCAGGGAAGCCGCCTTCTTTGAATTTCACATCAAGGATTGATTAATTGGATCAGCAGCTCCGCACCGAAGACCTGAGCTTGAGCATTTGTGAGGATTTATTGGACCACAGGATGGCCTAATAGGTAGAGAAATCATCCCACAACCACAGAAGCCAGGCTTGAAAGTCTGTTTTGGGAAGTGAACACCCTGCTTAAGTGTCCTCAAGCTTCTTACTGAATCCTCTCCACCCAAAAGGGCTCCATCGCCCTGTCTTGAAGAAGCAAAAAATGGAACTTCCTCACTGGGATCATTACATGCCTCATTGCACAATGGTAAACGCAGTTTGGCTGGGTTAAAGGTCATGACATGTACTGGGCGGATTGCTTACTGAGACCTGGAACCGGAGCCACTCCCTTAAGTCCTGAAGTAATATGATGTTTCAGCAAGCTTCAGGAGAGTGACTCGCGGTCTTGTGATCAGGAGCCTGGATTTTTTACCAGATACTGTACTTCCCAGTTTTAATCGTCTTTCGCTTTGTTGCAGAAGGAGGTCTGACTTCCAGATTAACGTTGACTTGGTGAGATTCTTCATGCTGGGCCACTGTGGATGTGAAGCTGGATCAGACCTTTTTCTCTGTGTTATTTAAAGGGAAAAACATTTGGAGCATCTCAATCAGCTGGATCCTGATGATGTTGAGTGTAGTGGCTGTTAGCGCATAGCCCCGGACCTCTATGCTCTCTGCCTCCTGGATACTTGCTCTGTCATCAGATTTTACAGTACAAAGGATATTTGACATCCTCTGTTTCCTCTTGCTGGGCTCTTTGCTTTACTGGAGTTACTTACAATCCCGGGACACCAGCTTCGATCGATTCTTTCTATTGGTTTCCTGGAGTTAACTTGTGAGGTGGATAAAACTTGCACAATGGATATTATGACCACTTTAACCAATGAAAGCCCAGTTACCAGCACAGCAGCTCTCAGTTTTTTAACACTTTTGGGAATATTTTAGGATCTCTCTATTTGCTTTTCCTTGGCTTTTTCAGACTTCTATAAACCAGGAATTGTTGTCACAGTCGGGAAAAGCAAAGTTAGGAGCCAGTTATAGTCCTCGTCTCTATGCTTTTTTGGGGGCCCAGCAGTTTTGTCTGGGCCCTGTGGCCAGACCTTAAACAGCCCCCCTACAAAACAAATGGAGAACAGTGGCTGCATCCCTCTCTGCTGGAGCAAGGGGGCCTGCATCTACGCCCAGCACCCCCTACCAAGTATGTACTAATGAGTGTACCAATGCAACAACAGCATATACAAACTGACTGTAAATGTGTGTCCTAACATAGAGTGTGTAGTTGGATATGCTTCTGTGTAGTGCCAGCACTGAATTTAACCAAAGCCTTATGATTCACAACTGCATAGTATTCAATCCATATCATTGTTCATCAAATATAATGTGCAGCATGTGCACCACTGTGTGAATTCCCATCCTTGTTCACCATCTCTCACTTAGCTCAAATAAAAAAAATGCTGCTTTACCATCTGTCAGTTACAAGAATAAACTTTGCTTTGCAGCAGACCAATGAGAGAGTTACCTGTTAGTCCATGTAGCTTCATTTTTAGTTGAGATTTAGTAGGGCAGCGTGAATCTTAAGCTTTTGCTTTTTGTCAAGCTTTTGTCTGAAAAACCAATTGAACTACAGTTGTGAATTGTTATCAGCTCATTAGCCATTTGGGTTACAGCTGTACTGAGTTGTAATTAGGGTGATGAATAAGAGTGTGTTGGGAGATGGTGGTTATACGTTAATGGTGGTTTTTGTTTTGACACACCACTGAAAAACATTTTGTTTATACGTAAATGACATTTAGAGCAGTATTGAACAGTCATATTTTTATCTACATAGATATACAACCAACATTCAGACTTCAAGCTTTTTCATCTCTGTCCCCTGGTATAGATAATGCGTATCCTTGGCAGAAGACAGAAGAGAGGGTGTAGTAGTGTGGGGGAGGGGGGAGGGCAGAGGAAATTGTTTGAGGATGAGAGAAAGACGAGAGGGTGGAAGGAAGAGAGGCGGTTCAATAGGACAGGAGGATCAAATGGGGATGTGAAGGCAGGAACTAAAAGGCCTGTGAGTGTGTGAGATGAGCGACGGGGAGACTAAGAGAGGGGAAGAAGAAAACAGTTGCAGATGAAGGGAGAGAGGATGGAGAAATAAGGATACAAGAGATTTGGCTGAAAGGGAAAGGAAAAGATGAGGGCTTTGGAAAGAAAGACATAGAGACGGGATAAAAGTGAAGAATGAACAACTGAGGAAAATAGGAAGAGAAAGGGAGGGTAGAAAAGACAGAGAGGGGCTCCCCGAGGATTGTGCTAACCCCAGTAACCCAGATACCCGTTAGACGAGGAGATAAACCATCCTTCTGCCGCTGCTACGGGACAGAGCTCAACTCCAGCCTACTGTGGTTTAACGGGCTGAGTGTCAGTCACTGGAGCCCCACTGAGAGAGGGGGTGGTGGGGCTGGCAGCCGCCTGTGCCCCTCCTGGCTGCCTGCATGGCCTAGTTGATTTGATTCCTCTCCTTTTCTCTATCTGAGTGTGTGGGGGCATGGATGAGGGGATTTAGTGCAGTTATGGCGAGTAGAAATTGGTGCAGGAAGAAATGGTTTCATTTTTCCTGGGCTGCGTAGTGCACATATTTTAAAACAGTCGGTTATGTAGCGTGAGTTCCAGATTTTGCAAGTTATACAATCAGGTGACTAAAGGACAGCCTTGGCTAAGATGAGAGGCTTTAATGGTCTTTGTAATTGTCTGTTTTGATGACATAATGTACAAAAATGCTGTTTGTCAGCCAACTTGAAAAGTCCCAGGTGTCATATTTTTTGCTGGATAGCATAAAAAACTGAAAAGTATCTGATGGCTGAAACCATTGATCTGTACCACAAAGTGATGCTTAGACCAGTGGCTGTATGCCAACCATGTCAATGACGTCTATTCATAACAATTTCAGGTGTTTTGCTGACACACATAGTAAATAACCTCTTTCCAATTCTCTGTCAGACGCAGTTAAGAAACACAACTGAGTGAAGTTATTAATCATTTATCATACTCATGTGTCCTTCAGCCTAACTCTTAGTACACTACATGGATTCAGTCACATACTGGTTGGTAGCGGTAGTATTTCAGGGCTATGTTAAACTTTCCTTTTTTGATAAATGCTACAGTAAAACAGGTAAAACCGACTCCTTTCCTCGTCATGCGTGATGTAACTGTGGTTGTAGCATTAAGTAGCTGTGTGCACGCACCAGTGGAAACGTAGGTATGCCTACTCCTCTAATAGGATTTCGTCAAACTGTATGTTGTATTTAGGTTAAGCATACATTTGTGTGATTCTGTGTCACTATTGTGTTTTGTGTCAGTGTATGCAGTGGTACATGTTAGTGCTTAATATCTAATCTGATTACTGGCTGAGCGAGCAGCAGCAGCAGCAGCAGATGGCTGACGGTGGTTTGTGACTCCATAGCTCCTCTGGTTCAACTGCTTCTATTTTAAAAACGAGTTGAAGTCAAAATAATGTCCCCAATACATTTTTTATTTTGCCCCTCTGAGACAAGGCGTGGAGGCTGGGTATTATAAACTAAGGGAGGCGCTGTTATAACAATTGATGGTATGTTGTGCAGCTCTGCCGCAACTCACATTCGGGCCAGTGTTTTACATGCAGCATGTTCTTTCTTTTAAATTAAATTTATTATTGACCCCAATTGCACAGCAAACACTGCTGTACTGCATTTCAAACAACATGCTCTGACATTTGTTGTTGGGGCAACGCGTTTTTTAGTATGTGATCATTTTTTCTGTTACGCTATTAAAAAGAAACAACAAAATATTCTGATGTTGTTATTCTAAAATCCAGCAAAGCCTACTTCTGCTCTCACACAGTAAACAGTCGACTGAAACGACATGACAGCAGGGCCGGGACATAATGCTGTATCAACAGTAGAACATGGTCAGGACAATGAAGTCTGTCATCGCCGAAGCCTCCTTTTCATTCAGCCTTGATCCTCGCTAAGATGGTTCAAAGACTAAAACAAATGCGTAGTGTAACGTGAGGTGTAGTTCAGGAAATAGACAGAGCCGGTCTGTTTCCGCTTTAAACCTCTGCAGCCATCAGCACCGCAAAACTGCACTCATATGTTTGTTTTTATGCGCTATAATATTACAACTTTTAATGCTTTCACTTACTTATCGTCAGATAGACAGAGTGGGTAGTTATTAGCGAGGCAGCTGGGATTGTTATTAGGTCAATGATAGAGTGGAATTAGAGCGGTAGAACACTTTCGAGGCATTGTAACAAGCCACTTTATAATCCATCAGTATCATAGCCACAGTGGTCTCATTTTAATTGGATGATGATGGTAATACTGTAAGAGGGACATCTGTAATCTGATCTGTGCTAATCTGTCATATTAAAGCCTTTGGGGTCTGTTGGGTTTGGACTGCATGTGGTCATGCCTGTGATTAAACACTGAACCTCTGCTCCTCACAGCTACAGTTTGATCTCACTTCTTTCACATTTCAGCTTTTGAACCAGAAAATAGAAACTTTAATTTGTTGTTTTAGCTAAGACCCAGCTAATCTCAGTTTTGCTGTTTGTTAAACTGCAGAGACTCAGAAAGAAAATGTGAGATAATCCATTAGAATCTAGTACTGCGTAGTGTAACGTTGGCAGCGTCATTTAGGGACTTATTTCCCTCAGTCACTGGAATGAAAAATATCTGATTTACATAAACATCCTAACAGAATATCTACAAAGCATACATGTGGATTGATGGGATATTGAGGAGAATTGCAATTATAGATGGTTGATTAAAAGAATATTAAGCATAACAATAATTCAAAGAAAAGTGAATAATATGATATGAAAGACTGAGAGGCTTTCATGTGCCAACGGTCACTCTACTGAAGACTCCAGTGCATTGCTTCTCTATAGACACACTACAGGATGTAATAATGTGTAGAGGACATGTGCACACGGCCAGAGAGTTTTACATGCATGCACGCACCCCCATACACACACACTGTTAATACAGCAACTTCTTAAAAGCAAGTGCTGAGTCAAGTTATCGGATACATAATGTCCTCCTTCGCTTCTGTTGCAGTCACTGTGCAGACTCACACACACTTTGAAGACGTCTTTGAAGAGGCAACCGTAGGTCAAGCTGTTAAAAGTGCCGGATTTCACTTTCACTGGACTGCTCTCCATAGTTCTGTCTCTCTGTTTCTTTCTCGCATTTTCGTCAGTGGGAAGTGATCTGACCCTGACCTGAGTGCAACACAGAAAAATGCTGAATGTGGCGATGTGATGTTAACAGCTGTGGTTTTTCTGTTTGCTGCAGACTCATTCGACAGTAACTGAAAACAGCTGGTTTTATTGTCTCCATATTTAATGTATTGAATAAATCATCCAGTAGAAATAATCTGGGAGATGACGATGCAGATTGCACTTTCAGACAGGTCTGTTGGGAAAGTATTTAGCTCCACAGTAATGGAAATGAAAAGTCAATCAGATTTGGTTTATTTGCGTCTCCTTTGTCACCACATGATAGCCATAATTCAGCTGAAACCAGACACTGCAGTGATGATGACTCAACAAACCCTGCAGGGATAACCAGGAAGTGACAGCATGATGCAGGAAGCAGCAGAGTGTGTGTCTCTCACAAGGATAAGATGCGTGAAGATGAACCTGCAGTAGAAAGGTGGGGGCAAAGAGACAAACCTAAAAATGCTAAGTTGGTGAAATTGAGAGTCCAGGGCAAAAAAAAAAGTGGCTTGTGCTCGTGTTTGCTGGGTTCTGGTAGATTACAAAAGTCTGCTTTAAGCACTGCAGTGTAACTCCTGCTGAAGCCTTCTACTGTCGTAATAGAGTGAATGTGAAGCAAGACGTAGTCGTTAGCATTTAACATTTGGTTGAATCTGTTTGTCCTCTTCTGCATTAGACATTCTCTGTGATTCAGAAAATATCAGTGAGAATCCATCCAGCTTTTAGGCTTCAGTCCACCCACAGACACTGCTGTTCTACCGCTGAACACCAGCATGTCCAGAGCAGACCTGAGCGAGTCAAACCAGGTTTTAGAAACCACCAGACTGGAAACTGCAGCCCACCAGCTATGCAACTGGTTGAGAATAGCAGAAAGTTGCCTCACAGATAGTCTGGACGTGTGTTTACAGACTGATTTACTGACTGGTGTTTGACTGTTAGACTGAGTGCTTGAAAAGACTGACTGACTGCCTGGATGACATAGCAGTTGGCTGTCCAGTTTGACCACAGTGTTTCCCACCGGCTGGGAAAATTATTTATTTAAACTCGTCTAATTTCTCCATTTATTTGCATAAACATGCACATGTTTATTTCCCTGATCTCTTTGTGCAGTTAGTTTGTCTCAGTGCTGCTGTGGTATTATCACAGTTTTATTGTCTCTGCTGCATTAGTTCTGCGCAAGTTCACTTTTATGTCTTTATAATTATTTATGTTGTGCGCTTCGGGTCATGACAAGTGTATAAAGGGCCGTCTGAACGACAGATTGATGGTGCCTGAGAGGTTGTTTGAGTGGGTATTTAACTATTCTTTAGGCGGTGTGTTTAAAAGGGTCAATGAAGCAGTTTTATTTACAGTCCCTAATCGCCTTTTTTCTTAACTCATTGATTTTTATTCTCCTCAACTGTGTAACGCTCCTTTCACAATATCAGGTCATTAAAGATAATTCCAGTGAGGATACAAGTCGATTCCAGGTTACTTAAATTATCAAGTCACATTTTGAGCTCTGTCCTCTCTCTTTGTCCCCCTCTCTTTTTCAGAATATGACGCCCAGTTAGCCCCAGCAGGAGCGTCTGAGTCAGGCATGGCGTCGTCTTCCTACTTGGAACCCAACCACAATCACTCCGCAGCGGGTGGTTGTGGGGTTAAATCTCGTTCGGGGATGCCCAGTGGTACCGGTGTTGGCACCAGCGGCTCTGCCGGAGGCCTTGAGCGGCCCCTCGGCTCCATGGACCGGGTTCTGAAGATCTTCCATTACTTCGAGACAAACAGCGAGCCATGCACCTGGGCGAGTAACATCAGGCACGGAGATGCTACAGACGTCAGGGTACGGCTCACAAACATTTCTTGTATTTCGAGCCCTCCATTTTCATAATTTCCCTGATTCTCACTTATTTCTTTGCTCATCCTTGCCCTTGTTTCAACAGGGTGTTATCCAGAAGATAGCAGAAATCCACAAATTGCGCTGTGTGTCCTCGCTGGGCCTCCGTCTGACCCATCTGCACTCTGATGCTCTCCATTGGTTACACCCTGATTTGGGCGTGTCTCACGTCAGGGAGAAATATGAGAAACAGCACCCCCAGGAGGAGTGGAGGTAGGGTTGCAACAAGATTCAACATGTCACACATGTCAGGTAGTAAAGAGTAATGTTAATGGCTGCATGGACACTGCACTCAGATCAGAGAGCAGAGACCATCAGTGCTCACATGTGGCCGACGATGCCTCCGTCTGTAGTTTAGGTAACAGTGGATTGAGACTTAAGGTTTCCTTCATTTTGTGCTTATATCAAAGAGCAGGTCAGCAAGGTAACATTGGTTTATCCTCCTCGGGAGGAGGACAAGAGGTGGATCTTTATGGCAAACGTGTCAGCTTAACAAATGGCCAATTGAACGAACATTTGCTAAAGCTCCAAACCAGCCGAGCAAGAGTGCTTTATTAAGCCTACCTCACAAGCTACAGCTACATAACGTATGGTCCCAATTAAAGTACTTTATACCTTCAATAAACCACAGACCAAAACCTGAAACATGTTTATGTGAACTACCGTCGACAAGCAGTAAAAATATTACCACCAGCCATTTAATATTGATCCCTTCTGCCAGAGCCCCTGTCTTGATTTTCTCCAGATTTAAAAGTCCTCGTATAAGGCGTTTCCTCATTCATCCATACTATATCTCCCTCTGCTGAATACAGAGGAGTTAATAGCCAAAATGAATAAAAGGTTTACTGTCTGGCATTTACCTACCTGACTTCATTGAACAAGTACATGACGTAGAGTCTTATTCTTCCCATTATTTGATGCAGCATCCACGAGTGATGATCTGCTCTGTCTGATGAAAGCATTTATCCTACTTATCTGTCTGATTTGAAAGCATCTCTGCATGTTTTCAACCTACATTCAAACTGCCCTGGCACTCAGCAATCTGCAGTTGATGCTGTTAACAGCTCTACTTACAATTCGGTCCATTGTCCTGCAGTTGACGTGTTGCACCCGAAGTCATTAAAATTGAAATGAATTCAAAATGAACGAGTTGTTCACACCGCTAACATGCAGCCGGAGCAGCTCTGCAAGTTGTTGCAGCTCTGCCTCGGAGGGCAACAGAGCTGCAAGCCCACAGGAGCTTCTGCTGCTGCCAAGCTATTGTTAGAACAGCAGAAGTAGCCCAGGGGATGAACTGACTCTATCCCAGTCTTCTCCTGCTCCCTCGCATGCTTTCTCTCATTCTGTCTCGTGCGCCTCCCGGTCGCTCTTTTTCCCTTTCATCTTTCTCTCCATCCCTCTTTCTCTCATCTCTCACATCTGTGTTTTCTGCCTTATCGAGCTCTCTCTCCTCTCTAACACGCATCATTTTCTCTCTTCTCACACTCTCTTTTTGGTTCATTCATTATACAACAAGGATGTTTTATTTATTTTGTCTTCAGCCTTGATTTCCTTTGTTAACTAACTGCAGGCCTGTAGCCTTACAGCAGCTCGGAGCCCACTACTCTCCTGACCCATTTCTACTCCTCGGTAGTCGCTGCAGTATGTCAGTCATAAAGTAATATGTCACTATAAACAATGATGGCCCATCTGGGTACATCTGTGACACAGTTAACTGACAAGTGTAACAGCAGGAATCTCTATTACAAGGTTATCACTCTCCGTAAGTTCACTGTCAGCAAAACATGAAATCATGTCTTCCTGTGCCACCAGATTGTAATATGAGTAGGAAGGGCATCTTCCAACTTCAAGACTTGGTTTCAAGCAGCCCTGCTGAGTTGACTTTGAGTAAGAAATAGAATCGATTGCTCCATGGGAGCCATTATGGATGTTTAACCTCTCTGTGAAGGTAGAGCGAGAGGAATGAACAAGCACTCCTCAGTTTTTAGCTCCATACAGGAAAGCTTATGTGTGGTAGAGGTGTGTCATGACACTGAAAACAACCAGACTTTTTGAAAAGGCTTTGGAAGATATACAACACATAGCTATAGATTTTTTTTGCATGATCATTACTTTTTTAATATTATTATAACTAATTTTGAACATATTCTACCGTAATTGTGATTCAGCAAACTCGCAGGCTTTTCTTTATGCCTTTATGCCGGCTGCAGTCATGGCCGGAGGTATTATGTTGATAGACTGATTACATTTTGGTGGTCAAAGGTCACTGTGACCTCTCATCCTTCCCATTCTTGTGAACACGATATCTCAAGAATGCCTAAAGGGAATTTCATGACATCTGGCACAAACGTTCACTTGGACTCAAGGATGAACTGATGAAAATCTGGCGGTCAAAGGTCACTGAGCACACAAAACACGTTTTTCATACAGTATTTATGACAAGACTTCACACAAATGTCTGAGGATAAGATATTATAGGAAAAAATTATGACATTTTATATCCAGAAGGTCAACTACACGGTGGCATCATAATCTTCTGTAAAAACTCTTTTCTGGTCATTATTCAGCACCATAGCTCAAGAACAGAAGGGGGGACTGTGACCGTAATTCACATTTGGTCAGAGACTGAACTGGTGACACGGATCTTTGGGATCCACCTTGAAACTGTGGGGACTGTATAGAGATTATGACTAACACTCCATTACTTATATAAATGTGCCTCCTAGTTGCTCAGACAAAAACCATATTTTTATGTAAAAAACATCTATTTTTGATATTGAGCTCACCTTTCATTCTCTTGTGTACCCCAAACTGGGCCACAGTGGAGACTTTAAAATGTGTCGAGGTCTGTGAACGCATCAGCTGTACATATATGAGTAAGCCTGCTCCTTCTGTCTCTGTGCCTCAGACAGGCTTTGGATTTGGATGCTACAGGTTATTCCCTTCTCAGTGTGGGAGTGTGTACTGACTGTTTGGTTATTTAACAAATTGTCGCTGTCATTCTCAGGTATGAGCTGCGGATGCGGTACCTTCCTAAAGGTTACCTCAGCCATTTTTCTGAAGACAAACCCTCTTTCAACTACCTCTATCACCAGGTGAGGCAGCAACAACAGGAGACAGAAAGGTGTCCTCCTTGGGAAAAGTGATAAATAGAGTTTTCTTGTATCTGTACTGTCATACATCATCTGCTCTGTCTCTTCCTCTCTGTTACTTTTTCCACATCTAACAAGGCAAACATGCCTTGAATGAAATAAAAAAAACCTGACACACTTCACTCGACTCTTACGTTGGACTGCTGCATAAGGCTGCACATTTTACGTGCTTAAACTTTACGTTATTTACAGCAATATTGTTCTAAAAAGGTTGTGTTGTCATGCTGTGTGCCTCCAGGTCAAGAGTGACTACATGCAACACATAGCTGATCAGGTGGATCAAGATGTTGCTTTGAAGCTGGGCTGTTTGGAAATTAGGTGAGACACACACAAGCACTTTATGGTTGATTACACCTAGTATTGACATGCGTCTTAGATGATCCGGTCACAAGTGGACAGCTCTAAGTACTAACTATTAGTGATTGCTTTTATCAGGAAGTTTACTAGAATATCTAGTGATGACCATTTAATGCTGTGTTTACAAACGGTTTCTTCTCTCTGTGAATCATACAGGAGGTTCTTCAGAGAGATGCCAGGAAACGCCCTGGATAAGAAATCCAATTACGAACTACTAGAGTAAGATTTTATTTGGTCCACGCTGCAAACCAAATCGCCTCTAATGTGTTATAGCAAATATATTTCAACTATTCCCCTAAATGCTGTGATGTTGTTATTCTCAGGAAGGACGTTGGTTTGAGAAGGTTCTTCCCCAAAAGCCTGCTGGACTCCCTCAAGGTGAGGCTTAACCTCTGGCACAAAGGTAGTGACTTTATCTCCCTGGATGACAGGCCAGGGTCTCCCATTCAAGCTCTGTCACCAGAACAGAAGTGACACTGTGAGAAATGTCTCTGGGAATGCTAGTCCTGCTTAGTCTGCTGTGTGAGCCAATGGCTGTTTGAGTAACCGGCAGACTGGCAGGGAGACCGGCTTGATGACTGAAAGGATGTCTGGCTGAATGTCTGATAATCTGATTGTCTGGAATTAAGTTAAACCTCCTGTTGTCACTCTCACAGTGTGCCTTGTCAGTTGTCTCCTGCACATTTCTTGGCTCTGAACCAACTCTCTTGCAGAAAGACTTAAGCCTTGGAAATGTTTTTTCACCCTGTCCGTCAGGCGAAAACTCTTCGTAAGCAGATCCAGCAGACCTTTAAGCAGTTTGCTAACCTCAATGATGAGCAGAGCATCCACAAGTTCTTTGAGATACTCTCTCCCATCTACCGCTTCGACAAAGAGTGCTTCAAATGTGCTTTGGGGGTAAGACAACACTCATGTCATGAAGACAAAAAGTCCATTCATGTCTTTTCCATACCTGAAAACTCATACTAAGTCAGGGGGGTTAGCCTATTTAGCATGCTAAGGGTAGTATAGGCAGCATCCTGCTATTATCAATACATTGTTCTTATTATACTTTTCCCTACAGCGATACATTAACACTGTCATCAACGTCAATAATGCAAACCTTCCTCCGTCATGTTATGTCAGAAGTAGTGAAAACAGATGAGAACATTAATATTGTTTTATGCTATCAATATTGAATTTCTGCCAGAGCTATGTTTAGTTTATAAAGCAGATGATATGATGAAATGTGACGTCTCTTTCAATGCTGTACTGTCTTTCTGTCTCCCTCTCCAGTCTAGCTGGGTAATATCAGTAGAGTTAGCAATCGGACCAGAGGAAGGAATCAGCTACCTCACAGATAAGGGCTCGACGGTGAGTAATACACTAAGACAACTCATCTCACAGGGTTTAACTTTAGTCTGAGTCTTTAGTGAAAGTGTAGTCGTTTCAAAATGATCAAGTTCAGTATTTTTGAACTAAAGAAGACTTTTAACACTACTGTAGACTGCATGCTTTTCATTAGAAGGCCAGAGTGGCAGTTCTCCATACTGCCCTCTACTGGTTTGCCTCTCTGGTAGACAGATTTTCTCATTTCCTCTATTTTCAACCTTCAAGTTAGAAAAAGCCATATGTGTGATGACCACGTGCTGTGATTAGATCTGCACAGCTGTTTGCTGCAGTGACAACTCAAAATATGGGAAACAGCTGCCCGCCAGTAACTCTACTTTAATTGAGTTACCAAATTTCAACTTAATGAGGACAGACTGCCTGTCAAAATGTCAGCAATTAATTTAATAAGCTGATCATTGTATGGAAATGAATCAGAGCTTGTCCTGTTTGGCCTTCATAAACACATTAAAATTCACTCTTGATAACATTGTTCTTCTCGTGCTCTGTGTGAAAAGACTGTAATTACTGTTGGTATTGTTATATGTAACAACAGAAGTACATGATTAACTGGTGACATGACAAATAGACCTTTATGTGTGTTTTTTTAATATTTCTGTGTACTCGTCTTTGTCTCTGCAGCCTACACATTTAGCTAACTTTAACCAGGTTCAGTCCATCCAGTATTCTGCTTTGGAAGAGAAGGACAGGAAAGGCATGCTGCAGCTCAACGTAGCAGGAGCTCCAGAGGTGAAAAAACACACACACACACACACACACACACACACACACACACACACACACACGCTTGCATACCATTCCTTAGCTTTTCCATTATAAGGGTATTCTTAGTGAACCATTTCTTATTTAAAACAAAAATAAGTGTTCAGGCATTGATTGACATAGAGTTGAGCCATTTAATTTTCCTGTAATCCCATCAGAAACACATTCATTTCAAATTATAACAGGCTTTCATGTAGTTGTTAAGTAGAAATTTAATAGTCTGCATGTGTAATGCACGTGAAAAAGCTTTTGCTTGTTAAACATTGTATTTGAAGTTGCATTAACGCAAAGTCTTCAGCTAAAGAACAGGAAATGATACAGGGAAAGAGGGAAACTGCACATGGGAGGGTGAAGGCGAGTGCTGCCGTCTGCACTTGAGTGTCAGAGTGAGTGTGTCTGTCGAGAGTGGGTGTGTGTTCACAGCAGGCCTTACTAGTGGAAAAGCATGTGTGCATCGGTGCTAGAGTATCTGTGTCTGCGTGTGTGTTTGTGTGTGTGGTTGTGTGTGTGTGTGTGTGTGTGTGTGTGTGTGTGTGTGTGTGCGCACTGCTAGAAGACGTTATCCACAATAAAGCTCTCATTGTGTTACTGTGAAGAAACTCTCTGTCCCACTAATCTGTGTGTGTATGCGTGTATGCGTGTATGCGTGTGTGTGTGTGTGTGTGTGTGTGTGTGTGTGTGTGTGTCTAGCCCCTCACAGTCACCACAGCATTGCTGACTACAGCAGAAAACATGGCTGACTTGATTGACGGTTACTGTCGGCTCGTCTCCTCAGCTTCTCACTCCTTCATTGTCAGAGTCCACAAAGGTAGGAAGCGTAACTGCTCTTATGTTTATTTTGTGTTCGCTGTACACCCAGTGTTGATATTTTGGAGTCTTTTGCAGCACTGTAGTAGTTGTTGTACAGTTGTGTGCAGCTAAATGATGATTGCAGTCGTCATTAACTTTTACTGCAAATAATATTCTGGGTTGAAATTGCTGTCAGCTGTCCGTCAAACAGTAGTGAAGTCTGTGGCTCTAAGCTTCGTCACTTTGAGTAACAAGCCTGTGTTGAGTTAATCTTTGCTAAAAAGACCTGTGGTTATGAAGAAATGGTTCCAGTCCTGTAGCTCTAACATGAAGCCAGTCCCTTCTGCGTCTAATTCATGTGTTCATTGTGTCTCTGCAGAGGGGGACAGAGCTCTGCCTTCCATCCCCAAGTAAGTCTACAGACTGTTTGTCTCAGTCGCTATATGAAGGAAAAACAAGGTGTAATTTTTTCCTGTGAGACATAAGAGGTATCGTCAGGCATTAAAAAGACATCATCCAATTTGGTTCCTTTTAGCAGCACTTTGTTGGCTTAAGCGGTTGTTATTTAGTGGTTTCTCTCTTGTTTTGCTGCCAACCTAAAGCAGCTTTTATCCTGTGCTGACAATAGTTTTTCTTTCTCAATCCCGAGAATTGTCTTAATCTTGATGATAGAATTCATTTAAATGCCTGTGCACTGAACATAATGTTGGTTATAAAACAGTCTTTTGTGTTCTTACTTCTATAATGTCTGGATGTGGAAGGGTCCTTTAGTCCTCTGGTTGCCCTCCTGTCTTCATAGCTGTGACTGGAATCTCATTCAGAACACACTGGTTTAAGTTAATGGGAGCCAAAAATGCTTTGATTGAAAAATGATTTTCCCCTCTCTGGTCCAGAGTTTCGAATCATGAGCGGCGGATGGAAAAACGGATGGACGGAGTCCGGACCAGAGCCGTTTGTGTCTCAGGTATGAACCACCATCTCCTTTTTCTCCTCGCCTGTTGGTCTGTTTCTCCTCTGTTGATACAGTATTTCTGTCTGCCTGCTGCTCTAAATGTCATGAACGACAGTGACTGCTAAGAGATGGATAAAGGGCTCGTAGATATGTGCGCGTGCCCTGTTTCCCCTATAAAGCCTCATCTGTGTGCTCAGTGAAGAGTCCTTGTCTCGACAGATGTCCCCATGGAGAGCTTTAGTCACTGTCACTCTGCCTCTGCCCTGACTGTCTACTGACCTCTGACTAACTCACACTTACACAGAATTGAATGAGAATTAGCTGGAATATACACTAATGCTAACTAATGCCTCTTTCCCCTTCTGTCCCACTCTGTGTGTGTTTCATGCTGCGTGTGCTCTGCAGGTCACACTAGTGGCGATGGTAAACAACATTCTTTCTATTAACTGTCCTAAATTAGTAACTCAGTAGAAGTCCTGCTCTGTGTCTGCATTTGGCCATATGTGTGCACAGTATCCCCCTCTGTATCTGCCT
Source organism: Chaetodon auriga (assembly GCF_051107435.1). NCBI lineage: Eukaryota > Metazoa > Chordata > Actinopteri > Chaetodontiformes > Chaetodontidae > Chaetodon > Chaetodon auriga. The sequence goes on from NC_135081.1 coordinate 13,217,883, forward strand.
GTTACCGTTTTCAGCCTTATCCATGACTCAACCTGTTTTTCTTCCACTTGTTTCTGTGGAAAGAACGAACCTTTCCATCCCTCCCCTTTCCTCTTCTCCGTCTCTCTCTCTCTCTCCACCTCCCTATTGTCTCTTCTGTCTTACATTCTTCGTGTGCAGCTGTTTTATGGTGCATGAAAATTTGAATTGTCGTGCATGTGTTTGGAATCGGGTATGGTGACGGTCTTTCGGAAAGGTACTTCTGTCTGATGATGGTGTGTTTCTGTTGTTGCTGTTGGCGTTTTCACTTGTTTTTGCAGAGTTGTATGCAGTGAATTTATTTGTTTAGTTTTCACATTGGTAGTGGCTGATCTGAGTTTTTAGGCTTCTAATGTCAGCATTTCTTTCAAATCCTGATTACACAAATCATTTTGTATTGATGACAGCTTGTGTTATGTTAAAGAAGCTCACCTCTTAAGTCATTTGAATGCTGTCCAGCTTGTTATATCAGATGTGAGCTTGTTGTCAACAGTTTCTCTTTTGTCTGTCTTTTGGGTGTCACCGACTGAGATCTAATGTTTCGTGGCTCTTTTTTTCCCCCTCCCCACTTCGCTCTGCCTCTACAGAAACAGATGACTATGCTGAGATCATAGACGAGGAGGACACTTACACCATGCCTTCAAGTAAGGAGACACACATGCACACACACGCTGCAGGCAGCTAATGTGACAAGTGGAGAGACAAAGTGACGGGGATCTTTGTGCACCTGTGTGTGTGTGTGTGCAAAGGTTGATGGGTGATGGAGCAAAGATTAAAGGTCTTCAGTGGACATGAATGTGTGTGTGTGTGTGTGGTGGTACTTTTGTATGTCTCTGTGTGCTTGCAGTTGGGTTGAGATCAAAGTGAGGCCACTCCTCCACTGTAAGATTATTATTGTTGAAAAACATTTGAATTTGATCTGACTTTTCTTGGTCATCATCATCATCATTTTGACATCAGTTTAAAGCTGAAAGCTGCAGTTTTTCTACAAGTTCAGATATTTAGTATTGCATTTGGAAATGTTTCTCCTCATATAGAGTGAAAATATCATCCTTTAGCCGCATACAGTCATCAACAGTATATTATTTAATTACCTTATGGGCATTGTTAACTAGACATGTGGAACCCAGATTCTTGTGAAGTGGAACTTGGAAGGAATCTTATGTTTGTTGCAAATGAGACACCCTCCACTATAGAAGAGGATTTAATGTCACATCAGGCTTGATTAAAGATCGGTTCACATCGCAGCTTTGAATGAATCCCTTTTTTGGATTTGTTGGTAAAAGAATGACTCGCAAAATAACGACTGAGGCTTGAATGAATCTACATTTTCCATGGTCACAATCTTGTATAAAAGGGGAAACCACCGGCTGTCTGTATATTAATAGGCCTGAGGTCTATATTTGTCTTGGTGAGTTGTCACAAGGTTGAATGGGAGTCGTAGCTTCCTCAGACTGCTTTGACACATAATCTCACCACGATGTTTACGTTACAGTAAACATTTTTCAAACGGCTCAATGTGCTGCTAATCATCATGATGATGATGTGTGTTCATCGTGACAGTTGCATCAATGCAGAGGTTTATCTGGCCTTAAGACTCCTGCAGGATGTCTCTGCGTTATTGCCTGAAAAATGTGGATTGAATACAAGAGCAAACATAAAGAGGGCCCGCTGAGCTGCTGAGCGGCGCCTGCTCATCAGGTTTAGAAGTGTTGCTCATATTAAGCTCACTAAAACGCAAAGTGGTGATGCTACTGAGGCAACATTTAGAGGCGGTGGAGATGGGTGATGTCACCTTAATGGGAAATAAAGTGAAAGAATCTCACTGCCAGAATTGCTCATTTAAACTTCCTTAAAATGTTGCCTGGGTGTCAGAAGCACATGTCGTTCCATGCAACCAAATTTCAACATGGCTTTGCTTTTCATAAATTATAATTTTCCATGCAGTCCTGTGGACAAACAGAGATAGATAGATGTCTACACTGTAGTCGTGCTATTGCTAGTATGTCAAACATGTTGAGTGACTTTGTCAGATATGTAAACGACAGATTTAGTTAGAAGTTATCTAGTGATGAATGAATCAATGAATTAACAAACATAAGCCAGTCAAGGTCACATTTAGCAGGTTTTAAAGGGCTCCATTTGGTGTCAGAGTTGAGTCATAAAACAAACCTTTTACGAACTGTCCAAGTTAGCTGGTGCTGTTTGTGCTCGTGTTTTTCTTTTGCTCTTGATGAAATGAACTTTCTTCATACAAACCTCAATGAACGGCTTTAAATGTCTTAGAACAAGTTATTTAAGGGACACTTTGGTGATCCCTGTATTGTCACTGACACACAGTGCCTCTAACGTAGCTGCATCACGATCATAGTAAAAACCATGGCAACATATACAATAAAAACTGCAGTGACAGTTCATGGATCTCTGTACTCACAGCTAGTTATTTCTGTCTCCTATCACTAACCCATTTTCCCAGAATACTATGGACTAGATCAAGGTAATGATTGGCTACCATGAGTCTGATTGTATTGTGATGGCACTTTGATTTGGTGGTTGCTGTGACCCTTATTTTCCGTTTGCTTGCAACTGTAAAATGAAATCCTGAATTTCTTTCTGTATCTGTGCCCTGTTGGTTTGACCCCCCCTCTGTTGATGTGTGATTTGCTGTCAGTTTTGGGGCTGAATTGATGGTAGCCTCAGAACTGGGTCCCAGTTGTTGGACGAGGATCTTGTAGTGTACCAATACCATTTGATGTGCAGCATAATGCTAGCTGTTAACACCCATGTTACTGTTCAGGGTAACAACCACATGGTTAAAAAAGAAAAGATTTTTTTATATATATATATATATAAAACCAGGCAAGTTGACTCAGCATGTATTTATTTACAACTATGACCTGGAGCAGGAAGTGCCATGAGAGTGAAGGGTTTAAATACATAAATATACATAGACCCAAACCACTAACAAACAGGGCAGTCCCACTCCATTGTTAACCATGATTGACTTTTTAAAGATTGGTTTACATGGGCGACATTTAGTGGCAGAGCTCACAGGCATTAATCATGGCCTGGACTGTACATTTTGTGACTGTATGTCGCACCCACATTTAGTCCCATTCCCACTACGACAGGCGTTTGATTGCCCAGAATAGTTGTCTCTTACGGTCGTGCATGTGTTATTAACATGGCATTATTTCACAAACAGTATCAAAGAGAAGTCAGAGATTTGTCCTGTAAACTTAGAGTGCCATTGTATGTTGTATTCATATGCTGATTACATGGACAAAGTCAGGTCAACAGTGCCATGCTTATCAGGCAAAGCAAACTATGAGCCTGTCAACAGCCAGCTTTTCACAGACGAAGAAAATTCACTGATTGTAGTAATAAAAACATTAAAAAAAAAATGTAACACTGCTCCTTAATCTTGTGAGCTTTGAAGTCCTGCCACAACCCACCTGACTTTATCCATATGACATTTGATTTAATGTGGAAATCCATGTTCACATCAACATCGAGTGTTACTAGCTGTCGTTCGTCTGTGTCACATGGCATGTCTGGCTGTGGTTTGCTGATGCTGTTGTTGCATGCTGTTGACATTGAGCTATGCTGACTGCTAGAAACCTGAGCTTGTCAGAGTTGGCTGGTGGTTTAATTGTATTAATCCAGAAATTGAGGATAATTAAATTTGAATAAAAAGTCAAGATTTAACCAAACCCTGCACACTGTGAAGCACTCTGACAAGCTTGGTAAATGCAAGACCTGACTAAGAAGAACTGTCTGAGTGGGCGCTGATGTGTGTTTTTGATCTGACGGTCTACTCTGTATTTGTGTTTTCATGTGTATGTATGTTGTTTATCCAGCACGGGACTACGAGATTCAGAGGGATCGTATTGAGCTGGGACGCTGCATAGGTGAGGGTCAGTTTGGAGACGTCCACCAAGGAGTCTACATCAGCCCGGTATGTGGTCTCTGTCCCACACATGAGCGTTTAACCTCTGAAGCTGTTGATTTAGAGCAGCTTTAGATGTGAATAGTTGGATTAATGTACCTTACTATAGACAAAAAAAAATCACTTCCATGCTAGTATTGTAGCTTTAAATCATTCCCGCACATGAGCAGACAGGGAACATGCTGAATCTAGATATTTCCTTTGTGATGCTCATTATGTTGTTTGCTTGGATCGGTTCCTTGCAGGAGAACCCGGCCTTGTCTGTGGCAGTGAAGACGTGTAAGAACTCGACGTCGGACAGCGTCAGGGAAAAGTTTCTCCAAGAAGCTTGTAAGTTCCTTGTGTGTGTGTATGTGTGTGTGTTTCTCAAATCTTAACCGCCGACAATCATACATTCTCAAGAATTTGCAGAATAAATGAGTAAAGAAAACCTGTGAACTGACCTTTGCCTCCCCCATCTCTCCCGACAGTGACCATGCGTCAGTTTGACCACCCCCACATAGTGAAGCTGATGGGAGTCATCACTGAGAATCCAGTCTGGATCATCATGGAGCTCTGCACCCTGGGAGAGGTGGGACACTGCTCAGAATCTGTAGGCTGTATCTGTTAGTTTACATGGGCTGAAAACCTCATCATAGACTCTTGTACAGTATGCAAACATACAAAATATGGCACATTTTTTCCAAAGAAATGTCATGATTGATGTTAATAACAAGTCTATATTATATCTGAAGTCCTGATGCAGCACATCATATACAAGTACTTTATGTAGGCAGCAGAACAGCTGACCATCGACTGCCTGAGTTAAATGCACATACAGGCTCTGTCACACATTCTGTAGTTGAACAGAAGGATTATGTCCCCGTTGATTTCTCCTCACATAGTTTGTCTGCTGTTGCAATGGCAATTTGTATTATTGAACCTTTGAAGTAACTATTTTTACTGTCACACTGTGCTCCTCTCTGTCTATGGCTCTTGTCTCACTTATTATATCTCTGTCTGCTTCCTCTGCTCTTCCTCACCTCTCTCACCATTTCTCTCTTTGTTTTTTTCATGGTCAAAATCGTTGTCCTCTCCTTCATATCCCTTTTCTCTGTGTTCTCCACAGTTACGGTCGTTTCTCCAGGTGAGGAAGTACAGTCTAGACTTGGCCAGTCTCATCTTGTATTCATACCAGCTCAGCACAGCACTGGCATATCTGGAGAGTAAGCGCTTTGTACACAGGTATGCATTCGGGCCTCCCAAAACCCTAATATGCAACAATATTATACAGAATGTGAAACAGTTCATATTCCAATAGGCCAGAGCAAACTAACATGAACATGAAGGCTTAATAAGGGACGCTAACCATGTTATCATGCTAAGACGTATAAGTTATTACCTCCTGTGACAAGTGTTCAGTCAAGTCTTTTCAGAATACGTGTCCAGGACTTCTCTCATTTTGGTTTTTTCCTCCTCAGGGACATCGCAGCACGGAACGTGTTGGTGTCTACAGTCGACTGTGTGAAGCTGGGGGACTTTGGGTTGTCACGATACATGGAGGACAGCTCTTATTACAAAGGTAAATATAACACCTCTGTACATGGACGCTTCCCATGAATGCACACTTCACTTTGGTCTGTCATAACACGTGAAGGAAAGCACCATTATTATTCACCGGACTGACATGAACTGAGAATGATCCCTGTTTTTCAGCGTCTAAAGGTAAACTTCCTATCAAATGGATGGCTCCAGAATCCATCAACTTCAGACGATTTACCACAGCCAGCGACGTCTGGATGTTTGGTAAGGGAAGTTTTCTTTCTTCGTGTTTTGTGCTGTAGCAGTAGGTGTTTAGTTTGCTTCTGTTTTACTCTTTTTTTGTCTCTACCTTTGCAGCATTTAGGAGCCAGTAGGTGGCTACCTGGCAGTGAGTGAGTCTTTATGTTTTTCTGTCTTTCCATAGGCGTCTGCATGTGGGAGATCCTAATGTTCGGCATCAAGCCTTTCCAGGGTGTGAAGAACAACGATGTCATCGGCAGGATAGAGAACGGCGAGCGACTGGCTATGCCCCCTCAGTGCCCTCCTACTCTCTACAGCTTGATGACAAAGTGTTGGTCGTATGACCCCAGCAAGAGGCCGCGCTTCACTGAACTCAAAACACAGCTGAGGTACTTAATGGAGTGTGGTTAGAGGGAGTGTGTGTGTTTGAGAGAGAGTGTCGTTGTGTGTCTAAAGGGCACTTTGACACATGGACAGGAGCAGCCAGATATGTCATGCCCGTTCAAGCTGTGGTGGTATATGCCCCACCAGATGTTTGATAGCTTATATTTCTATTTTATTTTATTGCAATTATATTTTAAAACATATAGTTATAAGCATTTTCTAATATGAGTCAAATGTATTCTTCTAATGTCATAGATCATTCCTAAAAAAGGTCAAAAGAGCAACAGCACAAACAGCAGGTGTGCATGCATGCAGCACTCTGTGCATCAGGGCTGGAGGAGATGTAAGCTACAACTTAAATGTGTGTTACTGAAGCCCTTAGCTGTGCATCAATCCCTTTTTCAACCATGTGAAAATAATATGTACTTGATTATACACGCTTTCATTCGAGAAATATAGGCAGTAGTTTGCTAGATTGCTAGACAGAGTAGCTGTCCCTCAGTTTAGCCTTCTGGCTCACCAGCTAGTCGTGACTCGTGATAGATGGAAGGAAGGAAGCAGGAAGTGAACTTGGACAGAGTTAGGGATTCCTTTTGGAGTCTTGCAGACAGACGATACGGTAGACATGAAAATCCTTCACTTTGCTATTATTCTTTCCACCCTGGTTTCAAGTTATATGTACTTGGGCTAGTGATGATGATGGATCTTTGAAGGAGGCTGAGCAGTTTTGGAAAATAGATCACTACTGCTCAGCCAGAGCTTTTTTTGGCAATGGAGCAAACACTGCTATTTGATGTCAGCACAGTCTCATCTGAACTCATGCTGCTTCCTCAGCAAAACCAAGCTGGCAGACTCCTTTCATTTGTGGCTTTATTGTCTGTGGTCTCTCTAAATGAAATTGTGGATGTGGTCTCTTTAAGTGAATTTTTACTTTGGATAAAGCAAATAAGACTGAACTCTTTTTTAAAAGTGGCAGCATCATAAAAGCTAGTGTAGACGTGAGTGAATAAGAAAGTGTCTTTTTCAGTAACCACAGCAGCACAAATCACAATCATAAAATTGCATTATTTCGTTTTTTCTGGGAAAGGACCCCAAATATCCCTGTTCTAACTGTGTCCCCCTCCTTATACTGTGTGGTTTAACAGTATAATGGTATACTACTATTTGTGGGGAAAAAATAAACAGTTAAATTAGCTGATTGAAATTTAAAATGTATGTTTTAATGCCAGCCTCCCAGTAAAACTTAACCCCCTTAACAAAGCCCATCTTGATCTCCGCTTCACAAAAATACGACTTCTCAAATTTTACTTTATGTCTGTCTTTTAAAAGGGAAGCTGTGATATTTGTGCTATTTTCCCAGTTACAGTAAAAGTTACTCTAGGAGTATTTCCTTCCACCTTCCTAACAGCAGGTGTCACTGTCTGTCTGTCTGCTCCACTCATCTTGTTGGGTTACCATGGTTAATGCAGCAAAAATTGTGCATTTAAAATTGATCAACACACTTTGGCCTTTGTCTTTGGGTGCTGCTCAAACATCTGAAAAGAGTGAACCATTGAAGATGGATGGATGAACCGGACAGGAGGATTAAATTTCTGTAGACATCCAGTGAAATACAGGCCGATAAGCAGAAAGACGATGTTTTTATCCTGCTGAGGAAACACCTTCTTACTTTCATTGAGGCGGCAGCGTGGATCATTTCAGTTTGGCAGGAAGGCGCTTTTTGTTTGCTCTGATTCAATCCCATTTTCAATACTCATTAATTTTTCATTTTTAATAACAGGGCAGTGGGGAAATCATTTCCTTTGCACAACCTACGTGTGGTGAGAGGATACCATAGATACTGCCATAGATATTGTGTTAATGTCACTCAATCTGAAGGATAAAACTGTGGAGCCGTATCTTCTCCGCAGCAGTGCCCTAATCAGTGCAGCCCTCGACCAATTGGACCAGTGCTTTTCATTGTTTTCTCTATTCCAGCACACTGGAACTCAATTCTGATCATTTTCACCCTTTAAGGGTGTTTGACATTGTTCACATCCATATTGGACAAAATGATATTTAACATTTTTACCCTTGAGTGTGTATGCAAAGAGCAGCACTTTCAATGTGGTTCAACAGCCTCAGATTTAACCCTAAAGTCAATGTGCGGGAGTTCAGAGCCAAAACAAAGCTGTCCAAATACTTGACACACTGCTCTTTACATCCTGTTTGGGCTGATGACATTTTGGTTGGCATGGCAACACAGATATGATGATGGCAGCGATAGATTAAATGAGATATCCTGGTCACGCCTTGCTCGCCTTGTTAAGTGACACATCACTGCTTTGCTACAAGCTCTGAGACAGACCTTATCCATGAAGAGACAATATCCTGGGCATGTTGTGATCAGATAAGGCAGAGCTCAGACAACACTGTACTCTGTGTAATCCCCTGAGTAAATCATCAGTGTAATATTCCCCTTTAAACAGGAAGGGTCCTACCCATTCTTGAGTAATGTGATGTCACAATAATATCTGGCCAAGACAGTTAATCATATGTAAAATGTTAGGTAGGGCACTCTTGAGATAGACAAAACCTAAACAATATCTTTAATTTAAATCACAAAAGTGTCATAGACAGTGATCATCAAGTGCCAAGAGGAGAGGGAAAAGATTCTATCACTGAGCAGGTAAAGAAAGACTGACTGTGTGATCCTGACGTGTGTTATGATTTATGTCAGCCGCTGCACATTTACAGTATGTGATTATAATTGATGCTGATCATGGGATGCTAACATCCAAAATGCCTTTACCAACACTCAGATTCATAATTCTGTACCTGCACGCATGCGATCATAAAAACAAGCACAGCACAGTTACATTTAGTTTTAAAGATACTCAAATGCACTATGATGCTTGATAAGACATTTCGTTCTGCATTGTGTAATAGAGTTGGGTAGATACAGTACTAGCTTAACTCTAAGACCCCTCCAACAACTGAAGTGGGTGAAGTAATATATGAAAAGACAGAATTGAACTCGAGTAAGCTCTTTGTCTTTCACATGAAGGCTCGCTGACAGTTTCTTTCAAGTTGCTCCCTTGTGGTATACAGTAGAGGAACAGTAGGAGTAGAGCGTTTCCCAGCCGCCATGACTCAACCATTCATAACCATTCAGACATGAACAGGCCTGTAGTTTTTTGGAAGTGATGTTTCAGCATCTCCTCTGATGGCAAGACGGCTCGTAGTAACATGAGTAGTGCTGCTGTTAAACTGGAGCACGAGAGTTTCGTAGTGTGTGTAATCATTGGCCAGATTTCCTTTTCTTTCTTTAACATGACCGTGTTATTCCAGATGTCAGCGGTCTCATGTTTACCCGCAGAAACAAATGTACTGGCCACAGCACATTCTGCAGACTGAGTGCACATTAATGCGCCAAAGATGTTTCCCCCCCTTTTACATTTATGTTATCCACATATTTGAAGTTTTAGTGTTGTTTTTGTGCTGGTAAGTTTAAGTTTGCAGTGTTTGTGAAATCTGCTATCAGTCATTTTATCTGGATGCACCACTTACCCCAAAAGATTAGCCTGATAGTGGATTAAAGAGTTAAAATGAGAGAATATTTCAACAGTTTTCTTAACAATCTAATTTATGTCATTTGTGTTTTTTTTTTTTTGAGGCTGGAATCATTTTCTGCTCACAAACACAAGCAGAACGACTCGAGTTTCAGCAGCACAGCAAGATGCCATCATTGTTTCCTTCGACATGCACATTCTCTCCCCGTCCTGCTCTCTCTCTCTCTCTCTCTCTCTCTCTCTCTCTCTCTCTCTCTCTCTCTCTCTCTCTCTCTCTCTCTCTCTCTCTCTCACACACACACACACACACAGAAACAGGAAAATAAGAGCGCATATTTAACTCCTGTGGTTTTATGAGTTTGCTTAAAACCAGCATGACTCACACCTTAAATTCCTCCACGATTACACTTCCAGTTCTCTCAATGTCAGCTTTCCTCTTCCACTCTCTTTTCCTCAAACTCTGCCCGCTTTGGTTCATCCTCTCCTCTTTTCATCCTCTCCTCCTGACCTCTCTCACCCTTTCATCCTGCCCTCCCGATCTCACTCTTATTTTGGCTCCAAACGAGCGCTGACCTCCACGTCGTGGAGGTCCGCTCATTAGTCAGACAGATGTACAGTATGTTTGTGGTTGTGTGTTTCAACGGGCTGACAGTCCAGTGTGGAAAAGTGTGTGTGAAAGTTAAGAACCTTTATTTTAATTGGCTATGTTATGTCTGCATGAAGAAATGGTGAGGAACCCTCCATACGCCTCATCCAGTGTCTTGGAAACCAAGTCAATATTGACCATGTTAGCTGTGGTCACTGGCTATTAATAGGGGAAAGTTATGCCATATAAGGTTATACAATTTGGTTTACTCTCAGTCTGGCTGGGTTTTATATCATAATATCAATTATAGGTCTCTGCTGCCAAATATGCAGCTCTCAGCTACTACTACACTTTTCCTAGACGGTGGACCAACACGAGTGTGTGTGTGAGAGTGTGTGTGTGTGTGTGTGTGTGTGTGTGTGTGTGTGTGTGTGTGTGTGTGTGTGTGTGTGTTTACACAGTGGGCAGCTGCCAGGAGCTACAGCTTTCCAAAGAACAGAGAGAGCAAGAGAGAAAATAGAGAGAATGAAGGAAGGAAGGGAGAACGCGAGCAGAAGCACTGCAGCGCTCCACTCCCCAGGACCAACTCTCAGATCATGTTATCCAGGTAGTGAAGTGTGTGTGTGTGCTGAGGGACTGTAGCTTATAGTCGAGCGAGGCTTTGTTCAGCTGCAGCAGAGCATATTTGAGTCATCCTGCCAGCAGCGGTGGGCTTCATGCTTTTAGCGTTGCTGGGATCTTTTGGAGTTTTTCATGTTGACCTTCAGTAGCATATCAGTGCAGAGCGCCACCAGCCCATCATCATTTTAGTGGTTAGAGGGGCTTGACTGGATTCACCGCGCTGCTATCGGACTGGCTTGTTCTTAAGGTAAAGTATTGTCTCTTCAGAGTTTTTAAATGTCAGCCTATGATATATTGAATATTTTATTTTTCTTTTGCAAAGCTTCGCCTTTGTTTATGTCTACAAGTGTGTTGAATTCAGTGGATTTTACATTGAAGCTGATTTTGGAGCAGCCATTTTGTTTGTCTCTTAAACATGACTCACGGTTGATTGTTTGACTGTCCTCCACTGGTCCTCTACGAGAGTTTAGTGTCTTTGCATGTCCCAATTAAAGGAAAGATTCACTTCATTTTATCAAGTCTGTCTTATTGAAACATTCGATGAAACAGTTACTGGTCGCTGTATTTGTTCCTCTGATTTCAGTGTGATCGAGAACAAAATCCACAGTCCTCATTCTGTGGCAAGATGCACTCTGAGGAATTTAATGTCTTGCTCAATCAGCAGGTTAGCGGCTTGCTGCCATTAGCTTGAGCCTGATTTAAGGCCTTAAGCTCTGCCTTTTGATCTGTAATGCTGTCAACATAACATATTCAACATACTACATTTTTATTAGCTACTATTAGCTACTGATTCATGAGTGTGGAGGAGCGCAAATTCAATTTTTGTACATCCTTCTGGAAATCAAACTAGTGATTAATGTGTTTGCCCTACATGTTACAGGCAAATTTGATGAAATCAGATGATGGACTAGGAATCGGCCTCTGTGTGATCTCTGGTCAGATTTTGATGAAACTGTTGTGTTGTTTTGTTTATATTCGTGTGTGAACCCTTGTGACATTCGGCTTGGTCATAAGAGGAGGCTGTGGCTCCATGGTGTCCCACTTAAATCTCAGTGTACTTAAAGTCAGATGCCTGAAGCTTAGTGTCCATCAGTAGGGGCTGCACAGGTGAGAAATACATGAGAGTAAAGCAGGGCGTTGCTGAAAAAGTCCAAGATTGTGCAGTCAGCTCAGTCTGAGTAAATACATTGAACAGGCCCTGTTGTTCCAGGTGGTGTAGTGTAGGTGGGGGAAGAGACAGTCAGTGTTGATGTTGCCAGGTGCTGATCGTCATCGCACGTATCCATGCATGATGTCATTTACTGTGAAACTGTGATGCAGGGCTGGCAGATTTATTCTTGGCTGATTTTTTTCTAATGAGATAACATGTTAAAGAGGTTACATTAACACACATTTGGAGGATTTGTATAAGTGCTGTGATTAAGACAAAGAGACTAAAAATGGATGTGCCAGTAATGTACTGAGGGTATCCATACAATTTATAACGATATGAACATGTACATCTTAAAGCCAAACAAACCAATTAAATACATTGTTTTTTAATCAATAATTCACATTATTGATGATAAAAAAGAAAATGAAAAATGGTGTTCTGTAATGCAGATAAGTATAAGCAGTGATCACTATGTCGAATGTGTTCATACAGTTTGATATTTTAGTGGAAAACTGTACTGATATTTTCCTACAAATGTGTTTTGTCATGGAAAAGAAGACCTGACACGAGACTGATTTTGACAGGTGGAAGGACACACACACACACACACACACACACACACACACACACACACACACACACACACACACACACGGCAGGAGACAACAGAACAGGAGGGTAATGATGTAGATGCTAGAAATAGCTCTTATCCTTGTTGAGGAAAGTTGTGTGTGTGTGTGTGTGTGTGTGTGTGTGTGTGTGTTGGATGGTTCGACCATCCAGTTCGTCAGTTTCGTGGAGCCGTCCACTCCTCAGCAGCAGCAGCTCCTTCCTCTGGGAATCTGGCTTCGGTTTAGCAGCACTTTTCCCAGGGTACAGGTCAGTGAGGATAATTTTAGCGAGTAATCTCAGTGTGGTCTGTCGGGCTGCATTAGACCTAAAAATGTTGGGTTTGGGGCGTGGGACGCTGCTTAGCCTGCTTAAGCAATATCACCCAAAGATTTACTGCTCTGTTTTGCCTGACACAGCAAAGGGATGGCATCAGTAGTTGGTGTCAGTGTACAGTTAATGGTAAAATTTGAACTGCATGTTTCTAAGACATGCTATTGAAATGAAAGCTAATATTCTATCATAACAGCTGATTTGGTTTCTAAGCACCTTAAGCCCAAATTGTTGCCACTGGCCTGAATTGTGTCTCTGGACTGGCTCTCTGAATATCACTGGGAGCTGCTTGAGCATTCTGGGATGTGTAGCTGTAAGAGACTAAGCAAGAGGATGTTTCATAACAACATGGAATTTGTTTTTCTTGTGACTTAGTTTGTGTTTGACGCTCTGTACATGTGTGAGGAATGCTTCGTGTGCGTGCGTGTGTGTGTGTTTGTGTTGGGGCTGTCGCTGAGTTTTCATATTTCCAGCAGGAGGTAGAAAACCACTTAAGCTGACAGTTTGCTTTTAGAAACAGCTTTACTCGTGAGGAAAACCCTGTACTGTGTGATGGGTGTGTGCATGTGTTTGTATGAGTTTACCAGCATGAGTTTTAGTACCTTTCAGTAGACTTCACTCTCATTTGTTCAGGGATATTTTGCATGGCTATCCATTTCAGCCTTTATTCACATTCATAAACAACATACGAGGAAGTGCTGCACCACAATACTGTATATGATAATAACTGAAGTCTAATGTGTTAAATACCACATGTTTACACGTTGACAAACAGCAGTGAAATATGAGATATTATTCTGTGTATCAAGCCATTTCTTTATCATCTGTCACCGTTCTTTTCCTCCTCTCTGTGCTGAATTAAATGTTTATTTGTGTCACATGATCTTGTTTCTTTTCCTCGTTTCCAGCACTATATTAGAGGAGGAGAAGCTCCAGCAGAAGGAGAGGAACAGGATGGAGATGAGGAGACAGGTCACTGTTTCTTGGGACTCTGGAGGGTCTGACGAAGCACCGCCAAAAGTAAGACGCTACTACAGCACGTGTGTGTCTGTGTCTGTCTGCGTGTGTACGTCTGTATGAGTAAAACAGGTGCAGTAACAAGGAGTGTCTGCTGTGTTTGTGCTGTCTGTTGTGCGACACCCTGATCATCGCAAGTCCTCTGCACTCGCTAGTTAGGGACTGCAGCCTCTGTGAGATGCTTTCATGTGCAGTTAGTGATATATTTTCTGTTGTCTAATGTTTTCATCAGCATTCTTTCATGAATTGATTCTTGTTTTGCATCTGAAATGCTGCTTGTTTTTTGTCAATGAGCATCTTGTCTTACATTCTCGTATGATAATCGTCCTGTGGTGGACAGGTTGAGGTTGATGTTACATTCTCGTAGATCAGAAGAAAGGAGACTGACTGGGTTTGTGTTATATGCATACGCCGTGAACTTTGTGAATGATAAGCTTTTACAAATATGGCTTTACTTTTTAAATTGTTCTTTATTGCAAGTCCATAAACCCTACCCCCACCCCCATCTCCACTTGTGCCATCCCACCTCACAGCTTGTTTCCCCAGCTGCTGGCTGCTCCACCCTCCCGTACTGCCCCCGTGCCCCTGCTGTTAGCATCTGTTCGCTGCTTCTCTGGGTTACAGCTAAAGCCATATGTACTGAACAGCAAATTTTTTTTAACCTTCAGTGATGCATTTTGCCCTTTATCCCTAATCTAAAGTAGGGATGTTCAAAAGGACTAATTTCCCTAACGATTAAACACAATTTTAACTTAAAGCAAGAAGACACTCAGAAAACAGTCAAAATTGAGCGTAATTTAATGAACAACATTAAATATTGTCTGAAAAAATATTGCGAATAGCGGAAGAGCCATTTTCAATGAATTTCAATGTCCTGGATAAATGAGAGAAATTCCAGCATGTAGAGTTCAAATGTTTTCAAGACTTATTCTGGACACTACGACTGAGTCTTCAGCTGATTTTTCCTGATAAAGGGGTCACAGTAATTACTGAATAAGGGAAACCCCACCGTGCATTAGGAACACATTATCCTGTAATGTAAATGTGTGCATTCATAAAATAATAATAATAAGTTCAACCAACTAGTGTCTCTGGTGGCAACTGGCTAAAATCCACATGTCGACCAATGGCGCTCATCCTTAACTTAAAATTAGTTGCAGCTTTCAGCGGATGCTTATTTGTTTGTTATTTGACAAAAGGGATAAAAATGTTTTCTGGGAGCTAAAAGTCTTGGCGCTGGTGTTTGCTGTTCAGAGACGCAGCCGCTGTATGGCTTTGGTTTCCACTTGTGTCTGTGCTTTGCTTCTCCCTGTCTCTCTAACCTGTCTACTCTGTACCTCTGTCTTATGATATCTTCTTTATTTCCATTTCTCCTTCCACTACCTTTGTGTTTCTGTTTGCAGCCCAGCCGCCGTCCCTCCCTGCAGCCCACCTTCAGTTTGGATTGTCTTTCTGCTCCTTCTCCTCACCACCATTGCCATCCAAACCAGCGCTTTGCCTCACAGCTTTCCCTCTGCCTTGGAAACCCTCATCCTTCGTCTCCCTGCACCTCTTCTCACCCCCCCGCTCCTCCACTCTACTCCTCATCTCTGCAGTTTCCCCATCACTTTTCCTCTTATCCCGATCCTCAGCCTCAGTCACCTCCTCTTCAGAACAGCACTCACCACTCCCAGCACAACACGGAGTTGAATCCTGAATCCAAAGCTCATCCCAGCTTGTCCCTACAGTCTCAGGCTAACTTCTGTTCTCCACCTCACACCAGTTCAGACAGCCCGTCCACTGGCAGCTGCCCCCACAAGACAAATCCCCCCACTAACGGCCACCTGCTCTGTTCATCCCAAACAAAGTTAAACAGCTCACACTCCCATCCCTGGCTCTTCTCCCCCCTCCTTTCCCAGCCTGGTCCCAACCTTAACTCTCTGTCCTGCAGTCCTGTTTGTCCCCACGCCCTCCAAAACATTCAGCACAAGTCAAATTCTGATTTTAAAACCCTGCTGTTGCCCAGCTTTCACTCTGGCTGCCAGACTATTCCCAGTACCCCACTGCAACCTGACTCTGACCCCCGGCACCAACTCCCTGCTGTGCAGTCACGTGGGAGGCCCCCACTGGTCCCTCCTGCCCCCCTCACTCTTTCACACACAGAGAGAGTCCCCTTTGCCTTTACTCTGTCCTCCACTCACCACCATCCACCCAGTCGAATGCCAAGTGTCCCTGTTACCACCCATCCACCTTTTCCCACCCCCTGCTCTGAAAGACCCATGTCCAGACCCTTGAAGGCAGGTGGTGTACTGTTAACACTGCACTAAAGCAGTTTTTAGTAACTTAAACAAAGCCGTGTGTGTTCATCAAAAAAAAAAAAAAAGTTGCAACATTCTTGGTGTGAAAATGTCCGGAGGGATTTAAAGGAGAATTTCTAGATTCAGACACTTAGAAGTCAAAATTCAATTAGGTGTTATTTGTTTCATCAGGACTGTGCAGGTGTGATTTGATGAGGTTTGATTGACAGTAGCCTGCCAGTTGTCTTTTTTTTTGAGCCCTGCTGACTTTGAATCAGTGATATGAGCACAGACCACACAGCATAGACCTAAAACTCTAGTGTGAAATAACTTTTCTAAACATATTGATTTCCAATTTCCAATTGTTGCAACATTTTTTGGATGCACGGCTTTAATATCATGTCTGACTAAACTCAATCTTTGCATCATTAATTGTAACAGAGTGCAGTGATGTTTGATGCTTCAGTGCTCGTTAACACCAGTGACTGTAAGCTGGCCTGTCAGTGCTTCGCCCGGTGGCATGCTCATCTCCGGCACGCTGGACATGCCGTTGAATGCAGATAAACGTATTTGCGTCAGGCATTGTGTTGATGTGTCCTCAGATGAATGCACCCTATTTCTAGCCTGTTCAGGATGCCTGTCATGAACCATAGATCCAGCAGTCTGTCCCACCTAACACATGTGGAACTGAAATACGATATATCGTGGACAAACAAGAGAACGCAAATATTCATAGGAGAGACAAAAGGACTCCTGTGGTCAGCCTTTAAATTGCACTGCAGTTTCAATGAATAGAATGAGTGTTTTTCACTAATGCTGCTATTTAATGCAACAACTTTTCCACTGCCTAGCTCCAGGTCTCAGCCACGTCCAAGGGGAGAAACCTCTGTAACATATATTATAATTCAGTGTAATGCTGTGGGCCTGCATTGTGTACTTACATTTGACCCATTGAAGCT
Source organism: Chaetodon auriga (assembly GCF_051107435.1). NCBI lineage: Eukaryota > Metazoa > Chordata > Actinopteri > Chaetodontiformes > Chaetodontidae > Chaetodon > Chaetodon auriga. The sequence goes on from NC_135081.1 coordinate 13,235,100, forward strand.
TGTAAGAATGTGTAAAGCCTCAGATTGAGACCGTTACTATAAATAAATGAAGAGCCAGCTAAAAGGTCCGTCTGTGCTGAAGCCTGTTTATACAGAGCTGGCTTTCTGTCACCTTGACCTAGCTGTTGGGTGCTGGCCAGTAGTGGCACACATGAGCTTGTTTTGGGAGGTGACCCCGAACGTTAAGTCCTCTTGCTGAACTGTAACACCAGCCCGCCGCTCGCCCACGTGCCCTTTTTCTTCCGCAACCCTGATTCCAAAACAGTGTGATACTCTGCAAATCCTTTTTGACATATGCTCTACTGAAAACAGTACAAATATCAACTTCTTGATTTTTGTAAATATATGCTTATTCTGAATTTGATGCAGCAACACCTTTCAGACAAGTTGAAGACCCTCCTGGTGCAGAGCGTGTTTTCACTGGTGTGTCTGTGTGGGAGTCGGCGACTTGTGCCCCAGAGCGTGAAACAGGAAGTAAAAAGAAAATCTTAATTACGCTGTGCCACTCAACATTCCTAAGATTCTTCATGGCGTTATGTCATGCACAACAACAGGTTAATTTTAGAAAGACCCCCAATTACTCTGTGTCCAAAATGTGCCGCCCTGAAATTGTTGTTGTACAATCTGTTTGACTAAAGATAATGACAAATTTCTGTCAAATAGATGAAGAGCTATAGAAAATGCAGAGCAGCTGTACTGCTCGTAGTCTGCAGGTTATTTTCTCTGCCAGTAGATGGCGCATACTGGCACTTCTACAGGAGTAAATTGATGATGCTGTTACTTGTTTTGCCAATAAATGATGCATCATTTATTCGCTCATTCATTCTTACATTCAGTTATTCATCCAGAAGTTTCCAGATTGTAACCAGTTTCTGTCGTACCCTGCTGTGAGGTCTCGTCTCATGAACCTCACCTTCCAGTCTGTCTGTTGTCGCTGTCTTTATCTTTCTAGTTTTAAACTGGGTATTCTCAGCGAAACCTCCCGCTACCACGGGGCTGTGATTCTGTTTGGGTCAGATTTAAACCTCCAACCTACAATAACTGTTGTTGAGGAGCCTTGTGTCGGTCCATGGGTGAACATGCTGAACGTCTCCCTCTCTGAGAGTTTTTAAGCTCCCGTTTGTCTCGTCCTCAGTTTGTCTTGTCTGCTTCTCTTTGTCCTTCCTACTTTTTTCTTTTTTCTTTCCTTGTCTCCCTCCCTCCGTCCGTCCCCGCTGTCTTTCTTTTCTGTCTGTTTCCCTCCCTGTGTGTCTTTGTGTCTTGCTTTCGGAGGTGTGGTCCAGAGAAAGCTACTATGAGAGGATGTGGAAGGTAGAGGTTATAACACTGTTGTGCTAGAAATGAGCTCTGTGTTAGACAAGCTTAAATCATTAAGAAAAATGTCTCCAGTCATCCTACGAGGGGAAACTGTTCATCAACTTTCAGCAGCTTCATCTCAACAAATCACCAGAAACCAAGAGAAGAAACAAGGCTGTGGGTTCACCAAGCACTTCTGTTTTTAGCCACTGGTGCCCAAAGCAAAGGCACAGAAAAGAATAGAGACGAGAGACTCGGCTGCTCCTTCAGCCAGCAGCGTTCTGCAGCGACCGGGAGTCAAACTTTCTCACGGGTTGTGATGCAGAATGAAAATATTTCACACCACACTTTCTTCTTTAAACCTTTTCAGCAGCCACACATCTTTTTTTTCTTTCCAAATCAGAAAAAGCAGTGCTTTAAAGAGAGGTCTTTGGTGAACGTGCAGCCGTAACACTTAATACACGCCTGCATAACATCTAACCAGAGATTCTCCTGGTCGTGTCTCCCCGACTGTAACATAGTTCATACCGGTCATCCATGTGTCGATGTTTGTAACATAGGGACAGTAGTTCAACTAACAGCTTGCTGGACTTGCAGCCCAGTGGGTGTTCCCTGTTTTGATTGACAGCTAACCCAGCCACACAAACAGCTCCTGGAGGTTTGTGTGTTGAATGTCTGAATGACCCAGTGTCCTGGCTTCTGCTGTTCAATTGGGGAAAAAGATGGACTGGCATTGTAACTGCATTTTTGTTTCCCCCCTCTGTCTTTCTATTTCTCTCAACTTCTACCTCCCCGCCCCCCTCCCCCCGCCTGTCTGTCTGCCTGTCTGTCTGTCTGTCTGTAGCCTAGTAGACCAGGCTATCCCAGTCCTCGCTCCAGTGAAGGTTTTTACCCCAGTTCTCAACATCCTGGACACTATCAGGTACGCAGATAAACTCCACAGATTGACTAAATCCTGTTTTGGCTACTGTTCTGCTTGATATACAGTTAAATAACTCATAATGAGGACGTAATAGTCTAGTCTGCAGCATTCACAAAGGTGATTCAGAGTGCTTTAAATGAAGTATTTCAAAGAACGAATAAGGGATTAAATATGACAACACAAATCGAAAAGATAGAAACCATTTAAAGATCGGTTAAAAGAATAAAAACTGAAATAAATACATGAAATAAACGCAAGATACATGAGGATGTAATGATGACAGACTAACAGTGTGACTTTGTCCCCCCCCCGGCTCAGATGGCAGGGTACCCCGGCCCTCATACCCTCCCCTCGGTGCCCAGCGCCCTCTACCCCCCACAGGCTGCGATGCTGGACACACACCATGCGCACACACACCCCCGCCACCACGTCCACACACACTCGCACGCACAGCACCTTCCCCAGCCGCATGGACACGACATGGCACTGTGGGGCTCTGCGATGGAGGTAGGAGGCCAGTTTTACACCCGTGTGTACAGACACACACACACACACACACACACACGCATACACACATTTTGCAGCCTTTAGCCTTAAGATACCGATCACTGGAAAATGAACCACCTGCATTATGAGTCCAGTCCACAGATTTACTTAATTATTCAAATATTTAAATGGTACAAATGAACATCCCATTGACATCCATTATTTTTAGTGTATGTGTCCATCAGTTCAGCCTCTCATCAGTCTGGTGTATGTGTCTGTCCTGTGTGTGTGTGTGTGTGTGTGTGTGTGTGTGTGTGTGTGTGTGTGTGTGTGTGTGTGTGTGTGTGTGCATGTTTCTCCTCATCTGTGACTCTGTATGTGTGTGTTTGCGTGTGTGTCTGTGTTGGTGTGCATGCCTGTTGCTGTGTTTGTCTATTGTTGCATGTTTGTATTTGTGTGTGTGTGTGTGTGTGTGTGTAGGACAGGGCAGTAGACATGCAGCAGTGTGTAGGCCAGCAGTGCCTGTTAATGGAGGAACAGCTGATGATACAACAACAGCAGATGGAGGAGGACCAGAGGTGGCTGGAGCAGGAGGAAAGGCTGCTGGTAACACACACAGCGCACACATTGGAAAATACACACTTAAACAAACACAACGCTGAGGACGCAGCAGTGCTTCTAACTCACCTGAAACATTTGGCTCATGTATTATGAGCAATTATTTACACAGCGCGAAAATCTTTTTGTATTTCAGAGGCAAATGCATGAAGGTTTGCTGATAAGCAGCAACATTTCACTCCAGAGAAGCAGAACACAGAGAAACGGCGCCATGAGTTCCTCTTTTGTGTGATGTTGTTGTGCATGGTGAGGTGTGTTATCGTTACCTGTGATCCGAAGCTGTCAGTTCTGTCATGCATGTTGTCGTGTTTTGTGAGTTTGTTAACGGACTCTGTGAAATTCATCAGTATTAATGATTATAATAAAACGTCAAAGCTGAGTAGATCTGACATCTGCAGCAGTTTGAGCCCTGGATGGCGTTGACTAGTGACTGTTAAACATGGTGTATGCAGCGTGCATATGCACTGAGAAAGAAAGATCTTCTTTGGCTCAGTCACTGATCTTGTCGGTAAAATATGTAATTTTTTAGCGAATATTTCTACTTGCCAAGATTTTTTTTTAAATACTTCCTGTTCCTTACTTCCTATTCTGGATTTACCTTCTACCATAGCCATCTCCCTGGTTCATGTTAGCAGTGGAGTGCCAAATGGTTGTGAGTTATTGGACTGTAAATTCATTATGACTGACTTACTGTTCCAGGAAAAGTCACACACACACACACACACACACACACACACACACACACAAAAGTGAATGAAGGCAGTGTTTGTTGCTGTTAAGTGTGAAAAGTGGCGCTGCTGATGGGAGACCCTCGATCATAAAGACGGGGAGGAAAGATTAACGTTTTATGTCGGATGCATATTTCTGTGAGCACTGATTGAAGGAGCTGTCTGGGGTTTTTGTACAAGAATTTCATTGTGCGTGTGTGCGCGTGTGCATGTTTGTGTGTGTTTGTGAGTTTGTAGGCAGGTGTGGCCTGTGTGAATTCCAGGCTAATGATAGGCTTAGAGAATCTGACAGCCCAGTCAACAGTCTGTCTTTGACCCATAACCACGAACTGACAACACACAAGATTACTGAAAAGCCGTGTGTGTGTGTGTGTGTGTGTGTGTGTGTGTGTGTGTGTGTGTGTGTGTGTGTGTGCGCGCGCGTGTGCGTGTGCGTGTGTGTGTGTGTGTGTGTGTGTGCGCGCGCATGCGCGTGTGTGTGTGTGTGTGCGCGTGTGTGTGTGTGTGTGTGTGTGTGTGTGTGTGTGTGTGTGTGTGTGTGTGTGTGTGTGTGTGTGCGCGTGCGTGTGTGTGTATGTGTGTGCTGGCTGGTTTTTATAACACTGTCACATCAGGGAGGGGCGAGAGAAAGGGAGGAGAGAGGAAGAATGGTTTGGGAAAGAAGGGCAGACATGCTCGCAACACTGATGGCTCGTTGGCAGCAGCTCCATCCCTCCTCCTCCTCCTCCTCCTCCTCCTCCTTCCCTCTCTCCATGCGTCAGAGTCAGATATAAGTGTGTTGGAGGCAGGAAGCTGGAGTTGAATCTGAATTCTTGTCTTTATGAAGTTGCTGGCACAGACGAGGATACGGGCGAGTAGAGAGACAGGAAAGCCCTCAGACAGCTGTAGAGAGAGATACAATAAGATCAGATCCAGATAGCATCACAGACACAACACCTCCAACATCTCGGACACAAACGGGTCATCAGACCATTTTGATGAACTCAGTGGCAATGCTGGTCTTCAAGTCCTGTCTTGGAAAACTGGTAGGCAGCAGAGAGTGGCTGGATACTGTGTGTGTGTGTGTGTGTGTGTGTGTGTGTGTGTGTGTGTGTGTGTGTGTGTGTGTGTGTGTGTGTACACAGGTGTTTGTATGTGGTTTTATTTTGGCTTTGTGCCAATTAAAAAAGTTTTGTTAAAGTTGGAGAAAGTTTGTTTATGTGTAGGAGAAGTCCGTCTTTGGATCTTGTGTATCTGTGCAGTGTGTTCCTGTTTGTATCTAAAATCTCACGCAGGGAGACTGTTTGGATGCGTTTTGCTCGTGAGGTTTTTTTTTTTTTAGTGCGAGCTTCACTGTGATTCACTCATTCATTTCCTCATTCACAGAATCATTGTCAGACTTCAGATTAAACCTGGATGGCTCATATTCACTTCCACCTTAATCAAATTGTCAGTTATTTAGTAATTATATGGTGCTTCTTGTCGTGTCTTGTCGTGGCTGCAGATGGCAAGTATTTGATGGTGAAATATTGTTAACAATCTTTAGCCAATCAGTGAATCTGCTGGTTTAAGTGACCAAGTTTGCACCATATAATGCACCCGAGCTGGTGGCATGCCATAAAAAGGTATTTGTCTCAGCAAATCGCAGGAATCAAAATCCAATACTGCTCGTAAAGTCCCAAACAGAAAAGCAACGTGACTCACTGTTCATAGGAAAACCAATCAGGATGATTTGACATGACTGTGAATGCAGAACGTTTGTCTCTGTGAATCTCTGATCGGCAGCAAATTGAAAAGAAACCAGTTTAAATACTGTTGATGTATGCAGGCGTCATTTTTATGTCTGTCTGTGTGTCTTTAGAAACCAGACTCTAGAAGTTCTAGAGGAAGTCTGGACAGAGAAGACGGGGGACTCCAACCACCAGTAAGTCACTTCTTTTCATCAACAGCTGTTTTCTGTCTCCACCTGTGTCACTGTGAGCTGCTGCTATGGACGCACGCAGCAGGACAGTGACAGCGGCTGAACGGTCCTGGATGGATCTCTCCTGAACAAACTGTACTTCATGTGGCCTTTGTCTAATTTTCTCTGTCATGACAATTTGCCGCTCCGACCACATGAAGAGGGGAAGTTATTTTTCTGAGCTGTTTGTGTTTTTAAGAGAGGAGGATGTCTGCTGAAGACGAATGTTGACGGAAGTCCACGTTCTGGACTCCCTGCGATTGGCTGCGGCGTGTGTTTGTTTTGATTAGAGCCGAGAGGATTGATATCGGGACAGGAAGTGACCTGTTGGGGGGGGGGGGGTCAGCAATGAGGGGTCAGTGGATTCCCACAACATCTCCAGTTATTAATAAACGCTGTTAGAAGAATGTGTCTGTCCTCATCTGTCTGTTGCAGTGTTGCACACAGTAACTCAGCATGCTGCTGGTCTGGAGCTAACTGTGCTCTGCTCAACTGCAAACTAGATAATGTCGTCCATCAGACCTTTAATGCAACTGTATCCCAAAAGCTGGACTCTCAAGAGCTGAACACAGAGTTGTATGTTGACGTCTGTTATGTTCCTGATGCCAGCAGAAGTAAGTTGTTGTAGCAGTCTGAAGTTGCCACGGCCAGATATTTCTGTCTCTGTAATTCATCTCTATGCTTGTCCTGCTCCTCCCATTTGAATGGCTGTGGTTTGTGGTGGGAAAATCTCCCTCGTTTCTGTGTGTGTGTGTGTGTGTGTGTGTGTGTGTGTGTGTGTGTGTGTGTGTGTGTGTGTGTGTGTGTGTAAAATGCTGTAGTAGAGTATTTTTGAGTGTCGGTGGTTGTCAGACCACAACACTCTGGTGGCACAGAGGCTTAGGAAGCCCTCTGTACTGTTTTCTCACACAGAGAAAACAACAAAGATTCAGTCATAATGCAACAAAGTAAATATCCACCATGCCTGGCACCACTAGAGACTTTTGTGGGACCATTTGTGCTCACAACCGTCAAATCATAAAGACTTGCTGCAGGATCTTTTTCTCGTTTTGAACGGGTAGCTCTAACAAGGGAAACCCGTTTTTGTTATCCCTGTGCAGCCACACGCAATATTTTTGTTAACATAAGTAACACAGACCACACACACCACTGAAAACAGCTCCTCGGCTGAGAGCTCGCTGTGTTTTACAAGAACAAATTGAGGCGCCGTGTCGTGTGACAGGAAAGTTAAGTTGGACCCTCTGAACGGTTCAGGACCAGCTGGTGGTTTTTGCTTGTGAACTTCTAATTTCCTGTGGATTCTGATCATGTGTGTGACTGAGCGTATGCTAACCCATTGTTTTGTTATTGTGTTTGTGCAGACAGGAAACCAGCACATATACCAGCCCGTTGGAAAACCAGGTAATAGACAGGCCTGCAACAGTCTGTAATTACAGTCACACGACCACTATTGTTTTATTCTCTCCTCTTTCTGTCTCTTCATCTCCCAAAGTATGCAGTGCACACATGTAGCGTTACACAGCTCTGTTAAGCTCTTACTCACTCTCTGTGTACAGATTCTGTATCTCCCACCACCAGCAGATAGTCTCACCCTGTGTGTGTCAATGTCTGCTTGCACAGTTTACAGTCTGTTGCCACGATATGAAGGATCTGATTGTGAACTTTGCAGCCTGTTGGCCGGCTAGCGAGCTAACCGACCTCTGTTTATATGGACTCAGACAGCATGTCGAGCTCAATATGTCGTGTGCTCCAAGCGTGAATGTACCCACCCTGCAAGCAACCGCATACAGAGAAGATATAAAAACATTCAGCTTAGAATAGTTCACAGTTTTTGAAGGACAGTTTTATTTATATGTACAGTATATATAACAGGGTTTTTTTGCCAGCACACTCAAAACCTTTATTCCTTTGGTTTTCATTATTGGATTAATTATTTTCATCTAGAGCTGAAACAATTAGTTCATTAGTCAGTCTAGAGGGAATTAGTTGGCAGCAATTTTTGATTATGGAGTAGTTTCAGATGTTTAATCAAGCCTAAGAGCTCCTCAGATGTGAGGAGTTTCTGCTTTTCTGTGTTTTGCACTTTCAATTGAATATATTTGGGTTTTTCACAATTACATCACCCTTTTTCATGGATCAAATGATTAATGAAAATAATCTTTAGCTGCAACTCTACAGTGATGTTAATGTGAGCGACCACATCAGCAAGAGCTGCTGATGAATGTAAAAGTACAACCTGTCCTGAACCTGAATGAGAAGGTAAAACTGAGGAGAAATATTTTTCAACTTTAATGTGCTGTTTCCTGCAGAGCATGCAGCCCCCCCAAAGAAACCTCCTCGACCGGGGGCCCAGAGCCAGGTGGGCAGTCTGGCCTGTCTAAATACTGGAGACAGTTACAACGATGGAGTCAAGGTACACGCACGTACAGTAATACACACAAACACAAAGCAAATATACTTGCACACAAATCTGCATAGAGACACGAACACTTCAGAGTATACAGAAACGACCTATTGACACAGATGCACCAAATATAGGTTGCATGTTTCTTAATGCTTCGAGCATTAATATTTTCTTCTTTTCCTGTGGCTGCTCCCTCTCCCTCTCTCCCTCCCCTCCTCTTCCTCCCCCTCCTCCTGCACTCTGCCTTACTGTTGACCCTAGCCCTGGCGGGTAAGCAGCACACTGCCTGCGTGTGTTTACTGTGCGTCTTGTCTGCTCATCGTTGTCCTTTCTTCCGACACTTCTTTGACTTCTCTGTCCAACAAATCGAATCATCTGTAGTGTTTTCACATAAAGATCTAAACTTTTAATCTTTCAGAGTCAGATTTCTTCTGTCTCTTTCCCTCCAAATTAACACCCAAATCTACATATTTGTGTTAGTTCTCATAGTGGAAATTCTTCAGAATTCTTTAGAAAACATTAATGCAACTAAATATGCACTAATCATGTGGTATATCTGTTTGTATCAGTATGCTACTGCCATCTAGTGACCAGAGTAGAGAAGTACATGTAACAGTATTTTAAGTTTTGTTTAATATTCTTCTTCTGTAATTATGTAAAAAGCAGTTTTGTGTAAATTGAAATGATTTCTCTTTGTCTTCCACGTTTCTGCCACATTCTTCTATTTATGATCATGAGACTGTTTTGATGTTAGAAGGCTCATTGTCTCAGCTTGTTGTCTGTGTGTTATTCTTACAGACCTGCAGGTCTGTTCATTATTCAGCCTGTCGCTCATTGCTTCTTGTGCTCTCACGCTTCAGCTGCAGCCCCAAGAGATAAGCCCGCCCCCCACCGCCAACCTGGACCGCTCCAATGACAAGGTGTACGAGAACGTGACGGGACTGGTCAAAGCTGTGATCGAGATGTCGAGCAAGATTCAGCCGGCTCCTCCAGAGGAATACGTTCCCATGGTCAAGGTACCCGAGGCACTCAGTGCAGCTTTTAAACTCCTCAGTGTTTCTCAGAGGCCTGCTGGATTTTCATTTTTTCTCTCTTGAGCTGCAGTCATTGACCTTAACACTTGAAAGAAGTACAAAGAGTAGATCTGTTCTGTTTATGCAGTTTGTCATCTTCCCTTCACCACTCTGACACCCTGCTTTGATTAACACCACACAGCTCTTCAGATGGCGACATTTTCCTGATGAATAATTTGTGATTCATCTGTTAACAAGACCAGTCATCTCTAATCTGAATCAGCTGTTTTCTAAATCACTCTTTCACACGTTTTTCTAAATGTGCATGTATAAGAGCATACAGCATTTTTCTGCCTCTGCACTGACGACAGCCATGAACGAAGGAATTGTGTTTGCGGGTTGTCCGTAAACCTGTCTGTCCTATTCTCAGGAATACAGTTTCTCAGGGAATTTCTTCAAATTTGGCCACAAACGTCCGTTTGGACTCAAGGATGAACAGATAAGAGTTTGTTGGTCAAAGGTCACTGTGACCTCACAAAGAATATTTTTAACCATAAATCAAGAATTCATCTGCTGATTTTGATAAAATGTCACACAAATGTCTCATTCAATGTCTCATTCTGCAACCCAGAAGGGCAGATTGTGACCATATTTCACATTTGGATTGGTGACGCTGATCTTGTTTGTCAACCTTGAAGCTGTGCTGATTGACTCACTTTTTACAATTTGTAGCTTCTTTGCAGCAGCATCCTTATTTGAAGCATCCTAGTCCACCACAAGCTCATTGTTTCAGCTGATACTGAGCTTCAGGTGATTGTTGTCGCAGCATGTGATGAAGCTCTCTATCAGTCCTCTGTGCTCCTCTAAAAATAGTCTCTAAGTGAAGACAGCAGGTTTCTCACTGGAAATGATTCACTAGACTTTTACACGTCAATACAGCGATGAATAAACACTTAGTACCTTTTATTATATTCCTTCAAAGTCTTCACTGCACATATCACATGAGTCTGAACAGACATGGATGGAAATGCGTCTTGACTGGTCAGTGGAGGCAAACAACCATGAGGTGTTAATCCTGGTTTTTAAACACCATGTAAATTCTTCTCCTGATTTTCTCTCTGTTTGTATCATTTTGTCTGTGTTTCAGGATGTGGGTCTGGCATTGAGGACATTATTGGCCACGGTGGATGAGACTCTGCCACAACTTCCCGCCAGTACACACAGAGAGGTAGTAACACACGCTCACTAACCATATACACACACACACACACACACACACACACACTCATGGTCTATCTTGAGCGTTGTGGACTCACTTACATTCTCTTCATATGTTACTAAAGGGTCTTAAATCACACCTTTGCAGAGGTGTTGGTTGGTGTCAGGTTGATTTTTAACGCTCTGCTTTTCTCCAACAGATCGAGATGGCACAGAAACTTCTGAACTCTGACTTGGCAGAGCTGATTGGGAAGATGAAGTTAGCCCAACAATATGTGATGACCAGGTAGGTTCATGTGTTAACATTACAGTATAAAGGATAGTTTCACTCCAGTGGTTGAAGTGGGGAGGCATCATGAGTTAACTGGATATGTTAGTCTGGTCTGCCTGACTCACTGATCCTTTATCTGACTGAGGTTTGTCCAAGCTCTGAAATATCGGGAGGCTCACTGCGCTGTGTGCTGATAAATCTGTGCCGCTGTCCGTGGTGCTGAAGAAACAGATGGATTTGTATTTGTGCATGTTTTTCTCAGTCCCCTCTCTCACTTTCCTCTTGGATCTTTAATATTCTCTTAACAATATACCATAAATACTCAAATCTATACAGTGTTGAAGCCTGTGTCACCTTCATGATCAAAGTGACAAGTAGCAACATGTAGTCGCAGAAGAGCAAGAGGATCATAGAGGCGCTCTGCTGCCTGTAGTGTTTCCTGTAATATCCCTGATGATATTTCTACCATCATTCAGTGTCTGTGCTGCTGAAAATGCACCCACAGACCAACCCACCGCTGTAAAGAAATGTTTTAGGGTAGACATGACCTCAGATCTAGATTTAACTCCAGGTTTAGGCCCACGAAATCGTCTGCGTATAACTAATGTATGCGTGCATGTGTTTGCTCTGTCGTAGTCTCCAGCAGGACTATAAGAAGCAGATGTTGACAGCAGCTCACGCTCTTGCAGTTGATGCCAAGAACCTGCTGGATGTCATCGACCAATCGCGGCTCAAGATGATGGCACACTCCCGCCCACACTAGCCCCACCTCAGCTGAGCTGACCAACAGGAGCTGGTCTGCATCACTGTGGTTACTGTTAGCAGTGGAGGACTAAAGACTCCTGGATTAATGACGTCAATCATGAAATGTGAGAGCTGCTGGAGCTGACTGCTTTATATCAGAGGAGAAAACAACGGCTCCAATGCTTTGACAACAGTCCGTGAAGGATCATTAGATGTTGAATCCTGTGTAAGCTGCGGTAGTCTGTTCATCTGGGATTAAACCCTCCACCACTGTGACTTTCTTAATACAAGAACAGAGCAAAAACACCTCCTGAATCAGGGACTTGGCAGCTTCACTGTTTGGACTGGAATATAATGACGAGAGGAGGAAAAGCGAAGAGGACGAGTGATGACTGTGAGTGACTATGGGTCTGGACTGGAAAAACTGTCATGGGAGCGATTGGATCTGGACCTCACGTCAGGTGGATTAGTCTTAGTGGAATACAACCCTCAAGCAAAGCCATCAGAACCTGATCGGACCGTGTTTGATCTGCAACATATCTGCATGAAACTTCACCGCAGGAAAGGACTTAGACGTCAGCCAGCAGCCGTGTCGGTACATTTGTTGATATCATGTGTGTTGACCCCTTGTCGTGAACCTCCTCCTCAGCTGAAATACCTCCACGTCACCACGGATTCTTTTGAACGGGCAGATCAAACCAGATGTTTTCTGTTCAGCTGCGGAAATTCACAGTGACGACGGTCTTGGTTTGGTTGGAGAAGCAGCCTCCCACCCCTCCATCGCTTCCTCCCGTTTCTCTCTTCCACCCATTCCCATCCTCCCTTCGTCTCTCCAGGTTTTATTTATAGACTCAGAAGTTGCAGAGGAGGAGACGGAGGGACAGATGGGAAAAGCGAATCAAAACTTGAGGACAGTCTATCGCAGGCCTGATGGAAAGGCACGCTTTTCTCCTCTTTCCTCTCTGTTTCACTCACTTTTCTTTCCTTTTGTTCTCGCTGTCCCTCTCCTTCCCAAAGTCTTCCTCAGCTCCTCTCTGAGCAGGTTTTAAAGACTCCAAATGTGAAGAATCCAACTCTGTCTGGGTAAACGCCGCAGACAGGAAACTCCCCACGCGCACTCACTTTATTCTACTCTTTTTATTGGCTGGCTCCATGTTTTGTGTGTTGTTTTCAGCGGTCGCAGTCTTCTTCTTGTGTACTGATATTCAATCCCAGCACTGACTCTGATGAGCAGAAATGAAAAAAAATAAACAAATATCAGAAGGTGGATTTTGAGGATTCAGTCTGTGTGAGTGGATACTTCCTGCTCATCAAGGAGGAAGAGGAGGACATCATGTCTCAGACTGGTCACTGAGCTTGACTCATTTCTGTGAGGACACTGTCTCCTCGTCTTACTTTCCCCTCACCTACAGTCCCAGTATCGTTCAGTTGTTCCTCATATAAGACTGGTGCCACACCTTTAACTGTCCCCTCACCCACCGGTGTCACAAAGTGAATTTACCAGGGGACACAAACAAACCTCACAAGTAACTGGAACCTTTGTGCTTTGATTCCCGGTTTCTGTCAGGTGTAACTCTTTAAATCTGTCCCTCCTAACAACAGGGAAACAAACACACATGAAATGTGGAGCCACATGACTGGAACTCGTCTTGCAGACACAAAACACTGAACTGAAAATACAGCAGATCACACGTGTCTTTGTTAATACTGACCCCACACGGAGTATGACATACTGCTATATGAAATATACTGGCGACTGTACTGGTATAGCATGATATACTTGGTATGGAGAGGAGCATATTTGCACAGCACCAAAAAAAAAAAAAATCCAAACTTTTTTTAACCCTATTTTGCCCAGATTGGATTTCCATGTTTAGCCAGCAATGACACTACCAAATATCTGGGTTTTATGGGGATAAAAAAGGTTAAAAAAAAAAAAAAAAAACAGTCTATTTTATCTCTTGTTGTTGCGTAAATCTGCTCATGTTGGTATATTGTAAGCTATACTGGTGTGTGTCACTGGTGAATTGTACAGAACTCGTACTAGTAAACACTGGTTTTTATTTTGTCTTCTGGGCTAAATCAGCCATCTTGTCAAATAGGAGGAAAAAAAAAAACAATGAAATAAAATAATGATGAAATGGAAATCACGCTGTCCACATTCTTCTCCGTGAGAGGTTTATTTAGAAGCCCTGCATTTCAGGTTTTATATCTCCAGCATGTTTTAAGTTTAATTTAGGTTTTCTGGCTTTCGAAGTCACAGTGCAGCATCTGGAAAATAAATTATTTGAAGACTTTAAGCTAAAACTGACACTTGATTTTAATGATTGGAGCCAAAATTCAGCAAATTGACAAATGCAAAGCCACGTCATACTGCTGTATATATAGTGACCCTCTAAAGTGGTTGTAGACTGTAGTTTGGCCCATCCAGTTAAAGATAGTTACAGAGAGTATTCACATCCATGAGATTTCAAAGGAAACATAAGTGCTACAGCAATGCCCAAAACCAGTCTTTACACGATACCTTATATTACATTATATTCAGCATTCATCACTTTTCCACACAAAGCAGCAGTGGAACTGAGCTTGTGGTTTCCACAGCCTTTGATCCTCAGCGTGACAGCAGTAATAACACACCGACCGTGGACAGCAGCAGTGCCGCGTGTGTGTGAACGGACTCGGCTCCGCTGAAGTTACACAAGTTGAAGCTGTTGCAGCAGTTGACTATGTTTCCGTTTCCATCTGAGTCGACTGAGGCAGACGAGGCAGCTCCACTGCATGTGGCCGCGCTGGCGCACTGCTTCACGATGGCTTTCGTAGAGCCTGAACAACACACACACACACACACACACACACACAGAGCAGGGTGCTGGAGTGAGTTATTATGAAGTCTATGTTTTCCCACATTTTTAGAGGCTGCACAGTGCTTAAGAGTGAATTAAGAACTGATCTCTTTGGCCATATCGGACCAAAGCTTTCATTAGAATTGCCTCATCAAAGTTCCTGTTAATAAGAAAATGTATCTACCACAGAGAGAAACTGAAGAGATTCATTTAAATGCAATAAGACGCCCTAAAAATCTGCACTTCTGTAGAATCTGGACTGGGGATCTGTGTCACCTAAAATGTCGATGGTGGTCATGCAGGTGTCCAGCGGCGCTTGGCACTCCTGAGTGTTGGTGTTGCATTCTTCATTGGTGGCAGAAGAGCTGCACACGTAGCATTCCAACGACAGCACTGCAGGCACAAGGACGAAGGTAAAG